>NC_074665.1:58808071-59448696 GCF_029448725.1 Salvelinus fontinalis | reverse complement strand
TTCTTCAACTACTCCACTAGCAAGAGGATTACCCGGCCCACCAACTCAGACAACCCCAACAGTGGCAACAAAGTCCTGCTCCTGTCTATCCAGAATCCCCTCTACCCCATCACCACGGTAAGAACATGGTAATAGTACGTGACTCCTGGCACGAGTCAGTGCTGAAAATGCATACTGTATTACACAATAGCATCACAGCAGTAACAGTAATTGCCACCCGCCTGGCACTGTATGGATGCTATACTCTCACCATGGTAACAGTACTGACCAAGAGTACCTCATTATTGTCCATGTTAACCGTAGTCAAGTGAATATATGAATCATAAGCATTGTCTATTATCATAGAATTACAGGGTTTCTATTTGTACTCTTTCCTCCTCTCTCACTCCCTTTCTATCTCTCTATGTTACCCTCTCTTTCTTTCTTTCTTTCTCTCTCTGTCTACCTCTCTCCCCTAATGGGAGCATTCAGGCGACATTTAGAAAGTAGTGCTTAAAAGCATCTTGTGGCTGTTTCAAGGTTTTATTTCCCCCTGAGTTTGTACATATCTCCTGCCAACACCCATCTATTGCCACCTTTCTCTCTCATCTCCCTCTGCTCTCTTTCTCTCCCCCTCCCTCTCAGGTTGCATTGCAAGATAGAGAGGGCTCTCCGCGGGGTACCTGTAGTGTTCAGATAGCATGTGTCTGATGTAGGGCTGACCCCATTTAGTCGACTGGTCGATAGGCGGTTGGTTGACCGAGATTTCTTTAGTCGAGCATATAGCAAACACAAAATAAAAATGTCATGGTGTACAAGACACCTGTCTGATTTGCGCCTGTCTGCATTGACTGATCCATTGTGGAGGCCCGTGGGGATGGTATAGTCCATCAGTCTAAGACATTTGCTACTGAAATGTGTATGGTTATATTACATAAGAACAATAAAAAATGTATTATTTTATAACAAATGCGCTTTCTCCCACGTTGGATAGCGGTTGATATCCGTGGTTCTGAAACATCAGTGCACTGTTGAACTGGTGCCATTTCCTAGACCATGTGGCTACGTGCATAATAAATCCAAATAAAATAAAATGTTATGGTTCAGATACACATATTTATCAGATATTATTGCGGGTGTGTCACGCTCGTCGAAAGGGAAATGACTGGACCAAGGTGCAGCGTGGTGAGCGTACATTTGTCTTTATTAAGAATGTCGCCAACAAAACAAGAAACACCAACAACGAACGTGAAGCTTACTAGGGCTATACAGGCCATTAACAAAGACAACTACCAACAACTAAGGTGGCCAAACAGGCTGCCTAAGTATGATTCCCAATCAGAGACAACGATAGACAGCTGCCTCTGATTGGGAACCACACTCTGCCAAACACACAGAAATACAAAACATAGAATGCCCACCCCACATCACACCCGGAGCTAACCAAAAATAGAAATAAAACGTCTCTCTAAGTTCAGGGCGTGACAGGGTGTAGCGAAATGCTTGTGTTCCTAGCTCCAACAGTGCAGTAGTATCTAAAAATTCACAAAATTACACACAAATCTAGAAGTAAAAGAATGGAATTAAGAAATATATAAATATTAGATTGAGCAATGTCCGAGTGGCATTGACTAAAATTCAGTAGAATAGAATACAGTACATACATATGACATGAGTAAAGCAATATGTAAACATTTTTAAAGTAACAAGTGTTCCATTTTTAAAGTGGCCAGTGAATCCAAGTCTATGTATATAGGGCAGCAGCCTCTAAGGTGCAGTGTTGAGTAACTGGGTGGAAGCCGGCTAGTGATGGCTATTTAACAGTCTGATGGCCTTGAGAAAGAAGCTGTTTATCTCTCGACCCCAGCTTTGATGCACCTGTACTGACCTCACCTTCTGGATGATAGCGGGGTGAACAGGCCGTGGCTCGGGTGGTTGATGTCCTTGATGAGCTTTTTGGCCTTCCTGTGACATCTGGTGCTGTAGGTGTCCTGGAGGGCAGGTAGTTTGCCCCCGGTGATGCGTTGGGCAGACCGCACTACCCTCTGGAGAGCCCTGCGGTTGCGGGCGGTGCAGTTGCCGTACCAGGCAGTGATAGAGCTCGACAGGATGCTCTCAATTGTGCATCTGTAAAGGTTTGCGAGGGTTTTAGGGGCCAAGACATATTTCTTCAGCCTCCTGCGGTTGAGGAGGCACTGTTGCGCCTTCTTCACCACACTGTCTGTGTGGGTGGACCATTTCAAATCATCAGTGATATGTACGCCGAGGAACTTGAAGCTTTCCACCTTCTCCACTGCGGTCCCGTCAATGTGGATAGGGGTGTGCTCCCTCTGCTGTTTCCTGAAGTCCACGATCAGCTCCTTTGTTTTGTTGACGTTGAGTGGGAGGTTATTTTCCTGGCACCACTCTCCCAGGGCCCTCACCTCCTCCCTGTAGGCTGTCTCGTCACTGTTGGTAATCAGGCCTACTACTGTTGTGTCATCTGCAAACTTGATGATTGAGTTGGAGGTGTGCGTGGCCACGCAGTCATGGGTGAACAGGGAGTACAAATGGGAGCTATGCACACACCCTTGTGGGGCCCCTGTGTTGAGGATCAGCGAAGTGGAGGTGTTGTTTCCTACCTTCACCACCTGGGTGCGCCCCATCAGGAAGTCTAGGACTCAGTTGCACAGGGCGGGGGCCCTAAGCTTAATGATGAGCTTGGAGGTTACTATGGTGTTGAATGCTGAGCTATAGTCAATGAACGGCATTCTTACGTAAGTATTCCTCTTGTCTAGATGGGATAGGGCAGTGTGCAGTGCGATGGCGATTGCATCGGCTGCAGATCTATTGGGGTGGTAATCAAATTGAAGTGGGTCTAGGGTGTCAGGTAAAGTAGAGGTGATATGATCCGTAAAACTAGCCTCTCAAAGCACTTCATGATGACAGAAATTAGTGCTACGGGGCGATAGTCATTAAGTTAAGTTACCGTTGCTTTCTTGGGCACAGGAACAATGGTGGACATCTTGAAGCAAGTGGGGACAGCAGACGTCTTGTGTCTGAGTCGTTGAATTGCGACTCCACTTTGTCTCTGTACTGACGTTTTGCCTGTTTGATTGCCTTACGGAGGGAATAACTAGTGTACACTGTTTGTATTCGGCCATATTCCCCGTTACCTTGCCATGGTTAAATGCGGTGGTTCGCGCTTTCAGTTTTGCGCAAATGCTGCCATCTATCCATGGTTTCAGGTTTGGGTAGCTTTTAATAGTTACAGTGGGTACAACATCTCCTTTACACTTCCTGATGAATTCAGTCACCGTATCCGTGTATTCATCAATGTTATTCTCAGAGGCTACCCGAAACATATCCCAGTCCGCGTGATCAAAACAATCTTGAAGCATGGATTCTGACTGGTCAGACCAGCATTGAATAGACCTTAGTACTTCCTGTTTGAGTTTCTGCCTATATGAAGGGAGGAGCAAAATGGAGTCGTGATCAGATTTGCTGAAGGGAGGTCGGGGGAGGGCCTTGGAGGCATTTGGAAAAGTTGAGTAGCAGTGGTCCAATGTTTTTCCAGAGCGAGTACTACAGTCAATGTGATGGTAGAACTTAGGTAGCGTTTTCCTCAAATGTGCTTTGATAAAATCCCCAGCTACAATAAATGCGGCCTCAGGATGTTTGGTTTCCAGATTGCATAAAGTCCAGTGTAGTTCTTTGAGGGCTGTCGGGGTGTCGTCTTGAGGGGTAATATACACAGATGTGACTATAACCGAAGAGAATTCTCTAGGGAGGTAATACGGTCTGCATTTGATTGTGAGGTATTCTAGTTCGGGTGAACAAAAGAACTTGAGTTTCTGTATGTTATCACAATCACACCATGTGAAACATACACCCCCGCCTTTCTTCTTCCCGGAGAGTTCTTTATTCCTATCTGCGCGATGTACTGAGAACCCAGCTGGCTGTATGGATGGGGACAGTATATCCCGAGAGAGCCATGTTTCCGTGAAACAGAGTATGTTACAATCTCTGATGTCTCTTTGGAAGGAGATCCTCGCCCTGAATTCATCTACTTTATTATCCAGAGACTGAACATTAGCGAGGAATAAACTCGGAGTGGTAGATGGTTCTACCCCTTCGGAGTGGACTTCCAGAGGCTACACCTCTAGGAGTAGCCTCTGGAATAAGTTCAATTGCCCTGGGGGTACGAACAAAGGATCCATTTTCGGAAAGTCATATTCCTGGTCGTAATGCTGGTGAGTTACCGCTGCTCTGATATCCAAAAGTTATTTCCATCTGTATTTAATAAAAAAAATAAAAAAAATAATAACCCTCCTTTTTTATCTCCTTATTGTTATTATTACTATTATTATTATGATCATTATAATAAGTTATGTTATTACCATTAGTAGGCTGAGTATAGCAGCCTTGTATAACCACCATCAAGCTGTAGGCCAAAGAGGGCATCTTGTTTAGTCTTAATACCGTAACTTAGGCCTGTATTTCAATACTTATATAGGATACTGTATCAATCAATCATTCATTCGTTAATGTCATCACACAGCATACGAGTCATTCATGATTTGAAATGTAATCAAGCATTTTAGTTTTCAAATAACAAAGCGAACCTTGAGTAATTAGCGGAAACAATAAATAAACCGTTCCATTTCAGCAATTGCATTCACAAATTCATGTGACTATTTTTAGTCTTTGCTGTAATAAAGGCTTTCAAAAAAGAAATGAAAAAAGACAAACAGACTCTCTGGTATGCTCATAATTGAATTAGTGTTGTTTACATTGTTCCAAACAGTCTGAAAAATTATATTGTAATCTAACAGAACCTGTTTGGCACACCTTACCTTATTTTTCTTGATCTCCAGTATTTTCCGCAATTAGTCAAATTTATTCCACACATCTGACTTCCCCTTTACCTCCTGAGCAACCAAACATTCCCCTCTTTTGAGTTTATTCGTCACGTCATCTGCATCAATTTTGTGTTTCGGCGTTCAGAGTTTGTGCTATAGGTCAGGCCCTCTTGGTCATGTGAATGCGATCATGTGCAACGAGAGCAAGGGTTGAGGGAATAGGAAATGTTTAACCGAAACAAATTAGGGATTTCAGTAACCAAACTTTTCCATCAGAAATGGCTGTAATTATTTTTCAGGTTCAGCAACACGGACAGCGCGATAAACACTGTTGTCGCTGCAGCAGGGAGGGGAGAGAGACAACGGGTGCTAGTCACACAGTTACTAGCTGTCTTTTTTTTAACACAGCGCAGCAAGTCTGAGCCCGGCCTGGTACAATCAAATTAATTGCGGTCGGACTCCCTCTTGTCATCTGTGTGTCTTAATTATTTAATCAAACATTTGCCTTAAAGCATCAGACAAGCTCAGTGCATATAGTTGATTTAATTAAAACACAAATGGAAAAATTGGTCGAAAGAACAGACGACTCTCGGTCGACCAATACTTTTTTTTAGTCGAGGACAGCCCTAGGCTGATGATAAGAATACCAGGAAGCTCAGGTATATCAGTCTTCCTCAGATATGGGATGCACAAATAGGCTGAGAAACGATCTAGCCTTATGCTGTCTCACTCCAGCTGAGCAGAGAAGAAATAACACATGCAACAACCAAGATAAATGTGCAGAGACCTAGATAGGGTTGAATTATGTTAGTATTAAGTCAAACAGAGGCAAATTGTCTGATTAGAGAGACACATTCACTGTGTTAGAACATACAAGCATAGAAGTATAACAACACACACTAAAGTACTGATAGATATAAAGTACCAGTCAAAAGTTTGGACACACCTACTCATTCAAGGGAATTTCTTTACTTTTACAATTTTCTACATTGTATATATATTTTTAAACTACGAAATAACACATATGGAATCATGTAGTAACCAAAAAAGTGTTAAACAAATCAAAGTAAATTTGAGATTTGAGATTCTTCAAAGTAGCCACCCTTTGCCTTGATGACAGCTTTGCACACTCTTGGTATTCTCTAAACCAGCTTCACCTGGAATGCTTTTCCAACAGTCTTGAATGAGTTCTCACATATGCTGAGCACATGTTGGCTGCTTTTCCTTCACTCTGCAGTTCAACTCATCCTGAACCATCTCAATTGGGTTGAGGTTGGGTGATTGTGGAGGCCAGGTCATCTGATGCAGCACTCCATCACTCACCTTCTTGGTCAAATAGCCCTAGCCCGCGAAGTGTGCCTTGAATTCTAAATAAATCACCAGCAGTGTCACCAGAAAAGCACCCCCACACAATCACACCTCCTCCACCATGCTTCACGGTGGGAACCACACATGCAGAGATCATCCATTCACCTACTCTACGTCTCACAAAGACACGGCGGTTGGAACCAAAAATCTCCAATTTGGACTCATCCGACCAAAGGACAGATTTCCACCAGTCTAATGTCCATTGCTCGTGTTTCTTGACTCAAGCAAGTCTTTTCTTCTTATTAGTGTCCTTTAGTATTGGTTTCTATGCAGCAATTCGACCATGAAGGCCTGATTCACACAGTCTCCTCTGAACAGTTGATGTTGAGATGTGTCTGGTACTTGAACTCTGAAGCATTTATTTGGGCTGCAATTTCTGAGACTGGTAACTCGAATGAACTTATCCTATGCAGCAGAGGTAACTCTGGGTCTTCCTTTCCTGTGGCGGTCCTCATGGCGCGTAATGATTTTTGCGACTCCACTTGAAGGAACTTTCAAAGTTCAAGGCACACCTGTTAATTGAAATGCATTCCAGGTGAAGCTGGTTGAGAGAATGCCAAGAGTGTGCAAAGCTGTCATAAAGGCAAAGGGCGGCTACTTTGAAGAATCTCAAATCTAAAATATATTTAGATTTCTTTAACAGTTTTTTGGTTAATACATGATTCCATATGTACTATCTATAGTTTTGATATCTCCACTATTATTCTTCAATGTAGAAAATAGTAACAATAAAGAAAAACCCTGGAATGAGTAGGTGTGTCCAAACTTTTTCTTGGTACTCTATGGACATAGATATATACACGTTCCCTTATAGATAGACATACAACGCCATAGATAGTGTCTTATATCAAGACCAATGGTACTTTAAAATAAATGGATAGCATATAAACTCAGCAAATAAAGAAACATCCCTTTTTCAGGACCCTGTCTTTCAAAGATCATTCGTAAAAATCCAAATAACTTCACAGATCTTCATTGTAAAGGGTTTTAACACTGTTTCCCATGCTTGTTTAATGAACCATAAACAATTAATGGAACACGCACCTGTAGAACAGTCGTTAAGACACTAACAGCTTACAGACGGTAGGCAATTAAGGTCACAGTTATGAAAACTTAGGACACTAAAGAGGCCTTTCTACTGACTCTGAAAAACACCAAAAGAAAGATGCCCAGGGTCCCTGCTCATCTGTGTGAACGTTTCTTAGGCATGCTGCAAGGAGGCATGAGGACTGCAGATATGGCCAGGGCAATAAATTGCAATGTCCGTACTGTGAGACGCCTAAGACAGCGCTACAGGGAGACAGGACGGACAGCTGATCGTCCTCGCAGTGGCAGACCATGTGTAACAACACCTGCACAGGATCGGTACATCCGAACATCACACCTACGGGACAGGTACAGGATGGCAACAACAACTGCCCGAGTTACACCAGGAACGCACAATCCCTCCATCAGTGCTCAGGTCCTCACCAGACATCACCGGCAACAACGTCGCCTATCGGCACAAACCCACCGTCGCTGGACCAGAGTCGCGGTTTTGTCTCACCAGGGGTGATGGTCGGATTTGCGTTCATCGTCGAAGGAATGAGCGTTACACCGAGGCCTGTACTCTGGAGGGTCCGTCATGGTCTGGGGCGGTGTGTCACAGCATCATTGGACTGAGCGTGTTGTCATTGCAGGCAATCTCAACGCTGTGCGTTTACAGGGAAGACATCCTCCTCCCTCATGTGGTACCCTTCCTGCAGGCTCTACCTGACATGACCCTCCAGCTTGACAATGCCACCAGCCATACTGCTCGTTCTGTGCGTGATTTCCTGTAAGACAGGAATGTCAGTGTTCTGACATGGCCAGCGAAGAGCCCGGATCTCAATCCCATTGAGCACGTCTGGGACCTGTTGGATCGGAGGGTGAGGGCTAGGGCCATTCCCCCCAGAAATGTCTGGGAACTTGCAGGTGCCTTGGTGGAAGAGTGGGGTAACATCTCACAGCAAGAACTGGCTAATAGAGTGCAGTCCATGAGGAGGAGATGCACTGCAGTACTTAATGCAGCTGGTGGCCACACCAGATACTGACTTTACTTTTAATTTTGACCCCCCCCCCTTTGTTCAGGGACACATTATTCCATTTCTGTTAGTCACATGTCTGTGGAACTTGTTCAGTATGTGTCTCAGTTGTTGAATCTTGTTATGTTCATAGAAATATTTACACATGTTAGGTTTGCTGAAAATAAAAGCAGTTGTCAGTGAGAGGACGGTTCTTTTTTTGCTGAGTTTAGGTTCCTGCATCCAGGTTGCATCCTCTCTACTCTAAGGACACACAGATGTTCCTACTTTATGAAGTCTCTCACTGGTTCTCATTATTCCACCAATTTCACACAGGAACCTCTCAAATATTGTGAACAAATTTGTCACAGCCAGGTATATTGTCTTCGGTGTTGTAGGTGTCAGGGAGAAATGCAGTTTTAATAGGAACATTTATCTTCCAGCTGCAGCCTTGGTGAGAGCTGACTAAAGCCTTCCGTGTATCTCCATTTCTTGTCTCCAAGGATGTTCTCTACACAGTGTGCAACCCCATAGGCAGTGTGATGCGCATCGTCATCTTCAAACGTAACGGCATCCAGGCCATGGTGGAATATCCTTTCTGTCTAGCTGGTTGGCTGGCTGGCTCGCTGGCTGGCTGCCTGGCTGCCTGTTAGAGTGTGAGTGTTGGAGGGTGTGACCATAAAAAAGGCATCCACAGGTCAAATTATTCAACCAGCATAGATTTGTTTTTGTTGATGGTTTTAGAGATTTTATATCTTCTATCTGGGGACTTGTAATTGTACATTGAGGCTTGAGGTTATTTGGTTGTGTTGCTGTTGTCCTTAACTGCCCCTCCTCACATTTGAGTCCATCGAGTGCGCTCAGAAAGCTAAGGCTGCTCTCAATGGAGCCGACATCTATGCCGGCTGCTGCACCTTAAAAATTGAATATGCAAGGGTAAGTCTATATTCACCACACACAATCACATACATAACGCTTAGTAAATTGATTTTCTTTAAAACGCCGGAACACTTCCTGTCTGTTGTTTCCCTCCTATAGCCAACTCGCTTGAACGTGATCAGAAATGACAACGAGAGCTGGGACTACACAAAGCCTTACCTGGTCCGAAGAGGTAAGATTCTGCTCCTTGTTCTGTATATGTAGGCTATGGAGTGATCTCATTGTGTAGAAGTTGCTGAGTTAGGGCTATGGGCTGCCATATAGGGCTGTCATTGTGTCAGAGTGTCCATGGGCAGCCTGCAGGGCAGAGTCAGGTTTTCCTCCCTCTGTCAGGTTTTCCTCCCCCTTTATCTGAAATCTGCCCAGGCTGCAAACAGAATAGCAGGAGAGGAAAGGATATCAAAGAAGTGTGGCTGTTTCTCTTCTCATTCCTCACAGGCTGTAGATAGATACGCTCTGAGTTGAGAGAGAGAGCGAGAGAGAGAGAGAGAGAGAGAGCTGGACTGTTTGTCTTGAGTTTAGTCTGCGTCAGCTGAAATGAGACAGAGAAATTACGATACTTCTCCTTATCCTGTGCTAAATATGCTAACTTGAGACAGACAGATACTGAGTCAGAGGCTGAGGAGAGCACTGTGGTTGTATCATTGCATGAGGAATGTTATAGTAGCAAAGATGCTGTTTGAAAAAAGAGCAGAGAAATGGCCTGCTGTTGGCTACCCCTCTTTACTACCCTCCCCCCATCCCACCCCGTCTATGTGAAGTCATCATTGTGACTGTAGCGCCCCCTATTGTGAGGTGGTTAAGGACCAGTATGGACCACAGACCTGCAGTCAACCAAGCCAACACAAGACCGACCCACTGCGCGTCCTTCTCCAAGCAACACACTCTCACATCCGCCTCTCACAAGCCTGCACCTGCCGCCCATGGGAATAGAGAGAGAGGGATGGACGACAGGCTGACCCTGCACAGCAACATGCATCCATCTTCACCCAAACCTCAAGAGAGAGGGAGAGAGACTACTCATTCATCCTGACCTCATGCAACCTCAACATCAACACACCCAGGACAACCTGCCAGTGCCACCTCATGGCTGGAGGATTGGCTGCTTTTAGACTTTTTAGACTGGACAAATTTTCTTCTCTTGCTTGCGTCCTGATCGTATTCAGTCAGTTATCTGACTTGTTAAAACCCTTTATATTCTCTCACCAAATAATCCGTAGTAGAAATATCGATGTATTAGTCTATACTATCCCTAGTCTGGACATGGGAACATAAGAGTGTATTTCTCACTAGGCTTTGTCTTAAGTCAGACAATAAGCAAAAAATCTCTGCTCTGTAATCTACTTAAACACCAAGGTGACACTATCTTCTACTGTAAATTACTTTATATTATAGCATTTCTGTCAGTGTCAATGTGTTGAAATGCCTACTGTAGCAGAGAGAACTGTTTAGATTAAATCCTGAACATTGAGTGTCTATTCTTGAATGCACTGTTAATGGGGGTACATCGTGTGGATGAAGAGAGTCACAGTTCCTTAGAGGCCCTCTATCAGAGACCCAACCTTTATATCTCTATCTGAAAGGCATTGCCCTGTGAAAGTCAGCCCCTTTTCTCCTAGTGCATCCATCTACTCAAATTAACCAGGGGACATAGTCGACTGCTGAGGGGGTTCACCCTATGATGAATATCACCCTTTACTGCATGGCTAAATGAGAAGTCAGGCGAGATGCTAACTCATTTGAAAGCCCAGTGAGAGTGAGTTAGCCTCCTGCTGTGGTGCCGTTCTTAGGACACTCAAATGTATTCCTCCAGCGTCCTCTGTGGATGTCTCTCACCTCGGGACTGACTGCTTCAGTACCATGCCGCTTTCCGCTTACCTGAGAGGAACATATATTTGATTCACTTTAAATCACCCTCACACTTTTATTATACTGGGTATTGGATTGTATATCAGAATAAGTATAAGTCATGGTTCAATCAGCTGCTGTATAATGAAGTCGCGGAGAGTATACCTACAGTATATACTGTGCGATCCGGTCTGTAGCACATTTCCTTCTAGAGAACCTATATCCCTGGCATTTAGGAACAGGTGTCAACATGGTGTTACAACACGTTAGAGCGCGATGCTCTACGTGCAACAACATGGTGTCTGGTTCACATCCCATGGGGACCAGCCGGAGAGGCTGTCTGTGACATCACGTCCCCTGTGAGTTGCCTTAGCCAAAGCAGGGTTCATATTGCTGTTGCCCACAGCGGAGATTAGCTGCCTTTTTAGCTAGTAGTCCTCCGCAAGGAGACTTTGCTATGACTCTCATCCCCTGGCCCCTTTGGAGGAAATAGCATTAGACTTGGGTGGGGTAAATAACTAGCAATTTAAACTGAAATTCTAACTGACCATTCCATATAAAACGGGAGAAAGTCAGCCAAGAAGAGAAGCAACGCTTTAATTCTCTAATCATGCTCAGTGCACCAATTGGCCAGGGAATTAGGATTGCCAAAGCAAATCTGTTCTCTGGTAACTTTACCTGGATAAATAAAGGTTGAGTGCACAGCATGGGTCTGCAGTCTCTTCGAGGGTGTTGTTAGTGATGGATAGTTTTCCCTTCTTCTCCCCCCCAGAGGACGAGCAGAGGAGAGAGGGTTTTTGTGAGGCATGGGGGGTGGGGGTGGATCTCAGGGTATAATAATAGATGCTGTTTGAGGCCTGATTGTGGAGGGAGGCATAGGGTGAGATGGGAGGGGGTAATGATGGCTTCCGCTGGCACAGCAAACAGGGCGGTGAACCCTGCTGTACGCCCCTAATCTGTGACTGAAGGTCACTTTGACTATCTGATGAAAGCTCTCTCTCTTAATAATCCCCCTTATCATTTTACACCCATGCAGCATTTCAGTAGAGTGTGTGTGTGACTGTGACTTGGCCTGGGGGGACTGTTGTGGATACCACACGGCATCACCCAACCCCCCAACCACAGAGCTGACCTGGCTGCAATAGTTACATAGATCGGTTCCTGTAAGCTATAGTGGAGCATTACTGACTAATAAAGGAGATCGTGTTACTTGTATAGAGGGGCTTTTCAGTTGTAGAGGTAAACTTATTGAACTGAATAATTGGAGTGATATTATCTGGGTTTCCATGTAGATATACAGGAGCTCTGATTCATGGAACATGGAAGGTTCCCACTGGGCACACACTGGTTGAATCAACGTCATTTGAACCAACGTGGAATAGATGCTGAATTGACATCTGTGCCCAATAGGTTTCTTTTATCTTTTCAACTGTATTGTTAGTCTTCTAATTAAGGCTCAGTTTGGACTGCTCTTGTGGGAGATGGAACTGCAGCTGCTCTTTGTCCACCCTGTGCCTCCATGTATCTCTCTGTGACTCTGTGCCAGTTGTGAACTGACTATCTGATGATGCAACACAGGTTGATGTTGTTTCACTTGTGCTGAAAGAGACAACCTGTGCCAGTAAAGCCAAGACCTCAGTGAGAGGGTTGCTGACTGTTCACGCTAGTGATGTAATTCAGGTACTTTTCCTCCACCAATCTTTGTATAAAAATGTAACAATGTTTTCCACCTGTTTAAAATGTGCCCTTTGTTTTTTCTTTCTATTTTTGAATCTTCTCTCCACTGTTCCTTGTCTATAGATTGCTGAAGGATGTAAATTGTATTTAGTAAAGTAAATTGCCATTGTGGTTAACAGTAGACCTACTTTAGGCCTACATGTATTGGTGTCTCCTTCTCTCTGTATGTAATAGTACAACATAGTACTACTGTTCAAATAGTACAACATAGTACTAATGCATGGGATGCATGGGATACAACTGTGGATGCATTGAAGTCCTTCTAATGCACAGTATTAGCAGGATTTATATTCTAACGTGTGTTAATCAATAGCATTGTTTCCATGTGTTGCCTAATGACTATAGTACTGTTACTATGTGAACTTGTAAATGAATGTTAAAAGTCAACAGACTTGGGGTATCACCAGTGTATTCAGATTCACCTGTAATGTCACAGGTCTTCTGTCACTTCTCTAATTATATTATGCTTATTTACCTCCAATGACCTTTTTATCAGCATGTCTATTTGAATAGCTCCTATTTGAATGTGTAGCCCAGAGCCATTTCCCTCATACTCTCTCCCTATGCTGTCAATGTGTTGATGTTTCAGAGCGTGGGAAGGGCAGGCAGAGACAGGCCATACTAGGGGAGCACCCGTCCTCTTACGGAGACAACGGATACGGTAAGATCCCCCTCCTAACCCCAGCACCAAAACACTACCCTATTACTCAGTGTGCCAACCATATCCCTCTTTGATGTCACGCAGGTTGATACATTGCTATGTTTTCATTTGAAAAGCTATTTTACAAAAAGTCCCACTGTACCTAACATCATTACTAAACTTTAGACATACGAGTTCCCACACCCGGTCTCAGGGATGGTTAACTCTGGAAACTCCTTTGGTCTCTACTGAGTACAGCTTTTAGTGTTCGTGCACCTTGTTTGTGGAAAGGTCTTCTAAATGTTCTTAAATGTGATGTTTTGGTGCCTCTGAGGACCTTATTTCTGATTAATGTGCTTTTCTTTCTGCATTTTGTATTTATATTTGGTGCGTCTATTTTCTGTAGTTTATGTAATTCAGGGTTCATCTTTAAAATAGACCTTGGTCTCAGTATGACTCTCTGATAAAATGAAAGTTAAATAAAGAAATATCCGCCTCCTTCGTCTCTATGTCACACAGACTGCTACATTATCCACACTATCCACACATTCTGCTACATTATCCACACTATCCACACAGACCTCCATATTATCCACACTATCCACACAGACCTCCATATTATCCACACTATCCACACAGACCTCCATATTATCCACACTATCCACACAGACCTCCATATTATCCACACTATCCACACAGACCTCCATATTATCCACACTATCCACACAGACCTCCATATTATCCACACTATCCACACATACTGCTACATTATCCACACCATCCACACAGACCTCCATATTATCCACACAGACCTCCATATTATCCACACTATCCACACATACTGCTACATTATCCACACTATCCACACAGACCTCCATATTATCCACACTATCCACACAGACCTCCATATTATCCACACTATCCACACATACTGCTACATTATCCACACTATCCACACATACTGCTACATTATCCACACTATCCACACATACTGCTACATTATCCACACTATCCACACAGACCTCCATATTATCCACACTATCCACACAGACCTCCATATTATCCACACTATCCACACATACTGCTACATTATCCACACCATCCACACAGACCTCCATATTATCCACACAGACCTCCATATTATCCACACTATCCACACATACTGCTACATTATCCACATTATCCATACAGACCTCCATATTATCCACACCATCCACACAGACCTCCATATTATCCACACTATCCACACAGACTTCTACATTATCCACACTTCCCACACACCCCTACTGCTTAGCTGGAGGGTGTAGATTCTCAACCCTATCTGAAGGTGAGAGGAGTAGAGACCTCCCAAGAGGCTAGTAGAGAAAAATAAAACCCACCTCCACACTCCTTTCACCATCAGGGTTGTGTTCATGAGGACCGAACGGGACAAGAAAGTAGTAGCTGATCTCCTTCGTTTCAAAATGTTTTTGCCCGTTTCGTGCCTACTGAGCACAACCCAGGTGGAAGTGAAAGTTGTAACCCCAGCTCCTCCTTTCCCCTTGTGTTATGTATTCCAGGGTCACACTGCCCCCTGTTGCCTCTCCCAGGGAACAGCAGGTACAAGCTGAGCTCCCACGACATCCCAGAAGTGGTGGCCTACCCCCTGCCCCAGAGTTCCTCCTACAACCACGGCTCCAGCTCTGTCGCCATGGTGAGCGGTCTGCACCCCGCCAAGATGAACTGCACCCGCATCTTCAACCTCTTCTGTCTCTATGGCAACATTGAAAAGGTTAGCAGGGGGGCCCACCTGAGGAGGAACTTAAGGGCATCCATGTGTGTGTTGTGGTAGTTTGTCTGTGAATTAACATTTATTTTATCTTTTGGGGGGGAGAGGGGGGGCAGTGTGTGTTATTCTGATTGAAGTATTTCTGTTTGAAGGAGGTGTAGTTGAAGGTGTGTGAATCTATTTGAGGATTGCTATGAACATAATGTCTGAAACTGTGTTTGGCAGGTGAAGTTCATGAAGAGTGTCCCAGGCACTGCCCTAGTAGAGATGGGGGATGAGTATGCAGTGGACAGGGCCATCACTCACCTCAACAGCATCAAGGTGTTTGGCAAGAGGCTCAACGTCTGGTGAGTGTCCTTGTTAGTACATTAGAGGGAAGCTGAGGACCTGCAGTATTCAACCACGTAATTAATATTATTGTCTACTAGTATCTTATTACTCTTTCTCTGTTATCAAATCCAATTACCGGTACAGAATCAATGTGTGGGTGTACAGGTTAGTCGAGGTAATTTGTACATGTAGGTAGGGGTCAAGTGACTATGCATAGATAATAAACAGCGAGTAGCAGCAGTGTAAAAACAATGTAAATAGTCTACGTGACCATTTGATGAATTGTTCAGTAGTCTTATGGCTTGGGGGTAGAAGTTTTTAAGGAGCCTTTTGGACCTGGACTTCAACTCCCTCCCTCTCCATTTCTCTCTTCCTCCTTTTTCCCTCTTCCTGCTTTTTCTCTCTCTCTCCCCCTCTCCTCTCCCTCTCTCATCTCCCCCTATCCAGTGTGTCCAAGCAGCATGCGGTCATCCCCAGCCAGGTGTTTGAGCTGGAGGACGGCAGCAGCAGCTATAAGGACTTTGCCATGACCAGGAACAACCGCTTCACCAGCCAAGGCCAGGCCTCCAAGAACATCATCCAGCCACCCTCCTGTGTGTTGCACTACTACAACGTCCCCCCCTGCATCTCAGAGGACCAGCTACTGAGGGTAGGGGTGTGATAAGGTCTATGGTGGAGAGGGTGTGAGCAGAGGCCTGAACAGAGGGGTTGAAGGTCAAGGCTAGGGGATGGGATGTAGGGAGTAAGGTAATTATTAACTCCCAGAAGTCCATCCTTTGTACTGCACTACTGCAAATCCCTCCTGGCATCTGAAAGTACCAGCTGCTGAGGATATGGCTGGGATGGCAGGGTAGGGTATTGGGAAGGGTTTCTGAGGTTCGTATGGGGTAACGTTTAGCATAGACTCATCCTGTGTGCTGAACTATTACAAGCCCCTCCCCCTACATTTCAGAGGCCCAGCTGGATCTTGGGTATGTGGTTGGGATGAGGGTGCATATCTAATATTTTGTCAATAGGGCTAAGAGGTGAAATTAGCCTGCTACTCTTTTGCTGCACAATTAAAATAGTTTGCATAGAAGAAGATGACCGCTGATGGTTCTGCCTGTCACTCACTGTCAAAGATGTTTGTAGTTTGACCGAGAGACTAAAGAGCTCCACCTTGTGGTTGTGGTTAGAACAGAATTATTGTCTCGCAACAACCTTAATCTCAGCTGTTCTTTTTTTACAGTTATGCTCAGAGCATGATGTGCCAGGTTTCACCAAGTTCAAGATGTTTGATGCAAAGCGTAAGTTTGGGCTTTTTTAACTTTTTCCGTTTGTGTGTGTTCGGCTGTTGAAGGAGTTAAGTGTACTTTCATACTTAAGTTGTCCTTTTCTCCTCTCTTCTTGTCAGCCTCCTCCAAAACCATTTCTGGCTTGTTAGAGTTTGATTCCAAGACACACGCTGTCGAGGTCTTGACCGTCCTAAACCACTACCAGATCAGAATACCAAGTAAGTGACCAGATGGCCTTGCTTTCCTCAACAGTGACCGCCTACTAGCACCAAACACTCAACCGTTAGTAGTCACTCTCAGCATGAGAACTGATAGTGCCACATACAGTCGGAGAAATGCCCATAAAATTGGATTCAGACCAAACTTACATGAAGACCTGAAGATAATATATATATCTTTCCTGGATGAAATAGCATGAGGGAAATGTTATAAAATCCAAAAGGGGAGAAAGCTGTAAATGCTGTCTGTTCTAGCAGCAGGTGGTTATTTTTTACATTATTTCTGTGTTGGTTGGCACCACAGGTGTTTCAGCCTGGCCCTGTGGAATCAGTCGCTATCAGAGAGGGAGATTAGATGTGTGTGTGTGTGCTTGTGTGTGTGTGCTTGAAGTGAGATAGAGGGAGCACACTAGGAGAGGAGTCTGCACCATCTGCCGCACACCTTTTCTCTTCCCAGACCGGACTTAGCGCTCCCATCTTCAGAATTCTCCCTGCCAATGTCCCCTGTCCCCAGCAGAGTGTGCACGTGTGTGGGCATGCCATATGATCATGTGTGTTTGTTTATGTGTGTGTAGTATGTGTGTAACCTCGTGTGGCTGACCTTTTCCAGATGGCTCTAACCCCTACACCCTGAAGCTGTGCTTCTCCACATCCTCTCACCTCTAAAGACCACAGGACCAGTGCACCAGCAGGAGAGGGAGAGATGGAGATGGAGATGGAGAGAAGGCGAGAGAAAGAGAAGCGATGGGACTGGGAGGGACAGACTACTAAGCTGACAAGACTGATAAAGAGGGCCCTCATCCAGACTGACTGGCTCCTCTTGAAGTGGAGAAGACTACTGAAACACAGACGTGTGAAACACTGGAGATTGCTGAAGAGGTTTTTTTTATCTTGCACCTCTTATTTTGGAGTATTTTTTGTTCTCTTCGTTTTTTGTTTTCTCTGTATAGAGAGAGCCAATCAGAACTAAGATCTGAGAGATGACACCCTGTCTCTTCCCAGCATCCATTGGGGCTGAGCATGGTACCTTAACAGGTGACCCCTGAAAAGACTTGTTGTGGACAGAATGAGATGACTTGTTCATTTTTGCATTGTGTTTGAAGACTGGATTGAGGACATCTATTATGCCGATGCTGGTGAAGATTATCCAAGATGGTCACCATATTTATGGGTTGACAGCGCTGCTTTTATGCTCAGCACATTCAGTTGAGCAGCAAAAACTCAGTCGGTACTTCAGTGAAACAATGTGTCAATATGAATTTTAAATCACACTGTAATATGTAAAGGTGTATAGAACTGAAATGGAAGTTCTGTTATGGAGGGGTGGGACGGGGGAAGGGGTAATATCTATCTTATTTGAAGACATTGTGTCAGCAGGTGTTTTGCTTTGGAGTGGACTGTTTAATGACACGTTTGTATGATGTTTACACATGAAGAGCCCATGGTCTGTGTAGTATGTCAGTGTTTTGGGGCACTCTGTTTGAGTGTTAGTACTGTGTTAGTATCATGGCTCGCCTGCACTGGTTCAGTGTCAGTAGTTTTGCACATTCAGATTGTTTTAGTGTTTAGTGGCACGCCGATATGTCTTATGTTCACAAATGGCTGTATCCAGAATCATTGTACATCATCCCTAGCTCTTTTCCTGATCAATTAGCAAATATAGCAACAATGTTATAGAGATATGTTTTATTTTTAATCCCTCAAATACCTAAGGTTATTTGGGAACAGCCCTGCCAAAGAGGGTAACAAATAATATGATCGTACAAATGCTTTGTACAAGAATTGTGGAATTCCATTTTACTTGCAAAATAAGGAAATGACACGTTAACACCATATTCCATGGGTCTACTCTGTATATTGTACTGTATAATGTGAGCAAATACATAGGTGTTATTCAAACCTTTCTGCAAGTAGCAGATTGTAGTATTTGCCACTACAGTGAAGGGTTATCCAGGCATCAGGATCCGGGGTTGGGTGGATCTGGATGCATGCTGTGAGCGTGACACTCATTAAACATTCAGCAGTCTTCAGATCCTCTTACATCTTTATGATTCCAGAATTGTTCCACATCGTGAGTTACATTTCAAAAGGCCTGAGTTACCATAAACAGCAGTCTTGTGCTTCATTTAATGGTATCATCAAACGTAAGGAGGGTCTTAAATTCTCACTACACGCATGTTCAGATAGGTAGTAGCCATGATGTCCATGTCTGACTGGTCATTAAATGGCGTTGTGTCTGTGTCTTTGTGGTGGATTTTGTGTTTGAGTTTGGTAATCTGTGCCAGTGATAGTCATTGGAGTGACACCAGAATAAAATCTTCATAAACACTACTGATTGTGTAGTCTCCAGCCCTATGAGCTTAGAGAACACACTCCCACCAATCCTCTTAAACAAACTTCAGAGGATCCCTCTGCCCACAAATGTATCTCTGAGAGCATAACTTGTAAAAATAGAATACTGCAGCCTTTTGGCTTTCAAGAGCCACATTGTCAAAAAAGGAAAACGGGTTCACACAGCGAAAGCTTTACTTTTCATGACTTGAGAAAACATAGATGTACATTTAGATGTGGAGAGAGCTGGTTGGGAGGATGGGACAAAAGAAGAGGTAATGGAAGGATGGAAACGGAGGCATACACACACAGTAACATTATTCGAACTAATTATTTTTCCTTTCAGATGAGATACTGTACACAGCTAGTGACATGTACTGAAATAACAAACACGTCTTGCTCTCTTAACTGAAAAACCAAGAAAAATATAAACTTATACAAACCCAAGTGGGCACACAACTCACAAACACCTCTCTCCACCCCCACACAATCTCTCTCTTTCACACTCCAGCCTGGTCTCTACCCACAACTTTGGAGAATGTTCCCTTCAGTCTCATTAGGTCATTAACTAACACTTTCACAGAAATGTTCCCGTGATATGCAAGGAGAGTTTCAAATAGACCATTCCCTTAATGTCAAATAGAATTTTCTCAGAACATAGTTACCATGTTCACAGAACATAAGATATTAATGTTCTAGACATGTTTGATGGGAACGTTGCAAGACCATTCATGTGTCCAGTTTTCTGAGGGTTAGGAGAATATTCCATCAACATCCCACCAAACATACACAGAACATGGTTGCCATGTTGTCAGAACATAAGATATTAATGTTCTAGACATGTTTGATGGGAACGTTGCAAGAACATTTGTGTTTCCAGTTTTCTGTGGGTTAGAAGAACATTCCATCAACATCCCACCAAACATACACGTAACAGGGTTGCCATGTTCTCAGAATAAAAAATATGAATGTTCTAGACACGTTTCACGGGAACGTTGCAAGAGCATGTATGTGTCCCAAGAAAATGTCTTTACACATCACTGTTGCCAAGCCAATCAATGCCCTGATTGATGAACCACTGATCCGTTCATAGCTCTTTGTCTGTTGGCGAGGGATAGTTTTTAACATACAGTCTTTTAAACTTGCGCATTTGACACACAATTGCATTGTGCATGTTCATTTATACAGTAATTATTCTTCAACATGTCCTCACCTATGATTTAAAGTCACAACCTCTTGGTTCATGGTATTCTGATCCTTCTACTACGCCACCATGTCCATGTCAGATATCAGTTAGTCTGGCTATTCTCTCATCATTGATTTTATTAACTTATTTCAACAATTTAAGGGCTTTCCGTATAGTTGTCTAATTTTGGTGGGGCATATCAACCTGTTTTAATGATACTCCTGAATCACTATGATCAATAAACTATTTTCTTGAGTGTACTTTTAACAGAGCTGAGATTTACTTCAAAGTGTATTCACCCTATTGCTTACACCTATCAAGTTGTTACAGATCTACACAAGTGCCTACTGTAGGAAGTAGGGGTTAGGGCAGTGTTTCCCAAACTCGGTCCTAGGTACCCCAAGGGCTGCACGTTCTGGTTTCTGCCCTAGCACTACACAGCTGATTCAAATAATCATCTAATTATCAAGCTTTGATCATTTGAATCAGCTGTGTAATGCCAGGGCAACACCCAAAACATGCAGCCCTTGGGGTACCTAGGACCGAGTTTGGGAAATATTGGGTTAGGTTTTCTTCTAGACAGAGCCTAACTACACTGTCCCAATAAGCACATTCCCTACAGATATCCTTATTAAGACAGTGATTAGGGTGTTTGGTATTGGTGGCCTGGGTTTGAGACCTGCTAGGGGAGTCACCCTACTCTCACATTCTTAGCAATACATACTGAACAAAAATATAAACGCATCATGTGAAGTGCAGGTCTCATTTGTCATGAGCTGAAATAGAAGATCCATAAAATGTTCCATATGCACAAAAAGCTTATTTCTCTCAAATGTTGTGCACAAATTAGTTTATATTACTGTTAGTGAGCATTTCTCCTTTGCCAAGATAATCCACTCACCTGATAGGTGTGGCATATCAAGAAGCTGATTAAACAGCATTATCATGTGCTTCGGAGGACGCATGGCTTTCGACCTTCGTCTCTCCCGAGCCCGTACGGGAGTTGTAGCGATGAGACAAGGTAGTAATTACTAGCGATTGGATACCACGAAAATTGGGGAGAAAATGGGAGAAAAATTAACAAAATAATAAAAATGAAAAAAAAAACAGCATTATCATTACACAGGTGCACCTTGTGCTGGGGGGGGGGGGCACACTAAAGGCCACACTAAAATTTGCACTTTTGTCACACAACACAATGCCACAGATGTCTCAAGTTTTGCCAACTGCAATTGAGCGTGCAGTTGGCATGCTGACTGCAGGAATGTCCAACAGAGCTGTTGCCAGATAATATAATGTTAATTTTTCTTCAACAATAAGTTGTTTTAAAGAATTTGGCAGTACATCCAACTGGCCTCACAACCGCGGCGCTGAGGAGTATTTATGTCTGTAATAAAGCCCTTTTTGTGGGAAAGGAAAAAAACTGGTTGGGTTTGGCTCTCCAGTGGGTGGACCTATGCCCTACCAGGCCCACCCATGGCTGTGCCCCTGCCCAGTCGTGAAATCCGTAGATTAAGTCCTAATGAATGTATTTCAATTGATTGATTTCCTTCTATGAACTGTAACTCAGTAAAATCTTGGAAATTGTTTCATGTTGCGTTTATATTTTTGTTTGGTATATGTTAATGTCATTATTGATGTTTTGAATTGCATTTATCAGACATTTTGATTGTTTATATGGACATTTCATTAGAAATTTGAAATATTATTTATGCTTCTTTGTTTATAGATTTTTCCTCTTTCACACATTTATGGAACTTTGGCTACCAGCTTTGTGTCTCTTGTGCACAACCTCCAGAAGCTTGGTCAGGTTTGATGTGTTTCTGGACGAAGAAATCAACGCTGTCTTTGCGGAGTTTGTATTTGACTAAAATGTTGTTCTCTTTCTCCTCGATTAACTCAAAATAATGGGAGCATTTACACAAGGAAAAGGTTAAGAGAGGTAATTGTAACGTTGTGAGTCGGGATGCAAGTTCAGGGAGTGAATACATTTAATTAATTAATAAACCAAACAAGAAACACAAACAGCGCACCGACAAGAAACAGAAACAATGACGACAGGGGAAGAACCCAAAGGGAGTGACATATAAAGGGCAGGTAATCAAGGAGGTGATGGAGTCCAGGTGAGTGTCATTATGCGCAAATGCACGCAACGCTGGTGGCAGGCGTGCGCCGTAAACGAACAGCCCGGTGACCTAGAGGCGGGAGAGGGAGCACACGGGACAGTAATACAGCTGCCATATTTCTTATATTTTTTTTAGCTTGATAGCCTATTGGAAATTAGTTAGACTACAGCACGAATTTCGTTAGCATGAGACAAGGCTTTAATAAATAATGTATATATATCTCGCATGTAGACATATGTTTCTGAAAGTAATACAGTGGTTACTTGAAAAACGAACTGTAATATTACAATATTTGAAGACAGTAAATGGTTAGATTTTAAATTACTCAGTTACTCATAAAAATAATAAAACTGTAAGTAATATATTGCCCCCAACATTGGTCCCAAGTGATTCTGTTGCAATTTGTCTATTTTTCCACATTAAAACTTGGAGATGGAACTCTGTGTTGTGTATTATTTTGGCATAACTGGCATCATCATTGCTTTAATGGCAAATGTGAGAAAGTTCAGACATGCTATTGTGCTACTGTAAATAAATACATTTCTGATATTCTGAGAATATGGCAACCATATTCTGGGTATGTTTCTGTCAGAAGCAGCACTATGATGAGAGTGGATGTCATTACTTATCATAGATGTGTTTGTTCTAGATGGTATATGTGATGTGGATTTCAAAAAGACGATAGAGAGTTCTCGTTTAGATGCTCAGCTATCTGGAATACTACTGATTCCCAGGAGCGGTGCGTGGGTAAAATCACTTGGAAATGGATAATTGCATTGCTTGCTCTATAACCTGTTAATTCAAATGACTTGCGACCGTGATATATAGGCCTAAAGGCCGAAACAATAAGACACAGTGGAAGAATAAATTCAAACACACCTTTGTTTTATCACAAAACCGGATAGCAACCTCTGTCCAGTGGAGTCCACAAGGCACATTGCATGTACAGTAACAGACCTACAGCATGGTCAAGCAAGTTAATGTTTCTGACATTTTCGGACCACTAAACAACTATTGATTCTGAACCACAGAGAGTTACCGCAAGTCGCAAAGAAAACAGGATCTGCCTCCACTATTCCAGCACCATTTCAACTTCAACATTTCAACATCATCAAATCACCTAGTCTATTACAGTGACAACTAAAAGATACCAAAAACTATTTAGTCCAATCCACGTACAGTGGGGAGAAAAAGTATTTGATACACTGCCGATTTTGCAGGTTTTTCTACTTACAAAGCATGTAGAGGTCTGTAATTTTTATCATAGGTACACTTCAACTGTGAGAGAACTGTGAAAATCCAGAAAATCACATTGTATGATTTTTAAGTAATTAATTTTATTTTATTGCATGACATAAGTATTTGATATATCAGAAAAGCAGAACTTAATATTTGGTACAGAAACCTTTGTTTGCAATTACAGAGATCATACATTTCCTGTAGTTCTTGACCAGGTTTGCACACACTGCAGCAGGGATTTTGGCCCACTCCTCCATACAGACCTTCTCCAGATCCTTCAGGTTTCGGGGCTGTCGCTGGGCAATACGGACTTTCAGCTCCCTCCAAAGATTTTCTATTGGGTTCAGGTCTGGAGACTGGCTAGGCCACTCCAGGACCTTGATATGCTTCTTACAGAGCCACTCCTTAGTTGCCCTGGCTGTGTGTTTCGGGTCGTTGTCATGCTGGAAGACCCAGCCACGACCCATCTTCAATGCTCTTACAGAGGGAAGGAGGTTGTTGGCCAAGATCTCACGATACATGGCCCCATCCATCCTCCCCTCAATACGGTGCAGTCGTCCTGTCCCCTTTGCGGAAAAGCATCCCCAAAGAATGATGTTTCCACCTCCATGCTTCACGTTTGGGATGGTGTTCTTGGGTTGTACTCATCCTTCTTCTTCCTCCAAACACGGCGAGTGGAGTTTAGACCAAAAAGCTCTATTTTTGTCTCATTAGACCACATGACCTTCTCCCATTCCTCCTATGCACATTTGTGGCCTGCTGGAGGTCATTTTGCAGGGCTCTGGCAGTGCTCCTCCTGCTCAAAGGCGGAGGTAGCAGTCCTGCTGCTGGGTTGTTGCCCTCCTACGGCCTCCTCCACGTCTCCTGATGTACTGGCCTGTCTCCTGGTAGCGCCTCCATGCTCTGGACACTACGCTGACAGACACAGCAAACCTTCTTGCCACAGCTCGCATTGATGTGCCATCCTGGATGAGCTGCACTACCTGAGCCACTTGTGTGGGTTGTAGACTCCGTCTCATGCTACCACTAGAGTGAGAGCACCGCCAGCATTCAAAAGTGACCAAAACATCAGCCAGGAAGCATAGGAATGAGAAGTGGTCTGTGGTCACCACCTGCAGAATCACTCCTTTATTGGGGGTGTCTTGCTAATTGCCTATAATTTCCACCTTTTGTCTATTCCATTTGCACAACAGCATGTGAAATTTATTGTCAATCAGTGTTGCTTCCTAAGTGGACAGTTTGATTTCACAGAAGTGTGATTGACTTGGAGTTACATTGTGTTGTTTAAGTGTTCCCTTTATTTTTTTTGAGCAGTGTATATATATATACTGTATTCTATCCTATTCTACAGTATCTTAGTCTATGCCACTCTGACATTGCTCGCCCAAATATTTATTTTTCTTAATTCCATTCCTTTACTTTAGATTTGTGTATATTGTGTGTATTGTTGTGAAATTGTTAGATATTACTTCTTAGAAATTACTGCACTGTTAGAGCTAGAAACACAAGCTTTTTGCTACACCCACAATATATTCTGCTAAACACATATATGTGACAAATAAAATTTGATTTGATTTGATTTAGGAAAGGGACAATTTTAGCTAGCTGGCTAGCTAGCCACTGGAGGACAACAACAGAGATGCAACAATTCAAGTTTATCTGTCAATGATATATGCTCTCAATGGGATTTGATAGGAGTGATGCCAAATCCAAGCTGGCTTCCATTGACAATTGTTTTTGGTGTGCCAGGACTATTCACAGTTGAGCTCAACGCTGATTGGCAACTTGTTTGGTCATACTCGTTTGGACCTGACAGCATCAAATAGATGGCTTACACATAGAAAGACAGAGAGGCGCTGTTTTGCTCGCCCGGATGCTTTCTCCTGTGAGATGCATTCCATCTCTTGTAAATTGTAGGAAAATTATGAAACACAGAGAGACAAAAGAAGAAAAAAAATGTATTGGTACATTTTTTTGGGGAAGCCTGGCTACCTTTGGCATCCATGAATGCATGCCACTGCTGATCTCCATCTTTCTAGATCAGATAGGTGTGTTGTAACTGTTGCCAAATAACGATATAAACATATATTGCTGAGAATTTGAGAGTAGGGTAACTCCCCTAGCAGGTCTCAAACCCAGGCCACCAGCACCAATGACCAACACCCTAACCACTGTCCTAAAAAGAGCTATCTTTAGGGCATGTGCTTATTGGGCCAGTATAGTTAGGTACTGTCTAGAAGAAACCCTAACCCCTCCTCCCTAGGCACTTGTGTAGACCTGAAACAACTTGATAGGTGTAAGCAATAAGATGAATGCACTTTGAAGTAAATATCAGCTCTGTTAAAAGTACACAAGAAAAACTCTTATTGATGATAGTGATTCAAAAGTATCATTAAAACGGGTTAATATGCCCCACCAAAAGTAGACAACTATACAGTAAGCCCTTAAATTGTTTAAATAAGACAATCAAATCAATGATGAGGGAGTAGTCAACTTAACTGGTAACTGACACAGACATGGTGGCGTAGCAGGAAAATCTGAGTAGTGTTAACAAGGAGGTTATGAGTTCAAATCCCAGATGAGGACATGTTGAAGAATAGTGATTGAATAAATTAATTTGCAGAGTGTAATCATGTGTCAAATATGTTAAGTTAAAAACACTGTGTGTGAGTATTTCTAATCTTGCCAACAGACAAAGAGCTGTGAATGGATCAGTAGTTCACAAATCATGGCCTTGGCAAGATGTAATTGTTTGGGGGAAAGAATATTTATTTGGGACTGATACAAAGAAATGTTTTTATGAAACGTGTTTAGAACATTAATATCTTATATTGTGAAAACATGGCAACCATGTCCTGTGTATGTTTAGCTGGATGTTGATGGAATATTCTCCTAACCCTCAGAACACTGGACACATGAACGCTCTTGCAACACCCCATGAAACATGTCAGAAACATTAATATCTTATATTCTGAGAACATGGCAACCATGTTCGGAGTATGTTTGATGTGACGTTGATGTAATGCGCTCCTAACCCCCAGAAAACGGATGTATTTGATACCATTCCACTGATTCCGCTCCAGCTGTTACCACAAGCCTGTCCCCCCCCCCAAATATGGTGCCACCAACCTCATGTTCTTGCAACGTCCCTTAAACGTGTTTAGAACATTAATGTTGTATATTCTTAGAAAATGGTAACCACGTTGTAGATAATTTATGTTTGACATTAAGGGAATGTTCTCCTAACTTTACCACCAAAACATGCTATAAATGTTCTCAGAAGGTTTTTGCTAACCTAGATAGAATGTTCCACCTAACTAACAAAAAACTGGACACTTAAACATTAGGGGAACATTATGTGTTACATTACAAAAATGTTGTTCGCTGGGTAGTTTTGCTGCACACTCATTTTATTTTATTATTATTTTTTAATTATTAAAATCCCCCCTGGTTCCCAGTAACCCGTTGGGGGGTGCTGGTCTCTCTAGTGACCCTCTAAATTAACAGCGCCTGTTGCTGTCCCTGTGTGGGTCTCTCATATTTCTCTAGCCTGCTGCGACACTCTAAGAATAGAAGTAGAACAGATTAGAGCCTGAGCCTCTCTCTGCTGAGGCCTTTTCTAGTTCCCTGATTTTCTTTATTTAGCCACTGACCCACTCATCATTTCTCCTTGGAACGCAGTGCAGGTCAAAGACTCATTAGCATATTAAGGCTGTATGCATGTTTTTATCATCACTGGGTCTTATGGTCAGCACTTAAAGTATTATGAGTGATATAAATAAGGATTTAGGAGGAAGATATTAGCTATGAACTTACACAGACTTCACTAGAGCATTGAGAGGGACTCAAATGAGGAAGTCAAAATTAGCACAGATGTCCTTCAGCTCTATGTGGCCCAGTTTTATAGGGGAGCCAGACCTATCTACGTAAACAGGTGCCGTTGAGCCCAGAGATACACAAAGAGATCCTTGTCTCTTCATACAGTAGATTCCCAGTAACCAATCCATTGTGATTCTAGCCTCATATGCAAGGCTTGACGGCTCTCCTGTAAGCTGACAGCTAGCTCTAGTTCTCTGTACCTGAAAACCACACATGACATTTTATAACTGCAGAGGAGCATGTTACACATGGAAGAAGTCCTTCAGGAGAACCAAAATGCCACATTTAATCCTGGAATAGGCTCAGTTGTCCTGGCCTTTGGGTGTGCGTAGGCATATGTGTGTGTTTATCACGTGTGTGTGTTTACTGTATCCTGAGAGTGTGTGTTGGTCCAGTGCCACCTGCCCGGATACCCGACCGCAGTCTTTATCTTGGGTTGAGTAAATCTTTTATAGCACTGTGAGGGGTTATTTGAGGGCAGCTGTGAATCTCACCTTGAGCCATCCGGCGGACAGTCATACCTCGCCAGTCCAGCATCACAAACCAGTGAGGTCTGGTCATGACCTTGTCACATACTGTAGGTCTTAAGCCTGTGCACTACAACTGCGGTAAACTGTATGCGTTTCGGCAGAAGTTCATTCATTTCAGAGGCAATCCACACAGCTGAGACTCATCTGCCAGGTTGCGGTGTGTGCAGTATGTCGCAGGTGTTGGATTTTTCCAACTTGTGCGTTGCTTTGCAATGCGGTATCAGAAACATAGTAGATAAGCCACTGCAGAAGGTGCTAATGTGTAGCGTGATCCTTTTTGTTGTAATGCGGCACAAGGATTGCGATGATTACGCAAAATGTACCGTACGCCAACGTAGTGATGTATCATGTGTGCATGCAGCGTTACAGTGTGTGCAGCAATGCAGACTTTGTATGAACAGGGTCAAGCTGGGCCCTAGTGTCAAAGAGGACTACTGTAGGTAAGTGAATGGGTTGGTACAGCTTTAAGGAGAAATATTCCCTTCCTAATAACCCTCTGCCCAACTTTTAATGAACTCATTTATATAACTCCCATGAAACCTGGAGAGAGAGCCAAGTTCAAGCCCTGCCAATACAAACACACTATCTGACAAATTAGGCTACCAAAGCAAGTTTGTGGAAGTCTGGCTAGCTCCAATGAATCAAATAGAGGGTTATCTTGTGCTTGTTCTTTTTATTGTGTCAGTGTTGAAGGATTATAATGCATATGTCTCACATTTTGCAAAACACTCACACCTATTCATTACATTATGGACCTCCACACCTACCACTTACTGTACAGTGACTGATCATCACATTTAGCATGCCCTTCTGTGTCACCTCTCCTATTCAGAATTAATTTATGATGGAGGTTTGTCCTTGCCCTTGTTTTTTTCCACAAGAGAAGAAATCAAGCGTGAACACGAACAATAGCCACAACTATGCCGCATAAAATTCAACATAGTTGGGAACAGATTTTCGATGTCCCAATACCATGGCATTTGGTCTATGAACTGATAAACAAAACAACAATTGATGGATCAATTTGTTCTTTTCAATATAAGCTATTATATGAAATGATCGCTACAAAAAGAACGCTAAGTATGTGGGGCATTAAACAGTCAGACCGGTGCAGACTCTGCCACGTGGAAACAGAATCAATAGAGCCTCTCTTTTGGTAGGCTGCTGTCCATCGGTTGCTTTTTTTGGGAGTCAGGTCCAAGAATGGTTGTTATGTCATCACATCAGGACCTGCAAACTGTATTGTTGGGGGATTTGAAGGACCATAGTCAGTCAACAGAAAATATTGTGATCTTGGGTAAAATGTTTATTTTCAGGGCATTTTCGTCAGAAATGTTGCAGATGGGAAGATTCAAGTCCTTAGCGAGACACCATGGTAGAATGGAGGGATGTATTGCAAGAGGAAATATTAGAATGATGATTTACTGGGAAAGATTGTATTTATCTGTGGCTGTTTGAAGGTTAGAATTCATGAGTGTTGGGATAAATACATAGCCCACACATACACTACAAGTCAAAAGTTTTAGAACACCTACTCATTCAAGGGTTTATCTTTATTTTTACTATTTTCTACATTGTAGAATAATAGTGAAGACATCAAAACTATGAAATAACACATATGGAATCATGTAGTAACCAAAAAAGTGTTAAACAAAATACAAAATATATTTTATATTTGAGATTCTTCAAATAGCCACCTTTTGCCTTGATGACAGCTTTGCACACTTGATGACAGCTTTGCAAACAAATGTTTGAGGTCCTCCAATCAGGGGTGAGGGTGGGGCTGTGATTATTGTATGTTTTGCGTTTAGTTATTTATGTTTTGTGTTTTGGTTTCACGCTGTGAGCGGTGTGTGTGCTGGTCCTGGTGGTTATGGGTGCCCTTGCTTCCATATCCGCCCGGGCGTCGGACAAGGCTTGGTCCTTCCCGCCCTTGGAAAATCACTTTGGCCAGGGGCTTCACGCTGCTGGCATCACTGGGCGGGTGGCCCGAGCTCACCCACTGAGCAGAGCATCCACGGATGGGAGCAGCCATTCGTATTGTTTTTCTATTGTATTGTTGTTTTAATTCAAACTTAACAAACATATATATATATATATACATTTTTTTTTTTAACAATAGCCATCATTCCACACATTTTATTTATTTTGACATGCCATGACTTTGTTGACTTTTAAACAACTGAAGCAAAATTAGGTGAAGACCTGAACAATCTTGAGGGCCAGCTCCTGTTTTATTGTGTTTGTTCTGTTCCACAAGGAGACCATTTCCTCAATCAACGTTACTAGATGTTTACTGCTCTTATCCAAATAGTGATAGCAGGAAGCAGATTATATGAAGTGAGGTAAATAGCAGAATGCACCTCTCAACCAAAGAGTTGTATTGGTTTTTAAAGTGCTTCAATGTGTACTACTACTAACCATAATGGCTAGACAAAGATAAACCGATACAGAATCCAGTCAGCTCCATGGGCTATATACAGTATACACATTTTTCAGTAGACTATGTGATTTCCTTAGTCCCTCTATGGTAGGTCTACAGAGCTCTCAAGTTCCAACCTCATCCTCTCTGACCTAATTTTCTCCTCAAATTGTCTAGAGAGCAGTGTGAGCAGACGACAGTGATGTAAGTAGATCTAGCAGTTTCTCTCAAGTGCACTGCGGGTACTAGCAATCCTTAGTCTACTCTTCTCTGAAGAATACAAAAGGGTTTATTTATCTCTCCCCCTCACCACAAACCCCACCTGCCACTGCTGCTAGAATCAATAGGCCAAGTAAAAAATATGGGTACATTTAGAGACAACTTCAGCTTTCAAGTCTTCTCTGGGTGTATATACAGAAGGAACACCTACATACTGCGGTGGTTATGCTATTAGCTGGCCAAAATTAGACTACATGAAGAGTGCAATACTGTTAATATAACCGCGTGTCAGCAACAAAAGAGTGATCAAATTAAGATCCCACACTTGTAGCCTACAGTGCAATCATTTCATTCTCTCCTCTGCCTCTAAAAATGCTCTGCTAAGCCTGAAGCAGAATTCCACCAAACCGAGACTTAATTTCTGTGTGGCCTGGTTTGAATGACCCAGTCTCCTCTGGAACTTCTCATTTGAGAATCACTTCCACATCTGATATTTATGAATGCGAGAAAGGCATTTGGAAACTTGAATAACTAAAGCTATCACTGTGTAGAGTCTAAATCATTTGTATTTTTTAGGAGACTCTACTATTGACATAGACATTAGCCTATATTAGAAATGAGGTATCTAAAATTAAAGCTAACCAAAATAAACAAATAAAGTTCAATTGTCAAAAGCAAATGCTATACCCTACATCAAATTCCTTATAAGAAGCAAACCAGTCAGCACAATTATTATAATAAATTTTTTAGGGGTAGATCAGCTTTAATATTGCAGATAGATTGAAGCCTCCATCAATGTAATTGTCTGCATCATTTCCAATGCCACATATATTTTTGGGAAAATACATATACACATACAGTGCCTTCAGAATGTATTCAGACCCCCTGACTTCTTTCACATTACAGACTTATTCTCAAATGGATTCAATTGTTTTTTTTTTAAGTGAAGTTTGGGATCACTTAGAAATGTCCTTGTTTTTGAAAGAAAAGCTATTTTTTGGTCCATGAAAATAACATCAAATTGATCAAAAATACAGTGTAGACATTGTTAATGACTATTGTAGCTGGAAATGGCTGATTTTTTATTGAATATCATATATTCAATGACAGCCTAGGAACAGTAGGTCAACTGCCTTGCTCAGGGGCAGAAAAACAGCTTTGTACCGTATCAGCTCGGGGATTTGAACTTGCAACCTCTCGGTTACTAGCCTAACACTCTAACCACTAGTCTACCCTGCCGCCCATATTCTGTGGACAGATTAAACGAAAGTTGAGTTGTTTGGAAGGAACACACAACACTATGTGTGGAGAAAAAAAGGCACAGCACACCGACATCAAAACCTCATCCCAGCTGTAAAGTATGGTGAAAGGAGCATCATGGTTTGGGGCTGCTTTGCTGCCTCAGGGCCTGGACAGCTTGCTATCATCGGTGAAAAAATGTATTCCCAAGTTTATCAAGACATTTTGCAGGAGAATGTAAGGCTATCTGTCCGCCAATTGAAGCTCAACAGAAGTTGGCTGATGCAACAGGACAACGACCCAAAGCACAGAAGTAAATCAACAACAGAATGGCTTCAACAGAAGAAAATACACTTTCTAGAGTGGCCCAGTCAGAGTCCTGACCTCAACCCGATTTCAAATGCTGTGGCATGACCTCGAGAGCGGTTCACACCAAACATCCCAAGAATATTTCTAAACTGAAACAGTTTGTAAAGATGAAAGGTCCAAAATTCCTCCTGACCATTGTGCAGGTCTGATCCGCAAATTCAGAAAATGTTTGGTTGAGTTTATTGCTGCCAAAGGAGGGTCAACGATTTATTAAATCCAAAGGGTCACATATTTTATCCATCCTACACTGTGAATGTTTACAAGGTGTGTTCAATAAAGACATGAAAACGTATAATTTTTAGTGTGTTATTAGTTTAAGCAGACTGTGTTTGTCTATTGTTGTAACTTAGATGAAGATCAGATCAAATTTTATGAACAATTTATGCAGAAATCCAGGTAATTCCAAAGGGTTCACATACTTTTTCTTGCCAATGTATATATATATATATATATATATATATATATATATATATATATATATATATGAACTCAGCAATTGCTCACATTGTATATACTGTAGACTTATTTTTTTCACTGTATTATTGACTATATGTTTGTTTTTACTCCATGTGTAACTATGTGTTGTATGTGTCGAACTGCTTTGCTTTATCTTGGCCAGGTCGCAATTGTAAATGAGAACGTGTTCTCAATTTGCCTACCTGGTTAAATAAAGGTTAAATAAAATAAATAAATAAAAAAAAAAAAAAAAAGAAACGTCCCTTTTTCAGGACCCTGTCTTTCAAAGATAATTCGTAAAAATCTAAATAACTTCACAGATCTTCATTGTAAAGTGTTTAAATACTGTTTCCCATGCTTGTTCAATGAACCATAAACAATTAATGAACATGCACCTGTGGAACGGTCGTTAAGACACTAACAGCTTACAGATGGTAGGCAATTAAGGTCACAGTTATGAAAACTTAGGACACTAAAGAGGCCTTTCTACGGACTCTGGAAAAACACCAAAAGATGCCCAGGGTCCCTGCTCATCTGAGTGAACGTGCCTTTGGTATGCTGCAAGGAGGCATGAGGACTGCAGATATGGCCAGGGCAATAAATTACAATGTCCGTACTGTGAGACGCCTAAGACAGTGCTACAGGGAGACAGGACGGACAGCTGATCGTCCTCGCAGTGGCAGAACACGTGTAACAACACCTGCACAGGATCGGTACATCCGTACATCACACCTGCTGGACAGGTATCAGATGGCAACAACAACTGCCCGAGTTACACCAAGAACGCACAATCCCCCCATCAGTGCTCAGACTGTCCGCAATAGGCTGAGAGAGGCTGGACTGAGGGCTTGTAGGCCTGTTGTAAGGCAAGTCCTCACTAGACATCACAGGCAACAACGTCGCCTATGGGCACAGTCCCACCGTCGCTGGACCAGACAGAACTGGCAAAAAGTGCTCTTCACTGACGAGTCGCGGTTTTGTCTCACATGGGTGATGGTCAGATTTGCGTTCATCGTCGAAGAAATTAGCATTTTACTGGGACCTGTTGGATCGGAGGGTGAGGGTTAGGGTCATTCCTCCCAGAAATGTCTGGGAACTTGCAGGTGCCTTGTTGGAAGAGTGGGGTAACATCTCACAGCAAGAAATGGCACATCTGGTGCAGTCTATGAGGAGGAGATGCACTGCAGTACTTAATGCAGCTGGTGGCCATACCAGATACTGTAACTTTTGATTTTGACCCCCCCTTTGTTCAGGGACACATTATTCAATTTCTGTTAGTCACATGTCTGTGGAACTTGTTCAGTTTATGTCTCAGTTGTTGAATCTTGTTATGTTCTTACAAATATTTACACATGTTAAGTTTGCTGAAAATAAACACAGTTGACAGTGAGAGGAGTTAAGTACCAGTCAAAAGTTTGGACACACCTACTCATTCAAGGGTTTTTCTTTATTTTTATTATTTTCCACATTGTAGAATAATAGTGAAGACAAATAACACATGGAATATATTTTGATTTGCTTAACACTTTTTTTGGTTACTTCATGATTCCAAGAAGAGCAGAAGCTAATGGGGATGGATCTATAATAAAAACAAATATGTGTTATTTCATCGTTTTGATGTCTTCACTATTATTCTACAATGTAGAAAATAGTAAAAATAAAGAAAAACCCTGGAATGAGTAGGCGTGTCAAACGTTTTGACTGGTACTGTACATATTACGGACACAATTGTGTTTAGAGTCCACAAGAGGCAGTATATTGATATATTGATAGCATTAGTGATGCGCGGGTTAAATATTGTGTGGACGAAGGGAAGGAGGCGGCCGGGTTGAATAAAGAAAAAATAATACCTTAAAAAAATCCATAAAGGTATCATTCTTGTGCATTTAAGTTTTTCTTTCGTTATTTTAGGCTATATGGCATAAGTGCATAAAAGGCCATTTCTGCTTGATCCGAAAATGTGGTCAGAGGTTCCAATTGCGGAGCCTTTGGAGGCATGCAGAGGCCAAATTGAGCTCCCTACCGCGTCGCTGTGCGCCTCCCGTATTTTGTAACAAAGAGGAGGGCTCTGTATAGCTCCTTAAAAACTGTGTGGTTCGAGTCCTGAATGCTGATTGGCTGAAAGCCCTGGTATATCAGACCATATACCACCAGTATGACAAAACATTTATTTTTACTGCTCTAATTGCATTGGTAACCAGTTTATAATAGCACTAAGGCACCTCAGGGTTTGTAGTAAATAACCAATATACCACGGTTCCCCTTCTTTCGGGATGTAGTGGAGTAAAAGTAGGCCTAGTCAAAATATAAATAGCAAAGTCAAGTACAGATACCCCCCAAAACGACTTAAGTAGTACTTCAAAGTAATTTTACTTAGTTAATTTAATACACTGATTGGACATCAGCCACTGATGGTGTACTGCATTGGATCTTTCTTAGGACCCTGCGGATAACCATCAGGCAACGTGAACTTCCTAAAAGAAAGCAGCGAAACTGGGTTCTTTGACGTCAGCTACGTGTGACTATTTTAATTTAAACAGGACAAGATGGCGGAGGTGAGATTGAGCGGGCTGAGTAAGAGGAATCATTTCGAACAAAACCACAAAAGACACGTCTTTGACGAAGGTAACGTTTTATATAACAAGAAAATAGGGAGTTGGATATGTGCTTGAGACTGATGAACTGAAATGTACATCGTTTGGCGTTGTTTCTCCTGAGTGTCGCAACCTCCAGTAGCCAAGCTATGTTTTTACTTTTACAGGGACCCGGCCAGTGAAATGTGTATTGTGTAGCTATGCTGGCTAGCTATGCTCGCTAAATCGTCCCCGCCTGTGTAGACCAGCCGTCACTCACCTCACCTGGCCTGGTCCGTCATTTCAGACTGCGCGTGTTGCCCGCTGTTCCGTGGTACAGCCCCAGACTGTGGGGGTACTTTTTGCATTTTATACGAGAGTTGTAATTGACATGCATCTATGGTTGTAGGTACATGTTTGCTAAATACTGTAACGTTATCGAACCAGCTGTCACTAACAGTTTCCTTGCAGCAAGCCCTCTCGAAAACCGTTTTCTCCATAGGGTTTTCAGCGGTTAGTTTCGCTGGGTTTCAACGTTTTATAAACGTCAATCACTTGCAAAGCGGTTTTCAAAATATACTGCCCTTTCATATCAGTAGGATACAAATATAAAATGAATGTAGCAGATCCATACCCTGTGTTCCTCCAGTTGATGAACTACACTTCTTCCCCAGTTACGCTTAAGCCCCGACTTTCCGACCTGAACATCACTGACTTTTTAAAAATGCTTTTTTTTAACCTAGTTTTTCTTGAAAAGCACCATGACCATCCAATGCAGGTACCATCAGGCCAGTATAATAAAAAAGCAAATTATTTCAATTTATACTCAGCTGTGCCTTGCAAGTGCTACACCAACTGATCGATTTTGTTATCATAGCTTGAGTTTTGAAATATGATCTGAGAAGAACGATATTGCCAGCTATATAGCCAATATGTTGTGATAATGTATTAGGGCTGCGTACTGCACAGAACTGAACTGTTTTAATTATATTAATGTTAAAATTGAAGACCTGTTTGAAAAAATATATACTAGAGGTAGACCGACTATGATTTTAACGCCAAAACCGATTATTGGAGGACCAAAAAAAAGCCGATACTGATTAATTGGCCGATTAATTTATTTGTAATAATGACGATTACAACAATACTGAATGAACAGTTATTTTAACTTAATATAATACATAAATAAAATCAATTTACCCTCAAATAATTATTGAAACATGTTCAATTTGGTTTAAATAATGCAAAAACAAAGTGTTGGAGAAGAAAGTAAAAGTGCAATATGTGCCATGTAAACGTTTAAGTTCCTTGCTCAGAACATGAGAACATATGAAAGCTGGTGGTTCCTTTTAACATGAGTCTTCAATATTGCCAGGTAAGAAGTTTTAGGTTGTAGTTATTATAGGACTATTTCTCTCTCTAGCATTTGTATTTCATATACCTTTGACTATTGGATGTTCTTATAGGCACTTTAGTATAGCTTCCGTCCCTCTCCTCGCTCCTACCTGGGCTCGAACCAGGAACACATCGACAACAGCCACCCTCGAATCAGCGTTACCCATGCAGAGCAAGGGGAACAACTACTCCAAGTCTCAGAGCGAGTGACGTTTGAAACGCTATTAGCGTGCACCCCGCTAACTAGCTAGCCATTTCACATCGATTACACCAGCCTAATCTCGGGAGTTGATAGGCTTGAAGTCATAAACAGCGCAATAACTGCTGGCAAACGCACAAAAGTGCTGTTTGAATGAATGCTTACGAGCCTGCTGGTGCCTACCATCGCTCAGTCAGACTTCTCTATCAAATCATAGACTTAATTATAACATAACACACAGAAATACGAGCCTTTGGTCATTTTATTTCATTTTTTATTTCACCTTTATTTAACCAGGTAGGCAAGTTGAGAACAAGTTCCCATTTACAATTGCGACCTGGCCAAGATAAAGCAAAGCAGTTTGACACATACAACAACACAGTTACACATGGAGTAAAACAAACATACAGTAGAAAAATAAGTCTATATACAATGTGAGATAAGGGAGGTAAAGGCAAAAAAAGGCCATGGTGGCGAAGTAAATACAATATAGCAAGTAAAACACGAGCATGGTAGATTTGCAGTGGAAGAATGTGCAAAATAGAAATAATGGGGCAAAATAAATAAATATATACAGTAGGGGAAGAGGGAGTTGCAGGGTCTTGGAGATGACCTGGAGCCAGTGAGCCAGCAAATCCGGAAACTATCATTTTGACTACAAAACGTTTATTCTTTCAGTGAAATACGGAACCGTTCCGTATTTTATCTAACGGATGGCATCCCTAAGTCTAAATATTGCTGTTACATTGTACAACCTTCAATGTTATGTCATAATTATGTACAATTCTGGCAAATTAATTACGGCCTTTGTTGGGAATAAATGGACTTCACACAGTTCGCAATGAGCCAGGCGGCCCAAACCGCTGCATATACCCTGACTGCTTGCATGGAACACAAGAGAAGTGACACAATTTTCCTAATTATAAGAAATTCATGTTAGCAGGCAATATTAGCTAAATATGCAGGTTTAAAAATATTTACTTGTGTATTGATTTTAAAGAAAGGCATTGATGTTTATGGTTAGGTACATTGGTCCAACGACAGTGCTTTCTTCACAAATGCGCTTGTTCAATCATCACCGTTTGCCGAAGTAGGTGCATCGATTATATGCAACGCAGGGCACGCTAGATAAACTAGTAATATCATCAACTATGTGTAGTTAACTAGTGATTATGTTAAGATTGATTTTTATAAGATACGTTTAATGCTAGCTAGCAATTTACCTTGGCTTCTTGCTGCCCTCGTGTAACAGGTAGTCAGCCTGCCATGCAGGCTCCTCATGGAGTGCAATGTAAGGCAGGTGGTTAGAGCGTTGGACAAGTAACCGGAAGATTGCAAAATGGTGCTGTCGTTCTGCCCCTGAACAAGGCAGTTAATCCACCGTTTCTAGGCCGTCATTGAAAATAAGAATATGTTCTTAACTGACTTGCCTAGTTAAATAAAGGTTAAAAAAAAATTGGGGCAAATCTGTGTCCAAAAATACCTATTACCGATTGTTATGAAAACTTGAAATTGGCCCTAATTAATCGGCCATTCTGATTAATCGGTCGACCTCTAATATATTTTGAATGGTAGATCTGTTTGCTTTTTGACAGCAAAAGTCCTCTTTACACAGGTTGGTGACCACTTGTCTGAAGGCTTGATTATGTCGTACTCGAGGCACTGTTTGTTCAGATAGGAGAGGAAGGGTAGTGCCTGTTGCGCACTGCAACATCTCCCACCTCGCCCTAGAGTCAAAATGTTTACACTATTTAAAAGTAATTGTTTAAAACCTGGATGTTTTTATTGAGGTATGTCTTACTGTGTTCTGACCACAGGCATGTTAATAGGATTATTTGAACACTTCCTCATACCATTGACACCAGTATTTCTCATGTTCTCAACTTTCTTTCATTGTCCAGCAGCCAAAGACACACTCCTAGTCGTATGAACAACCCATGGTAGTTGCATCTTTAGATCTTCCCATTTTTAACATTTAGAAATTATATTTTCATCTCTCATGAAAAAGCACGCAGTTGTGGTGCGCATTGGAGAATGGTGTCTTCCCGCCAATTGCATTTTGGAACCTTCACGCTTAGCCAGCCGTGTGCATTGCTGCCCTTATAATGTAAAAAAAAATGTTTTAAGCTAACTGTTCTGATCTGTTGCATCAGCCTCATTTGCTTTTAAACATTCTTATTTTTTTGTATACTGTGGTTGTATTCATTTGGGATCTATCCTCCCGCAACTGTCCCAGAGTGTTTGGAATATTTATTTCTCGAATAGAACAACATACTAAGTACAAAAGTTGACCTAATCTATATGAGGATAGTAGACTGACATAGGCTGCTGCTTTTGCTGTTCATTACTCTTGTTTGCTGACAAAGTAAATGTGGACAGTTCTTCTAACGTCTTGAATATGCTCCTCGTAAATCGATAAGGACGCACGCCGTTGCATCATCGCGTCGGTCTTTACTATTAGCCTACTTCGAAGCTGTGATGCCTGTGAGAATGACCCGATCACGTGACTGGCATTGGCTAATAAGAATTGAGATCTGAGAGCATGATGCTGCTTTTAGACGAGGGCCGCAAAAACGTCCTACCAGTCGACATAACAGGACAAGAAAGATGGTGGTGGCACGACACTATGCGCTGCTATGGTGATTTCAGTAAACACAGTGCAAATCAACATCCAGTAGAAAACAACGCTACAGCAAAAGTTGAAATATTTTAACTCTGGAGTCAAGTCCCATCTACCGTAGCGTCTGACTGCATTTACCGCCAGCCTCAACGGTATTTACTGTCATGCTCTAATTGAAAACAATGACATCCCTCTTCAAGCTAGCTTGGCACAACAAGCTTTCTTTTTTTGCTAGCTAACATTCTCTAGTTAACCCTGCTGTTTGGGATATTAAAAGTGGGGTGTTATTAGTTTGAACTCCTTTTTGATTTAGACAACCAGGCATTCCTAAGTTATTTGTGTAAAGTTAGGGATCCTCTGGCTTTTCTTTGAATCTAATGTTCCCCTCTTGAAATAGCCAGTGACGACTTTAGTCTTCTTGCAGTGTAACTGAAACCCAGTTCAACTAGGCCTAATGTTAACTGGTCACCAAAGTAGGCTTAATATAGAGAAAAGGATCATCTTTGCTCCTCTGGTTTTGCATACCCATTCTGTGTCCTTGCGTCAGATTCCTTGATTGAAGCAAGGAGAAAACACCAGATGCGTTTTCTCTCCCCCTCAGGTGTAACGGCTGTCATCAACTCTATTGTAACGTGATAGATGTGTAGCCTTAGCTACATTTTCTCAGCTGTTCTAATCTATTGGTTACACATGGGGAAAATTCCTTTCAACCCTACTTAACATCTTTCTCACTGAACAGCAGTCACAATCTGGCACAATTATTTGTGTACCAATGTTGATGTGTACAGAAATCAGTCAGTAGGAAAATGGAAGATTCTGAAGATAACCTGGGTTATTTTTGACATTTCAGTAATGTGTGTCTCTTAAATCCTTTAGCCTTGTGACATGCCACTTGTGTAAGCAGCAAAATACACCTGGCTTTGTTTGTGGCAATAGTTAACACTCACTGGGGCTGCACTTCGTCCTTGGGTTACAGGAGCTTCATTTTATAAGCTGTGCGTACGTATAAAATATACCCCAAAATGTGTGTGCACCAGTTTTCACGCAAAAGTTGGCATTTAAAACATTTTAACTTGAAGTGAGAATGTGCTCACCTCACCGCTAACTTTAGACCATGCGTATGCACATCTGCTAGTGGTTGAAAGTAAGTATTTTGTGCAAATGGAGGATATGATAGATTATTCATAAAACAATTATGCAGTTGAGCATTTACCCTCCTTGACTCCGGTCCAGAGAGGGAGTAGTCTCCTGGAGTTGGCAGGGTCGCCAAAGAGGAGAGTGGGACTGGGGTTTTGCTTTGTATGAAATGTTCCTTTCCTCTGAAGAGGAAGGAAGTGTGTTGTCGTGGCTTCTCAAGTCTTCAGATTTAGTAAAGGGGAGAGGGAGAGCTGTTTCAGATACTGAGCTGAGATGTAGACCTCCACTGCCTCATACATGGACTGCCAATAGACCCTGATCAGGGCTAATACGATGCAACAGGAGAGAACTGTGGGAAGATAAAAGTAATGATAAGCCTGTACATTTTTGGATACGTCTCAGTTTGCTCAAAGGTAGAGGGATTGGACTGTGTATTTGCCTAACCTCTAGCTTCCCTCATCAGCACTCGCAGTAAATGGTTTCTTCCCATCAACCCTATAGGAATGCTCAGCAGCCCAGTCCCTGCAGAGTAGTGTATGTTTTGTCTATCTCCTATGACTCCTATAACAGCATTGGCACTTCATTCTGCTGACTACAGCTACTTATTCCACTGCCTTGATAGACGCGTAGAGGGGCCTAGTCCTTGATCATGACTCGGTTACATTACTCGAGTCATTGGATGAAGGCGTCTTCTATAGGGGGGGGGGGGGGGGGGGGGGTTTGTTAAGAGCCGCGACGCTCGGTCTAAACATTAACATGCATCACTTTGGGTACGGTTTTGGAAGCATAATAACCTTGTCTTTCATATCGGTGAGAAATAATGTTATTAAGGTTAACTTGATACATAACTTTATTGGGTTAGGGTACCCACATGGCCAGATTTCCATGTTACATGGCTTGTTTAGGGAAAACAGAAGGAAATCAGTGGACTACCTGTGCTAATTGGCTATCTGCTTTTCTGAACACCTGTGTGTAAACGGAAGACAGACACCACAGACGTGTGGTCCCTGAAAAATACTTTTGGCTAAAACTGTACATTTCATTTGTGAAATGATTTTGTTGTGATATGAGTGTAGAGGGATTTGTTTCTAGAACCTTACAGCAATTGCTGTATCATTCACATTTTAGATGGTGTATTTGGCTGTTGTCTTCCATAGCCAATTCACCCTTTAAACAGAATATGTAAGGTCCTTGGAGTAACGTTAGGGTCCTTTAGTCCAATATTGGGCTAAGAGGTGTATGTTTCGGTTATCATTTTATGCGGGATGTTAAGTACCGTTTTATATGTGAGTAAAGTTCAGAGCAGTCTGGCAACAAGTTAGATGGCCTTCTTACCTGATTCTCCCAGCGAGTCTTCTATTTCTCATCCTGACCCGCTATCATGCTACTCTGCATGTGTTGCAGGTGAGGTTATTAATCAGACTGGTGTAAATTGCTTGTCTGCCCATGTGTGGAAATACTGAGGTGTCAGGAGCTGGGGCTTTTGTCGTGACTCGTTTCTATATAAATTCAGCTTTACTGTCACTGAGGCTAAAAAAACAACTCTGTGATATGGGTGTCTGTCTAGCTGTAGAATACATTCATAAAACCACTGTTAGTCTCTGACTTATTGTTTGGTGTGATTTTAGTGTTTGACTTCTCTTCTTTTTTTTGTACAGCGTTAATCTAGCAGTCTCAAACCCACAGTGAATGCCGTCTGTTGACAGACGAGACAGTCAGTATACCAGAATCAGCAGGATGCCTCTTCGGTGTAAGCTCTGCTCCACAGAATGCTCCGCAGAATGCTGTCCTGTTCTCTCATACCTTCTGTTCGGCAACCCCTCTCCTGGCATCAGCCATAGTTCCCAGTCAGCCCACTGCTGTTCGGCAGAGAACAGCCCAGCACCCAGCATTCAAACCTGCCTTACACCAAATCCTCACTCTGAGCTTTGGATGGGGTTGTTATTAGGTATGATAGTTGTTCTTCGACGTGTCCAAATTACACACGTCTTGTAAGACTGTCAGCTCTGAGGAAAATGTCAATGGGCAGATTGACGTTTTCTTTGGAGTCTTGCTTGGTGTTTCTGGTATGTTGTGAATCATACTTTCCAAAGGTCTCCTTGAAACACAACCAGTTTTTTTGTTGTTGTCTAATTACGATGGCAGTTGTAGGATGCTTGTTTGCATGAGCACTAGCAGTCCCAATTACTTGTCATACCAGTTCCCAGGGTGTTGGTTTAGGCGTTTATCTACTGTGATAAAGTGACGTGTCTGATGTAGAGCGATTCCCACACGTCTCTAGAAAGGGAATGCCTTCCGGGACACCCTTTCCGGGAAATATTAAAAAGTTAAACTGAAAGCTGTTTGAAATGCTTTCCTTTTGTGACTAATCTCCCTGAGGTCATAGCCTTGAAACATAAAATATACTGCGTAGTGTATGTGCTATAGTCACTGGGCCAAGTATGACCATATGAAGGCCTAGTACATTCATCTCACAATACCCCTGGCTTTTGTCCCCCTTTTGCCAATACGTTTCCTAATACCCAAGTGTGTGCAGTGCAGGCCTGTGGCAATGTACTGGCAGCATGCAACAAATACCATGGCCAGGAATTGTCATGGAATGTTCAATAATATGGAAAATGTCTTAGGGTGACTGAAGTTCAGATGCTGGAATCCTCTAAGATAAGACTAACGAATAACTTTTTTTGAGAGGACTCAGACTACACTTCTCTCTGAAACCTTTCCTTGTGATATGTAAAGTTTAAACCACACCATGTGTGTAAACTGCACTGTTGCCCTCTCCCTGCTCTTAACAGCATGAAACCTGTGTGTCCTGTTCTGTCAGGTGCAGGTGGTGTGGAGGATGTTCCTCTGTCCCTGCCAGATCGGAGGACTCGTCGCAGGATAGCGCCTCGGGCAGAGGCTGACAGCGAGACAGACGAGTTGGAACAGGCCCCAGAGCTGAGTCATGTTAGGGAGCAGCCAACTGAAGAGCAGCCTATGGTGGGGTTGGAGAAGGCTCGGCCCATCCAGATAGTCCTGGCCCACGAGGACGACCACAAATTTGAGCTGGACACGGAGGCCCTGGAGAAGCTCCTACTGCAGGAGGATGTCAGAGACCTCAATGTGGTGGTGGTGTCTGTCGCCGGGGCCTTCCGCAAGGGCAAGTCCTTCCTGCTGGACTTCATGCTCCGATACATGCTCAACCAGGTAAAACCAGGTTCACACTTATACCTACAGTACATACAATTCACTGTATTATATAGAATACTGATATTTCTCTATGTGACCTGACCTGGAAAACAAACTCTGGCCCTACTTCTAGATTAGGCTAAATAAACTCAGGGCCCTAAATGGAATTGTTCATCAAGCAGATCTGGTTGAAGATTTTGTTAAGCAAGAACCAATTTAACAACTTTGTTGATGCTGTCAGTAAGTGCTTTTAACCACAGTTCACAGCGAAAAGACAATCTATTTTCAAGTCATTAACATAACCCTGAGGGTAGTGTGAATTAAAAGGTATTATGTAACGCTGCTAACCTTTTTCAGGGTCATCTCTCAGTTGTCGGTTCAATACCAACATTTGTAAAGAAGTTTGGAGATCCTGAATAAACCCTTTATTAGAGTCCTGTATTCCCAGATTAACGAGACACTTGCACACCTTATTGTCTGCTGCACATAATGTCCATCTAGGGGTTTATAAAACTGCTGTAAACGGGAAGTCAGCTAATGGCTCTACATAGATATTATAAAAAATCTAAAAAATCCATTGGTATTAATTTAGTGGTGTGAAATTCCTACAGGCTCTTTACTTACTTACTTTACTTACTTTACTTACCCCAAAATACATCTTCCATTCCTAGACTGCTAGATTATCGCTACATGTCATTTCACACACACTATATATACACTGCTCCAAAAAATAAAGGGAACACTTAAACACCACAATGTAACTCCAAGTCAATCACACTTCTGTGAAATCAAACTGTCCACTTAGGAAGCAACACCTGATTGACAAAAAAATTCACATGCTGTTGTGCAAATGGAATAGACAAAAGGTGGAAATTATAGGCAATTAGCAAGACACCCCCAATAAAGGATTGGTTCTGCAGGTGGTGACCACAGGCCACTTCTCAGTTCTTATGCTTCCTGGCTGATGTTTTGGTCACTTTTGAATGCTGGCGGTGCTTTCACTCTAGTGGTAGCATGAGGCGGAGTCTACAACCCACACAAGTGGCTCAGGTAGTGCAGCTCATCCAGGATGGCACATCAATACGAGCTGTGGCAAGAAGGTTTGCTGTGTCTGTCAGCGTAGTGTCCAGAGCATGGAGGCGCTACCAGGAGACGGGCCAGTACATCAGGAGACGTGGAGGAGGCCGTAGGAGGGCAACAACCCAGCAGCAGGACCGCTACCTCCGCCTTTGTGCAAGGAGGAGCACTGCCAGAGCCCTGCAAAATGACCTCCAGCAGGTCACAAAAGTGGAGGCTGTCATAGCAACAAAGGGAGGACCAACTCCATATTAATGCCCATGATTTTGGAATAAGATGTTTGATAAGCAGGTGTCCATGTACTTTTGGTCATGTAGTGTATGTCAGGTAACTTGGGAAAGGGATATCGTTATATTCTGCTCTTTAAATAGTTTTTTCAGACTCCAGTCACCAAGTCAGACTGTTCTCACCAGTTTAGGTCCAACATGCTCCTTATCAGCTTCTACCCCTAAGCCATAAGACTGCTGAAAAATGAATAAAATGGCCACCCGGACTATTTTAATTGATCTCCCCCTTTTGTTTTTATTATCTCTCAATTTACACCTACCAACATGTACAAATGACCTTGACTAACCAGTATCCCTGCACATTGACTCTATATCGGTACCCCCCCCCCCCCCTGTTATTGTTAGTTTATTTTTAAAAAAAAATCTTAAATATTTTGAAGACAATAATTTAACTGCATTGTTGGTTAAGGGTTTGTAAGTAAGCATTTCACGGTAAGGTCTACACTTGTTTTATTTGGTACAAGTGACAAATAACATTTTATTTGAAGCTGCCTCACACTCAATGTCACTGTAGACTGCTGCTAGAATCCCTGCCTGCCTGGGTCTGTTAATCTCAAGTCAGACACTGAATGAGCTGAGGACAGAGAAGTAAAGTCTGAAGAAACGTCAGTGGGCTCAGAGGAGCAGTGATTGCTTATTGTTTCTTTGAGATGACGATGCACTCAATCTCATCCAGGGTCAGGTTTTCAGGATTGCTCTGTTGCACTAGTTCCAGTCCAGAATGAACCGAAAGAACTGCAGAGATCGTTGAGTATCCCCCATGTTATTCTCCAGCAGGTTATAACCTTTAGATTAATAATTTCATTTCCTCCTGGTGTCTGCACTGCACAGCTGTACTCTTATTACAGCCTAGAATTTGAACACTCCATTCCAGTCACGTTTCCTGCTGGAGAGAGTCTGCTCTTCCGTGTGTGTGGCAGTTAGATTGACTGACTGGACTGGTTGACATCCACAGAGGGCGGAGACTGAGAGACAATGGAACTAAAGCTTGTTATCTAAAGTCTGCTCTTGCACACACTAATATCCTTGTTTAATTGCATAGTCCGGGTAGCCATTTGATTACCTGCTCAGGAGTCTTATGGCTTGGGTGTAAAAACTGTTGAAGCCTTTTTGTCCTAGACTTGGCACTCCGGTACCGCTTGCCATGCAGTAGTAGAGAGAACAGTCTATGACTGGGGTGGCTGGGGTCTTTGACAATTTTTAGGGCCTTCCTCTGACACCGCCTGGTGTAGAGGTCCTGGATGGCTGGCAGCTTACCCCCAGTGATGTACTGGGCCGTACGCTCTACCCTCTGTAGTGCCTTGCGGTCAGAGGCTGAGCAATTGCCGTACCAGGCAGTGATGCAACCAGTCAGGATGCCCTCGATGTTGCAGCTGTAGAACCTTTTGAGGATCTGATGACCCATGCCAAATCTTTTTAGTCTCCTGAGGGGGAATAGGTTTTGTTGTGCCCTCTTCACGACTGTCTTGGTGTGTTTGGACCATTCTAGTTTGTTGTTGATGTGGACACCGAGGAACTTGAAGGTCTCAACCTGCTCCACTACAGCCCCGTCGATGAGTATGGGGGCGTGCTCGGTCCTCCTTTTCCTGTAGTCCACAATCATCTCCTTAGTCTTGGTTACGTTGAGGGATAGGTTGTTATTCTGGCACCACACGGCCAGGTCTCTGACCTCCCTATAGTCTCGTCGTTGACTGTGATCAGGCCTACCACTGTGTCGTCTGCAAACTTAATGATGGTGTTGGAGTCGTGCCTGGCCATGCAGTCGTGGGTGAACAGGGAGTACAGGAGGGGACTGAGCATGCACCCCTGTGGAGCTCCAGTGTTGAGGATCAACGTGGCAGATGTGTTGCTACCTACCTTCACCACCTGTCAGGAAGTCCAGGATCCAGTTGCAGAGGGAGGTGTTTAGTCCCAGGATCCTTAGCTTAGTGATGAGCTTCTAATTAGCTTAATACAAAAATCAGTTTAACCTAGTTTTTTTTTTTTTTTGCACGGGCGCCCACAAGCCGCACGACTTGTCTGAAAGTAGCCCAATACCAGTTATAAAAATATGGAAGCGTGTGTTTTCCTGATCTTTCATATTTGAAGATATTTATAACTAAACCAAGATGGTTAATCTGTGTTTACAGTGGGAGAAAATTAAGCATAGTGGGCAGAACAAGGAAGGTGGGCCAAGCACGAGCTAGCGAAATCCTATTGGCGCGTTGTATGTATTTGCATATTTCCATTAAGGAACTCCTTCTGAAGTGTACACAAATTCAATTTGACCTTGCACTCCTAAACACGTTTTTTTTTATTAATTTTTTTTAATTTTTTTATACTTTTGTCAAGTCTATAAAAGTTAGTGCATTGTATTTTTGGGAACAGAAAAATGTATTGATCAGATGAGAAAATTAAGAATGTCAGCCTAGTTTCACGTAGTTCCATTCTCTCCCAATACCTGTGACTGGATTTTCCTCTCATTACCATATTTGGTGCGAGAATACAGTGCCTTCCATCTATTCACTCCCTTTGGCTTTTTTTCCTATTTTGTTGCATTACAACCTGGAATTTTAATTGGATTTTATGTAATGGACATGCACAATTGTCCAAGTTGGTGAGATGGAGGAAAAACAAAAGTAGTGTGGTAATATGTATTCACCCCCTTTGTTAAATAAGATCTGGTGTGACCAATTACCTTCAGTAGTCACATAATTAGTTCATTGCACACGGGTCACATGGTCTGTCTCTCTCAGCAAAAAAAAGAAACGACCCTGTCTTTCAAAGAATTCGTAAAAATCCACATTTTCATTGTAAAGGGTTTAAACACTGTTGCCCATGCTTGCTCAATGAACCATAAACAATTAATGAACATGCACCTATGGAACGGTCATTAAGACCTTAACAGCTTAAGGTCACAGTTATGAAAACTTAGGACACTGAAGAGGCCTTTCTACTGCCTCTGAAAAACACCAAAATAAATGTGGTACCTCACTTGGTACCCTTCCTGCAGGCTGATCCTGACATAACCCTCCAGCATGACAATGCCACCACGCACAGAACGAGCAGTATGGCTGATTTCCTGCAAGAAAGGAATGTCAGTGTTCTGCCATGGCCAGCAAAGAGCCGGAATCTCAATCCCATTGAGCACGTTTGGGACCTGTTTGAATCGAAGGGTGAGAGCTAGGGCCAATTCCCCCCAGAAATGTCTGGGAACTTGCAGGTTCCTTGGTGGAAGAGTGGGGTAACATCTCACAGCAAGAACTGGCAAATCTGGTGCAGTCCATGAGGAGATGCACTGCAGTACTTAATGCAGCTGGTGGCCACACCAGATACTGACTTTATTTTGACCCCCCCCCCCCTTTGTTCAGGGACACATTATTCCATTTCTGTTAGTCACATGTCTGTGGAACTTGTTCAGTTTGTCTGTTGAATCCTATGTTCATACAAATATTTACACATGTTAAGTTTGCTGAAAATAAACGCAGTTGACAGTGAGAGGACGTTTCTTTTTTGTTGTTGTTCATGTGTGTATATATATCTGTTCTGAAAGGCCCCAAGTCTGCAAGACGCACCACCAAGCAAGCAGTACCATGAAGACCAAGGAGCTCTCCAAACAGGTCAGGGACAAAGTACAGATCAGGGTTGGGTTATAAAAAAAAATATCTGAAACTTTGAACTGAGCACCATTTTAAATCCATTATTCAAAAATGGAAGGAATATGGCACCACAGCAAACCTGCCAAGAGGGCTACCCACAAACTCACAGACCAGGCAAGGAGGGCATTAGAGGCAACAAAGGGACCAAAGATAACCCTGAAGGAGCTGTAAAGCTCCACAGCGGAGATTGGAGTATGTTTCCACTTTAAGCCGCACACGCCACAGAGCTGGTCTTTACGGAAGAGTGGCCAGACAAACATTGCTTAAAGAAAAAAATAAGCAAACATGTTTGGTGTTTGCCAAAAGGCATGTGGGAGACTCCTCAAACACATGGATGAAGGTACTCTGGTCAGATGAGACTAAAATGTAGCTTTTTGGCCATCAAGGAAAACGCTATGTCTGGCGCAAATCCAACACCTATCATCACCCCGAGAACACCATCCCCATAGTGAAGCTTGGTGGTGGCAGCATCATGCTGTGGGGATGTTTTTCATCGGCAGGGACTGGGAATCTGTTAAGGAATGATGGATGGCGCTAATAACAGGGAATTTCTTGAGGGGAAACCTGTTTCAGTCTTCTGGAGACTTGAGACTGGGACGGAGGTTCACCTTCCAGCAGGACAATGACCCTAAGCATAGTGCTAAAGCATCACTTGAGTGGTTTAAGGGAAAACATTTTAAATGTCTTGGAATGGCCTAGTCAAAGCCCAGACCTCAATCCAATTGAGAATCTGTGTTATGACACAAAGATGGCTGTACACCAACGGAACCTATCCAACTTGAAGGAGCTGGAGCAGTTTTGCCTTGATTGGGCAAAAATCCCAGTGGCTAGATGTACGAAGCTTATAGAGACATACCCCAAGAGATTTGCAGCTGTAATTGCTGCAAAAGTTGGCTCTACAAAGTATTGACTTTGGGGGGGTGAATAGTTATGCACGCTCAAGTTCTGTTTTTCTCTTATTTCTTGTTTTTCACCCCAAAAATATTTAGAATGTTGTGTAAATCAAATGATAAAAAAAAAACCCCAAAATCTATTTTAATTCCAGGTTGTAAGGCAACAAAATAGGAAACACGCCAAGGGGGGTGAATACTTTCACAAGCCACTGTAGATTTCAAACGGATGCTTTAGCATTATAGCCCTGTGACATGGCTGGGTTACACCTACTGTCTATGGTATACATCTCAGATATAGTACAGACACTTCAAAAAAACTTCCTTTTAGAATAAATATTTTGACTTATCTGTTTCTGTGCATGAATATGTTTTTCAATGCGTTTTTATGTGCTAATAGCAGTGAGGCCAAATGTTTAATCAAATAATTGTATGCATTTTCTATCTACTTAAAGGGGTCCTAAAATTCCAAATCATGTCTAAATGTTCCTTGGTATGACCATCTTAAAACAATTCCATGTGTTAGCTTAGAAAGGGGAAACACTGGGCCGCATACTCTTGTCGTACCAAGGAGCTACAGTTTTGCATAATTAGTTACTTTGTCAGTCAAATCCCATTGTAGGCCTACTACTCCTGCAACACCATTGCATTACTCTTCCATTTTCTACAGGGATTTGTCGGCACTTGTAGAGTAGAGTAACGTGCACACTTCTAATGGCTTTGTTTTCACAACAGCAGCTGTTATCCTGTTTGGTGTTCTTCAGACTTAAGTTTTGTTTTTGGACCAGGGGGTTCAAATTAATTCCATGGAAGGCCTAGTGTCTGTATTTTTTAAATTTAAGACCTAGACAACCAGGTCAAAACAAATGTTTTCACATGCGCCAAATACAACCGGTGTAGACCATACTGTGAAATGCTGACATATCAGCCCTTAACCAACAATGCATTTTTTTAAGAAAATACCTTAAGAATAACAAATAAAGAGCAGCAGTAAATGAAAATAGCGGGTCTATAATCACGGGGGTACAGGGTCAATGTGCGTGGGCACAGGTGTCGAGGTAATATGTACATGTAGGGAGTTATTAAGGTGAGGGGAGTTCTTAAATAATTAGTGATCTTAATTCATCAATCAATTACAAGGGATCAGTTTGAACCCTCAGACACTCAGCCCTCCGTGGAATGGGTTTGACATGTGGCCTAGACTGAAAGGAGTCTGACATGTTGCAGTTGGCACATGCTTCTCTGTAAATTAGCCAGATATCTCAGGCGGACTAGTACTAAGAATGATACTACAGTGACCTCCGGTGGTGGTAATTTGCAAATGCATGTACTAAATTCCGTATAAAAAATATATAACTGTAGGGCTTTTACCATATTACCTACATGCCACACACACACACACACTTGCCCACAGAAATCAATAACTTATTTGATGTTTTCTATACCTATGACTCTGTTTTCTTGTCCTCTCACAGCAGCAGGAGCAGTCAGACTCGTGGGTGGGGGGTGATGATGATCCTCTGACAGGGTTCAGCTGGAGAGGAGGCTGTGAGAGGGAGACCACAGGGATCCAGGTCTGGAGTCAGGTGTTTGTGGTCAACAAGCCAGATGGGAGCAAGGTGAGCCTTACTCTGACACACAACCATTGTTCCTCTCAATTTCAGTCTTAATATGTTTATGATCTTATGTCCATCTCTGCTGTACTTTCTTTAAGTGGATTTCCATCATGTCTTGATCAACTAAAGGTGACTTGCAGTATCCTAACCCTCGACAGGTTGCTGTTCTGTTAGTGGACACACAGGGAGCCTTTGACAGCCAGTCCACCATAAAGGACTGTGCAACAGTTTTTGCCCTGAGCACCATGACCAGCTCTGTACAGGTGAGTCTATGGGATGGACCTGCCGGTGACTGAGTTATTAGTATTTTACTGACCATGTACCCAGAAGAGTGCATACATATTGTGCCAGTTGAGTTCCTAGTTCGTTGCTGATTTGAAATGGTATGTTGTCAAGAACTGGCTAACGTACAAAGGATATTTCATGGTATTATTGTGTGTTTTCAGGTGTATAACCTGTCTCAGAATATTCAGGAGGATGACCTTCAGCATCTCCAGGTATGTTCGTCATTCCTCCTCACCTTAAAACCTCTACTTTATCACCCATCCCGGATCCGGGATCCTCCTCATCAAAAAAGCTGACTAGCATAGCCTAGCCTAACGGGACAGGGATATTATATAATATAATTTTCATGAAATCACCAGTCCAATACAGCAAATGAAAGATAAACATCTTGTGAATCCAGCCATCATTTCAGATTTTTTAAATGTTTTACAGCGAAAACACTATGTATTTCTATTAGCTAACCACAATAGCCAAACACACAACCGCATATTTTCACCATGTTTCCACCGCATAGGTAGCTTTCACAAAACCGACAATAGAGAAAATTAGTCACTAACCAAGAAACAACTTCATCAGATGACAGTCTTATAGCATGTTATACAATACATTAATGTTTTGTTTGAAAATGTGCATATTTGAGGTATAAATCATAGTTTTACATTGCAGCCACAATCACAAATAGCACGAAAGCAGCCAGAATAATTACAGAGAGCAACGTGAAATGCATAAATACTCATCATAAAACATTTATGAAAAATACATGGTGTACAGCGAATGAAAGAAACATCTTGTGAATCCAGCCAATACTTCCGATAAAAAAAAAAAAGTGTTTTACAGCGAAAACACAATATATATTTCTATTAGCTCACTACAGTAGCCAAACACACAACGCAATTTACTCCCCACAAAAATAGCTTGCACAAAACCGACAAAATAGAGATAAAATGAATCACTAACCTTGAACAAATTCATCAGATGACAGTCTTATAACATGTTATACAATACAATTATGTTTTGTTCGAAAATGTGCATATTTATAGCTACAAATCCTGGTTATAAATTGTGAATACGTAGCATCGATTCACCAGAATTTTATTTTGGACACTCACCTAATCTGACCAAAGAACTCATCATAAACTTTACATAAAAATACTTGTTGTATGGCAAATGAAAGATACACTGGTTCTTAATGCAACCACTGTGTTAGATTTTTAAAAATAACTTTACCATAACATACAGCTTGCGTTATTGTGAGACAGCGCTCACCAAAACGGCGGAGAATAGGAGTCAACATTTTACACAGAAATACGAAATAACATCATAAATGTTTTCTTACTTTTGCTGAGCTTCCATCAGAATGTTGTACAAGGAGTCCTATTTCCAGAATAAATCGTTGTTTGGTTTTAGAATGTCCATTTCTTCTGTCGAATTCGCGCCACAATGCTAGCCAAGGTTGCTAACATTCCCATCCTCTCTTGGCGCAAAGAACGGAAAACTCAAAGTCCCAATAAACGTTGGATAAACTGATAAAAACTCGGTTGAAAAAAACCTACTTTATGATGTTTAGTATCACATGTATCAAATAAATCAGAGCCGGAGATATTCGCCGTGTATACCGAACGCTTTTCAGAAGACAATGTCGAGCTCCCCCGCGCGCCGTCGAAGACGAAGAAAATACCGGACCTGTCACTCCAAAAGCTCTTGTTCGGCCTCAGATCAAGCTAGACATCCCATTCCACCTTCCACTGCCTGTTGACATCTAGTGGAAGGCGTATGAAATGCATGCATATCGATAAATAAAAGCCAGTTGAATAGGCAGGCCCTGAAACAGAGCCTCGTTTTCAGATTTTTCACTTCCTGTATGGAAGTTTGCTGCCAAATGAGTTCTGTTTTACTCACAGATATATTTCAAACAGTTTTAGAAACTTGAGTGTTTTCTATCCAATAGTAATAATAATCATATTGTATGATCTAGAACAGTACGAGGCCGTTTCATTTGGGCACGATTTTTTCCATTGTGAAAACAGCGCCCCCATATTGACAAGATTAAGAACGTTACACATTTGTTAGTGTTTGAAAACAATGTTGGGGCTATGATGACTAACATCCATTGTCTTTACTCCGTATGTTTAGCTCTTCACAGAATACGGCCGGCTTGCTTTGGAGGAAATCTATCTAAAACCCTTTCAGGTATGTTACTGTTCTGAAAATGGATATGCTTTCTTCAATATACTCAACAGTTTTGACGAGCACATTTGTCCTTTCTGAGCACTGATTCTCAGTAACCCTGTGTTTGTGTTCCAGTCACTCATGTTCCTGATCAGAGACTGGAGCTATCCATACGAACACAACTATGGACTGGAGGGAGGGAACCGCTTTCTAGAGAAGAGACTGCAGGTAGGTCTGGAGGAGAGAATGAGGCCTGTGAAGGAGAATTTTAAAATGGGCTGCTCCAAATTTAAACATGGTATCTAGTCCAGTGTGGCTTTTCAGGAGAGGAATTTCCACTACAGTTTTGAACAAAAGTAGTTTGAATTCAAAATCTTGGATGAATTGTAATGAGTAATTTTGTTCAGTTTAGCTCTGAATGGAAGGGGACTTGCAGTATCACTTCTTAGAGGAGGATCTGGAAGTGTAGATATCATACCACTGTATGCCATGTGTTGGGTAGCATGTAACAGCTGAGCATCTTATTGGGTAGCATGTAACAGCTGAGCCGCGTGTATGGAAGCGTTGACTTGTGTTATGTTGGGTATCATGTTCCAATTGGGCCAACGGGCACTTGTGGGGTAGCATTGGACAAAAGACCAGTGTCTTTCTTGGATATTATGTAACAGCTGTGGCGATTGTTTCTGCAGGTGAAACAGAACCAGCACGAGGAGCTGCAGACTGTGAGGAAACATATCCACTCCTGCTTCTCCAACATCGGTTGCTTCCTACTGCCCCACCCTGGCCTCAAGGTGGCCACTAACCCCATGTTTGACGGAAGATTAAAAGGTGAGGCCTTGCACTACAGAGAATGATCCTTTCCACCCCCTGACCCCCGTCCATATGACACTAACCCCATCCACCCAACATTATCCCATCCTCAGTGACTCCCTGACCCTTTTCTAAAATGCTGAAGTGGAGAGGAAGCTTAGTTAACCCAGGCAGGAGACAGCTCTGGGCTTTACGATGCTTCTGACTGTTTGTGTAGACATTGATGGTGACTTCAAGGAGGCGCTGAGCAATCTGGTGCCCTTACTGCTGGCTCCTGAAAACCTGGTGGAGAAGGAGATTGGAGGGGCGAAAGTGACCTGCAGAGATCTAGTGGAGTATTTTAAGGCGAGTAAGCGCTCTGCATCTCCAATGGCGACACACATACTGGAAATGCCTGAAAGTGTTCTAAAAATGTCTTCTCTTTACAACGTAAATTAATTTCTCTACATTTACTTCCCAGGCCTATATAAAGATCTATCAAGGGGAGGAGCTTCCTCATCCCAAGTCCATGTTACAGGTCTGTATTGGTTTGCTCAACATTGATGTTAATAGTTTTGAGCAAGCCTGTGGAGTCTCGTATTCCGCTCAAACCCTCCCGAGTTTGACTGTGCTCACATTTTCTACCATGTTACCTAGGCAACGGCTGAAGCCAACAACCTTACAGCAGTTGCTGGAGCAAAAGACACGTACAGCAAAAGCATGGAAATGGTAGGTTTGTTCACCCCTAGTTTGTCGGTGTAATATTGTTTGGTTTCTGAACTGTGGTGTTTCGCTGGTAGGTGTGTGGAGGGGACAAGCCCTACATCGCCCCTGCAGACCTGGAACGTTGCCACGAGGAGGTCAAGGAGTGCTCGTTGCGTCAGTTCCGCTCCGTGAAGAAGATGGGTGGAGAGGACTTCTGCAAGAAATACCAGGAGCAGCTGGAGGGTGAGCTGGATGAGGCCTACTCCAACTTCCACAAGCACAACGAGGGCAAGAACATCTTCTATGCCGCACGCACGCCCGCAACGCTGTTCGTCGTCATGTTCGCCACCTACATCGTCTCAGGGCTGACCGGCTTCATCGGAATGAACACTATTGCCATGCTGGCCAACCTGGTCATGGGCGTGGCCCTCATGATGCTCTGCATGTGGGCCTATGTAAAATACTCAGGGGAGTTCAGAGATGTGGGCACCATCATAGACCTGTTGGCAGAGACACTCTGGGAACAGGTGGGTGTTTTCATGTTAAAGATAGAAGTATGGATAAGTGAATTAGAGTACTGTAAGTGTTTTTATTTAGGACGAGTGACTTTCCAGAATTCCTCCTAGTTGTCTCCCCTGTCTGTGATGTTGATTCCCTTCCCTCAGATTCCAGATTTCTAGGGGCTCTCTAGTTCCCCATTAGCCCCAAACACGATCTAGCTAACAAAATGGCAACATGGACTATCAGAGTTGACCCTTGTATTTTTTGTTGTTGTTGTTGCCCTGTATCTATTCACACATTCAGAACTCTACGCACGCACACACACATCCCTACATTCATATATGCTACTGCATCTCTATCTGTTTTGCCTTGTCACCTTACCCCTATACATATCGACCTCTATCTGTCCAGTATCCCTGCACATTGTAAATATAGAATGGAACTGACCCTGTGTGCAGTCAAAGTATTCCGATCCCTTCACTTTTTACAGATTATGTTACAATACAGCCTAATTATAAAATCGATTAAAAGAAATAAAAAAACTCCTCAGCAGTCTACAAACAATACCCCCATAATGACAAAGCAAAAACGGGTTTAGAAGTTTAATAAACATACTGTCTTTACATAAGTATTCAGACCCTTTGCTATAATACTTGAAATTGAGGTCAGGTGAATCCTGTTTCCATTGATCATCCTTGATGTTTATACAACTTGATTGGAGTACACCTGTGGTAAATTCAATTGATTGGACATGATTTGGAAAGGGGCACACCTGTCTATTTAAGGTCCCACAGTTGGCAGTGCATGTCAGTGCAAAAACCAAGCCATGAGGTCGGTGAAATTGTCCATAGATCTCTGAGACAGGATTGTGTCGAGGCACAGATCTAAAACATTGCAGCATTGAAGGTCCCTAAACACAGTGGCCTCCATCATTCTTAAATGGAAGAAGTTTGGAACCACCAAGACTCTTCTTAGAGCTGGCCGCCCAGCCAAACTGAGGGAGAAGGGCCTTGGTCAGCGAGGTGACCAAGAACACAATGGTCACTGACAGAGCTTAAGAGTTCCTCTGTGGAGATGGTTGTTCTTCTGTAAGTTTTTCCTGTCTCTGCACCACTCCAACAATCAGGCCTTTTATGGTAGTGGCCAGACGGAAGCCACTCCTGAGTAAAAGGCACATTTCAGCCTGCTTGGAGTTTGCCAAAAGGCACCTAAAGGACTCTCAGACCATGAGAAACAAGATTCTCTGGTCTGATGAAACCAAGATTGAACTCTTTGCCCTTAATACTAAGCATCACGTCTCAAGGAAACCAGGCACTGCTCATCACATGGCCAATACCATCCCTACGGGGAACTGTGGTGGCAGTATCAATGTTTTTCAGTGGCAGGGACTGGGAGACTAGTCAGGATCAAGGGAAAAATGAATGGAGCAAAGTACAGCGAGTTCCTTGACAAACCTACTCCAGAGTGCTCAGGACTTCAGACTGGGGTGACGGGACAATGAACCTAAGCACACAGCCAAGACAACGCAGGAGTGGCTTCAGGGCAAGTTTCTGAATGTCCTTGAGTGGCCCAGCCAGGACCGGACTTGAACCTGATCTAACATCTCTGGAAAGAACTGAAAATAGCTATGCAGCTGTCCACCCATCCAACCTGACAGCGCTTGATAGGATCTGCAGAGAAGGGGAGAAACTCTCCAAATATAGGTGTACTAAGCTTGAAGCATCATACCCAAGAAGACTCAAGGCTGTAATCGCTGCCAACAGTGCTTCAACAAAGTACTTGAGTAAATGTGATTTATTTTTATACATTTGCTAAAAATTCTAAACCTGTTTTTGCCTTGTCAATATGGGGTACCGTGTGTAGATTGAGGGGGGGGCAATTTAATCAATTTTAGAATAAGGCTATATCGTGAAAAAATGGGGTCAGAATACTTTGGCTTACTAGTTTTTATTAACTTATTTTTTGTACATTATTGGTTACTGCATTGTTGGGTTTAGAGCTTGCAAGAAATGCATTTAAGTATACTTGTGCATGTGACGTTAACTGTCTTTTTTTACTATCCAATCAGCCTGCCCTTTCCCTGTCCAATCAGCTGGTGATCTGTTTTCTTTAATCTGATCTTGCTCTCCCTCTCCTCTCTGCCTCACAGAGGACTTCCAGAAAGGTGAGGTGGAGGTTTCCCTTCCTGCCCATGTTCCTGGTGCAGTTCAGTGGACTCTTTGTCTTTGGTTGTCTGGTTGTCTCTCTGCTGACGTTGCTCTTCTCTGCTAATTCCTCACCTCCCGTCTGCAGGTGCTTTCCAAACTCTTCGAGTCGGCCAAGAGTCGAATCACATGGAGCTTTTTCCTACCAGCAGCACAGAGAAAGAAACTATCCTCAAACAACAATGACAAGACTGACTAACTAGCCTTTCTGGCTAGCTGCTTGGCTCTTTATTTCCAAATGCATCTGCATTCCGCTCTTGTCATTCCTTGTGGCCTATGGGGCTGGTCTTAATTATAGGGATGCTGTCTGCCTGGTTCACCCTACATGTAGAGCGCAGGTTGGCACTCGACCTACTCTTCTGATTGTAAATACAACATAAATCATCTGATTGTAAATACAGCATAAATCATCTTGACACTTCATAGATATTTTTTCAGTTGCCATGATCTGAGTTTTTACATTGAAATCTTGTTTTAAACGATCATTGTTTTCGGTCTGCATGTTGGATGGTAAATATATTTTCACTCCTTTCTTTCACTCCCTTTGTCCTTATTGTCATGTTCTTTTCTATTGATTTTGATTCAGTCATGTGCCCCTGTGCTCTCTCCTCTCCAGGTGTTGAAGCCTCTGAGTGAGCAATATATGGAGGATAACGTTAGACAGACTGTGGTCAACTCCATCCGAGCCAGTCTGACAGAACAGGTCACGCAGCACGCCAAGTCACACTGACCCCCCCCCCCCCCCCCTCTCTCTCTCTGCCATCCGCTCACCCACTCACTCACTCAGTGTGCTAAGTCCTAGAACTGTGCAAACCAAAGTATACCCACCCCCAGCCAACCTCGTCTGCTGTAGTGTCCTGTGTTACTGCTGGCTTCTCTATCAGATCCCTTCTGTTGGGAGGTAGACAATCAGTGAGTTAAGTGGAGTTGCCAGTCTTCTCCTGCCTTTACCAAAATTGGACCCATTTCTCGAATGTGCCATTTTGTAGATGCAACCCCACCCCCACCCAGGATTTTAAATTATGAAGAGTTGTCAGTTTTGTTGGCTCGGTTTTAGTTTCTAATACTGTCATTAAATAGATTGCAGTTGCTTGGGTTTCAAGGGAAATTCAGGGAAATGCAGCTCTGACGCTGTGCCTTTGGAAGCAAGCTGAACTATCTGCATGGTCATATACTGTAGCCAAGCCAGTCTGTTCCTCCCCCTCTTCTGATATTGTTTGGTTTTTAACTGTGGTGGATTTAGGAAGCATTTGAGCCTCATTGTTTTTAAGGTACTGAACTTGCTTTAGTGTCTACCTACCAGTATTTCCCACTGCATGGTATTAGGTCAACATAGCGCTAGAATAGGTCCTAGAGTTCAAGCTATTGGTTAGCGGGGAAATATTCAGACCATATAACTTGTTTTTCTTAAACCCACAAGTATAGTGGGAGTGATCAAAGTTATTGCAAATCTAGCATGTTTTTCTCTTAATACAGCACTGATCATTTATGCCAACACCTTAGTACCAATTCCATCCACAACTGTCTCGCCTAGGAACGTGCCAGTTTGTACAGTCTTTTTTTGTTTTACAAATAAGGCATGATGTATATGACATTGAAACTTTGTATACATTTTATAGTGTTATGGCTTTTTTGGGGGGGATTGGCCTAAAAGTGATTTGTTATGGAATGTTTTGTGATTGGTCTTGTAAAATTGCGTGTTTTCTTTCTACTATACCAGTATGTAAACAAACTCCAGGCTAGAGCACTTCAATTCCACCTCGGACAATGCTTTCTGGAATTTGAGTGGGCCGAAAGTCTTTTTGCATTTTAATTTGACTGTAATTTATTTTTCAATAATGAGTACATTGACTTTAATGATTAAAATCAATTTACTGTTCATGATTCCTTTTTGTTTATTGGAACAAAGGAAAAATTCACAGCATTCCAGTTGACGTTAATACAGTAAGTGGAAGTTGAACACCAAAGCGAGGTTTGCTATCGTTGAGCTTTGTTTTTGACAAAGCTCTACGATAGTTTACACTGGTTTCATTGATACATAAGTAAACTAGGCAAATCAGTTGAACAAATGTTTATTTACAATGACGGCCAAACCCTAACCCAGATGATGCTGGGATAATTGTGTGCCATCCCATGGGACTCACAGCCGGTTGTGATAGACCCTGGTTCAATTCCAGGCAGCAGTGCCTTGGAGCCCAAAGTTATGGTTTGTCTTTTGGTTGGTGATAGATCCCACAATTCAATCTACTGTCACTTTTAGTGTCTGATTCTCCAACTACCACAACAGAGACCTCTTTGTATGAAATGGGGTGTGTGTGTATATGCAGTCAGTTGACAGAGAGCATTGTCACAAGAAAAGAGCTGTCCTTGTCCAGGCTGACAATTGACTGGGATAGAGCAGATATTGTTACACTGCTGCCCTGGGAAAGGTCTGCCCTTAATGCCAGAATAGTTGTCTAACAAATGAATGACGCACTTGGCTCTACAATGTTAGTTGGTCTACAGACTGGACAATTAAGGAAGTCCAAAAACACAAAGCAATGTTCTGGCATGGACTATATTCGACATTGTTTAAACTTCAATCCCTTTCCATGTCAGTGTGGGTATGCAATACCTATTGGGGCCAAGAGAGGCAGACCAAGTCGTACGTAAAAACAAAATTACGGGACTGCTTCATGTCAACTATCTGGTTGACTTTCACTCCATTCTAGATGAGAAGATCGACCACATTATGCTTTTGAAATGGTGCTGTTTGGATACACACACACCTGTTAATTTAATACATATTGGATAAAAGGCTTCTTAAAGCATAAGAACTTAATTTACCACGTGAAACTTAAAATATAAACACTGACAGGCACATTACATTTTTTTATTCATAAAAACAACCTGACATACGATCCAGGCAAATTCAACTTGTACCAAAACGGTTTGAATAGAACTACACAACAAACTAGGGCTTACCCCAATTAGTCGACTGGTCAACTGTTTGGTCGACCGAGATTGTTACTGCTCAACTAAAACAAATACACTGCTCAAAAAAATAAAGGGAACACTGCACATTTGTGGCCTGCTGGAGATCATTTTGCAGGGCTCTGGCAGTGCTCCTTCTGCTCAAAGGCAGAGGTAGCGGTCCTGCTGCTGGGTTGTTGCCCTCCTACGGCCTCCTCCACGTCTCCTGATGTACTGGCCTGTCTCCTGGTAGCGCCTCCATGCTCTGGACACTACGCTGACAGACACAGCAAACCTTCTTGCCACAGCACGCATTGATGTGCCATCCTGGATGAGCTGCACTACCTGAGCCACTTGTGTGGGTTGTAGACTCCGTCTCATGCTACCACTAGAGTGAGAGCACCGCCAGCATTCAAAAGTGACCAAAACATCAGCCAGGAAGCAAGAAGTGGTCTGTGGTTACCACCTGCAGAATCACTCCTTTTTTGGGGGTGTCTTGCTAATTGCCTATAATTTCCACCTTTTGTCTATTCCATTTGCACAACAGCATGTGAAATTTAATGTCAATCAGTGTTGCTTCCTAAGTGGACAGTTTGATTTCCCAGAAGTGTGATTGACTTGGAGTTACATTGTGTTGTTTAAGTGTTCCCTTTATTTTTTTGAGCAGTGTATATTTGCGCCCATCTCTGTGAACTAATCCATTGCGGAGGCCTACACAAAAGACAATTGATGCTTGATCTGTAATGTGGTCAGAGGGTTTGACGCAATTGCGAAGCCTCCAGGAGGCATGCAGAAGCCAAGTCAAGCTCCGTACCACACCGCCATGTTCCTCCCAAATGTGCAAAGCGGAGGGCTCTGTATAGGTCCGCATTGACATGATTGGTTGACCGTATGTTTTCTACAGGATGTACCGCCCCCACAAACTCAGTCCCTTAACAGCTCTACTGCTCCGCAAAGTATGAATGCCCGGACTTCTTCTCAGGCGGCAACAACTTACATTTTCAATGGCCAATGCAGACATTGCATTGACCATGTGCCCAGATGCACTTTTCTACTGAATGCGCCCTCTCCCGCCAATATTTGCACATTCATTGTTTCACACCTTCATTGTGTGAATTGTTTGCATTTGATTGTTAAGAGTATATCAATTCCCCATTACATATTACTAGTAGTACATTTACCATTAATTCCTAATCTACAATGTTTGTTATTTTGGTTATTGTCATTTCTGTTAATGCGTTCAATGTTAATATTTCAGTCTTTCCGTTATTGTCTGTGGACAAATTGTTTGCAGAGTGCACAACCTATGCTACACTTGTGAGAAACCGGTTTATTTTATTTCATTTACGAGTTTCGTCAATTTAGCCATGTCTTTTGTTTGGGGCGCTCCTGCCAGTGTTAAGGACGTGCAAGCATAGTAGGCCTATAGGCTAACTGGCCTGCGTGCAAATGTGCCCATTTTGGGATTTGATAGTATTTTTGATTGGGTTAACACACCACCACTACTGACATGTGGAGCTTCTCAAAGTAATGTTTTCTTCACCTCAAAACAGCACGTTAATGGCTGTTAAAACAGACCGCATTAAGAACTACAATAGTTCCTGAATGTATTTTAAATGTTTTTCCTGCCCTCTCGTTAACCACTCAGCATGAAAGGTTAAAATGCCATTTTCCGATCCAGTGGAAACAAGTAATCAGGTAGGCCCATTTTATCAGTGCTTGACTGATTTAGGTTCCGGTAATCATTTTGTGTGCTGGTACTGTTTATATTCTATAATTGGAAAAGGAGCTCAAGCAGTAAAACATTTGAGGCGCCTGTATTCAGCTCCGGTGGGCGCTCGCCAAAATCAAGCACTGCTTCTTATCCCTTGCGCAAATAGCCAGCTATGTCCCAATCTCACTGGCACCGGAAACTGAGAGCCCAAAATATTTTATACAATGTTGCAAGCTCGCTAGCGCAAGCTTCGGGCCTGACCCAAATTAATAGTTGATACGTTTCATGATTTTGAAATATGAATACGTTACTATAAATTAAATTATTCAAGAAAATATGCATTTGAAAACCATAACTGGCACGCAGATCGGTAGAAATGGTAAGATAAATTGGCATTACACATGATAAAAGTTGCTTAAATGATAGAAAAAACAGTGGTGTATAGTAATACAGTAAAAATACTTTAAAGTACTAAAGTATTTTTTGGGCTATCTGTACTTTACTACCTTTCTAAAGAAAAATGTCCTTTTGCTCCATACATTTTCCCTGACATCCAAAAAGTACTCGTTACATTTCTAATGCATAGCAGGACAGAAATGGCCCAATTCACGCATTTACTAAGAGAGCATCCCTAGTCATGCGACTAATTTGGCGGACTCACTAAACACAGATGCTTCGTTTGTGAATTGTTTGAGTGTGCCCCTGGCTATCTGCAAATACATACAAAAAAATGGTACCATCTGGTTTCCGTAATATAAAGAATTCTAAAATATTTACTTTTAATATGTGAATATATTTAAACACCAAATACTTAATTTTACTAAAATAGTAACTACAATAGTGTTAAAATAATAGTTAAAGTAAAGAGCCTTTAATAGAAAATTACTCAAGTATGGAAAATTGTGTACTTTTTCCACCACTGAAGAAAAAAATAAAACGCAACATGTAAAAAGTGTGTTGGTCTTGAGCTGAAATAAAAAAGATGCAAGAAATGTTCCATACGCACAAAAAGCTTATTTCTCTCCAATTTCCAGCACACTTTGGTTTACATCCGTTAGTGACCATTTCTCCTTTGCCAAGATAAATCATTCAGCTGACAGGTGTGGCATATCAAGAAGCTGACTATACAGAATAATCATTACACAGGTGCACATTGTGTTGGGGACAAAAGGCCACTAAAGTGTGCAGATGTCACACAACACCATGCCACAGATGGCTCAAGTTGAGGGAGAATGTAATTGGCATGCTGACTGCAGGAATGTCCACCAGAGCTGTGGCCTGAAAGTTGAATGTTAATTTCTCGACAGAGGCGGCTTAGAGAATTTGGCAGTGTCTGACCAGCTACCCGGACAGCTGATCAAACTGTGGGTTTGCACAACTGAAGAATTTCTGCACAAACTGTAGAAACCATCTCAGGGAAGCGCATCTGCATGCTCGTTGTCCTCACTAGGGTCTTGTCTTGACTGCAGTTTGGCGTCATAACTGACTTCAGTGGGTAAATGCTCTCCTTGGATGGCCACTGGCACACTGGAGAAGTGTGCTTTTCACAGATGAATCCCAGTTAACTGTACAGGGCAACTGGCAGTATGGCGTCGTGTAGGCAAGCGGTTTGCTGATGTCAATGTTGTGAACAGAGTGCCCCATGGTGGCGGTGGGGTTATGGTATGGGCAGGCATAAGCTATGGACAATGAAAACAATTGCATTTTATCGATGGCAATTTAAATGCAGAGATACCGCAACGAGATCCTGAGGCCCATTGTCGTGACATTCATCCGCCACCATCACCTCATGTTTCAGCATGATAATGCACGGCCCCGTGTTGCAAGGATCTGTACACAATTCCTGGACCCTGAAAATGTCCCAGTTCTTCCATTGCCAGCATGTTCCACTTCCCGCCAATATCCAGCAACTTCACACAGCCATTGAAGAGTGGGACAACATTTCACAGGCCACGAGAAATTAGTTGAAGTATTTTATGCAAATAATAATAAAAAGTAGGCCTTAGACACTCACTGTAAATAAGACAAATAAAACCCAACATTTTACCACTGATCAACTCTATACGATGGCGCTATCTGCATATCTGTATTCCCAGTCGTGAAATCCATAGATTAGGGCCTAATGAATCGTTTTTTAAATTGACTGATTTCCTTATATGACCTGACTCAGTAAAATCTTCGTTGATATTTTTGTTCATTGTAGTTCTGATACAAAATGTTTTGATGAACCCGAAAAATGGCACAATCTGACACCGCAAATGAACGGGTGAGTTTACAAAAACTCTCCTCCCCTCACGTTCACTAGCACAACGCATGTAATTAGTAGCTGCATATTTGTTGTAGCTGTGCTTAAAATACATGTCAGGGCAAAGCGCTACCATAATGAGCATTTACACACGGACATAGGCTGGTAAAACAACTTAATTGAAATTTAAAACCTATTCTAAACTAGAGGGCCAATACAACTCAATGATAACACATACTAAGATATTAGAAGCTGCAGTTTCACAATCATTTCGCAATCCATATAAATACATGTCCTGCACCATTTACGCCTCATAGCGGCATTTTGGCCTAAGAGCTGAAATACTCCCTTGAGCTGAGAGCGCTTCTCCGGTCTTCCACCATGTTCCCTGCAGGATGAGAGACATGTTGGCAACTAGAGCACGAGATGAGAGCAGTTACATAGCCAGCTGAACTAGATTAATTTTGCATTCTTTCAAAATGGAGAGTATTATAATTCAGTGGGAAGAGTGGAAGCACAAACACTCAAGCTCTGAGGCTGGCTGCATCCGAGTGTTGTAGTGTTGCTGCCGTGTGACAGTCAACACAGCAAAGTTCACCTCCTCCTCCACCCCTCGTCCTGCACGGCGGGTAGAGGAGAAGACAGTGTTCTGTGGGGTGGTGTTGTGGGGACTCCAGGTCTAGATAATGATTCTGAAAACAAAGGACAGGGCAGCTCCAAGAGCCAAACCCAGAGACAGGAAGAACGCCATGATGGTCCCGGCCGTCTCCGCTTCGCGTTGTGCCACTTTCCTGTATGGAAATAGGAGGGACAAAACACATGACCAGGAGAAGAAAACAGGACTGTATACAAATGATGGACCAGTGCAATGTCTTTCTCGCCATGAGAAGACTGTGGAAGTACAGTGTTTCTCAACCTGTGTTACAGGAACCGACAAGCTATGGTTCCCTTCTATGGAGTACCGCTTGTGAACTGACTATAATTAGTCAGCTTTCCATCTGAGGAACCAGTCAGCAGTGCCGGTCCCTGGTACAGAGGGTTGAGAACTCTGCTGTAGTTGTCACTGGTGATGGTCTTACTTTGGTCCAAAGCACATGCAGAGGCTGGCCAGGTATCCATTGCTGAAGGAGAAGAGGATAATGAAGACGATGTACCAGGCGTCATGGGCGAACAGCACGGGCAGGTTGTTCCTGGGCTGGACGTTACACAGCATAAAGAGAGGCACAAAGACCACACGGAGACCCACCATGACGGGCAGGATGACGCTGTCCTTGCCGGGCTGACAGGACAAAAGAGGACATCTCAGTACGCATCAACACATCGTACAGACCCACTCCACTCTCATACTGTATACCCTGTTTAAAACAGATCACTTATGAATGTGAACCCTGATCGCAATCACCTCTCTTAATATTTTATTTTGTCAACAAGAAAGTTGCTGGTCAGGTGTGCTGAAATGTCAGGTTGCTGAGGGTTATACCCACTTCCTGTGTATCTTCAGTAATGTAAACTGAGTGGGAGACAGTAGTGCAAGGTTATGTAGCCTGAGACAGGATAAGACGGGGTTTGAAAACCAAATGAAAAGCTTAGACAAGGAGCCTGTGAACTCAGGGAATTCAGCAATGGCCTCCAAATGAAACCTTTAGTTACAGAATTCAGAGCAGGCAGGAGAAATAAACTCAACTCAACTTCAGCACGAAGCGAGGCTAATAAAACACAGCGCTGTAAAAAGGGATAGCGAAACAGTTTCTGTGAAATAATTTAACTATTCCACCCGTGGCCAAGCTTAATTGCATTGCATTTGATTATTTCAATTGGATTGGATAGCAGTAATGCCTGGAGAATAGAACACCACAGAGCATTGAGTGGTGTGAGGCTGACTAGGGTTCAGGGCAGGTTTTCAGATGGGCTGGCGATTAGATTAATGAGGTACTCACAGCTGGCTACGGGATGTTCTAGGGTCAGCAATGTGTTATCAAGGCTGTATCTCAATCTAATGGTTTAGATTGACTGGCAAAAATCATTTTGAATCACGTTATAAGGGTAGCCAAATTGTAGTCAAAGCAATTTCCTTTCATGTAAATTAGTCAGAATCACAGGAGGTTGGTGGCACCTTAATTGGGGAGGACGAGACTGTTCTAAAGTAATCATAGGGGTCATGATGCAGAAGGGAGGGAGCGGAGGTAGAATTAAATAGAAACAGAACACCATCTAGATCTCTATGGGGAAACCTCTCAGCCAGTGAATTACAGACTCCAGAGCTGGGAGTTGTTACAGCCCCAGTCATGAGATCTAGTTAAAAACAGGAAGCTACTCCAAATCAATAGGGGGTCTTTCATTTCACCACTCCTCAACCACCCACCAAAACCAACTTCCTTCAGCAGTCACACAACCTCTTCATCCTAAAAACACAAGGGCTTTTTTCCAATACAAACCACTGGCCTACACATCAAGTGTTCTGTTTCAAACCAGATTTTTCACAGAATTCTGAATGATTGATACATTTAATTTGTAAAATGCTTCTCACACACAAGGCACAAATATAAAATAATCCAGAACAGACAACAAACAAAGAGATATATAACAGGTGACATCAGATCCGGAGGACATGAGAACAGAATTAGCAGAATTAGCAACTGCACGGTCTTGAGCTGTGCCATAAAAGGAGGACAGCCCTACTAGTGTCTGGAAGTGCATTCCACAGCCGCGGAACAGCGCAACGGATAGCCCTGTCACCCATAGTTTTTAGTTTGCTACGAGGCTGCTGAAGTTAGATGGAGGAGCAAAGGGTGCGTGTGGGGAAAAAGGGTAGAAGGAGGTCAGACAGATACTTGGTTCCAGAGTTGTGGATACCTTGGTAGGAGTGAAGTCAGTGCGTGAGCATATGGAGAGCCAGTGGAGTTTGGACAGCACCAGAGTGATGTGCTCTTGGGGGAGGTGTGGGTGAGGACACGTGCACCACAGTTCTGGAAATATTGTATCCTGTTTAAGCACTTGGCAGATGCGCCAACAAACAGGGCGTTACAATAGTCCAGACGGGATTAAATAAAGGCGTGGATGAGTCGCTCAGCTGCAGGGTGTGATCCCATAGGTCGTAACCTGGCAATGTTCCGTAGATGGAAAAACTAGACTGGTCAAACTCTTGATATCAGCCTCAAACGAGAGCCGACTGTCAAATATTACACCCAGGTTGCGAACCTCACTGGAGGGGAGGACCTTGACACCATGCCAAAGCAGTAGCTACTCTTCCTGGGGTCCAGCTAAATTAAGGCAGATTATACCATTTTAAAACATTACAATAAATTCCCAGATTTCACAACACACTGTGTGCCCTCAGGCCCCTACTCCACCACATATCTACATTACTAAATCCATGTGTATGTATAGTGCGCTTGTGTGTGTCTGTGCCAATGTTTGTGTTGCTTCACAGTCCCCACTGTTCCATAAGGTGTTTTTTAATCTGTTTTTTTTAAATCTAATTTTACTGCTAGCATTAGTTACTTGATGTGGAAAAGAGTTCCATGTAGCCATGGCTCTATGTAGTACTGTGTGCCTCCCATAGTCTGTTCTGGACTTGGGGACTGTGAAGGGACCTCTTGTGGCATGTCTTGTGGGGTATGCATGGGTGTCCGAGCTGTGTGCCAGTAGTTTAGACAGACAGCTCGGTGCATTCAACATGTCAATACCTCTCATAAATAAAAGTAGTGATGAAGTCAATCTCTCCTCTACTTTCAGTCAGGAGAGATTGACATGCGTATTATTAATATTAGCTCTCTGTGTACATCCAAGGGCCAGCCGTGCTGCCCTTTGCCAATTGCAATTTTCCCCGAGTCCTTTTTTGTGGCAGCTGACCACAAGACTGAACGGTAGTCAAGGTGCGACAAAACTAGGGCCTGTAGGACCTGCCTTGTTGATAAGGCAGAGCATCGCTTTATTATAGACAGATTTCCTCAAAAGGTTCTACAGCTGCAACATCGAGAGCATCCTGACTGGTTGCATCACTGCCTGGTACGGGATTTGCTCGGCCTCTGACCGCAAGGCACTACAGAGGGTAGTGTATATGGCCCAGTACATCACTGGGGCTAAGCTGCCTGCATCCAGGACCTCTGCACCAGGCGGTGTCAGAGGAAGGCCCTAAAAACCCCAACCTCTCTTTTTACGCTGCTGCTACTCTGTTTATCATATATGCATAGTCACTTTAACTATACATTCATGTACATACTACCTCAATTGGGCCGACCAACCAGTGCTCCCGCACATTGGCTAACCGGGCTATCTGCATTGTGTCCCACCCACCAACCCACTCTTTTACGCTACTGCTACTCTCAGTTCATCATATATGCATAGTCACTTTAACCATATCTACATGTACATACTACCTCAATCAGCCTGACTAACCGATGTCTGTATGTAGCCGTGCTACTTTTATAGCCTCGCTACTGTATATAGCCTGTCTTTTTACTGTTGTTTTATTTCTTTACCTACCTATTGTTCACCTGATACCTTTTTCACACTATTGGTTAGAGCCTGTAAGTAAGCTGTAAGGTGAAATGCTGTTGTATTCAGCGCACGTGACAAATACACTTTGATTTATCTCCATCTTAGCTACTACTGCATCAGTATGTTTTAAGCATGACAGTTTACAATCTAGGTTTACTCCAAGCAGTTTAGTTAACTCAACTTGCTCAATTTCCACATTATTTATTACAATATTTAGTTGAGGTTTAGGGTTTAGTGAGTATTTAGTTCCAAATACAATGCTTTAATTTTTTGAAATATTTAGGGCTAACTTATTCCTTGCCACCCACTCTGAAACTAACTGTAGCTCTTTGTTGAGTGTTGCAGTCATTTCAGTCTCTGTAGTAGCTAACGTGTATAGTGTTGAGTCATCCGCATACCTAGAAACTCCGGCTTTACTCAGTCAGTGGCATGTCATTTGTAAAAATTGAAAAAATCAAGGGGCCTAAACAGCTACCCTGGGGAATTCCTGATTCTAACTGGAATATATTTGATAGGCTTCAATTAAAGAACACCCTCTGTGTTCTATTAGACAAAGAACACATACATTTTTCCAGTAGTAGACTATGATCGATAATGTCAAAAGCTGCACTGAAGTCTAACAAGGCAGCCCCCACAATCATTTTATCATCAATTTCTCTCAGCCAATCATCAGTCATTTGTGTATGTGCTGTGCTTGTTGAGTGTCCTTCCCTATAAGCATGCTGAAATTCTGTTTGTTTACTGTAAAATACCATTGCATCTGGTCAAACACAATTTTTTACAGAAGTTTACTAAGGGTTGGTAACAGGCTGATTACTGGCTCAAATAGCCAAAGGGGGCTTTACTATTCTTGGGTAGCGGAATGACTTTCACTTCCCTCCAGACCTGAGGGCACACACTCTCTAGTAGGCTTAAATTGAAGATGTGGCAAATAGGAGTGGCAATATCATCTGCTATTATCCTGAGTAATTTTCCATCCAGATTGTCAGACCCTGGTGGCTTGTCATTGTTGATAGACAACAATAATTATTTTCACCTCTTCCACACTGACTTTACACTGACTTTGTAGTGGCATTGGCAATGTCAGTGCTTGTGGAGACAGAGCTTTTTATTTTGTCAGCATAAAAGCGAAAGCCCTGTGTTTCCTCAAGATGTTTCCCAGTGGCAGCATGCCGATATAAAACATTAGTAGCCCGAGGACAGAGCCTTGAGGGGCCCTCTGTCAGACCACAACTGTCTGACCTACTAGGATGGCTACAAACTGGTAGCGATCAGTGAGATTGTCCTGGACTGGTTCAGGTCCTGTGTCTGACAGGCCCCAAGAGCTTCTCCATGCGGTCCAGCGGGATGGCGTGGCTGACCCTGTTGAATACTACACAGAGGTCCAGCAGTGTGAGAATGCTGGCAGCCCCAGAGTCAGTATTTATTAGGAGTTTATTGATGACCCTTACCAGGGCAGTCTCGGTGCTGTGTCTAGCGCTGTAAATCCGACTGGACGGGTGTCTCAGCATGATTTCACTCATACTCCCCAACAAGGTTTCCAACTATAATTCCATTCTATTGACTTTGATGGGGTGTGGAGGAGGGGTTTACAACCCCTATAACGTCATGTAATCACCAGGCAGTAATCTGGATCAGATTTGGATTAACATTTTTGAGAAGTTAAGGTATTTTTAAACAAACGTGTTATGTCATTGTATGTTATACTGTTGTCATGTGAATCATTAGCCTATCCTTCTCTCCCTTTTAGATTGATGAGATGCCAAGACATTCTGATCTATGGTCCAGTGAAATGTCAAAGAAGTTGGCCAAGGGGAACAATTGGTCAGGCCAAGTGGAACCATTTTAAGGGAGCACAGATGTTAAGTAGGAATCTACACCAACAAGTCTGTCTGTTTGAGACCGTGTCAGTGGAACTAGTGCTCGTGGCCTCAAGACTCACCCACATACACACGGCCGTCAGACTCCTTCCTGCCCAGTCCATCACGTTGAAGATCAGGAAACACGACACAGGGATGAAGTATGTATCTGTGGCGACAAGAGGGACAGTAAACCACTTGGTGAATAACAAGTCCACAGACTTCAAATCAATACTGGAACCTATTTCAGCATAATCGCAAGGGCAGATTTTCGGCATTGTCCTTGCTAGTTTTTTTATATAGATGATGAATGCTATGAGCCTGTATGCTGGTCGCTCTCTTCACACGCCATTTATACAGCAAAACACAGGTGAATAAAGACTTGTGTAATCATTTACAACATAAACGTTCCCTCAGCACACTCACCCCAGGCACCTCCATCGACCATGGTGGATCTGACATCAACTGTGACTGCAGGAAAAGTTCCGATGGTGATGGTGAACACGAAGCACACAGAGAGGGCCATTACCCAGATCTACAAACACAGGACAAAATGAGTACAACATAAGTGGGTGGTTTTAGGCCCCACCACCAATTTCCTCACTTGGGAGGACCACTTAGTTGATATTGTCTTTGTGCAGGTCCCTTGCCTGTTTAAAGATGGCAAACACAGATATCGTGGGCTTGGCTTCCTCCTCTGTCAGACTGACCACTGGACTCTTCTCTGCTGGGCTGTCTGTCACACAACGCAAAAGTCTGTATGATTCCTCACATCTTCTTTTGTTGTTAGCTTTACACAAATTGAGATGCAAAAGAAGCTAATTTAAAGAAGAACTAAGAATGAAATCAAGGAACATGCATAAACAAGCAAATTATAGTGATACTATAATCCATTGAGCCCTGGGCTGAGTACACTACTACACACAAAAGGAGAAACACATTTTTCAATGGCTTCAGGTTATATAAGCAGCGTCTTATTACATGTCATTCCAGCTGCTGACTGTACCTTTTTTCAATAGGTTCATCTTGTTCTCCTCATCTCCGCCGGCTGGCTTGGATCCATTACTTTCCAGGTAGTACTGGAAAAACTCCTGCGAGGTAGGGAGAGACTTTAAGACAATTCAACACATTTGCAAGCCTACATGATCTATTTACCCTTATTATACCAGGTAAGTTGACTGATAACAGTTTCTTACAGCAACAACCTGAGGAAGAGTTACAGGGGGGAGGAGAGGGTATGAAATGAGCCAATTGGAAGCCAGATGGCTATGATGGTATGAGTGCCAGATTAGATATTTAACCAGGACACCGGGGTTAACACCCCTACATATTATTATCAGGTTACTGAATCTGTCCATATAGCTGAGTAGGAGGACACATTATGGATATGGGGCTTTATAGTGCTACACCCTGCTAACAACTTCCCTCACATAACCTTGTTGAGCCAATGATGACTTCCCTGACAAAGTGAAGCAGTATTGAGGTCAGAGCATCCCATTAGGAAAACCAGATCAGTAGGGGCCAATGTTCTGTGTAGATTCGAGCAGCCATTCTAAACTGGTGGGTCGCAACCCAAATGGTTTTGAATGGATCGCAAGTTTTTTTTTTATTGAAAAATACTCCAGTCTGAACTTAAACGACTAAAACCAGGTATAAAGTGTGTAGAAATTATGATTTTTTTAAATAATTTAACCTCAACTATATTTCTTGTGGTCTCAAACCAGTAAGCTTAACATTCTTCATCAAGAACATGGACAAAATTGAATGACTGAAAATGAAAGGTGAGACTGTTCCCTTGTCATATAATTGGTACATTTACTAGCTTTAACCACAGTTTTCCAGATTGCAAAAAAAATAAAGATGTGAATATTGGATTGAGACAGACAACTTGGTTCAATTTGGGTCCCGAGGCAAAACCAGTTGAGAGCCACTGGATTAGAGTGTGTTAGTTGGAGGTTTTACCATACTAGGCAGAGCGAGGTAGGACAGGATGGCCAGGAAGATGACCACGCACGCAGTGATGAAGTAGCCAAAGGCACTGTCCTGCAGGGCTGAGCCACCTACACACAGAACACAGGGTCATGACCAGGAAGTGCTTACTATACTCATCCTGGAATAGAAGTTATGGACCTGTTGCGAGTGTTAGACATACTGGCCAGGGCACAGATCATGGAGAAGGCAGCGAAGGTTCCAGCGAGACCCTGTCCACTCATGATAGGTGTGGTGTAGGAGGCCGGCATCATTGCAGCCAGGCCAAACAGACTACCTTGCAGCACTGCCCCAAACGCTGGGTAGAGAGAGAGGGGAGAAAATGAAGTCAAAGTAGAAAGAGAATGAGTGATTGTAGGTGTTGGATAGAGGGAGTAATACATCTGAAGGCAAGAGAGGGAAAACACTTTATTGGAAGAGATTCGAAGAAAAGGTCATGATATACTCAAAAGAGGAAGATCAAGAGAGGTAGGGTTGGCACATCACAGAGACATAAAGCAAAAACAAATGAGAACATCACAAGGGTTGTTTTACATAAAACATGATTTCATTCACCCCCTTCCTAGTATACACAGTCTTCACAGGGGGAGTGCACATATCAACATCAAAGCGTTCCAATTGGGTCACCCAGTCCTCCCCTCTGGCAGAACCTAAACCGTTGGAGAAGCTGCTCCTCATCAGGCATCAGGATCAAACCAACAGGAGAGCAAAATGGGGGTGAGCGTATCCTGTTTTACATCCCATTTTAAACAAGCCAACTCCGTAGCAGATGGTGTGAGTGGTGATGAGTTGAAGTGTGTGAGCTTGGTGTGTTAGGTATGAGGTAGGTTGGGGTCCACTTACAATTGATGCAGATGATTTTGATGATGGTGAGAGAGAAGAAGGGGAGAGGACCCATGTCCACTTTGACCAGCACCGCCGTCAACAGAAACACCACCAGGATCACAGACAGGCAGCCGGCGATACGCCAATTCTGAGGAATCCTGGGGGAGAGGTGAGGGGAGGAGTGAGAAAGGAGGATAAAAACAGATGACATTCCTTTGCTCAGCTGTAAGTTCTCTTTAGACTTTTCCCATCTTGATATTGTTTGCTCAATCTGTGATATTGTTTGACAATTTTAATTCAAAATAAAGCTGATGGAGAATCACCTATAACTGCAACTTTAGGACAATAAACACTATTAGAACAGCGAATTTGGGAAACACTCATAACTTCAACTTGTCTTCATGCTTCTGACAGAATATTCTAAATTGGTATGATTTGTCTTTTGAGTTTCAACAAGGAGGATGGATGCATGAATCATTTATTTTAGACTAAGCTTTGCTCAACTAAGTTTTTTTTTAATGACTCGTTTGTTTTTTCTATATTGCTAATGTTTGTTCTACCTTGCTCATTATTGTCAAACTTCTCTATCGTCAAAGAATACTCAATTTGCAGCAATTACAGCCTTGCAGACCTTTGGCATTCTAGTTGTCAATTTGTTGAGATAATCTTCAGAGATTTCACCCCATGCTTCCTGAAGCACCTCCCACAAGTTGGATTGGCTTGATGGGTATTTCTTACGTACCATACGGTCAAGCTGCTCCCACAACTGCTCAATAGGGTTGAGACCCAGTGACTGTGCTGGCCACTCCACTATAGACAGAATACCAGCCGACTGCTTCTTCCCTAAATAGTTCTTGCATAGTTTGGAGCTGTGTTTTGGGTCCTTGTCCTGTTGTCGGAGGAAATTGGCTCTAATTAAGCGCCGTCCACAGGGTATGGCATGGCAAAATGGAGTGATAGCCTTCCATCTTCAAGATCCCTTTTACCCTGCACAAATCTCCCACTATACCACCACCAAAGCACCCCCGGACCATCACATTGCCTCCACCATGCTTGACAGTTGGCTTCAAGCACTCCTCCAGCATCTTTTCTGCATCTTACGAATATTCTTCTTTGTGATCTGAACACCTCAAACTTAGATTTGTCTGTCCATAACACTTTTTTCTAATCTTCCTCTATCTGTTCTTTTGCCCAGATTAATATTTTCTTTTTATTGGCCAGTCTGAGATATGGCTTTTTCTTTGCAACTCTGCCTAGAAGGCCAGCATCCTGGAGTCACCTCTTCACTGTTGACGTTGAGACTGGTGTTTTGCAGTTACTATTTAATGAAGCTGCCAGTTGAGGACCTGTGAGGCGTCTTTCTCAAACTAGACACTAATGTACTTGTCCTCTTGCTCAGTTGTGTACCAGGGCCTCCCACTCTTTCTATTCTTGTTAGAGCCAGTTTGCTCTGTTCTGTGAAAGGAGTAGTACACAGCGTTGTACCAGATCTTCAGTTTCTTGGCCATTTCTCACATGGTTGAGAAATGGTTCGGAAGTTTCGGAAGAAAGTTATTTGTTTCTTGCCATTTTGAGCCTGTAATCGAACCCACAAATGCTGATGCTCCAGATACTCAACTAGTCCAAAGAAGGCCAGTTTTCAACTGTGCTAACATAATTGCAAAAGGGTTTTCTAATGATCAATTAGCCTTTTAAAATGATAAACTTATATTAAATAACACAACGTGACATTGGAACACAGGAGTGATGGTACAGACAGTACCAGCCAAAAGTTGACACCTAGTCATTCCAGGGTTTTTCTTTATATTTACTATTGTCTACATTGTATAATAATAGTGAAGACATCAAAAGTATGAAATAACCCATATGGAATCATGTAGTAACCAAAAGTGTTAAACAAATCAAAATATATTTAAATTTGAGATGCTTCAAAGTAGTCTCCCTTTGCCTTGATGACAGCTTTGCACACTCTTGGCATTCTCTCAACCAGCTTCATGAATTATTCACCTGCAATGCATTTCAATTAACAGGTGTGCCTTGTTAAAAGTACATTTGTGGAATTTCTTTCCTTCTTAATGTGTTTGAGCCAATTAGTTGTGTTGTGACAAGGTAAGGGTGGTATACAGAAGATAGCCCTATTTGATAAAATACCAAGTCTATATTATGGCAAGAACAGCTCAAATAAGCAAAGAGAAACATCCATTACTTTAAGACATGAAGGTCAGTCAATCCATAACATTTCAAGAACTTTGAAAGTTTCTTCAAGTGCAGTCGCAAAAACCATCAAGCACTATGATGAAAATTGGCTCTCATGAGGACCACCACAGGGAGGGAAGAACCAGAGTTATCTCTGCTGCAGAGGATAAGTTCATTCGAGTTACCAGCCTCAGAAATTGCAGACCAAATAAATGCTTCAGAGTTCAAGTGACGGACACATCTCAACATCAACTTTTCAGAGGAGACTGCATGAATCAGGCCTTCATGATCGAATTGCTGCAAAGAAACCATTCCTAAAAGGACACCAATAATAAGAAGAGACTTGCTTGGGCCAAGAAACACAGGCAATGGACATTAAACGGATGGAAATCTGTGATTTCTGGTACCAACCGCCATGTCTTTGTGACACAGAGTAGTTGAATAGATGATCCCTGCATGTGTGGTTCCCACCGTGAAGCATGGAGGTGGTGTGATGGTGCTTTGCTGGTGACACTGTCTGATTTATTTAGAATTCAAGGCATACTTAACCAGCATGGCTACCACAGCATTCTGCAGCAATACGCCAACCCATCTGGTTTACACTTAGTGGGACTATCATTTGTTTTTCCACAAGACAATGACCCAACACACCTCCATGCTGTGTAGGGGCTATTTGACCAAGAAGGAGAGTGATTGAGTGATGCATCAGATGACCTGGAATCCACAATCACCCGACCTCATCCCAATTGAGATGGTTTGGAGATGGGTTGGATCGCAGAGTGAAGGAAAAGCAGCCAACAAGTGCTCAGAATGTGTGGGAACTCCTTCAAGACTGTTGGAAAAGCATTCCAGGTGAAGCTGGTTGAGAGAATGCCAAGAGTGTGCAAAGCTGTCATCAAAGCAAAGGGTGGCTAATTTAAAGAGCCTCAAATATATTTTTATTTGTTTAACACTTTTTTGGTTACTACATGATGCCATGTGTCATTCCATAGTTTTGATGTCATCACTATTATTCTACAATGTAGAAAATAGCAAAATAAAGAAAAACCCTTGAATGAGTAGGTGTGTCCAAACTTTTGACTGGTACTGTATATAGGTCCATTATATTTCCACATACTATATCTGGTTTTAGTTATTTTAAGATAACACTGAAAACCTTATACATCCCAAAAATGATACTGTTTGGACATAGGCGGCCAGGAAAAATACTTCGGCGGCCCACACAAGACTTTTCATGCAGAAAAAAACCTTGATTAGCAGAGATGAGTTAGGTTTACATGAGGCACCATTCATGGTTATGGTGAGAACTATGGTTGTTTAGGGGACTGTGAGGAAAATGCTTTGAGTGAGGATAAGGGGACATGTAAACAGGCAGGGATTGAGGATAAGAGTAGGGTATCAATTCAATGTACTTTTAAGAGGAAAGAGGTGTGGTTTGAAGTGAGTCCTGGGTTTCCTAGAGGTTACAGTAGGTTATAGTGACCATTAGTTCTAACTATACCTCTGGTGGATGAAGGAGTTGAGGCAGGTAAAGATGAGCAGGGGCACCATGGCACACAGGGTCATCACGTTGTTGAACTTGGACTCTAGGACGCTCCTCGTGTCTCCCTCCACCACAGTGGCGTTGGCTGTCAGAATGGCTGAGCCCTCAACAGCCGGGTCCTTCAGTCGGCTGGTGAAGTACTAAAGAGAAGCAACAAGGTAAAGGAGGGAGACTTGGGGGGGGGGGGGTCAGCTCATGACCAAAACTAATGAGAGTCAATGTTTTCATAATGCTAGCCTGCTGTCCAGGGCAGGGATTAAGGATATTGCCAAAAGTTTGAACTCCCCCTGCGATGAACCAGGGGTTTCTAGCCGTTTACAAAAGTGGCCTCAATAAACATGTCCCTCCTCGAGGCAGCTCCAGAAGCTCCCTTTGGTTAGAGTAGGTGTATTATTTAAGACCCGTTGTATTACCCTTTTAAAAGACATAGGAATTTAGTCTGTGTGCCTTAACAGCATATTGTTCTACTAGACTACAGCTCCAAGTCTGATTTCTCATGGTTATCATAACCAAGCAGTTGTAGGAGAATGAAGGACAGTTACCATGGTTGCAGTCATGAAGAAATTCCATGGCAGGAGGGTTCCCAAGCCAAGGATGAAAAAAATTATCCACACTGCATTATACCTGACAAAAACAAATTTACACCAGTAATGTTAGTATATGTATACCAGTTGTATCCATAAAATACATATCCACATAGAACTTTTTGCTTCTGCCTGCAATCATTCAATGCTAAGTTAATGCACTCACTTGTCCCGTGGAGCGTTGATGGCCGTCATTTTCCTGAAGTTCTGCAGGAACCAACTCTTTAGTAAAAATGTGGCACGGATTCTGAAAACGAGACATTTTCATAAATTAGCCTAGCAATTTTAGAGGCCCCTTCATAAAGCAACAATAAAACGGGAAAGTTCAGGAGAATGAAATCGACTTGTTTTCCCCCTGATGATCTATATTTTTTTATTTAATCAAATCTAACAAAATGCAACATTGTTATACGTTCATAACTTTTCCACATCGTATCTCCAATAATTGATTTACATTTCATTAGGCAGGTTCATCACCAGCCAGTTACAATCCAATTTCCTGACTAACTATTGTTGTTCGCCTAAGTGATACTAAGGAAACCCCTACAGATTCAGCTGGTATTTGATCTCAAATATCCATTTATGGTTAGGCTACTTTTTTGTTGTTTGATGACCAAATAGAAAGAAGCGCATGTCACCAATATGACATCTCAGACAAACATCCATTTCTATTTTCTACCTACTACATTTGTAACCGAAATCTAAACCAAGTTCTTGCTTAGCACGAAAATGGTCTTAATTTAAGATAAGCAGCATATATTAGGCAACAATAGAAATACCAGGGGTTATAACTGCTGCCATTATACTAAGCCACAAAGTAGCCTATGCAGCTCCTGCATTTCATAATATGACGCAAAAAGCCAGAAGACGACCTTCAAAACCTTATCAAGCACAATACTGTCATCAACAAACCAAAACATTGCAGCCAAATATGCACATAACTCAAATGTATCATACAAGCCAGCCACAGATTCAGTGTACCGTAATCAGCACCATTTTCTTCTGAGAAATATTTATTTTGAATTACACTTGGTTAGAAAAGTGCAGGGTTAGCCTAAATCCAATATTTTATTTACTGAAAGGGGGGGGATTAGGAACAGAATTTCATTTTATACATGGAAGAAAAACCTGGTTAAGAGGTGGTCTCCAAATAACATCCAAACGTCCTTCCTATCCCAATATTCTCACTGGCCCCACCCATCCTAACTCCTCCCATAGCAACTCTTCAACCACTCTTTGAGAATAGACATCTATACAGATACTTCTGTGACGTCTTTGAGTCCCTCAAACAAAAAGCCCAAGTTCACTGTACACACAGATGGCTGTACAGAACTCCAAGCATCCCAACAGCCAAATCAGGTTTAGGCTATCTCACAATGCATCTCATAAGCATTGCCATAAGTTATGGATACCTTTAAGGAACAGACTCTCTCCTCTTTAGATGAAAATGTGCCTAATAGATAATGGAGTTGTCATGAGGGAATGCACTGTCATTGGTTAGGAGTATTGAATGCAGCTCATTGTGAGTGTTCTACACTGGACAGTATTTTAGACTGTCTCACTGGGATCACATGGGAACCCACAATCCAATAATCATGTGGACTGTGTGTAATGTAAGCTATACATGTGAGCATACTTATTGTTAGGGCGCATTGTAGAGGAAGACAAACACTAATGGCTCTGCTGCTGCGTTTAATTATGATGTTACCAAGTGGATTCTCATCGTGTGCTTGGTTCTCAGAGAATGTTGTCTCCAACAGTCTTTTGCTTAACCCCTAGAGTCAAAATTGAATTAGCAAAATAAAAACATCCATCTGTTTAAGCTAGAGATGTTTTTTTTTTTTTTTTGCCTTGTCTGCATCTCAATCCACTGATGTTAGCCATCCCCACTTGTGGTGAAAGGTGGCAGAGCTACAGCGGTGTTTGTAAGACCATAAGACAGCCTGAAAAATCAATCTTCTCACGAATGTCTGGCCTACAAAACACTATATTTTTGTTCAAATGCAACAATTACAAAGACTTTACTGAGTTACAGTTCATATCAAATTCAGTCAATTTAAATGAATTCATTAGGCCCTAATCTATGGATTTCACATGACTTGGGAATACAGATACCTTACAAAAAAAAGGTAGGGGCGTTGATCAGAAAAACAGTCAGTATCTGGTGTGACCACCATTTGCCTCATGCATCTCCTTCACATAGAGTTGATCAGGTTGTTGATTGCGGTCTGTGGAATGTTGCCCAACTCCTCTTCAATGGCTGTGTGAAGTTGCTGGACACTGGCGGGAACTGGAACACGCTGTCGTACACGTCGATCCAGAGCACCTCAAGCATCCTCAATGGGTCAAATCAAATGTTATTGAGTATGCAGGCCATGGACGAACTAGGACATTTTCAGCTTCCAGGAATTGTGTACAGATCCTTGCGACATGGGGTCGTGCATTATCATGCTGAAACACGAGGTGATGGCAGCGGATGAATGGCACGACAATGGGCCGCGGGATCTCACAGGATCTCTGTGCATTCAATCTAATAAGACCAACTGAGACTGTGTGTCACATGGTTAAAGCAGGAATCCGATTGGTTGTACCCAGCTCCTGTTCATTCTGTCTCACTCGGTTGAACAAGTCATCAAAGAGTGCCAGCTGGCTGGCGTGCCCTTCTGGACCGAAGCCTGTCCCCGTGCCTGATCAACTCTGAGCCACAACACAAAACTCCACTTTGTCCTGAGCCAACGACACTTCATTGGTGCCACTCAAAAGAAAAAAAACTGATCGTAAGTATTACTATTGCAGTAACGTAATTGCTGGCGCATAGAGCTGTACAACAAAATGGGACTTGAAAGGGACTTGAAAGGAGTGTGGTTAAAATCAAGGTGGGAGAGGAGCAAGCATGCTATGAAAATCAACATTCAAATTAAATGTTCAATCCCATTGACCATACTACTTTTTCCACAATTGATTCCGAGTTTCAGCATTTAAAGTTTGTGAGAATAATTTTTAAGATGTGTACTTTCCGTTTTTTTGTACTCACTACCTTGTTTAAAATCACTTCATTGTGGACGTCGTGCATTGACATCCACAATGTAGGGGGGAGGTTCTAAGGGATATGCAAGATGGTGATGGACTGATATCAGCCAATTAAAACCAGTGGTTGTTTCGTCCGCTCCTGCCATAGACTTCCAGTCAAGTTCCATTCTGAGGCTCTGAAACCAGATGGTGTTCGACAGAGAGAGCCAGCAGGTGGACAACATTACTATTGCAGTGGAAATTGGGCTTTATGACTAACATTATACCCTTATGTCAAGTTGTAAAACTCATAAGCCAATCATAACTACTTCTGGCCCTAAGGAAAATACTGACTGACAACTGTTGAGATTAGAAGTTGCTTTGCCCTTGTAGTCACCCTATAAATCTAAAGCCGTCCCATTACCATCATTCCCAAGAGATCAGACAGTAGTGAGAAAGCATTTTGAAGTAGTGCAGCGCTCACCCTTTACGTTAGCATAGAATGAGGTCTATATGATCTTGATTACACCACCAAATCGAGGTGGACATGAGGGCATTGTACTGGATTAGCTCTGTGACTTACATTCCCAGACCGTGTTCTCTGGCTATAGTGTATGGGTTATATGACAAGATGAAAAGAACCGCACTCTTCACCATTTCCCAGAAGTTTATATTGTTTTACTCTTATCACCGTGCGACTGTCATAACTTCATCAAGATTTTAAAAGACATGCTCAGGAACTTGTGTGCAAGTCTAGCAAGATGCACACACAGCAGAGCCAGAGAGCAATGACGTGGTGCACATCATTCGGGGACCACTTCTGGCTCGTGAGCGCTACTTTCAGAACTACTGCCTAGAAAGCATACAAAAGTACCGGTTAATCTCTTTAAGGGAAAAAATCAATACTACTCCTAAGAGAAATTGTCCTATCCAAAATTAGCAAAACATTCCAGCAAAGAAGCAACAGATACCTCTTCACAAAGAATATGAAATAATCCCCCCCGTGCATTGGATAAAAAAGGAGTAGCAACAGTATCAATGTTTTTCCACATGGTGCAAGTCATCCCTCTGATTTGTGGGCAGTTTGCGAGCAGTTCCGCTCAGGGGATAAATCTGGTGGAACTATCAGAGCTTTCCCTGCCTTCACCCCACTACCCAACTTTGGTGACAGGACACACTCCCACTCACCAACACACACACCCTCTGCATGCATGTACTTCAATCCTTTACAATCCTGTTTAAACAACCAAAGGCGCACGCTCACATTTATCATCCAAAATCTAGTTCCTTCTCCCTTTCCAGGGATCTGGTTGCTGAATCTGACATAAGGTGGATAACCATGTCAAAAACAATGTGGGTTCTTGGAATAGCCTGAGGGATGGTGTGAGGGTTGGTTTATAACAGCCACGGCTGGGCCTGTAATAGGAGACTGGTACATACGGTACTGTGGCGTGTCTGTGGGTTGCTCATAAAACCAACACACAGCCAGTCACCCTGACAGGCACTACTTCCCAACATAGAGCCCCTTTATTATGACAGTTGGCTATGAGTGGTGTGAACATAAAAATCCTATTGATGGCGAGTTCTCAGTAAACTCCCCATTGCTAGTTTCTCTCCTGCTTCGGATGGGGTACTTTGGAAATAAAAGCCTGGGCGAAATACATATTCAGTTCATCAGTTCCACATGACTGAAATAGCATTTAAATCAGCACAGCAGGCCTAGGTAACAGAGTTGGAAGTGTTAGATACTTTGACAGACAAAGGCGTGGAGATGAACCCAAGTCTTTGGCCTTTGGCTGAGAGAACAGAGAACATGCCATGAGAAAGCCAGTGAGAAAAATAGAATACTAAAAGTTGGCATGTGTGTATAGTGCAGTTAAATTCCGCTTTGTGCAGATAATTCAGAAGCATGTGATAGTATCAGTGTTCTTTCCCACCTGGACTATGGACACACAAGCCATTACTGTACTGCTCTTCAAATCCAACTTTATTTTCATAAACATTTCGGACTGACAGGAAACCTGATGGCATTATTTTTATACCTGGAGGATACTCAACGTTTAACAGCTCATAACCATTCAAAAATATATTATTTAAACGTAATCCCTTTTGATAAATGTATCCTTTGCATATGACCTAAACTGCCAACATATTAAACCTACTACTTTATATTATAGTTTATTATACACTTCAAGGGTTGGTAGCAGTTACCTCTGAAGAGTGGAAGGCAGGTGAGCAGTGCACTGTGGTGCCAAACCAAAGCAGATGTCCTTTCCTTTGGCCACAGACGGGAGAACTGAAAAGAAAAGCTGCTCACAGAAAAGGAATACCAGGGTCACCAATCGCATTGTTATCAATTACCCTCCCTTTTTGCTACCAATTATTTCCTGCCCCTAAAAAAATACTAATTGAACAATGCTACTCCAACTCTCTGAAGATGGACATTAGCTACTATGCATTTAGCTAAATGTTTAGATAAAAATGAACTGTGTGGCAATTTCACACAGAAGTGAAACGCTTTTGCTGTCTGTTCTCGCTCACTCAGTTAGCTGCAGTTCATCAGCTGTTCATTGGCAGTTCTTGCTACAACAATGAAGCCATTCTCGTGCTCCACAGCCAGGACTGTCAAGATGACACAGAAATAGCACTGACACATGTGAACGACAGCACGCACAACGACAAGCGAAGAAACACTGGGCTAACCATGCTTCTACAGTTAGCCATGCTATTAGAACAGTTTCCCCAAACTTAGTCCTGGGGGGTACGTTTCGGTTTTTGCCTTAGCACTAGACAGCCGACTCAAACGTTGATGATGAGTTGGTTATTTGAATCAGCTGTGTAGTGTTAGGGCAAGAACCAAATCATGCACGGGAGGGAGCATGATGATCGAGTTTTGGAAACGCTGCTATAGAAGACTTGGCTATGGTCTAGACAACTCTTCTGGGAATCATTTAAAGTAAAGTAATGTTTGTCATGCTCGATACACAATTATAAACTGGGTGGTTCGAGCCCTGAATGCTGATTGGCTGACAGCCATGGTATATCAAGACTGTATACCACGGGTATGACAAAACATTTATTTTTACTGCTCCAATTACATTACTAACAAGTTTATAATAGCAATAAGGCACTTCGGGGGTTTGTGGTATATGGCCAATATACCACGGCTAAGGGCTGCGTCGTGCTTAAGAACTCCCTTAGCCGTGGTATATTGGCCATATACCACACCCCCTTGTGACTTATTGCTTAAGTATATCAAACGACATGCAGACAAGTTTCAGCATTGGCTAGTTAGCCAACTAACAAGTCGGAAATGACTACTAATACGCAACTAGGCCTAATGCTTTGAATACACCGACAGTGTCTTTGCTCAAAATAGTACGCAGCATCATCTGGATATGTATGCAACAAAAGTTCAACATTGATTTTCTACTACCGTTTCTGTCAAGTCATATATGCATACAGTTTGACGCATAGGTTAGATAAATCCAAGGTATGCACCACACCGACGCACTGCAACTGCAAGGCAGCATTTCATTGGAAATTAATGTAATTCTGGTGTACCAAAATGCAAGGACGCCGTCGGTGTGTTCGAAGCCCTAGAAAGAAGAAAAACCTCACAACAATTAAACAACGCAAAACAATAACTGGACAGCTAGCTTGCTGAATTAGATAACAGATGGGTCGGGTGTTAAGCCAGACACGAACCAACAGTCCCCATTGCCTTGTTCTTGTCACATTAACTTTCCTTACCGCTTGCACTTTGGTACACCAGAATTACATCAATTTCCAATGAAACGCTGCGTTTGCGTTACACTAGTGTGTTCGGTGTGGTGCATTCGTTGGTACACGCCTTGACAGAAATGGTAGCAGACGGTGAATGTTTAACTTTTGTTACATATATATCCAGACGATGCTGCATAGCGCAATGACACTTTCGGTGTGTCCAAAGCGTAAAAATGGGCACTAAATTTAATTCCAAATCACGACAAAGAGTTTCCTCCAACAAACCATAAACGTTTGTCAGCACCAAGGCGCAGAAAAAGGTATGAAAACCCGAACAAAATTACACTGTAGGAGAATGTTTCAGCTAACAATTGCCATCACTCATTCGTAAACAATGTGCAATCATAAATTGTAGCCTAATCTGACACTATAATGCAATATTTTACTCATTTGTAAACTATTCTACAACTGAGCTATGAATGTATAAGTAGTTCTCAACAAAAAGTTAACCAGTTCAATGCTATTTCTACTGGAACAGTACCTTAGCGCGAGAAGAAGAGTACCAGTAGTCTGTCCTCAACCCGGTCAAAATTCAGGATATCGTGAGGAGCCGCACATGCATCCCCCCCAACTCGTGACATGCAGCAGCACTGATTGATGACAATCAGCACTGAGTGGTTCCCAAACTTTTTTTTAAAGGAACTCAGTCAGGTTTTCCTCTTGTCGTGTCAGTCATTGCAGACCTAAGAGTGCTAGTTATAACTTGTCAGAAATGTCCAGTTTAACTAGCCCATGTCAGCTAACGTTTTTTAGGCCATTGATTTAGTTGTAATGTTTGAGTCACTCATATCACATAAACACACAATACATGGCTAAATGTGTAGAATTACAGGAAATTTGTTTTAAAACTGCACAATATTATCTAAATTGGCACAGACATTTCAAACTTAAAAATAATCAAGAAGACTTCTACAATGCAGTCACCGAGAGATTCACCCTGAAAGACAGATGAATGGGCAGCAGGTAGCCTAAAGTTAGTGGTTAAGAGCGGCCAGTAACCAAAAGGTTGCAGGTTCAAATCCTAGGTGAAATATCTGAATGTGCCCTTGAGCAAGGCACTTAACCCTAATTGCTCTGGTAAGTCTCTCTGGATAAGAGCGTCTGCTAAATGACTAAAATGTAAAGCAATGGACTTCATTTACAAGTTAAAAGGGCAATTCTCCCACTTTTCAACATCATATTCATTATCCCCAGCACAATACCAGGTTCTACATATGTGAAAATGGGCGTTTTTATGATCTGTAGTTAAAAAGAAGATCCTAAAAAATGCTTCTCTTTGGCACCATCGTGTAGGATTAAAAAGTAAGAAATACTGTGACTTTCTACATCTGCAGTTTCTAGCCAGAGGGAGGGTATTTTCTTGCTCCCCATGAATTTCATGAAGTTGAAAATCACTTTTTTTTTTATATATTTTTTTAAAAACTTTTGATGATGTCATCAGGTATAACTTTCTAACTTTATATTTCTTTCTACAAAACCTAGTAATGCGTCGCTTTCTCATATGTAGACACTGGTGTTGTCCTGTAGATCATGAAAATTAGTTGGTAAAGTTGCCCTTTAAGGTAAATGCCTTTTTTTAGGGTTAGGCTACTGTTGAATGAACATGAGAAGAATAGTGCTGTTGTCCATTCAGCACCACATAGTTAACCTGTAGGCTATCATATGAGCGGCCCCCAAAGTATGTGTAAAATGAGTAAGCTCAAGTAAACTGTTCTAATTGAAATCGGCCTTCATCACATTGGGGAGATGTCGAGGTTAGAAAAACCCTTGGTGAGGACCAACGACCCTGCAGTTTTATTCACTATGTCCACATCTATGTTTATGCTAGAGAGCGACCAAAAGGGTTTGTGGTTGAACAAACAGACTTGTTATCATTCCTCTTTATCCAAATAAGAAATGGGAAATGTGAAACCATCTGCTTCGATGGAGTCCTCGCCAAAAACCTGAGAGCGTTGAACTGCCATAGTACAAGCTTGACTCAGAATCTACACTAACTAACTACACTAACTAAATCACTCCATTTTATGTCTTCATAGTGGATGTTGTTTAATCATTGGCCATTATCCAGCAATCAAACGAGTTGAACAAGGAATGAACGATGAAAGACCTCCCATTGGGACAGTTTACACAAAACTACATGGGGTGCAGAGTATAGGGCCCCCATTCTCAATTGGCGGACCATGGTCCGGATCCGGACCCAGAAGGGGTCAATGTGCACCACGGGTCCCGACTACAAGTGTTTTTTTTGGGGGGGGAGGGATCTCGGTCGGAATTCAATCTCTGGTATCATATAAACACACACAGGACATGGGAACATTTGTACAATTGCAGAAAATTAGCTTTAAAACAGAAAATAAAATGCCCCATGGCAAAATGTGTAGAATTGCAGGAAATTCACTTTAAAACTGCAAAACTGTCTCTCTGCCAACAAGAGGGGTGTGAACGAACCCCCACCTCGCAACCCATGTGACCTCATCATATGGGTTGCGAGGTGGGGTTTGTTACTACTGCAATAAATTACAATAATATTGAGTACCGCTGGTGTAGGGTATGTCCAATAGCATTACCTCATTACATTTAAAAAATGTTTGTTGTAAATGTTGTTTTCTCCAGTTGCATCAAGTTTCGCGTGGACTTGGGTTGATGCGTATCACTATGTTGGGTTTGTGTGTGTCACAAATTCTACATTTCATGTCTGATTGATTTGATTGGCAGCAACACATACAGTTGAAGTCGGAAGTTTACATACACCTTAGCCAAATACATTTAAACTCAGCTTTTCACAATTCCTGACATTTTAATCCTAGTAAAAATTTCCTGTTTTAGGTCAGTTAGGATCACCACTTTATTTTAAGAATGTGAAATGTCAGAATAATAGTAGAGAGAATGATTTATTTCAGCTTTTATTTCATTTCCAGAAGTTTACTTACACTCAATTAGTATTTGGTAGCATTGCCTTTAAATTGTTTAACTTGGGTCAAATGTTTTGGGTAGCCTTCCACAAGCTTCCCAAAATAAGTTGCATTTTGGCCCATTCCTTGACTTTATTGTCCTTAAGCCATTTTGCCACAACTTTGGAAGTATGCTTGGGGTGATTGTCCATTTGGAAGACCCATTTGCAACCAAGATTTAACTTCCTGACTGAGGTCTTGAGATGTTGCTTCAATATAGCCACATAATTTTCCTCCCTCATGATGCCATCTATTTTGTGACGTTCACCAGTCCCTCCTGCAGCAAAACACCCCCAAAACCTGATGCTGCCACCCCTGTGCTTCATGGTTGGGATGGTGTTCTTCGCCTTGCAAGCATCCCCCTTTTTCCTACAAACACAACAATGGTCATTATGGCCAAACAGTTCTATTTTTGTTTCAACAGACCAGAGGACATTAATCCAAAAAGTACGATCTTTGTCCCCATGTGCAGTTGCAAACCGTAGTCTGGCTTTTTTATGGCTGTTTTGGAGAAGCGGCTTCTTCCTTGCTGAGCGGCCTTTCGGGTTATGTCGATATAGGACTTGTTTTACTGTGGATATAGATATTTTTGTACCTGTTTCCTCTAGCATCTTCACAAGGTCCTTTGCTGTTGTTCTGGGATTGATTTGCACTTTTCGCACTAAAGTACGTTCATCTCCAGGAGACAGAACGCATCTCCTTCCTGAGCGGTATGACGGCTGCGTGGTCCCATGGTGTTTATACTTGCGTACTATTGTTTGTACAGATGAACGTGGTACCTTCAGGCGTTTGGAAATTGCTCCCAAGGATGAACCAGACTTGTGGAGGTCGACAATTTTTTTTTCTGAGGTCTTGGGCTGATTTCTTTTGATTTTTCCATGATGTCAAGCAAAGCAGCACTGAGTTTGAAGGTTGGCCTTGAAATACATCTACAGTTACACCTCCAATTGACTCAAATGATGTCAATTAGCCTATCAGAAGCTTCTAAAGCCATGACCTAATTTTCGGGAAATTTTCCAAGCTGTTTAAAGGCACAGTCAACTTAATGTATGTAAACTTCTGACCCACTGGAATAGTGATACAGTGAATTATAAGTGAAAAAATCTGTCTGTAAACAATTGTTGTAAAAATTACTTGTGTTATGCACAAAGTAGATGTCCTAACCAACTAGCCCAAACTATAGTTTGTTAACAGGAAATTTGTGGAGTGGTTGAAAAATGAGTTTTAATGACTCCAACCTAAGTGTATGTAAACTTCCAACTTCACTGTACATTTGTGTCAGTCGATCACGAGACCATGAAATCAAGTGACATACAATGCATTCGGAGTATTCAGACCCCTTAACTTTTTCCACATTTTGTTACGTTATAGCCTTATTCTAAAATTGATTAAATTGTTTTTTCCCTCATGAATCTACACACAATATCCCATAATGACAAAGCAGAAACAGATTTTTAGAAATTTTTGCAAATGTATTAAAAATAAAAAATGATCACATTTACATAAGTATTCAGACCCTTTACTCAGTACTTTGTTGAAGCACCTTTGGCAGCAATTACAGCCTTGAGTCTTAGGTATGACGCTACGAGCTTGGCACACCTGTATTTGGGGAGTTTTTCCCATTCTTCTCTGCAGATCCTCTCAAGCTCTGTGAGGTTGGATGGGGAGCGTCGCTGCACAGCTATTTTCAGGTCTCTCCAGAGATGTTCGATGGGGTTCAAGTCCGGGCTCTGGCTGTACCACTCAAGGACATTCAGAGACTTGCCCCGAAACCACACTTGCGTTGTCTTGGCTGTGCTTAGGGTCATTGTCCTGTTGGAAGGTTAACCTTCACTCCTGAGCGCTCTGGAGCAGGTTTTCATCAAGGATCTCTTTAATTTGCTCAGTTCATATTTCCCTCAATCCTGACTAGTCTCCCAGTCCCTGCCACTGAAAAACATCCCCACAGCATGATGCTGCCACCACCATACTTCACCGTAGGGATGGTGCAAGGTTTCCTCCAGACGTGACGCTTGGCATTCAGGCCAAAAAGTTAAATCTTGGTTTCATCAGACCAGAGAATCTTGCTTCTCATGGTCTGAGAGTCTCTTTAAGTGCCTTTTGGCAAACTGCAAGCGGGCTGTCATGTGCCTTTTACTGAGGAGTGGCTTCCGTCTGGGCACTCTACCATAAAGGCCGATTTGGTGGTGCTGCAGAGATGGTTGTCCTTCTGGAAGGTTCTCCCATCTCCACAGAGGAGCTCTGTCAGTGACCATCGGGTTTTTGGTCACCTCCCTGACCAAGACCCTTCTCCCCCGATTGCTCAGTTTGGCCGGGCGGCCAGCTCTAGGAAGAGTCTCTGTGGTCCAAACTTCTTCCATTTAAGAATGATGGAGGCCACTGTGTTCTTGGGAGCCGTCAATGCTGCAGAAATGTTGTGGTACCCATCCCCAGATCTGTGCCTTGACACAATCCTGTCTCGGAGCGCTTCGGACAATTCTTTCGTCCTCATGGCTTGGTTTTTGCTCTGACATGCACTGTCAACTGTGGGACCTTATATAGACAGGTGTGTGTCTTTCCAAATCATGTCCAATCATTTGAATTTACCACAGGTGGACTCCAAGTTGTAGAAACATCTCAAGGATGATCAATGGAAACAGGATACACCTGAGCTCACTTTCGAGTCTCATAGCAAAGGGTCTGAATACTTATGTAAATAAGGTATGTTTTTTATTTTTTAAACATTTGCAAACATATCTAAACCTTTTTTCGCTCAGTCATTATGGGGTATTGTGTGTAGACTGATGAGGGCAAAAATGTATCTATTCCATTTCAGAATAAGGCTGTAATGTAACAAAATGAGGAAAAGGTGAAGGACTGAATAATTTCCAAATGCACTGAAGCTTTGAGTCTAAATGTAGCACTCTGACTGACCTTTTCTTTGGACAACACTATAAAGCATTACTCCAAGTGTTGTTTTCCAAATACTCTCTAGATTGTCTGCTGCGGATGTTAAATTTGTATGTTTGAATGGAAGTGGCTGAAGCATTGTTTATGTTCGGCTTTGACAGTATACATCTGGATATGCTGAGCGTGAGACTGTTGTTTGCTCTTATGTTCCAACTGCATTCACCCACACCCTGTTTAGTCTAAAATAAGGCTGCTGGGATTTGGACAGAGACCATCGGAGGAGTTGTAGTCTGGCAAGTTCCTCTCAAAACACCCCAGATCCCAAACCCATGAAGGAGTTGGGCTGGCTGATGGATACTTCAAAACCAGTCCTCTAAATGGTACGTCGCCCAACACCATATTACACTTTATAGAAGTACACCTGATTACATTAATGAAACAAGCGCAAAACGAAGATGTTTGTATCATATAATAATTGTCTCTGTCACGCCAACCTTGGCCACATGTTTTTTTTTTCTCCTCCAGGAGCGAAAACTCACTCCGCACACAGAGCAGAACAGCTCTGACTGTATTTTTCCAGAGCCGTAGTACGGGAAAGAGTGGCAGGGTTAGACCTGTGGTGGTTGTCTACATTTGTACAGCTTGTCCTGCCACCCCCTTTCCATTTATTCCACTAGTAGACCAGTCAACAAACTGTATTCTGGTTAGTAACCCCAGTTTATATTTAATCATGATGTGTCAAGATGTTTGTTTACCAAAATTGGTTTGAATTCTGGCTGATGTCATCTACCCATTTTAGTAACGACAGGCAATAATATGCAAATACGAATGTAAACATGTCTATTCTATAACTGTTCAATTTGTGGCACAAAAATAAAGAAAAAACACATTCACAAAAAAGGCTGGAAGGGGTATTTTTGGACCACATACTGAGATTATTATTTTTTATTATGAAAATGTATGTGCTCACTACTGTAAATCGCTCTGGATAAGTGACTAAAATGTAAATATAAAAATATAAATTTAAGACTGAGAACATAAACAAATTCCAGGGGAAAGCCTTTTTTGAGAGAGCTCTGAACCGCATGCAGGATTAGAGGTTTGGGGAACAAAGCACAGAGTAGGGATACTTGCTCACAATAATGCGATTATTGTGGATAGTCAGATTAATATACTCATTTTATTTAAAACATTTACAAGCTTTGCAAGAAGAACGAATTCCCTAACAATCCTGTTTAAATCCTGACATATCTAAAATCAGTATGTGAAAACTACCTCACTCAGTTGTTCCGAATTTACATCACTCGCGCTAAAGAGGGAGGCTCGCTCACATGCGCAGATCAAATACACAGATGGAACGCTGATTAAGATGCTTACAAGTCCTAATCATTTGAAAGATTGTTCAGAAAAGGTGTTTTAATCGGCGTATGCTTACTTCGATTTTGACCTTACACTGATTAAAATAAAGAGAGTAAGGTGTTTAAATGCCTATTGCATAATCTGCCTACTGCCATAATCAGTTTATTATCAAATTATATGTGTGCATGTAAACATACTCAGTGTCACCAACACTGTGATTAACCTATGAACTGCTAAAGAAGTTTAAACAAAAACAGCACTAGGCAACCTGGTCTCAGAACATTTCGAATTATTCTGTACGGAAATCTGACACTCCATTTAGTATGATACGTTATATTGCGTATGGTATGTATTCATTTTTTTATTTAATTTTGACCTTTTATTTAAATAGGCAAGTCAGTTAAGAAAAAATTCTTATTTTCATTGACGGCCTAGGAACAGTGGGTTAACTGTCTTGTTCAGGGGCAGAACGACAGATTTTTACCATGTCGGCTCGGGGATTCAATCTTGCAACCTTTCGGTTACTAGTCCAACACTCTAGCCACTATGCTAGGCTACCTGCCGCCCCAATGGATGTCCATCACTCATTTCGTATGATATGTTACGAATTACAATTCGAATTTATATGTAACGAATTTGCTAAATGTACAATATGTTACAACTATTTTTTTATTTTTTATTTCACCTTTTAAACCAGGTAGGCTAGTTGAGAACAAGTTCTCATTTGCAACTGCGACCTGGCCAAGATAAAGCATAGCAGTGTGAACAGACAACAACACAGAGTTACACATGGAGTAAACAATAGACAAGTCAATAACATGGTAGAAAAAAGAGAATCTATATACAATGTGTGCAAAAGGCATGAGGTAGGCAATAAATCAAATAATTACAATTTAGCAGATTAACACTGGAGTGATAAATCATCAGATGATCATGTGCAAGAAGAGATACTGGTGTGCACTGTGGCACTGACGGAAACATGGCTCACCACAGATAACACTGCTACTCCTACTGCTCTCTCTTCGTCTGCCCACGTGTTCTCGCACACCCCGAGACCTTCTGGTCAGCGGGGTGGTGGCACCGGGATCCTCATCTCTCCCAAGTGGTCATTCTCTCTTTCTCCCCTTACCCATCTGTCTATCGCCTCCTTTGAATTCCATGCTGTCACAGTTACCAGCCCTTTCAAGCTTAACATCCTTATCATTTATCGCCCTCCAGGTTCCCTTGGAGAGTTCATCAATGAGCTTGATGCCTTGATAAGCTCCTTTCCTGAGGACGGCTCACCTCTCACAGTTCTGGGTGACTTTAACCTCCCCATGTCTACCTTTGACTCATTCCTCTCTGCCTCCTTCTTTCCACTCCTCTCCTCTTTTGACCTCACCCTCTCACCTCCCCCCCCTACTCACAAGGCAGGCAGTACGCTTGACCTCATCTTTACTAGATGCTGTTCTTCCACTAACCTCATTGCAACTCCCCTCCAAGTCTCCGACCACTACCTTGTATCCTTTTCCCTCTCGCTCTCATCCAACACTTCCCACACTGCCCCTACTCGGATGGTATCGCGCCGTCCCAACCTCCGCTCTCTCTCCCCCGCTACTCTCTCCTCTTCCATCCTATCATCTCTTCCCTCTGCCCAAACCTTCTCCAACCTATCTCCTGATTCTGCCTCCTCAACCCTCCTCTCCTCCCTTTCTGCATCCTTTGACTCTCTATGTCCCCTATCCTCCAGGCCGGCTCGGTCCTCCCCTCCCGCTCCGTGGCTCGACGACTCATTGCGAGCTCACAGAACAGGGCTCCGGGCAGCCGAGCGGAAATGGAGGAAAACTCGCCTCCCTGCGGACCTGGCATCCTTTCACTCCCTCCTCTCTACATTTTCCTCTTCTGTCTCTGCTGCTAAAGCCACTTTCTACCACTCTAAATTCCAAGCATCTGCCTCTAACCCTAGGAAGCTCTTTGCCACCTTCTCCTCCCTCCTGAATCCTCCTCCCCCTCCCCCCCCCTCCTCCCTCTCTGCAGACGACTTCGTCAACCATTTTGAAAAGAAGGTCGACGACATCCGATCCTCGTTTGCTAAGTCAAACGACACCGCTGGTTCTGCTCACACTGCCCAACCCTGTGCTTTGACCTCTTTCTCCCCTCTCTCTCCAGATGAAATCTCGCGTCTTGTGACGGCTGGCCGCCCAACAACCTGCCCGCTTGACCCTATCCCCTCCTCTCTTCTCCAGACCATTTCCGGAGACCTTCTACCTTACCTCACCTCGCTCATCAACTCATCCTTGACCGCTGGCTACGTCCCTTCCGTCTTCAAGAGAGCGAGAGTTGCACCCCTTCTGAAAAAACCTACACTCGATCCCTCCGATGTCAACAACTACAGACCAGTATCCCTTCTTTCTTTTCTCTCCAAAACTCTTGAACGTGCCGTCCTTGGCCAGCTCTCCTGCTATCTCTCTCAGAATGACCTTCTTGATCCAAATCAGTCAGGTTTCAAGACTAGTCACTCAACTGAGACTGCTCTTCTCTGTATCACGGAGGCGCTCCGCACTGCTAAAGCTAACTCTCTCTCCTCTGCTCTCATCCTTCTAGACCTATCGGCTGCCTTCGATACTGTGAACCATCAGATCCTCCTCTCCACCCTCTCCGAGTTGGGCATCTCCGGCGCGGCCCACGCTTGGATTGCGTCCTACCTGACAGGTCGCTCCTACCAGGTGGCGTGGCGAGAATCTGTCTCCTCACCACGCGCTCTCACCACTGGTGTCCCCCAGGGCTCTGTTCTAGGCCCTCTCCTATTCTCGCTATACACCAAGTCACTTGGCTCTGTCATAACCTCACATGGTCTCTCCTATCATTGCTATGCAGACGACACACAATTAATCTTCTCCTTTCCCCCTTCTGATGACCAGGTGGCGAATCGCATCTCTGCATGTCTGGCAGACATATCAGTGTGGATGACGGATCACCACCTCAAGCTGAACATCAAGGCGGTGGCCCGTTCCTGTAGGTTCATGCTCTACAACATCCGCAGAGTACGACCCTGCCTCACACAGGAAGCGGCGCAGGTCCTAATCCAGGCACTTGTCATCTCCCGCCTGGATTACTGCAACTCGCTGTTGGCTGGGCTCCCTGCCTGTGCCATTAAACCCCTACAACTCATCCAGAACGCCGCAGCCCGTCTGGTGTTCAACCTTCCCAAGTTCTCTCACGTCACCCCGCTCCTCCGCTCTCTCCACTGGCTTCCAGTTGAAGCTCGCATCCGCTACAAGACCATGGTGCTTGCCTACGGAGCTGTGAGGGGAACGGCACCTCAGTACCTTCAGGCTCTGATCAGGCCCTACACCCAAACAAGGGCACTGCGTTCATCCACCTCTGGCCTGCTCGCCTCCCTACCACTGAGGAAGTACAGTTCCCGCTCAGCCCAGTCAAAACTGTTCGCTGCTCTGGCACCCCAATGGTGGAACAAACTCCCTCACGACGCCAGGACAGCGGAGTCAATCACCACCTTCCGGAGACACCTGAAACCCCACCTCTTCAAGGAATACCTAGGATAGGATAAAGCAATCCTTCTGCCCCCCCCCCCCCCCTTAAAAGATCTAGATGCACTATTGTAAAGTGGCTGTTCCACTGGATGTCATTAGGTGAATGCACCAATTTGTAAGTCGCTCTGGATAAGAGCGTCTGCTAAATGACTTAAATGTAAATGTAAATGTAAATGCAAAAGAGCAGAAAAGTAAATAAATAAAAGCAGTATGGGGGTGAGGTAGGTAAATTGGGTGGGTAGTTTACAGATGGACTATGTACAGCTGCAGCGATCGGTTAGCTACTCGGATAGCAGATTTTTAAAGTTGTTGAGGGAGATAAAAGTCTCCAACTTCAGAGATTTTTGCAATTCGTTCCAGTCGCAGGCAGCAGAGAACTGGAAGGAAAGGCGTCCAAATGAGGTTTTGGCTTTAGGGATGATCAGTGAGATACACCTGCTGGAGCGCGTGCTACGGGTGGGTGTAGCCATCGTGACCAGTGAACTGAGATAAGGCGGCACTTTACCTAGCATAGCCTTGTAGATGACCTGGAGCCAGTGGGTCTGACGACGAACATGTAGCGAGGGCCAGCCGACTAGGGCATACAGGTCGCAGTGGTGGGTCGTATAAGGTGCTTTAGTAACAAAACGGATGGCACTGTGATAAACTGCATCCAGTTTGCTGAGTAGAGTATTGGAAGCTATTTTGTAGATGACATCGCCGAAGTCGAGGATCGGTAGGATAGTCAGTTTTACTAGGGTAAGTTTGGCGGCGTGAGTGAAGGAGGCTTTGTTCCGGAATAGAAAGCCGACTCTAGATTTGATTTTGGATTGGAGATGTTTGATATGAGTCTGGAAGGAGAGTTTGCAGTCTAGCCACACACCTAGGTACTTATAGATGTCCACATATTCTAGGTCGGAACCGTCCAGGGTGGTGATGCTAGTCGGGCGTGCGGGTGCAGGCAGCGAGCGGTTGAAAAGCATGCATTTGGTTTTTCTAGCGTTTAAGAGCAGTTGGAGGCCACGGAAGGAGTGTTGTATGGCATTGAAGCTCGTTTGGAGGTTAGATAGCACAGTGTCCAGGGAAGGGCCGGAAGTATACAGAATGGTGTCGTCTGCGTAGAGGTGGATCAGGGAATCGCCCGCAGCAAGAGCAACATCATTGATGTATACAGAGAAAAGAGTCGGCCCGAGAATTGAACCCTGTGGTACCCCCATAGAGACTGCCAGAGGACCGGACAACATGCCCTCCGATTTGACACACTGAACTCTGTCTGCAAAGTAGTTGGTGAACCAGGCAAGGCAGTCATTAGAAAAACCGAGGCTATTGAGTCTGCCGATAAGAATATGGTGATTGACAGAGTCGAAAGCCTTGGCCAGGTCGATGAAGACGGCTGCACAGTAATGTCTTTTATCGATGGCGGTTATGATATCATATGATATATGATATACTGAACATGCTATATGTTATGACGTTGCAAATCGTATAATATGTCACAAATTCTAGCTAGCAAACGGTAGCTAGGGTAAGGGTTAGGGGAAAGGTTAGCTAACATTCTAAGTTGTTGCAAAGTAGCTAAAAAGTAGTAAGTAGCTGAAAAGTAGCTAAAATGCTAAAGTTGTCTGAACAGATTTGAGCTCGCAACCTTTGGGTTGCTAGACGTTCGCGTTATACGCACACCCATCAGTCCCGACCAACCATCCTACTTTTAGTTTTTGCATTAAATAACCATGTCTTATACAGTTGAAGTCAAAAGTTTACATACACCTTAACCAAATACATTTAAACTCAGTTTTTCACAATTCCTGACATTTAATCCTAGTAAGAATTTCCTATCTAAGGTCATTTAGGATCACCACTTTTATTTTAAGGATGTGAAATGTCAGAATAATAGTTGAGCAAATAATTTATTTCAGCTTTTATTTCTTTCATCACATTCCCAGTGGGTCAGAAGTTTACATACACTCAATTAGTATTTGGTAGCATTGCCTTTGTAACGTCTTCCGTCGGTAGAAGGAGAGGAGGACCAAAGCGCAGCGTGGTATGTATCCATATTTATTGGAATACTTCTTCATGACGAACAATGAACAGACGAAAACCAACGAAGCTACAGTCCTGAACTAGAGAACACATGAACGCACAAACAGGAACAATCACCTACAAACAAACAGTGAAAACAGGCTAACTTAATATGGTTCCCAATCAGAGACAACGTAAAACACCTGCCTCTGATTGAGAACCATATCAGGCCAAATGACAACCTAAACATAGAAACACATAACATAGACTACACCCACCCAGCTCACGTACTGACCAACTAAACAAAGACTAAACAAAGGAAATAAGGTCTGGAACGTGACAGCCTTTAAAAATGGTTTAACTTGGGTTAACCGTTTCAGGTAGCCTTTCACAAGCTTCCCACAATAAGATGGGTGAATTTTGGCCCATTCCTCCAGACAGAGCTGGTGTAACTGAGCCAGGTTTGTAGGCCTCCTTGCTCGTACTTGCTTTTTCATTTCTGCCCACACATTTTCTATAGGATTGAGGTCAGGGATTTGTGATGGCCACTCCAATACCTTGACTTTGTTGTCCTTAAGCCATTTTGAGTATGCTTGGGGTCATTGTCCATTTGGAAGACCCATTTGCAAACAAGCTCTAACTTCCTGACTGATGCCTTGAGATATTGCTTCAATATATCCACAATTTTCCTGCCTCATGATGCCATCTATTTTGTGAAGTGCACCAACCCCTCCTTAGCAAAGCACCCACACAACATGATGCTGCCACCCCCGTGCTTCACGGTTGGGATGGTGTTCTTCGGCTTGCAAGCCTCCCCCTTTTTCCTCCAAACATAACGATGGTTATTATGGCCAAACAGTTCTATTTTTGTTTCATCAGACCAGAGGACATTTCTCCAAAAAGTACGATCTTTGTCCCCATGTGCAGTTGCAAACCGTAGTCTTGCTTTTATATGGTGGTTTTGGAGCAGTGGCTTCTTCCTTGCTGATTATGTCGATATAGGTTATGTTGATATAGGACTTGTTTTACTGTGGATATAGATACTTTTGTACCTGTTTCCTCCAGCATCTTCACACGGTCCTTTGCTGTTGTTCTGGGATTGATTTGCACTTTTCGCACCAAAGTACGTTCATCTCTAGGAGACAGAGCGCGCGTCTCCTTCCTGAGCGGTATGGCGGCTGCGTGGTCCCATGGTGTTTATACTTGCATACTATTGTTTGTACAGATGAATGTGGTACCTTCAGGCATTTGGAAATTGCTCCCAAGGATGAACCAGACTTTTTTTTCTGCGGTCTTGGCTGATTTCTTTTGATTTTCCCATGATGTCAAGCAAAGAGGCACTGAGTTTGAAGGTAGGCCTTGAAATACATCCACAGGTACACCTCCAATTGACACAAATTATGTCAATTAGCCTATCAGAAGCTTCTAAAGCCATGACATAATTTTCGGGAAATGTTCCAAGCTGTTTAAAGGCACAGTCAACTTAGTGTTGTAAACTTCTGACCCACTGGAATAGTGATACAGTGAATAATAAGTGAAATAAACAATTGCTGTAAACAATTGTTGTAAAAATTATTTGTGTCATGTACAAAGTAGATGTCCTAACCGACTTGCCAAAACTATAGTTTGTTAACAAGAAATTTGTGGAGTGGTTGAAAAACGAGTTTTAATGACTCCAACCTAAGTGTATGTAAACTTCCAACTTCAACTGTATAAACATATTAAACGTAACATATCGTACCACTTTGAGTGTCCTGGATTTACGTTTAAAATGTCTAATCTATGAGACCAGGCTTCTAGGGGTATCAGTTGGGCAAATCCCCCTGATCTTTATCATAGCATTCTTCCAAATCTGCTACCAATGTAAATCCACAGGTATGTAAACTGTAGATTCACAGGTATGCAGGCTCTGGCTGCTACACATTAGTATAGCAATGCGCATGCCCTGCCCACCCGAGGATCTGTCTTTTTCAGCCATCTATTTACTGTGTTTGAGGGGTGCAACATCCACTTGTCACTTACTGTAATTTATTTCTGTAGATGAATTTCTTCCATTTTACTCCTGTGAAAAAAAGTTGATTGCTGTGATTGCTTAGAGTGAGACCCTACGTCATTTCCGGTCACAACTTGCAGACTTGTTTACGTGCTGCTGTGCGTTTTGTTGCCAACCTTACTTTGCTACCTGACAACTTTACGGTTTACTTTTTAATTCCCGTTTATATTTTTTGTTTTTCCCCCATTCAACTTTTTCACTCCGGACTTTTTATCTGGACATGGTTCGTCAGGACTTCCAACAGCCGAAGCTAAGTAGTAACATTAACATGATGCCTTCTAATTGCAGTCACTGTACTCATAATATACAGGAGAACGATCGCCTTACGGCGAGGATAGCTGTGCTGCAAGCCCAGCTTCAGACGCAATCGTTAGGCAAGGGTAATTTCAGTGTAGGAAAGGAAGAAACAGTGTCTGTGCCACAAGTAAGTACAGATAGTAACGTTAGTATAAATCCCCTCGCACGGTCCCTGCAGCCGGACAACTTTCTCATGGCTTCTGGAGGGAAATGTTGTAGGAATGCTCAACCGGTGTCGCTCATTCAGCCAACAGAAACTTTCACCCGGTTCTCCCCATTAAGCAGCTAGTCGGAGTCAGAGGCCGAGCTTTCTCTGGTCTCTACTCCTCCCGTTACGGGGTCTGAGACGCCGAAGCTTCCCACCATTAGCTCTGACAAATTGAAAACCCTAGTCATTGGCGTCTCCATTACCCGCAGAATTAGACTTAAAACGAATCATACAGCGATCATACACTGTTTACCAGGGGGCAGGGCTACCGACGTTAAGGCTAATCTAAAGATGGTGCTGGCTAAGGCGAAAACTGGCGAGTGTAGAGAGTATAGAGATATTGTTATCCACGTCGGCACCAACGATGTTAGGATGAAACAGTCAGAGGTCACCAAACGCAACATAGCTTCAGTGTGTAAATCAGCAAGAAAGATGTGTCGGCATCAAGTAATTGTCTCTGGCCCCCTCCCAGTTAGGGGGAGTGATGAGCTCTACAGCAGTCTCACAACTCAATCGCTGGTTGAAAACTGTTTTCTGCCCCTCCCAAAAGATAGAATTTGTAGATAATTGGCCCTCTTTCTGGGACTCACCTACAAACAGGACCAAGCCTGACTCCATCCTAGCTGGAGGGGTGCTCTCATCTTATCTACGAACATAGACAGGGTTCTAACTCCCCTAGCTCCACAAGGAAATAGGGTGCAGGCCAGGCAGCAGGCTGTTAGCCAGCCAGCCAGCCTGCCAGCTAAGTGGAGTCTGCCACTAGCACAGTCAGTGTAGTCAGCTCAGCTATCCCCATTGAGACCATGTCTGTGCCTCGACCTAGGTTGGGCAAAACTAAACATGGCGGTGTTCGCCTTAGCAATCTCATTAGAATAAAGACCTCCCCCATAATTGCCATTATTGAAAGAGATCGTGATACCTCACATCTCAAAATAGGGCTACTTAATGTTAGATCCCTCACTTCAAAGGCAGTTATAGTAAATCAACTAATCACTGATCATAATCTTGATGTGATTGGCCTGACTGAAACATGGCTTAAGCCTGATGAATTTACTGTGTTAAGAGGCCTCACCTCCTGGTTACACTAGTGACCATATCCCCCGTGCATCCCGCAAAGGCGGATGTGTTGCTAACATTTACGATAGCAAATGTCAATTTACAAATTAAAAAACTACGTTTTCGTCTTTTGAGCTTCTAGTCATGAAATCTATGCAGCCTACTCAATCACTTTTTAAAGCTACTGTTTACAGGCCTCCTGGGCCATATACAGCATTCTTCACCGAGTTTCCTGAATTCCTATCGGACCTTGTAGTCATAGCAGATATTATTAAACATTTTGGTTACTTTAATATTCACATGGAAAAGTCCACAGACCCACTCCAAAAGGCTTTCGGAGCCATCATCTACTCAGTGGGTTTTGTCCAGCATGTCTCTGGACCTACTCACTGCCACAGTCATACTCTGGACCTAGTTTTGTCCCATGGAATAAATGTTGTGGATCTTAATGTTTTTCCTCATAATCCTGGACTATCGGACCACCATTTTATTACGTTTGCAATCGCAACAAATAATCTGCTCAGACCCCAACCAAGGAGCATCAAAAGTTGTGCTATAAATTCTCAGACAACCCAAAGATTCCTTGATGCCCTTCCAGGCTCCCTCTGCCTACCCAAGGACGTCAGAGGACAAAAATCAGTTAACCACCTAACTGAGGAACTCCATTTAACCTTGCGCAATACTCTAGATGCAGTTGCACCCCTAAAACCATTTGTCATAAGAAACTAGCTCCCTGGTATACAGAAAATACCCGAGCTCTGAAGCAAGCTTTCAGAAAATTGGAACGGAAATGGCGCCACACCAAACTGGAAGTCTTGCGACTAGCTTGGAAAGACAGTACCGTGCAGTATCAAAGAGCCCTCCCTGCTGCTCGATCATCCTATTTTTCCAACTTAATTGAGGAAAATAAGAACAATCCGAAATGTCTTTTTGATACTGTCGCAAAGCTAACTAAAAAGCAGCATTCCCCAAGAGAGGATGGCTTTCACTTCAGCAGTAATAAATTCATGAACTTCTTTGAGGAAAAGATCATGATCATTAGAAAGCAAATTACGGACTCCTCTTTAAATCTGCGTATTCCTCCAAAGCTCAGTTCTCCTGAGTCTGCACAACTCTGCCAGGACCTAGGATCAAGGGAGAAACTCAAGTGTTTTAGTACTATATCTCTTGACACAATGATGAAAATAATCATGGCCTCTAAACCCTCAAGCTGCATCCTGGACCCTATTTCAACTAAACTGCTGAAAGAGCTGCTTCCTGTGCTTGGCCCTCCTATGTTGAACATAATAACATCTCTCTATCCACCAGATGTGTACCAAACTCACTAAAAGTGGCAGTAATAAAGCCTCTCTTGAAAAAGCCAAACCTTGACCCAGAAAATATAAAAAACGAATTGGCCTGTATCGAATCTTCCATTCCTCTCAAAACAAATTGAAAAAGCTGTTGCGCAGCAACTCACTGCCTTCCTGAAGACAAACAATGTATACAAAATGCTTCAGTCTGGTTTTAGACCCCATCATAGCACTGAGACTGCACTTGTGAAGGTGGTAAATGACCTTTTAATGGCGTCAGACCGAGGCTCTGCATCTGTCCTCGTGCTCCTAGACCTTAGTGCTGCTTTTGATACCGTCGATCACTACATTCTTCTGGAGAGATTGGAAACCCAAATTGGTCAACACCGATAAGTTTTGGCCTGGTTCAGATCTTATCTATCGGAAAGATATCAGTTTGTCTCTGTGAATGGCTTGTGTGAATGAATTGTGAATGAATCTGTGAATGAATTGTCCTCTGACAAATCAACTGTACATTTTGGTGTTCCTCAAGGTTCCGTTTTAGGACCACTATTGTTTTCACTATATATTTTACCTCTTGGGGATGTCATTCGAAAACATAATGTTAACTTTCACTGCTATGCAGATGACACACAGCTGTACATTTCAATGAAACATGGTGAAGCCCCAAAATTGCCCTCGCTAGAAGCCTGTGTTTCAGACATAAGGAAGTGGACGGCTGCAAACTTTCTACTTTTAAACTCGAACAAAACAGAGATGCTTATTCTAGGTCCCAAGAAACAAAGAGATCTTCTGTTGAATCTGACAATTAATCTTGATGGTTGTACAGTCGTCTCAAATAAAACTGTGAAGGACCTCGGCGTTACTCTGAACCCTGATCTCTCTTTTGACGAACATATCAAGACTGTTTCAAGGACAGCTTTTTTCCATTTACGTAACATTACAAAAATCAGAAACTTTCTGTCCAAAAATGATGCAGAAAAATGAATCCATGCTTTTGTTACTTCTAGGTTAGACTACTGTAATGCTCTACTTCCCGGCTACCCGGATAAAGCACTAAATGAACTTCCGTTAGTGCTAAATACGGCTGCTAGAATCCTGACCAGAACCAAAACATTTGATAATATTACTCCAGTGCTAGCCTCCATACATTGGCTTCCTGTTAAGGCAAGGGCTGATTTTAAAGTTTTACTGCTAACCTACAAAGCATTATATGGGCTTGCTCCTACCTATCTTTCCGATTTGGTCCTGCCGTACATACCTACACGTACGCTACGGTCACAAGACGCAGGCCTCCTAATTGTCCCTAGAATTTCTTAGCAAACAGCTGGAGGCAGGGCTTTCTCCTATAGATCTCCATTTTTATGGAATGGTCTGCCTACCCATGTGAGAGACGCAGACTCGGTCTCAACCTTTAAGTCTTTACTGAAGACTCATCTCTTCAGTGGGTCCTATGATTGAGTGTAGTCTGGCCCAGGAGTGTGAAGGTCAACGGAAAGACTCTGGAGCAATGAACCGCCCTTGCTGTCTCAGCCTGGCCTGGTTCCCCTCTCTCCACTGGGATTCTCTGCCTCTAACCCTATTACAGGAGCTGAGTCACTGGCTTACTGGTGCTCTTCCATGCCGTCCCTAGGAGGGGTGCGTCACTTGAGTGGGTTGAGTCACTGACGTGGTCTTCCTGACTGGATTGGCGCCCCCCCTTGGGTTGTGCCGTGGCGGAGATCTTTGTGGCTAGACTCGGCCTTGTCTCAGGATGGTAAGTTGGTGGTTGAAGATATCCCTCTAGTGGTGTGGAGGCTGTGCTTTGGCAAAGTGGGCGGGGTTATATCCTGCCTGTTTGACCCTGTCCGGGGGTATCATCGGATGGGGCCACAGTGTCTCCTGGCCCCTCCTGTCTCAGCCTCCAGTATTTATGCTGCAGTAGTTTGTGTGTTGGGGGGCTAGGGTCAGTCTGTTATATCTGGAGTATTTCTCCTGTCTTATCCGGTGTCCTGTGTGAATTTAAGTATGCTCTCTCTAATTCTCTCTTTCTCTCTCTCTCTCTCTCGGAGGACCTGAGCCCTAGGACCATGCCTCAGGACTACCTGGCATGATGACTCCTTGCTGTCCCGAGTCCAACTGGCCGTGCTGCTGCTCCAGTTTCAACTGTTCTGCCTGCGGCTATGGAACCCTGACCTGTTCACCGGACGTGCTACCTGTCCCAGACCTGCTGTTTTCAACTCTCTAGAGACAGCAGGAGCGGTAGAGATACTCTCAATGACCGGCTATGAAAAGCCAACTGAAACTTACTCCTGAGGTGCTGACTTGTTGCACCCTCGACAACTTCTGTGATTATTATTATTTGACCGTGCTGGTCATTTATGAACATTTGAACATCTTGGCCATGTTCTGTTATAATTTCCACCCGGCACAGCCAGAAGAGGACTGGCCACCCCTCATAGCCTGGTTCCTCTCTAGGTTTCTTCCTAGGTTTTGGCCTTTCTAGGGAGTTTTTCCTAGCCGCCGTGCTTCTACACCTGCATTGCTTGCTGTTTGGGGTTTTAGGCTGGGTTTCTGTACAGCACTTTGAGATATCAGCTGATGTAAGAAGGGCTATATAAATACATTTGACTCTTTCATACTCTTGCTTGTGCCTGTCATTTTCCCTGTTAACGTTATGACCACGGAAATGTTTGTAATGACCTGTCAAACACACCCCGGTAATGGCTGAAATGGGCTCAATGTGATACATTGGCTTTCTGAATCTGACAGCTTTGCACACTCTTGGCATTCTCTCACCCAGCATCACCTGGAATGCTTTTCCAACAGTCTTGAAGGAGTTCCCACATATGCTGAGCACTTGTTGGCTGCTTTTCCTTCACTCTGCGGTCTGACTCATCCCAAACATCTCATCTGATGCAGCACTCCATCACTCTCCTTCTTGTTAAAATAGCCTTTACATAGCCTGGAGGTGTGTTGGGTCATTGTCCTGTTGAAAAACAAATGATAGTCCCACTAAGTGCAAACCATATGGGGTGGCGTATTGCTACAGAATGCTGTGGTAGCCATGCTGGTTAAGTGTGCTTTGAATTCTAAATAAATCACAGATGGTGTCATCAGCGAAGCACCCCCACACCATAACACCTCCTCCTCCATGCTTTACAGTGGGAAATACACATGTGGAGATCATCCGTTCACCACACCTTGTCTCACAAAGACACAGTGGTTGGAACCAAAAATCTCCAATTTGGACTCCAGACCAAAGGACCAATTTCCACCGGTCTAATGTCCATTGCTTGTGTTTCTTGGCCCAAGAAAGTCTCTTCTTATTATTGGTGTCCTTTAGTAGTGGTTTCTTTGCAGCAATTCGACCACAAAGGCCTGATTTCAAACAGTCTCCTCTTGTCACGCCCTGACTTTAGTTATATTTGTTTTCTTTATTTTTGGGTTAGGTCAGGGTGTGACAAGGGGTGGTTTGTTTAGTTTTTGTATTGTCTAGGGGTTTTTGACTTGTCTAGGGTTTTTGTTATCTATGGGGATTTTGGATTGTCTAGGGGTTTGTAGGTTTATGGTGGCATGAGTTGGTTCCCAATCAGAGACAGCTGTTTCTCGTTGTCTCTGAATGGGGAGCCTATTTAGGTTGCCATTTTCCATGTTGGTTTTGTGGGTAGTTGTTTTCTGTCTTTGTGTCTGCACCAGACAGAACTGTTTCGGGTTGGTCTATTTTTTGTTATTTTGACTTAGTGGTCCGAGTTAAATATCATCAACACGTACCACGCTGCACCTTGGTCCACACCTTCAGCCCGTAACGATCAATACACCTCTAAACAGTTGATGTTGAGATGTGTCTGTTATTTGCACTGTGAAGCATTTATTTGGACTGCAATTTCTGAAGCTGGTAACTCTAATGAACTTATTCTCTGCAGCAGAGGTAACTCTGGGTCTTCCATTCCTGTGGCGGTCCTCATGAGAGCAAGTTTCATCATAACGCTTGATGGTTTTTGCAACTGCACTTGAAGAAACTTTCAAAGGTCTTGACATTTTCTGTATTGACTGACCTTCATGTCTTAAAGTAATGGATGTTTCTCTTTGCTTTTTTAAGCTGTTCTTGCCATAATATGGACTTGGTCTTTTACCAAATAGGGCTATCTTCTGTATACACCCCTACCTTGTCACAACACAACTTATTGGCTCAAACGCATTAAGGTAAGAAATTCCACAAATGTACTTTTAAGGCGGCACACCTGTTAATTGAAATGCATCCCCAGTGACTACCTCATGAAGCTTGTTGAGAGAATGCCAAGAGTGTGCAAAGCTGTCATCAAGGCAAAGGGAGGCTTCTTTGAAGAATCTCAAATTTAAATATATTTTGATTTGTTTAACACTTTTGGTTACTACATGATTCCAGATGCGTTATTTCATAGTTTTGATGTCTTCACTATTATTCTAAAACTTTGGACCGGTAGTATGTAATAATGTTATATGATGTACTGTATTATCTTTTGATTTATATGTAATGTAAGTGTTGTAATATGTTTGGACCGCAAGAACAGTAGCTGCTGCTTTGGCAGCAGGGATAGGGATCCCTAATAAATACAACATTTGGGGGGGGGTTCTCCCGATCCTCTCAAGCTCTGTCAGGTTGGATCTTTCCCTCGATCCTGACTAGTCTCCCAGTCCCTGCCGCTGAAAAACATCCTCACATGCTGCCACCACCATGCTTCACCGTAGGAATGGTGCCAGGTTTCCTTCAGATGTGATGCTTGACATTCAGGCCAAAGAGTTCAATCTAGGTTTCATCAGACCAGAGAATCTTGTTCCTCATGGTCTGAGAGTCTTTAGGTGCCTTTTGGCAAAGTCCAAGCTGGCTGTCATGTGACTTTTACAGAGGAGTGGCTTCCGTCTGACCATTCTACCATAAAGGCCTGATTGGTGGAGTGCTGCAGAGATGGGAGAACCTTCCAGACGGACAACCATCTCCCCAGAGGAGCTCTGGAGCTCTGTCAGAGTGAACATCAAGGTTCTTGGTCACCTCCCTGACCAAGGCCCTCCTCCCCCGATTACTCAGTTTGGCCGGGCATCCAGCTCTAGGAAGAGTATTGGTGGTTCTAAACTTCTTCTTGAAGATCTTGGATCTTCATGCTGCAGACATTTTTTTGGTACTCTTCCCCAGATCTGTGCCTTGACACAATCCTGTCTCGAGGATCTACCAACAATTCTTTTGACCTCATGGGTTGGTTTTTGCTCTGACATGCACTGTCAACTGTGGGACCTTATATAGACAGATGTGTGCCTTTCCAAATCAAGTCCAATCAATGTAATTTACCACAGGTGGACTCCAATCAAGGATGATCAATGGAAACAGGATGCACCTGAGCTCAATTCCGAGTCTCATAGCAAAGGGTCTGAGTACTTATGCAAATAAGGTATTTCTGTTAAATTTTGTATAAATTTGCAAACTCTAACTCAAGTGCCACAGAAACACTGCTAACCAAACAGTTCTAGGTGCCTGCACACTTGCATTAAAGGGTAACTACACTAAAACCTACATTTTGTTTTTGATTTTTCACAGACCAAGTGGTCTCCTGGTGTGGTTTAAGCATTGTTATGGACTTAGAACATACCATTTTGTTGTTTTTCTGATTTAAAAAGTGTGACAGAGTGAAACCTGTATTTGTTTTTAAACGTATCTGTTTTAATGGTAGGCTTACTATTTGCCTACTTACACAGTACAGCTTGGGTTGGCCTGACTGTGAAAGACCAATATGGGATTTCTCATTTTAGGTCATTCAGAGTGTATATCAATGTGTCTCATAGAATATTTCACACAGGGTGCCTTTCCTTTCCCTGGTGAGTATACCCAGTTCTTCAGACCACTACACATCTGCCTGAGGGCATGTAGATATCTGTGAGTGTGCTCTCTATGCAGTGTTAATTTCGTCAACAAAAACAGTGACTAAAGTAGTCGTCAAACACCTATTTTTCAGTGGCAATTGACGAAACTATAAGTGACTAAATAGACCCAGGAAAAACTAACTAAACAAAAAAAATGTATCTCTGTGACTAAAATCTGATTTAGTGGGCTGGACATGTTTTTTTGAGAGATTGAGAACTTTTCAGTGATGAGCACAAACAATATTAGCAGCACAGATGCGCAATGCAGTTCTGTTCAGCAGTGGGAAGGACGCGGCACACACAGCCTACATCAGCTGGTGAGCTGCAGGGCACTTTTCTATACTCCCTTGAGTATAGAAAAGTAGGCTGTCTTTGAATTACTAGTCTTGCACTACCGCCCCACTTTCCCCACTGCATTTCATAGCCAGGTTCTGTACCCAAAGTATCCAAGTCTTTCTCTTTTCCTCTGAAAAAACGTCTTGATTCTAGCCCTCACCGTTCAAAAGATGTATGACCCACAAATTGAACTACGTTTTTTTTCTTTCTATCGTGCATTGGTGGCCCGCATTTTACATTTATAAAGCGTTCTAAAACTAGGCTACTTGCGGACCAGACCGTTAACCATTTGTTTAGGCTACACCTTGTTCAGTCATGTTACCTCATTAGCTAGCTATAGCTAACAACCTGGGCGTGTTCATCAGGACGCAACGCTTTGGACCGTTCAGATAGAAACATGCTATGTAGAACAAACATGCTTCTCTGACATGTTGAGAAAGGAATAATGTTGGCTCTATTCATGTAATTTCTATCTGCAATGTTCAAGAACGTTTTGCAACTGAACATGGCCCTGGTAACATTACCAGTAGCCAATTTGGTGGCACAGAAACAAAGAGGGATAGCAAACTATTTATTTAAAACAATTCCTCTTGCCACTACATTATATCTGAATGGGTGAATAACTTTATTTTGAGTTAATGTAGACCCAGTGACTCAGACTTGACCACTTGGACCAGATCTCGAGCACTGGGACTAGGACTTCAGCCATAGGGACTCATGACTTGACTCGGACTCGAGCACAGGGGACTTTGGACTCAATTCGGACTTGAGGTTTTGTGACTCGACTACATCACTGGGCAAAACAGTCATTAGCTCCTGTTCAAAGTCATCAACCCCCGTTCTACTTTTGGACACCAATGTGGCTGTGGGACGTTGATAACAATGGAGGCGACGGGACCGAGTGATGGCGGTGCAACCAATACTTTGCAGGACCATCTTGTGATTGTGCTGCTACTCTCTCTCTGTGCATGTTTTGAATGTAATGTGCAATATCTGTGTAGGCTGAATTAGGAATTTACATGGCCAGATATTTCTTAGATGTTTGATATTTCAACTGTTTGGAAAATAATAGGATGTTATGCAGAAAAATGTTGGTAGGACATGGAAGTCAGTGATTGTTTGCTATAGGTTAATACAGTACAGATGTGACTAAAATGAAAGGGCATTTAGTTGACTAAATTGGCCCACTGTTTTTGTCATTTTGACAATAACTAGACTAAATCATTATTTAACTAACTAAAATGTGACTAAGACTTAATGATATTTTTGCCAAAATGACTAAGACTAAAAAAAGAGTGCCAAAATGAACACTGTCTCTACGTGACATACCTGGCACAGGAATGGAGCTTCGGAAAGAAGTCATCACTAGGGCCGCCCTAGACACTGCCGAAATTGCATCACCATATGCTAGGTTAGGGGCTGTTCAGATTTACTATCTCTGTTCTGGTCTTACACAGATCTTAACTATATATGTAAGCTCAGTAGGTAGTGTATCTGGATGGAGGGGATATTTACTGTATATCGTTCTTCCCTCCCTTGAACCCTACTGTGGTTGGGTTACTTTGAACCCTATAACTCGAGCAACATTCTCAACCCTCGAAGGGCTGTACATCCTCTTACATTGTCCAGAAGTAATTAGATCAGTGGAGGCTAGTGGGAGGAGCTATATAGAAACCACATGTTTGACTCATTCCATTCCAGCCGTTACAACGTGCCCGTCCTCCTATAGCTCCTCCCACCAGTCTCCACTGCATTACATGACAGTTCTCTCCCCATCATCACCTAAACCGGTACCAAAGAAAGCAAGAGTGAGTTGCCAAGCACAGTGCTACAAACCCATTAGCACGGCTTGCATTACTGCCACTAACTGGACTGGAGTGTGGACCAGAGACAGTGAAGGTATAAATCCAACCCAATAATCTCGTCTCCCTAAGGAAACTAAATACATTTTTAAATACTACATCCCATGAAGATTTCCCCTGCAGTTCACTTAATCCTGGCTCTTCAACCCCATTACTCCTCAAATCTAATAACAAAGAACAGTGGTTAAAAATAAGTGGCAAGTGTTGTGGAACAGGGAGAGTAAAAGAAGACACTTGTATAAGATCCAGGAAAAGGTGGGGGCAGTGAGCTGCCTTTCTCTCACATATTTCTGCCACTGAAATAGAACATGTTCCAATGTCCCCATCTCCTCCTGACAATGATCACACCTCCCAGTCAAATGTTTCCCCACTTTCAATGTACTATTTAGCCTTGTTTGTCCCAGTCTCAGCCTTGTGACTACACATTCCTCCCTTCTCTCTCGGCCTGAGGACCTCCCTGCCCCCACCTTTTCCTGGATTTTATACAAGTGTCTTCTTTTACTCTCCCTGTTCCATAACACTTGCCACTTATTTTTAAACACTGTTTTTATTAATCCCTTGGCTTCTACTTTACTGATTGACAATTCCATCTCAACATTAGGATGTTTAAGAGCCTGCTTGGCATTAATATCCACTTCCTCATTCCCCTCTACTGTCACATGAACTGGTAACCAGAGGAATATCACAAATACCCCCATCTGTTTCACCCTATACAAACACTGCAAAACCTCATACAATACATCCTGTCTGCTCTGAGACACATATGAATTTAAGCTCATCAGTGCTGCACAGGAGTCGGAGCAGATGACTACCCTGTCTGGCCCCACCTCCTCCACCCACTCTGCAGCCAATAGTATGGTCAACAACTCCATTCTGTAAATAGGCAAATGATCCGTTGCTCTTTTTGTCACAGCCACCTTAAACTCAGGAACACTAAATGCTGCTCCTGTCCTCCCTGTTTTAGGGTCCCTAGATCCATCTGTGAATATATTAAAGAAAGCATAGTATTGTGTTCTTAAATGTGCACTTACAACTGAATCTACTCCTTCCTCAACATCTCTTACCCTCTCAAGCAACCCTAGATCTATCACTGGTTGAGGTAGAAACCAATGTGGGATAGCAAGAAGAACTACAGAGGGGCTAAACTCCCTCCCAAACAACCCCATCTCTCTCGCCATGCAATTGCCTATCCACCCAAAGCTTCTATTCAGATTTTGTTTATGGTCCCAGCACTCTAGGTGTACCTTTTTTGTAGGATGTGTAACCTTATGTCCTTGTAGATTTACCCAATATGTAATGGCTAGCTGTTGTCTTCTTAACCTTAACGGCCTCTCTCCCTACTATACCTGCATCGCTGCCACCGGGGAGGTCCTGAGTGCTCCACAACATATTCTTAGGGCTTGGGCCTGGATAACATCTAGCTTTTTTAAAGATGTCTGAGCTGCTGATCCATATGCTATACTTCCATAATCCATTGATGACCTTAACAGTGCTATATATATATAATTTCAATGCCATTCTGTCTGCCCCCCCACTCCTTTCCTGACAAGCAATGCGTCACATTTAATATTTTCTTTCCTTTGACAACTACTCTGTTAATATGCTCCGCCCATGTCATTCGAATGTCAAACCAGACCCCCAGGAACCTAAACCCTCCCACTATATCCAGATTCCTTCCATACAACTTCAAGTATATTTCCTCCCCAACCTTCCTTCTAGAAAACTGAAAACTTGATGCCCCACCTGAGGAACCACTGCTCTACTTCACTAATCGCTTCAACTCTTCTGGTCTATGGGTAATATTTCTCCCTCTCTTCCACAGCGCTCCATCATCCGCAAACAATGACCTCCCAATATCAGGTCTCACCTGAGAGAATACATCATCAATAATAATGGAGAACAACTAAGGACTAATGACACTTCCCTGGGGGTTACCATTATCCACCTCATAGCTTTCTGATAGAGCTCCCCACCCTCACTTGTATTGATCGCCCAAAAATAAAATAATTGATCTGGTTAAAAACACTTCCTCCAACCCCCATGTTATCTAGCTTGATAAGTAGGCCTTCCTTCCACATCATATCATAAGCCTTATCTACATCAAAGAAAATGGCTACCACCACCTCCTTATTTGCCTGTGTCTTCTGTATGACTGACTCAAGGCACAGTACAGGATCCATCGTTCCCCTGCCTTTCCTGAACCTACTTTGATCTGGTGACATTAGTACTCTGCTCTCCAAGAAGTAAGTCAGCCTTTACATTATCATTCTTTACATAAATGTTCATACGTGAGATGTCAACGCTATCGGCCTATAGCTTGAAGGACTTGTAGGGTCTTTCCCAGGTTTCCGTATTGGCACCCCTACCACCTGCTTCCAACTTCCATGCAGTTTCCCTTCCTGCCACACCTTATTGAAAAGGTCCAATACTTTCCCCATTGCGGTGTCACTGAGATGAGCCATCATGATTTATTATATCTCACCCTTCCCAGGAGATGTTACCCCAGCTTTAGCTAATGGTCTTTTTATCTCAATGTATCCCCCACCACCACTCTCTGATAAAGGACTCCCGGATGTTCTCCTCTGACCCTCTCTCTCCCAAGCTGCCTCTCTTCTGTCAGATTATTTGAGCTGTGCACCTTCACAAATGCCTGGGCTAACATCTCTGCCTTCTCGATATCTCTCACTGCAACAATTTCCCCACTTTTCAGCACAGGGAGATCCCAATCACTTATGACCCCACTCATCCTCTTAATCATCCCCCATACCTCTCCCACAGGAGTGGTCCTGCCTATGTTTCCACAGAACAGGTTCCAATACTCAGCTGTCCTTGTGATCCTCCTTACTACTGCTTGTGCTTGTTTATTCTAAATCAGGTGCTGGTAATTATGGGACCTTTTCAACATTCTGAAAGTGCTGTTCTTATTCTTCACTGCTACTCTCCACTCCACCAGAGGACTGCATTACTCTTTCTCCCCCCTGTACCCATAGTAATCACCTGCCTTGCACTTGAGATCTTGAGATCAAAATAAGATCCAGAGCAGATTCATTTCCAGTTACTGGGTCAATCCTGGTTCCGCCGCCGTCATTAAGACTCACAAGCCCTTTCTCATCCAGTAGTTCCTCCAACACAGTTCCATTGACATCAGTTCATAACCCTCCCCAGAGCGTACTATGAGGATTAAAATCCCCACACCACATTACCCATCTCCTACCTTGACCTTCTACATTCCCAAGGGCCAGCAACTCCATTCTCTTACATGGGTTGTAAAACTTCACTATTACCATATTCCCCCTCACAACCACACCTCTACCACTACATTCTCCTGTTCAACTCCCTCTCCCACACACTTATATGGGATGCCCCACTTTATAAAAGGTAGCACCACCTCCTCCTCCCCCTACCACCCTATCTCTACGGACTGCAACATAACCTTGTAATACAAAATCTAGAGTAGGTTTTAGCCATGTCTCAGGGAGACATATCACACCAGGTTTGGCTGGTAACTCTTCAAGAAACTGTTTGAACTTTTGCCCATTAGCCATCAAACTTCTGGCATTCCATTGAAGGATTAACACCATAAAAATGCAAATGAACCAATACATGATTCCTGGCTGGACTGATTCTCAGTCTTATTGAGGTCATCCTGTACATTTTTCTATGTCAGTCCTGTGAGCCCAAGATACCTCACTGCCTGCTCCACTATGGTCTTTATCTTCTTAGTCCTCGGTTCTAATTTTTCTGTGCAATCAATTTCTGCTGTCACAAATGTAACAACCTTCCTCATGTCTTCTACCAGTCTTGTGTTCTCCACCATTCTGCTCCCTCCATCACACCCAACCTGCATCTCAATCTGTCCTGGAATACCTGCTCTTCTAGGTGCCCCGATTTGTTTCTGCGTTAAATACCATCACTGCTTCTGCATACGAGATGTTACACTCACTCCTTACCTGCTGCACTTCCACCTGTCTTTTCATCACTGTCGTGACGTTACTAACATTAATCTGATTTATTTATCGAATCAACTAACTATGTTTAATTGTTTACCCAATTTAAATTAATCATGTAACAATTAAGTCATTAGGATTTGAGGCACCATGGTAGAAGTTGTTTATAGAGTTACCATCTCCTGAATTCAACTCTAAAAGATGTGTATGTGTGTGTGTATATATCGATAACAGTCAAATATTAATCATTACCTCATATCAGTCTCATTCTGAACATCGCAGCCAACTTGAATCCGCAAGAACCCCAGCCCTTTCTGATTATTCAGTTCTACACATTGATTTAATTATTTATTTACTAACTAACAACACAGAATACACTTACACACTTACATGAGACAAAAGTCCCTAGTGGACTGACAAGATATGACGGCTTATTACACAGAGATGAAAAAAGGGGTGGGGAAAAATAGATAGGGAGAAAGGGACATTTATCGTACATTTGGTAAATACGCTCACAGTAACCATATATCTTGCACATGAGCCACCTCCCATTTGGGTAAGAAATGCAATGTATTTACTTAGAAGTCTATCTGTCGTCTCTCTGTTGAAACGTCTTTGGGGAATGGCTCGATGGGTGTAAGGTCACAATGTCCTTAGTTTTGGTCTTGTAGTGGAGTGTTCAAATAGAACAGATACTCAGCGATTGTCTTAGATGGGATTTTCTTCCTTCCCTCCTTGTGTCTTTAGTCAAAGTTCAAGATCCCTTCACAGGTCTCGTGAGTTTTTCTTCACCTCGTGTTGAGTTTCAGAGTTTCCAACATTTTCTACGTGTAGCCACAGCTTCACGTCTGGTGGTCTGAATATGTTCATTCTTAGCGAGTCCTTTTAAGCTCTCTTGTCAAAGGGCGGTTCCATCACACTGACACACTCTGACCTCATTCGGGGTGTGGCTTAGTTAACCTGTCTGGGAACGGGGTTCCGCTAGCAGCCAATGACATTGCAGGGCGCCAAATTCAATCAGCAGAACTCTCATAAATCAAATTTCTCAAACATACACGTATTAGGCACCATTTTAAAGATAACATTTTCGTTAATCCAGCCACAGTGTCTGATTTCAAAAAGGCTTTACAGCGAAAGCTCCCCAAACGATTATGTTAGGTCACCACCAAGTCACAGAAAAACACAGCAATTTTTCCAGCCAAAGAGAGTTGTCACAAATAGCAGAAATATAGATCAAATTAATCACTAACCTTTGATGATCTTCATCAGATGACACTAATAGGACTTCATGTTACACAATACATGTAGTTTTGTTCAATAAAGGGAATATTTATATCCAAAAATCTAATTTTACATTGGCGTGTTATGTTCAGTAGTTCCAAAACATGCGGTGATTTTGCAGAGAGCCACATCAATTCACAGAAATACTCATAATAAGATACAACTATTATACATGGAACTTTAGATAAACTTCTCCTTAATGCAACCGCTGTGTCAGATCTTTGTTTTTTTTACTTTAAGTAAAAAGCATAATCTGACTATGGTGCTCAGAGCCCAAAACAGCCAAAGAAATATCCACCATATTGTGCAGTCAACATTAGTCAGAAATAGCATTATAAATATTCACTTACCTTTGATGATCTTCATCAGAATGCACTCCCAAGAATCCCAGTTCCACAATAAATGTTTGATTTGTTTAATAAAGTTCATAATTTATGTTCAAACACCTCCTTTTGTTAGGGAGTTTAGTAAACAAATCGAAACTCACGAGGCGCGGGCAATACCTTGACTGTTGGCCTTAAGCCATTTTGCCACAACTTTGAAAGTATGCTCTTTGTCATTGTTCATTTGGAAGACCCATTTGCGACCAAGCTATAACTTCCTGACGGATGTCTTGAGATGTTGCTTCAATATATCCACATAAATTTCCTAGGTAGGTCTACAAGAATTGGACTAAAGGCTGCTATATCCATAGATTTGTCGACCAATTCCTCCACCCATAATGCACTCTTTAAATAGCCTACCTCCGTGTCAATGAAGGGCTGTTAAGTTAAAACCAGGATTCGAATTGAGGGGGAATGAGAGGGTATGCCCTCTGCCTATCAACTTCAGGCGCCGACAGAGATGGCCGCCTCGCTTCGCGTTCCTAGGAAACCTTTATGACACCTTCCTATGCAGTATTTCGTTTTTGTATGTGTTATTTCTTACATTGATACCCCAGGTAATCTTAGGTTTTATTACATAGTCGGGAGGAACTATTGGATATAAGAGCAACGTCAACTCACCAACATTATGACCAGGAATACGACTTTCCGGAAGCGGATCCTCTGTTTGTCCTACCACCCAGGAAAATGGATCGGATCCCAGCCGACGACCCAAAACAACGACGCCGATGAAGGGGCAGACGGAGCGGTCTTCTGGTCAGGCTCCGTAGACGGGCATATCGCGCACCGCTCCCAAGCATACTACTCGCAAATGTCCAGTCTCTTGACAACAAGGTAGACGAAATCCGAGCAAGGGTAGCATTCCAGAGAGACATCCGAGACTGTAACGTTCTTTGTTTCACGGAAACATGGCTCACTCAAACATGCCATCTGAGTCGGTACAGCCACCTGGTTTCTTCACGCATCGCGCCGACAGAAACAAGCATCTCTCTGGTAAGAAGAAGGGCGGGGGTGTATGCTTTATGATTAACGAGACGTGGTGTGATCATAATAACATACAGGAACTCAAGTCCTTTTGTTCACCTGACTTAGAATTCCTCACAATCAAATGCAGACCGCATTATCTACCAAGAGGATTCTCTTCGATCATAATCACAGTCGTGTAAGCAGACACATCGACGGCCCTGAAAGAACTTCATTTGACTCTATGTAAACTGGAAACCACATATCCTGAGGCTGCATTTATTGTAGCCGGGGATTTTAACAAGGCTAATCTGAAAACAAGGCTCCCCAAATTCTATCAGCATATCGATTGTGCAACCAGGGCTGGCAAAACCCTAGACCACTGTTATTCTAAATTCCGCGACGCATATAAGGCCCTCCCCCGCCCTCCCTTCGGAAAAGCTGACCACGACTCCATTTTGTTGCTCCCAGCCTATAGTCAGAAACTAAAACAGAAAGCTCCTGCGCTCAGGTCTGTTCAACGCTGGTCCGACCAATCGGACTCCACGCTTCAAGATTGCTTCGATCACGGGGACTGGGATATGTTCCGCATTGCGGCGAACAACAACATTGACGAATACGCTGATCCGGTGTGCGAGTTTATTAACAAGTGCTGATTATGTTGTACCCACAGCGTCTATTAAAACATTCCCCAACCAGAAACCATGGATTAATGGCAGCATTCGCGCAAAACTGAACGCACGAACCACTGCTTTTAATCAGGGCAAGGTGACTGGAAACATGACCGAATACAAACAGTGTAGCAATTCCCTCCGCAAGGCAATCAAACAAGCTAAGCATCAGTACAGAGACAAAGTGGAGTCGCAATTCAACGGCTCAGACACAAGAGGTATGTGGCAGGGTCAACAGTCAATCACGGACTACAAAAGAAAAACCAGCCCCGTCGCGGATCACGATGCCTTGCTCCCAGACAGACTAAACAACTTTTTTGCTCGCTTTGAGGACAATACAGTGCCACAGACACGGCCCGCTACCAAAACCTGCGGGCTCTCCTTCACTGTAGCCAACGTGAGTAAAACATTTAAACGTGTTAACCCTCGCAAGGCTGCAGGCCCAGGCTGCAGGCCCAGACGGCATCCCCGGCCGCATCCTCAGAGCATGCGCAGACCAGCTGGCTGGTGTGTTTACAGACATATTCAATCAAGCCTTATCCCAGTCTGCTGTCCCCACATGCTTCAAGAGGGCTACCATTGTTCCTGTTCCCAAGAAAGCTAAGGTAACTGAGCTAAATGAATATTCAAGCAGCAGTGACATTTTCATGTGTTCTCCTACATGGTACATTACACCTATTTTTGTTGAATTGAGGTGGATACTTAGTTAATTATTTCACCACCCTAAGACGCTTTCGGATTCGACTGTAGCTTACAGTACATTCGGAAAATATTCAGAACCCTTGACTTTTTCCACATTTTGTTACGTTACAGACTTATTCTAAGATGGATTTTTTTTAAATTAAGTAATTCATTTACACAAAAAATTGAAGGCCCCCAAGAACTCAATGGCTACAGGTTCACCTTCCAACAGGACAACGACCTAAGCACACAGCCAAGACAACCCAGGAGTGGCTTCGGGACAAGTCTCTGAATGTCCTTGAGTGGCCGAGCCAAAGCCCGGACTTGAACCCGATTGAACATCTCTGGAGAGACCTGAAAATAGCTGTGCAGCAACGCTCCCCATCCAACCTGACAGAGCTTGAGAGGATATGCAGAGAAGAATGGGATAAACTCCCGAAATACAGGTGTGCCAAGCTTGTAGCGTCATACCCAAGAGCACTCAAGGCTGTAATTGCTGCAATAGGTGCTTCAACAAAGTACTGAGTAAAGGGTCTGAATACTTAGGTAAATATGATTTATTTTTTATTTTTACAAACCCGCTTTTGCTTTGTCATTATGGGGTATTGTGTGTAGATTGATGGGAAAAACTATTTAATACATTTTATAATAAGGCTGTAACGTAACAAAATGTGGAAAAGTCAATGGGTCTGAATACTTTCCAAATGCATTGTATTTCCTGACTGCTCTCCATCCACTATCTGAGTAAGAGGGTCTGCAGTGCCAGGTGGGACGCAGGGTGAAAAAAATGCCATTACTCAGGAATTTTGAAAGAACATTGTCACTCAACCGTGATTATCTTGGCTGTCCACCGCAGCATACGAAAGAGGATAGTGAGTTTTAACCACCCTTAGGCAAACACTCAAATACCTTAGCAGACCCTCCCTGGCAGTATGGCTGTAATAAAGGGATGATTTTGTGAAGCAGTCAGAAGTTGGCAGCTTGCTCAGTAGGGTAGTCCCTTAGCTGACTACTGCACAGCTAGACCATGGAATGTGCCTCCATAACAAGCTGATACCAAAGGCACCTGGCCGGCGAGAGGTCAAGACTGTAATTCAAACCTGAAAATATCAGACTTAATTAAAACCTATGACACCCCTACCCTCGTCTGAGGGCTTATTGAACCAATTGTTTTCAGTCAATTCTATCCCTTTCCGTTTTCAAGGAATATGACAAATAACTGCAATTGGTTACAATTTTGCAATATCTAAATATCACAAAATGTAGCCTACAAAGACAAACATCAGATAGTAATACTCTGCATACCAGGCTGAGCCAGTGCAGTCTGTGCATTTTCTATCTGAAAAACAACCTCAAGCTTATTTTCATATCCTCGATCCATCAGAAAGTGTCTGCTGATTCTTGGAGCGCTCCCCCCAAAAAACTCAGATAGCTCCACACAGCGATGAGCCAACATTAGTGCAGCATCACATTACTGTGCAAGTTATATCCTGTTGGCTGTTCTGTTTGGAAGTTACGCCCTCTATATAAAGAGCTCTTGGCTCAAAGCACTCAGATCAGAGCTGGTGGATTATTGTTTGTTTGTGAGCTGTGGGGGTTTGGGATGGACTCTGGGGATGAGAGCCGGCACAATGTTGACTGTGAAGACCCTTGCCATTAGTCTACTGCTGTGCTGTGCTGCACATAAAAAGGGTTAGTTAGTAGGACTCTAGATTAATGTGCCCTGATGCTGATGTGCCTTGAGTTCCAGGGATGTCTGTTGGCTTTTTGGGAACTCCTTATACCTGCAGAGTTTCAAACCCCAAACATGTGATCTTTCCCAGCAATAAGTATTCTGTCTGTGGCAGGGATTTTGGCAGTGCAGCTCAGACATTTTAGGCCCTGTAATAGCCCTTTGGCCACAATTATCTAATTGAGTAAAAACCACCTGAGGTCGCAAAACAATATGGTTAAATGTAAATGTTGTGTGTTATGACACTGTGTAATGTAATATCAAATGGTAATGCTATGATGTTAGAATTACAACTGAGTTATGATTATGTAATAACAAGGTTATTATATTATTACACATGAGAGGTCTGAAAAGTTATCTTCCCATTGGTACAGAGCTAGCAACCTTAAAACCTCTTAGATGTAAAGTCCCCTGTTTAGGGTACTATGGTCCTTGTACCGGTTCCGACCGGCATTTTCGCTTATAAATCAACCTGTGGACACTGATCGAAATGGCTTGCATTGAGTAATATCCCTGGTTCCCATGGACACAGTTGTTACAGTATATTTTTGGAGCATGTGTCACGTAGGATGTCAAATCTAAAACCACTTGAAGCTGGGATGTATTTTACAGTTATAAGGAAGGTCAAATGTTATAGTTAGTGGTTTTATAATTTGATCATACTATATTTAGAAAGCATATAAGTCATTTTAAGCCTTATTAATACAGTTTTGTTGTATAGGAAATAAGTCCCTTCGGAAAGTATTCAGACCCCTTGACTTTTTCCACATTAAGTTACGTTAGTCGTTATAGTTTTTTTCCTTCAATCTACATACAATACCCCATAATGACAAAGTAAAAATAGTTTAGACATTTTTGCAAGTGTATTACAAATAGAAAACGTATATCACATATACATAAGTATTCAGACCCTTTACTCAGTACTTTGTTGAAGCACCTTTGGCAGTGATTAGAACATTGAGTCTTCTTGGGTATGACGCTACAAGCTTGATACACCTGTATTTGGGGAGTTTCTCCCATTCTTCTCTGCAGATCCTCTCAAGCTCTGTCAGGTTGGATGGGGAGTGTCGCTGCACAGCTATTTTCAGGTCTCTCCAGAGATGTTCAATCGGGTTCAAGTCCGGGCTTTGGCTGGACCACTCAAGGACATTCAGAGACTTGTCCCGAAGCCACTCCTGCGTTATCCTGGCTGTGTGCTTAGGGTTGTTGTCCTGTTGGAAGGTGAACCTGTAGCCATTATGTTCTTGGGGACCTTCAATGCTGCAGAAATATTTTGGTATCATTCCCCAGATCTGTGACTTGACACAATCCTGTTTCGGGGCTCTATGGAAAATTCCTTCAACCTCATGGCTTGGTATTTGCTCTGACATGCACTGTCAACTGTGCAACCTTATATAAACAGGTGTGTGCCTTTCCAAATCATGTTCAATCAATTGAATTTACCACAGGTGGACTCCAATCAAGTTGTAGAAACGTCTCAAGGGTGATCACTGGAAACAGGATGCACCTGAGCTCAATTTGGAGTCTCATAGCAAAGGGTCTGACTACTTATGTAAATAAGGCATTTCTGTGTATTATTTTGAAGACATTTCCTAAAATTTCAACAAAAACTGTATTTGCTTTGTCATTATGGGGTATTGTGTGTAGATTGCTGAATATTTGTATTTATTTAATCCATTTCAGAATAAGGCTGTAACGTAACAAAATGTGGAAAAAGTCAGGGGGTCTGAATAATTTCCAAAAGCCCTGGACGTCATAAAATATATAATATTTCTACTATGTAATTTAGCTTGTGTCCTCAAAAGTGACGACACCTCAGCAATTTATAACTAGAGTATGCAGCATTACTAGCTATTGTTTATGGTCCTCTCATAATAAATTTCTTTCGGGGATTACGTAGATTACATTTAGTTACATTAAATTAAAGGCAGTGAAGTACTTCATGTAATTTAGAATGTTGCAGCTGAACAAAATGGCAGCATCCTGATCCTCAGGACTGTTGATAGAGCATACAGCTGAGAATGCTATCTCACTACAAATTACTTTGAGCAAATGCTTATCAGAGAGAAGCACATTATAAAAGAGGGAGAGGTTTGAGTCAATAAGAAGTGTCTACAGTCATGCTCATGGAGATCCTATTAAATTACTAGAGAGGCCATGTCATAAACCCTAAAAGTTTCAGAATGGGATGGAAATGGCAGCCATGTTGGCCAGGGAGAAATCCACACCAGTCTAATTGGAATTAATGGCAGTAGAGACATAATACTGATTATATGGTCGTGCTACTATGTCATGTATTCTATAGGGGATATTTTGTTAACTCTCGTGCTCCCCCTGTAAAGACAACACACACAGTATGGGGATGTGTCATTGGGTTGTGTAGCCTACTGGCCTCTATGTAAAGTTTTGTTTAAAATAATACAATATCCTACAGCTAATCAAACATTAGTCCTGTCTCTCTCTCTCTCACACACACACATACACACAAAATGTGAAATGATAAATTATAGGTTTACTAATGCTTACTAAGGTAACGGTGCATTCGCATGTCATTTCGAGGTAGTTTAGTGGATTATTGTTACCATTAGAACTCCAGCTATAAACATATGCTATTTGTGATCTAGGCTACTCCGTACAGTTTACATGCACAGTGTTTGGTAAATTCGTTTGTTAAAATAATTTAATCCCAAAAACTGTGCATCGAAATTATTAGAAGTTTCTCTTACAAGCGCTTGGCTACATAATTCGGATTCTACTCATATCCTCTCCCCAATTAGACTCTTAAGAGCGTTTGGCATGTGCAGTTTCAGAGTTCGTTATAAGTAAAACGATTTACTTACATGAAATGTGGTGGGATGCTATCACATTCAAACGCGCTCAATTTTCGCCACAAAGTTGGTGGGTGTTATTCTTTTGACCCAACAGATTTGCTCCAGTTGTCGACTCGAGTCATTTGTCCAAAAAAATTGCAAACTGGGGCTGCATTCATTCCTAAAGCGGTATGGTGGTGGTGACGGGCGGGGCGCACATGCAAATAAGCAGGGGACCCGGCTGTTCCAAATTCCACCAGAAACAGGGATTTTTACAAATCCAGGATTTAAATAATTTTGCCTACCTACTATAAGAATTTGCATCATAACATGTACTGAAGTTTATTGGCTTACAATGGAGCGTTAGCCTACACAGATGTGGCATAGAACACTATCCATTCTGATGATAAGCATCCTAATATGGGAAAAACAAAGCCAGAGCAAACTCAAAGTTTGAAGCAAACCTCCCTGTGAACACTGGCGGAATTAGCATTAGACAGAATATGCAATTGCCTGCCTTATAGGCCTCATCATCAAAGGGCGTCATGAGCTGGGCATAAAAAAACATTAAATCAACACTTTTGTGTTTGTTTTACTAATTTCCCCGCTTGAGTCCCCCCCATGCTCTGCTGAAGGCATTTTGATTGTGATTTAAATATATATATATATATTTAAATCACAATCTATCTAATCTAATATATATATATATATATATATATATATATATACACTACTCAAAAAAATAAAGGGAACACTTAAACAACACAATGTGACTCCAAGTCAATCACACTTCTGTGAAATCAAACTGTCCACTTAGGAAGCAACACTGATTGACAATAAATTTCACATGCTGTTGTGCAAAGGGAATAGACAAAAGGTGGAAATTATAGGCAATTAGCAAGACACCCCCAATAAAGGAGTGGTTCTGCAGGTGGTGACCACAGACCACTTCTCAGTTCCTATGCTTCCTGGCTGATGTTTTGGTCACTTTTGAATGCTGGCGGTGCTTTCACTCTAGTGGTAGCATGAGACGGAGTCTACAACCCACACAAGTGGCTCAGTGCAGCTCATCCAGGATGGCATATCAATGCGAGCTGTGGCAAGAAGGTTTGCTGTGTCTGTCAGCGTAGTGTCCAGAGCATGGAGGCGCTACCAGGACACAGGCCACTACATCAGGAGACGTGGAGGAGGCCGTAGGAGGGCAACGACCCAGCAGCAGGACCGCTACCTCCGCCTTTGTGCAAGGAGGATCACTGCCAGAGCCCTGCAAAATGACCTCCAGTAGGTCACAAATGTGCATGTGTCTGCTCAAACGGTCAGAAACTCCATGAGGGTGGTATGAGGGCCCGACGTCCACAGGTGGGGGTTGTGCTTACAGCCCAACACCGTGCAGGACGTTTGGCATTTGCCAGAGAACACCAAGATTGGCAAATTCGCCACTGGCGCCCTATGCTCTGCATAGATGAAATCAGGTTCACACGCACATGTGACAGACGTGACAGAGTCTGGAGACGCCGTGGAGAACGTTCTGCTGCCTGCAACATCCTCCAGCATGACCGGTTTGGCGGTGGGTCAGTCATGGTGTGGGGTGGCATTTCTTTGGGGGGCCGCACAGCCCTCCATGTGCTCGCCAGAGGTAGCCTGACTGCCATTAGGTACCGAGATGAGATCCTCAGACCCCTTGTGAGACCATATGCTGGTGCGGTTGGCCCTGGGTTCCTCCTAATGCAAGACAATGCTAGACCTCATGTGGCTGGAGTGTGTCAGCAGTTCCTGCAAGAGGAAGGCATTGATGCTATGGACTGGCCCGCCCGTTCCCCAGACCTGAATCCAATTGAGCACATCTGGGACATCATGTCTCGCTCCTTCCACCAACGCCACGTTGCACCACAGACTGTCCAGGAGTTGGCGGATGCTTTAGTCCAGGTTTGGGAGGAGATCCCTCAGGAGACCATCCGCCACCTCATCAGGAGCATGCCCAGGCATTGTAGGGAGGTCATACAGGCACGTGGAGGCCACACACACTACTGAGCCTCATTTTGACTTGTTTTAAGGATATTACATCAAAGTTGGATCAGCCTGTAGTGTGGTTTTCCACTTTAATTTTGAGTGTGACTCCAAATCCAGACCTCCATGGGTTGATACATTTGATTTCCATTGATAATTTTTGTGTGATTTTGTTGTCAGCACATTCAACTATGTAAAGAAAAAAGTATTTAATAAGAATATTCCATTCATTCAGATCTAGGATGTGTTATTTTAGTGTTCCCTTTTATTTTTTTGAGCAGTGTGTATATATATAGATTTTTAAATCACAATAAAAATCCGTCTGTTTAAGATTGAGATAATTTCTGTTTTGCATGGGCTTTGTCTGCACCCGCATTCCCCATAGCTACAGCTGTGTTTCAGACCAGGAGACATCCCGAAAATCCGGTATTCTCATGAAAACTTCTATAGCATCAGAACGGTTTTGGCTACACACATGACCCTTTTCTGGAAAGATGACACTCACACGAACACGATGATGTTCTCTGTTTTGCTCTAAAACCCCCACAAGTGTCAAGGGACTCGTAATCTGGTACCAGGCAAAATAAATTATAGAAGTGAATAGGGCATTTCCATTTGAAAGGTATATCGGTAATTCCACTGAATAAATATATACACTGAACAAAAATATAAACGCAACATGTAAAGTGTTGGTCCAATGTTTGATGAGCTGAAATAAAATATCCCAGAAATGTTCCATACGCTCAAAAAGCTTATTTCTCCCCCCAACAAAATGCACAAATTTGTTTATATCCCTGTTAGTGAGCATTTAACCTTTGCCAAGATAATCCATCCACCTGACAGGTGTGGCATATCAAGTAGTTGATTAAACAGAAGCATCATTACACAGGTGCACCTTGTGCTGGGGGACAATAAAAGGCCACTCTAAAATGTGCAGTTTTGTCACACAACACAATGCCATGTCTCAAGTTGAGGGAGCATGCAATTGGCATGCTGACTGCAGGAATGTCCACCAGAGCTGTTGCCAGAGAATTGATTGTTAATTTCTCTACCATAAGCCGCCTCCAACGTCGTTTCAGAGAATTTGGTGGTACGTACAACAGGCTGATGGAGTGCTGCATCAGATAACCTGGCCTCCACAATCACCCGACCTCAACCAAATTGAGATGGTTTGGGTTGAGTTGAACCGCAGAGGGAAAAGCAGCCAACAAGTGCTAAGCATATGTCGGAACTCCTTCAAGACTGTTGGAAAAGTATTCCAGGTGAAGCTGGTTGAGAGAATGCCAAGAGTGTGCAAAGCTGCCATCAAGGCAAAGGGTGGCTGCTTTGAATGATCTCAAATATACAATTTATTTTGATTTGTTGAACACTTTTTGATTTCTACATGATTCCATATGTGTTATTTCATAGTTTTGATGTCTTCACTATTATTCTACAAAGTAGAAAATAGTAACAATAAAGAACAACCCTAGAATGAGTAGGTGTGTCCAAACTTTTGACTGGTACTGCATTTTATGTTGCATAATGGACTGGCTCATTGTTTCAATTTGCCTCCTTGTTCATTTCACTCTCCATTACTGACATGACTCAGCACCTCCCAAATAGGAAGCCACTGACACTGGTGGAGACACAAAAGTCTGACATAAAGATCCACTTGAGGGGCTATTTTGGTGGGCCTTATTATTTCCCTCTCCTATACAACTGTGCTAGTCCACCAAGAATATCAAAGCAACTGCAACAGCATCACGTTGTCCTGTTTTAATAGCAGTCACTCAGCCAACCCTAACAGTAGTGACATCTAGGGTAGCAGGTGTGACCTCCTCTAGTGATATTGTTTATGCATTATAAATTAATGCAGGCTCATGCAGTCAAGGGCAAGGAATTCCAGAGGATATAAAGAGTTTTGTCTTGCTACTGAGCTGATGTGTAAATACCACATGAACTTCTCCATCAAGGCAACATTAGTTTTTTTGTTTGAGTAGGCCTATGTGGACTGAAGTTTTTGAACTACCTTACCCTACTATACATTATGACAAGAATGTAGAAGCACTTCTGAAATCCTCTTTAAATAAATGTTTTATTGTGGATTGTAAATAAATCCCATTTCTTTGATAACTTTATTGGTTTTGAAAAAAGTTTAAAATATTTTTTTCATTCACATAAGAATTGGATGATGAGTCAATCGAGTCCAGAATACATGTGAGGAACTTGGTCATTTCTCCTTGTCAGACCTTCCTCCTCAGAACACCACTCCCTAGTCATGTCTCACCCTTCCTCCTTAATCCTCACCCTATTGGTGAGATTGACTGATGCACGGGTGAGGGACGTGAGGCAAATGGGGGATACCTGACCAATGCAGGAGTGAGGGTTGAGGAGGAGGGGTGACACTTGACCAGTGCAGGTTTGAGACTTGACTAGGGGAGGGTGACGTCTGACTGGGAGAAATGACAACATTTATAATATCTATTCTATAATCCAGACCTCATGTCTGCCTCATTCAACAAGTCATTCTGTTGTGTATGGGGGGGTTGGGAAGTTTCAATTAAATACTTTTTTGAAACAGTACTTCTGTGTCCTGTTTCCAGATAAGTTTTGCAGTTGTCTACTTCCTCTGTCTCCCTCTCTCACCTCTGGCTAAAAATAGCACAACATGGGTGTGACATGACCGCCCAAACGGCCAGATGGTTTTTGGCTCTGGTTGTGTAGGCACCAAACTCCCCTCTGAAAGCCCCCCAAATCCTGGTAATCTATGGTGACATTACAGTCGCTGGCCTTACCCATATAAAGACAATCCTTAAAATTCTCTTGAATAATTAGCACATAATTTAACTTTGCAGGAGATTAACTTTTTTTCTGAAACATGTGTGGCGGCCAACCCCAGGAAGCCTGATGGAAGTCCTGCAGCCAGAAGTTATTTAATCCACTGGAATACCCTAGTCTTGTATGAGGAATTCTAGCAACCTGGGGGGCAGACAGTGAAATATGATTTTAAACCGGTGTGGCTGATCTGTCTTGTGATAACATTGTCTTCCATTGTTAAATCAAGTTAATTGTGCCGTTGGGGTGATTTTTGTAGCTAAGGTAGATAGTTGTTTCCCTATTTTGGCAGGGGCACCAAGAATAAGTCCTATAGTTGGCACTTTGGGCTTGTATTCTTTGAATCATCCCTCTGTAAGAAAACTACTACTACTTATGTTCCTTGCATTCCAATACTTATTGTCCAAAGAACCAAAAGCATTGCGCAATAGCCAAATCTGGTGAAATATAATGTGTTTCATGCTGCTCCCAGTCCCTGCCACTGAAAAACATCCCCACAGCACGATGCTGCCACCACCATGCTTCACCATAGGGAAGGTGCCAGGTTTCCTCCAGACGTGACGCTTGGCATTCAGGCCAAAGAGTTAAATCTTGGTTTCATCAGACCAGAGAATCTTGTTTCTCATGGTCTAAGAGTCTTTTGGTGCCTTTTGGCAAACTCCAAGCGGGCTGTCATGTGCCTTTTACTGAGCAGTGGCTTCCGTCTGGGCACTCTACCATAAAGACCTGATTGGTGGAGTGCTGCAGAGATGGTTGTCCTTCTGGATGTTTCTCCCATCTCCACAGAGGAACTCTGGAGCTCTGTCAGAATGACCATCGTGCTCTTGGTCATCTCCCTGACCAAGGCCCTTCTCCCCCGATTGCTCAGGTTGGCTGGGCGGCCAAAGGAAGAGCCTTGGTGGTTCCAAACTTCTTCCATTTAAGAATGATGGAGGCCACTGTGTTTTTGGAGACCTTCAATGCTGCAGACATTTTTTGGTACCCTTCCCTAGAACTGTGCCTCGACACAATCCGGTCTCGGCGCTCTACAGACAATTCCTTCAACCTCATGGCTTGGTGTTTGCTCTGACATGCAATGCCAATTGTGGGACATTATATAGACAGGTGTGTGCCTTTCCAAATCATGTCCAATCAATTATATTTACCACAGGTGGACTCCAATCAAGTTGTAGAATCATCTCAAGGATGATCAATGGAAACAGCATGCACCGGAGCTCAATTTGAGTCTCACATAGCAAAGGGTCTCAATACTTATGTAAATAAGGTATAAAAAACAGTTTTTGCTTTTTCATTATGGGGTATTGTGTCTAGATTGCTGAGGATATTTTTTTATTTAATCCATTTTAGAATAAGGCTGTAAAGTAAACAAAATGTGTAAAAAGTCAAGGGATCTGAATACTTCCCGATGTCACTGTATGCTGTATGAAACTGTTACTAGTAACACATTACTTAATCTGTAAGTAGGCGTATTCAATTAACTGCAAAGTTAGATGGATGTTTCCTCCCATCTTCTGGTCAAACAGGGGATTGGTCCCAGGTTTCTTTTTATAAACCAGGGGTTTACATGGAGGGCTGAGTGTGCTGATTGTTGATTTCACCTTTCAATTTGTGTCCAACTAAGACATATACAACCAGGTGAGGGGAGTACCTAACTAATCAGTGACCTTAATTCATTAATTAGGAACAATGGAGTGAAAACCCGCAGACACTCCGCCCTCCATGGAACGAGTTTGACACATAAACAGTAAACACAACAGTCAAAGTGATCAGTAAGACAGTCCTGTGCAGCGACACATTAATGTTTTGATATTTTAATGCTTTGGTGAAGTTTTATACAGATTACGTTTTTTAACACAATGCAATACTATACTACTGATAAATGTTTATGTTTTGGCTACATGTATTTGTTTACTTATGGTAATCTACGTTTTGAGAATGTAAATAGTCTGCAACTTTTTTTATTTTTACCTTTAGTTAACCAGGTAGGCCAGTTGAGAACAAGTTGTCATTTACAACTGTGACCTGGCCAAGATAAAGCAAAGCAGTGCGACCAAAACAACAACACAGAGTTACACATAAACAAACTACGCATGTGCGTGTGAAAAGCAACATGTCAGTGCCTTTGAGCATCAAAAAATTATAATAAAAACAACGCTCTGTCTTTGGTGATGGTTAGCTAGCTAGCTAGGATAGGTGAACATCCAGACATAAATGTGAATGGAAAATAGTTGTTATGGTCGACACAACTGCAGCTACATACTATCCAAAAAGCTTCAGAACATCATACCACTTCAATTAGCTGTCGTTGTGTAGTGTTAACGTTAGCTAGCATGATAAAATGCAAAACAAATCAACAAATGATAGTAATATTTTTCCAATGTTGAATTGAGCCTTTAATGCAAACCCTTGTGTAGTGTGGCTTTTACACAAGCTGTCAAAATGCACTTAGAGAACGTGTATGGCCGATCCTTGATGTCCTCTAATCAGAGGTAGTCCACTGTCATGTTTCAAAGAGATTACCGAGCAGTAGATGCGGTAAATGCCGAAATCCGTCCCCAAAGCTTTGCCCAAATAGTAGAGTTATGCATGCAACTCAGCCGTTGAGGATTACGAAGTTACTGTCTGTGGACGACATCTTTGCTAGAAGATCACTACAGGACTAACGTTACTTGAAGAAGATGTAGACAGAGTACTGTGATGGTCTGACAGACAAAGAGACAGCAGGATGGTGAAGAGGAATTGAGAGTGAAGAGAACATCTCCTTCTGTACCAGCCCCAGTGATCCAATACTTCAGAGAGCTTCAGACAAAACAGCAGAAATGTGGTGAAACTGAAACATTACTGAAAGGTGAGGCCACACCTCATGTGTGATATTCTATCAACAGATGCAGAAGGACTTTGGGAATCTCATGGCCATTAGGTCTCAGCAGCTTGAGAGTTTGCTTATGTCATAAACTACTCATTCCTTCATTGGGTGACTGTCGGCCCTCCATGGAACGAGTTTGACACATAAACAGTAAACACAACAGTCAAAGTGATCAGTAAGACAGTCCTGTGCAGCGACACAGGACACAAACTACACACATACAAGAATGTTGCTGTTCAAAATTGTTATGTCAGGAATGGATATCAAAATCCAGTTCAAAGTTTAACGCATGTTTCCTACATAGTCATATATAAAACCTAGGATTGAGCTTGCCAAAAGAAAGTGTTGAATAAAGACAATGGACAGCAATTTAAAATCAGTTTTTTAAAATGTAACCTTTATTTAACTAGGCAAGTCAGTAAAGAACAAATTCTTATTTACAATTACAGCCTACACCATGGGCAACAATTAATATGGTTTACACTGAAAGAATAGAATAGGCATGACTGCTCTGTCAGAAGGTTGTCTCTTGGAGGGGTATTTACTGCTTTGAAAGTGGAAGGTGAGATGGGCTTGGGTGTGTTGGGGAAGAGGGAATGCAAATAGTTGCCAGCTGTCTGTTGGATACAAAAGTTTTATATTAAGTGTTGGTCTATACTGTAGCACATTTTGTGTATTGACCTTTTTAATCTATCCAAAGGTAGATCTGAGAAAATCAGGAACTACAACTTTCCCCAGGAACCGAATCACATTGGATTGGAAAAATGGTGCATGATGTCCGCGAGCTCCTTGAGGAAATTAATCACTACAGGAGCTCCCTAACCAGGAGAGTCATTGACATTCTTGGAGAAAATGACTCTGATCAATAATAGCCCAGTGTATTTGTTTGCCCAACTCACATACTTAGAGCTCATTTAACACATTCCGCCCACGAGTGTGAAATGCCAGTCCTCAAACTGCTTTTGTTGCTCATTTTGCAGGAAAACTTCAAAATATGTCAGTATAGAACTTTTCTAAAATCCTTTCTTTTGAGAACCGAACACCATCATCAAGTTTGCCAATGACACAACAGTGGTAGGCCTGATCACCGACACCAATGAGACAGCCTATAGAGAGGAGGTCAGAGACCTGGTCGTGTGGTGCCAGGACAACATCCTCTCCCTCAACGTGAGCAAGACAAAGGAGATGATTGTGGACTACGGGAAAAGGAAAAGGAGGACCGAGCACGCCCCCCATTCTCATCGACGGGGCTGTAGGGGAGCAGGTTGAGAGCTTCAAGTTCCTTGGTGTCCACATTACCAACAAACTATCATGGTCCAAACACACTAAGACAGTCATGAAGAGGGTACGACAAAGCCTATTCCTCCTCAGGAGACTGAAAAGATTTGGCATGGGTCCTCAGATCCTCAAAAGGTTCTACAGCTGCACCATCGAGAGCATCCTGACTGGTTGCATCACTGCCTGGTATGGCAACTGCTCGGCTTCCGACCGCAAGGCACTACAGAGGGTAGTGCATACGGCCCAGTACATCACTGAGGCTAAGCTGCCTGCCATCCAGGACCTCTACACCAGGCGGTGTCAGAGGAAGGCCCTAAAAATTGTCAGAGACCCCAGCCACCCCAGTCATAGACTGTTCTCTCTACTACCGCATGGCAAGCGGTACCGGAGTGCCAAGTCGAGGACAAAGAGTTTTTACCCCCAAGCCATAAGACTCCTGAACAGGTAATCAAATGGCTACCCGGACTATCTGCATTGTGTGTCCCCCCCAACGCCTCTTTTTTACGCTGCTGCTACTCTCTGATTATCATATATGCATAGTCACTTTAACTATACATTCATGTACATACTACCTCAATTGGGCCGACCAACCAGTGCTACCGCACATTGGCTAACCGGGCCATCTGCATTGTGTCCCACCCACCACCCGCCAACCCCTCTTTTACGCTACTCCTAATCTCTGTTCATCATATATGCATAGTCACTTTAACCATATCTACATGTACATACTACCTCAATCAGCCTGACTAACCGGTGTCTGTACGTAGCATCGCTACTTTTATAGCCTCGCTACTGTATATAGCCTGTCTTTTTACTGTTGTTTTATTTCTTTACCTAACTATTGTTCACCTAATACATTTTTCGCACTATTGGTTAGAGCCTGTAAGTAAGCATTTCACTGTAGGTCTACATCTGTTGTATTCAGCGCATGTGACAAATAAACTTTGATTTGATTTGATCAGAAGCTTCTAAAGCCATGACATAATTTTCTGGAATTGTCCAAGCTGTTTAAAGTCACAGTCAACTCAGTGTATGTAAAATTCTGACCCACTGGCATTGTGATACAGTGAATTATAAATGAAATAATCTGTCTGTAAACAATTGTTGGTAAAATGACTTGTGTCATGCACAAAGTAGAAGTCCTAACCGACTTGTCAAAACAATAGTTTGTAAACAATAAATTTGTGGAGCGGTTGAAAAACTAGTTTGAATGACTCCAACCTAAGTGTATGTAAGCTTCTGACTTCACCTATACTGTATGTCTATAGGCAGCAGCCTCTGATGTGCTGGACATGGCTGTTTAACAGTCAGTGGTGTAGTATAGAATACAATACAGTATATACATATGAAAAGGGTGATGCAATATGTAAACGCAATTTAAAAGTGACTAAGATACCGTGGAATAGTGTGGAGTGCAGTTTATACATATAAGATGAGTCATGCTAGATACGGAACATTATTACAGTGGCTAGTGATCAATTTCTAAAAGTGGCCAGTGATTCCTAATCTATGTTTATAGGCAGCTGCCCCTGATGTGCTAGTGATGGCTGTTTAGCAGTCTGATGGTCTTGAGATAGAAGCTGTTTTTAATTCTATCGGTCACAGCTTTGATGCACCTGTACTGATCTCGCCTTCTCGATGATAGCGGGGAGAACATGCAGTGGCTCGGATGGTTGATGTTCTTGATGATCATTTTGACCTTCCTTTGGCATCGAGTGCTGTAGGTGCCCAGGAGGGCGGGAAATTGCCCCCGGTAATGCTTTGGGCGGACCGCACCAGCCTCTGGAGAGCTTTGCGGTTGTGGGCGGTGCAGTTGCCGTACCAGGTGGTGATACACCCCGACAGGATGCTCTCAATTGTGCATCTGTAAATGTTTGTGAGGGTTTTAGGTTTTAAGTCAAATTTCTTTAGCCTCTCCTGAGGTTGAAGAGGCGGTGTTGCGCCTTCTTCACCACACTGTCTGTGTGGGTGGACCATCTCAGTTTGTCAGTGATGTGTACGCCAAGGAACTTGAAGCTTTCCACCTTCTCCACTGCGGTCCCATCAATGTGGATAGGGGGGTGCTCCCTCTGCTGTTTCCTGAAGTCTACAATCATCTCCTTAGTTTTGTTGACGTTGAGTGAGAAGTTATTTTCCTGGGACCACACTCTCAGAGCCCTCACCTCCTCCCTGTAGGCTGTCTCATCGTTGGTAATCAAGTCTACTACTGTTGTGTTGTCTGCAAACTTGATGATTGAGTTGGAGGCGTGCTTGGCCACGCAGTCATGGGTGAACAGGGACTACAGGAGGGGGCTGAGCACACACCCTTGTGGAGCCCCAGTGTTGAGGATCAGCAAATAGGTGTTGTTTCCTACCTTCCCCACCTGGGGGTGACCCATCAGGGAGTCCAGGACCCAGCTGCACAGGACGGGGTTCAGGCCCAGGGCCTTGAGCTTGATGATGAGCTTGGAGGGTACTATGGTGTTGAATGCTGAGCTATAGTCAATGAACAGCATTCGGGCCTCCCGTGTGGCGCAGTGGTCTAAGGCACTGCATCGCAGTGCTAGCTGTGCCACTAGAGATTCTGGGTTTGAGTCCAGGCTCTGTCGCAGCCGGCTGCGACCGTGAGGCCCATGGTGCGACGCACAATTGGCCCAGCGTTGTCCGGGTTAGGGAGGGTTTGGCCGGCAGGGATATCCTTGTCTCATCGTGCACTAGCAACTCCTGTGGTGGGCCGGGCGCAGTGCACGCTGACACGGTCGCCAGGTGCACGGTGTTTCCTCCGACACATTGGTGCGGCTGGCTTCCGGGTTGGATGGGCATTGTGTCAAGAAGCAGTGCGGCTTGGTTGGGTTGTGTTTCGGAGGATGCATGGCTCACGACCTTCGCCTCTCCCGAGTCCGTACTGGAGTTGCAGCGATGATACAAGACTAACTACTACCAATTGGATACCACGAAATTGGGGAGAAAAAAGGGTGGCACTGTATTATCCTCAAAGCGAGCGAAGAAGGTGTTTAGCCTGTCTGGAAGTAAGACGTTGGTGTCCGCGACGTGGCTGGTTTTCCCTTTATAATCCGTGATTGTCTGTAGACCCTGCCACATACGTCTTGTGTCTGAGCCTTTGAACTGGGACTCAACTTTGTCTCTATACTGACATTTAGCCTGCTTGATTGCTTTGCGGAGTGAATAACTACACTGTTTGTAGTCTTCCATATTCCCAGTCTTCTTGCCCTGGTTAAATGCGGTGGTTCGCGCTTTCAGTTTTGTGCGAATGCTCCCATGTTTCTTGGCCCAAAGCAAGTCTCTTCTTCTTAATGGTGTCCCTTAGTAGTGTTTTATTTTGCAGCAATTCGACCATAAAGGCCTGATTCAAACAGTCTCCTCTGTTACTTGAACTCTGTGAAGCATTTATTTGGGCTGCAATTTCTGAGGCTGGTAACTCTAATGAACTTATCCTCTGCAGCAGAAGTAACTCTGGGTCTTCTGCTGGGCCCTTGAATGAGTAGGTGTGTCCAAACTTTTGTACTTTATATTTAAAAAAACATGTTTTATCTCAGTAATGTTGTGAAGAGGTTCATTTGCAGAATGAGAAGTAACTCTGGGTCTTCCATTCATGTGGCGGTCCTCATGAGAGCCAGTTTCATCATAGTGTTTGATGGTTTTTGCGACTGCACTTGAAGAAACTTTAAAAGTTCCTTAAAATTTTCAGATTGACTGACCTTCGCGTCTTAAAGTAATGATGGACTGTCGTTTCTCCTTGTTAATTTGAGCTGTTCTTGGACTTGGTCTTTTACCAAATAGGGATATCTTCTGTATACTTTTTTGGTTACTTCATGATTCCATATGTGTTATTTAATTGTTTTGATGTCTTCACTGTTATTCTACATTGTAGCATGAGTAGGCGTTCTAAAACCTTTGACCGATAGTGTATTTCTAACAAAAAAGAAAAAACATTGCACTAATATTTTAACGAATCACCTCTACCTATTGTATTTGCAAAGAAGGATTAACTGGTACATGTTTGAAATGGTCGGGGAAAAAATGTAGTGGGCCTCATGCTGTTCAAGCTCTGACGTCAGACGTCAGTTTGCGCTTTTCTGTTCTCCCATTGGTTTCCCGGTTTAAAGGTAACTTCCCTCATTGGTTTGTGACATTTTGGATACGGATTTCAAAGGTGCAGCGAACTGGCGCTTTTTCCATATTTTCCTCATTCAAGTATCAAGAAAGTTGCCGAACCCAGTCTAGCTGCTAATGTCGGTGGCAGACCAGAAATAGGTGAAGTTACGTTAAAGGTATGCAATATTTTTCTTACCTCAATCAACAAGCGTATTGTTATATTGTTTGCTAGGCTAATAGCTATTACTCATTTCATTTGATTCAGGCTAGTTACGCAAAACGTTTGACGTTAATTTGAGAAAGCATATCCTTATAACCATGATGACCCTAGTTTTGTTACAATGTTAGCTAGCTAACGCTACTCGCTTGCCAACTTGTCTACATAGCTAGTTATCTACTTGACTAACTAGCTAACTAGCGGTAACTAGCCATACCTGGCCTAGCTATGTCACTGTAGTTACCTACACAGTTAACTAACGTTAGTTAACTAAACTAGGTAGTTGTACACTTTGCAATAGTTGGCTAACTACATGTGTATTTTTGATGTCGTTATAGATTTTTGTTTTAGATCCACCTAAGTTAACTGCTCAATTAGACTAGTTAGCATTACCAATGCCATTGGCTATCCTATGAATATAGCTAACATGATGGTGGAAACGACTGAAGTTATAACTATTAAAATAATTTAATACGTTATGGTACGTTAAATGCTTATTTTGTACTAAATTACTATGCATGTAACAGTAGTTAGTTAACGTTAGCTATTGTGATATCAAAGACCTTAATGCCAAATTAGTTGGCTACCTAGATATGCTACAAAGTCAATTTGGGGGGAACAAGGAAGGCGCACTATTGAGATTGCAGCTAGTTAGCAACTTTCTTATAACTAGGTGTATGTTATATTGGTTTAACGTTAATGTTATGTTTTATTTAGCTAACTCGAGTAACTGAGTGGGGCAATCCACTCTGGTTTGAAACAATTTATGTACTGTAGCTAGGCATTTTGGCGCGTTTTGATTGTGAGATGGAACTGGCTAATGCATTTATCTTCTCTACTGGCTCAGGGATACAGTTTGAAGTCAATGAAAAATGAAGTGTCAGTCCAACAACAATGAACTCCGGTTTCCGTGCAACATGAAGAAACATGTCACATACGAGGAGTCAGTCCTCAAAACCTCACCACTCATGGGATGCATCCAAGTAGTAGTCAAACAACTCTCTCCAGGTGTCACCGCTGCCAACATTTGCCTCAACGATGACGTGAAATGTGTTCACAATAAGGAGAACAACCAATATGATTGTATCCTTGACGAGGTGAACCTAGGCTGTGAAACATTCGAAGACAGCGGTTACTTGTCTTTACAGAACAGCCAGATGGAGGACTTTTATAATGTTAAGGAAGGGGAGTCTCTAGGACTGGAGATGTTCTCCCCATGTACTCCAGTAGCTGATTATCACAAGGCTAAGCACTCTACCTCTCAACTCCCCATACTGAAGTTTCAACATGCCATATGCCAAGAACTCACCAATGGCTTCAAGAGGACCCAGAGCTATGACTGGACTGTCATTAGCTGGCTAGCAGAGGACTCTGGCCTTGAAAGGGTTATTGGTGGGAACATGGGCATTGAGTGTATGGATGTTTTAAAAGTGCTGCTGGAGAGGGACATGAAGCACATCCTAACCAGGATCCTGCGTCTTCTTGATGTTGACTTGATAAGGTAAACATTTAACCTTTACTGCTCTTATGATTTTGTAGAGGTTTTTCAACATAAATTGTTTTGTACTCTTATCATATATTCATGGTTGTTTTTCTTTTTTTCTTCACAGCTGTAGAAAAGTGAGCAAGAGCTGGAGAAAAATAATCTGCCAAGACAAGTCTGCACTCCGTAAATGCGACCAGGCTGAACAGAGACTACAGGTAAGTGCTAACATTTTTAATGGATTTCCTTTAGTCATGTATATCGGTTATCAATGGTTTCAATTCACATTGACGGTTTAGTTTTTTAAGCTTGCAGAGGCTCCCAAATTTGCTGATTATGTTTGATATTTACACTTATTTAGAGGCCCTTTCCAGTACTTAAATGCCTAACCATAGGGTAATCCATTGTATGCTAAATAGCAATGTCCTTTTTTGTTATAGGACTCAAGAATCCCTGTAGGACTGGAGAATGTGGGTTCTTTGACACGAGACACCACCCTGTCCAGGGTTGTAATGTCCTGTATGCAGAGAGTTGCTTCAACCCCTATCCAGAAGTCTACCAAGAGGATGCTCTCCCAGAGAGCATACACGCAGGTGCCACACTGCTCCCAGCAATCTCGCTTCAGAGAATACCAAGAGGTGAGGGTTCCTCTATTCACCTTGCATGTGAATGTTCAGAGGACATGATGGTGATCAGTGTGTGTGTACTTATTGGGTTGGTCACCTTCCAATCAGTTCCAAAAAATTAATTTACATTGTTCATGTTACCAATCATACATATTGTGAGTTATTCTCTGTAGCCTTATACTTTCTTTGTGTTCTCTAGGCTGCCAGTTCGCTGAAGCAGCACGAGTCGCTGAAGCCCTGTAAGCGCTGCGGCTCTCCAGCCAAGCACAACGCAGATGCAATGAGGGCCACCTGTACCCGCTTTAGTTGTGCCTTTGACTTCTGCACCCAGTGCCAGGGCCCCTTCCACGGCTCCTCAGCCTGCTGCACCCGACTGACATGGCGGCCTAGCAACTCCACAGCCACCCCCATCCTCATTGGCAGCGCTCGCAGTAAGAGGAACGTCAGGCGCCTGTGAAATGAACGCAGCCTGGGATAAGACCCAATCGCTCACCTTTTAAAACTAACATAAATTCTATGGAATATTTGTTTTATTCATAGCCCTTTTAGCCACTGCCGCCTCCGCCGAAGACCAAAGGTATCTCGGCTATTGGAATACTCTGCATTAGAGTACACTGTATTCTGTGACAATCAAGTGATTCCAGTTGTCCGACAATGTCATCAGAAAGCGACAATCATACTGAAAGCACCGAAAAAGAACATCCCACTGGATGCAGGGGAATTTTTCCTAGACCTTTATTTTTCTTAATGAGATGGCCTTGTCCTTGTCGGATATTTGTAAATATTTTAAATGTTGAGATATGTAAATATTTATATTGTTTAAATAAATGTCTCTTGGGATTTTCAAGAACTGATCTTTTGTTTTTCTCCAATTTTTCAAGCCACATGCTACCAGAAATCACGAAACATGCACCCACTTTCTTTCAGAATTTAACAAGCAGAACACGTGTTACAATGCCAATAAGGGTATGAAAGTTACGTCATACTTCCAGGGTCAGTTCCCAGATATTGTCATTCCCTTGAAAAAAAAAAAACTATTCTTAATTTGTGAAAATGCAGACATTTAAAAAAAAAAATGTATAGATACTAAGTTATTGCGCTGAAAACCATTGTGCTAAGTATTTGTCTGAAGACTATTCAAAAAGCCTACAAATGTTCAAAAACTACAAAGCTACTTCCTGGAAAGTGACATCACTGTCGTAGCTTGTTTGCCACTTGCTTCGAAAACTGTAACAACTAGTGAAACTAAGCCATTCATCCATTAGATGGTGCCATAATGTAGCACTAAAAACCTCATGGCTCACTATCTGGAAAGATTAAGGAATTTAGACTACATATAGCTGAGAACAGCCAATATTTACACACACTTAATGGCGATTTAATGATTCACGGTTATAATACCAGTATTTTCCAAAAACAAAATTACATTCAATGTGTAGGCTTATCTGAAAGTAAGGTCTTCTACAGCTGGATGATTCAGTTCAGTGAAGGAGTAGCGTCGATGTTACAGCCAGGGAGGGAGAAGCAGTCCGATAGGCAGGCCCGGAGCTCTTCATCAGGCACCTCCGTTTCTGTTCACAGCTAGTCCTTTAAGTAGGCTGGAACAGATCCACCACCGAAAGGGTAGCACCCACCTACCTATTAGGGGCATTTCAATTCATAATTGGGATTTTTATTTAACTAGGCAAGTCAGTTAAGATCAAATTCTTACTAACAATGATGGCCCACCCCGGCCAAACCTGGACAACGCTGGGCACCCGCCCTATGGGACTCGTGATACAGCCTGGATTTGAACCAGGTACTGTAGTGAAGCCTCTTGCACTGAGATGCAGTGCCTTAGACTGCTCCGCTACTCGGGATATGTAACATGTTCAATTAAAATGTCTGGGTAATTACAGTTTCTCCCCAGTCTGACTGTGAAATTGATTTCATAGGCCCCATTTCCTGGTTGATTCCTGGGAAATGAGAAGGGACAAGAAATATGTGTCATGAAGAGAGGTTATTTTCTGGGTACATTTTAGAGGAGGCTCAAATTTGGGTGGTAAGCCTACATATCTTTCAATAGTGATTAGTGATGCCAACCTACATATTTTTTTAAATGGCTATTAGTGATGCCGAATACAATATGTGACCACATGAAACATGCTATCTGTGCATTAAAAGCATTTTGCTGTCATTTTAAAGGGTTGTCATTGTTTTTCTCCTGCAGACCCAATACATCAGTGTTTTTTCCAATTAGCCTCCCCCTCAGTGTGTGTCTGCCCCTTCCATCAGTGTCTGGCCACAGTTGTGTCAGTTCCCTCTGTGCACCTCTATCCTGGGGCTACACTCTTTAGCTGCATGCTACACAAAATGTCAATGTCCAGTTGACTGTTCTATCACTGTCCCTAAATGTCCTGCCAGCCGTGGTGACAAGTAGCCATTTTTGTGACTTCCCCCTCCTGCTCTGGGCAACGCCTACAGTGGTGGAACTAAATGTAGCTCAACCACCCCCTGTTTATTTCTTCCACTAATTGATTGGATGGAGTGTATGGGCAAAGGAGAAAAAAAATAATTCATATATGTTGAGTACACAAACAAGAAAATAAGATGCCCAAGGTTACCACTGTATCTGTTTGCTATGAGTCAAACACGGCTGTTGATTGGGATTTTCTGTCAAATTGGATTGTTTGCTCTTTCTCACATACACAGATGCATTCTTATTCTAATCTAGATAGTTTCTTAAAGTGAGTAAAGCCATGCAAATTGAATTAAATGTTTAATGGATGCCCCAAATGCCATCGCCATCTTTCAGGACACTGCATTTGACTGCGTATGTATCAGATGGCCTTTTTGCTCTCAGCACACCAGATAATTGATCTCTTAGCTGCCCTTTCCAGGACAGAGCACCACATGGGTCATTCATTACTCTGATTTATTGAACTCCAGCGACACTGGGACACTTCTCCAAATGAAAGCTCATAATTGAAATAATTAGACTTTCACACAATCAGGTGTTTACCTATTGTTTACCATCCCTGTTTACGTCAACAGTGGAATTGTGTATGAGTCATACAAGGCTTGTAACTAGTTACGACAGTAACTTACTTTCACTGATCTGATTCGGACAATTTTCTGATAGGAGCCTTTTTTCTGCCATGACAAAACAGACAATTTCCATGATTGTGTTTGTCAACATCTGCAGCGAGAGTCTTATGTACCAGCAATACTTTCCCTGTTTCCACAAAGATGCATAGGTAGATACACTATATACAGTACACAAAAGTATGTGGAGACCCCTTCAAATGAGTGGATTTGGCTATTTCAGCCACACCCGTTGCTGACAGGTGTATACAATCGAGCACACAGCCATGCAATCTCCATAGACAAACATTGACAGTAGAATGGCCTTACTGAAAAGCTCAGTGACATAGGATGCCACCTTTCCAACAAGTCAGTTCGTAAAATTTCTGCCCTTGTTAGAGCTGCCCCGGTCAACTGGAAGTGCTGTTATTGTGAAGTGAAAATGTCTAGGAGCACAAATGGCTCAGCCGCGAAGTGGTAGGCCACACAAGCACACAGAACGGGACCTCCAAGACCTGAAGTGCGTTTCACGTAAAAATCATCTGTCCTCACTAATGAGTTCCAAACTGCCTTTGGAAGCAACGTCAGCACAAGAACTGTTCGTCAGGTGCTTAATGAAATGGGTTTCCATGGCCGAGTAGCCTCACACAAGCCTAAGATCATCATGCGCAATGCCAAGCGTCGGCTGGAATGGTGTAAAGCTCGCCACCATTGGACTCTGGAGCAGTGGAAACCTTCTCTGGAGTGATAAATCACACTTCACCATCTGGCAGTCGGACAAATCTGGGTTTGGCGGATACCAGGAGAATGTTACCTGCCCCAATGCATAGTGCCAACTGTAAAGTTTGGTGGAGGAGGAATAATGGTCTGGGTGTTTTTAATGGTTCGGGCTAGGCCCCTTATTCTTAACACTACAGCATACAATTACATTTTAAACGATTCTGTGGTTCCAAATTTGTCGCAACATTTTGGGGAAGGCCCTTTCCTGTTTCAGCATGACAATGCTCTTGTGCACGAGGTCCATACAGAAATGGTTTGTCGAGATCGGTGTGGAAGAAATTGACTGGCCTAAACAGAGCCCTGACCTCAACCCCATCGAACACCTTTGGGATGAATTGGAACGCCAACTGCGAGCCAGGCCTAATCGCCCAACATCAGTGCCCAATCTCACTAATGCTCTTGTGGCTGAATGGAATAAGTCCCTGCAGCAATATTCAAACATCTAGTGGAAAGATTTCTCAGAAGAGTGCTGTTATAGCAGCAAAGGGGGGACCAACTCCATACGTGCACCTTTACTACACGGAACCCTACTAATCCATCACGGCTGGTCTGCCGACGGAACCGCACGAGGAGGCTCTGCACGAGGAGGCTACAACAGACTTCTTCCGTCGCAACGTACCTCCAAGGCCCTTCTGTTAGCTTGCTAGCCCCGGCCCGCTAGCTGTCTGAATCGCCGTGTCTCCAGCCAGCTTAACTACTCACTGGACCCCTATGATCACTAGGCTACGCATGCCTCTCCCTAATGCCAATATGCCTTGTCCATTGCTGTTCTGGTTAGTGATTATTGTCTTATTTCACTGTAGAGGCTCTAGCCCTGCTATATATGCCTTAGCTAACCCTTCAGTTCCACCTCCCACACATGCGGTGACATCACCTGGTTTAAATTATGTTTCTAGAGACAATATCTCCCTCATCGTCACTCTATGCCTAGGTTAACCTCCACTCTATACACATCCTACCATACCGTTGTCTGTACATTATACCTTGAATCTATTATATCGCGTCCAGAAACATGCTCCTTTTACTCTCTGTTCCGAACGTACTAGACGACCAGTTCTTATAGCCTTTAGTCGTACCCTTACCCTACTCCTCCTCTGTTCCTCTGGTGATGTAGAGGTTAATCCAGGCCCAGCAGTGCCTAGCTCCACTCCCATTCCCCAGGCGCTCTCATTTGTTGACTTCTGTAACCGTAAAAGCCTTGGTTTCATGCATGTTAACATTAGAAGCCTCCTCCCTAAGTTTGTTTTATTCACTGCCTTAGCACACTCTGCCAACCCAGATGTCCTAGCCATGTCTGAATCCTGGTTTAGGAAGACCACCAAAACCCCTGAAATTTCCATCCCTAACTTTAACATTTTCCGACAAGATAGAACTGCCAAACGGGGCGGAGTGGCAATCTACTGCAGAGATAGCTTGCAAAGTTCTGTCATACTATCCAGGTCTGTATCCAAACAATTTGAGCTTCTACTTCTAAAAATCCACCTTTCCAGAAACAAGTCTCTCACCGTTGCCGTTTGCTATAGACCACCCTCTGCCCCCAGCTGTGCCCTGGACACCATATGTGAATTGATTGCCCCCCATATCTTCAGAGCTCGTGCTGCTAGGTGACCTAAACTGGTCACATGCTTAACACCCCGGCCATCCTACAATCTAAGCTTGATGCCCTCAATCTCACACAAATTATCAATAACCTACCGGGTACAACCCCAAATTCGTAAACATGGGCACCCCCATAGATATCATCCTAACCAACTTGCCCTCCAAATACACCTCTGCTGTCTTCAACCAAGATTTCAGCGATCACTGCCTCGTTGCCTGCATCCGTAATGGGTCTGCGGTCAAAGGACCACCCCTCATCACTGTCAAACGCTCCCTAAAACACTTCAGCGAGCAGGCCTTTCTAATCGACCTGGCTCGGTATCCTGGAAGGATATTGACCTCATCCCGTCAGTAGAGGATGCCTGGTTATTCTTTAAAAGTGCCTTCCTCACCATCTTAAATAAGCATGCCCCATTCAAAAAATGTAGAACCATGAACAGATATAGCCCTTGGTTCACTCCAGACCTCCAGACCTCACTCCAGACTGCCCTTGACCAGCACAAAGACATCCTGTGGCGTACTGCATTAGCATCAAATAGCCCCCGTGATATGCAACGTTTCAGGGAATTTAGGAACCAATATACATACACAAGCAGTTAGGAAAACTAAGGCTAGCATTTTCAAACAGAAATTTTCATCCTGTAGAACAAACTCAAAAAAGTTCTGGGACACTGCAAAATCCATGGAGAATAATAGCACCTCCTCCCAGCTGCCCACTGCACTGAGGCTAGGAAACACTGTTACCACCGATAAATCCACAATAATTGAGAATTTCAATAAGCATTTTTCTCCGGCTGGCCATGCTTTCCACCTGGCTTCCCCTACCCCGGTCAACTGCCCTGCACCCCCCACAGAAACTCGCCCAAGCCGCCCCCATTTCTCCTTCACCCAAATCCAGATAGCTGATGTTCTGACAGAGCTGCAAAATCTGGACCCCTACAAATCAGCCGGGCTAGACAATCTCTCTTTTTTAAATTATCTGCCGAAATTGTTGCAACCCCTATTATTAGCCTGTTCAACCTCTCTTTCGTATCGTCTGAGATCCCCAAAGATTGGAAAGCTGCCGCGGTCATCCCCCTCTTCAAAGGGGGAGACACTCTAGACCCAAACTGCTACAGACCTATATCTATCCTACCCTGCCTTTCTAAGGTCTTCGAAAGCTAAGTTAACAAACAGATCACCGACCATTTCGAATCCAACCGTACCTTCTCCGCTATGCAATCTGGCTTCCAAGCTGGTCATGGGTGCACCTCAGCCACGCTCAAGGTCCTAAACGATATCATAACTGCCATCGATAAGAGACAATATCGTTCAGCCGTATTCATTGACCTGGCCAAGGCTTTCGACTCTGTCAATCACCACATTCTTATCGGCAGACTCAACAGCCTTGGTTTCTCAAATGACTGCCTCGCCTGGTTCACCAACTACTTCTCTGATAGAGTTCAGTGTGTCAAATCAGAGGGCCTGCTGTCCGGACCTCTGGCAGTCTCTGTGGGGGTGCCACATGGTTCAATTCTCGGACCGACTCTCTGCTCTGTATACATCAATGATGTCGCTCTTGCTGCTGGTGATTCTCTGATCTACCTCTACGCAGACGACACCGTTCTGTATACTTCTGGCCCTTCTTTGGACACTGTGCTAACTAACCTCCAGACGAACTTCAATGCCATACAACTCTCCTTCCGTGCTCTTCAATGCAAGTAAAACTAAATGCATGCTCTTCAACCGATCACTGCCCACACCTGCCCGCCCGTCCATCATCACTACTCTGGACGGTTCTGACCTAGAATATGTGAACAACTACAAATATCTAGGTGTCTGGTTAGACTGTAAACTCTCCTTCTAGACCCACAATAAGCATCTCCAATCCAAAATTAAATCTAGAATCGGCTTCCTATTTCGCAACAAAGCATCCTTCACTCATGCTGCCAAACATACCCTCGTAAAACTGACTATCCTACCGATAATCGACTTCGGCGATGTCATTTACAAAATAGCCTCCAACACTCTACTCAACAAATTGGATGCAGTCTATCACAGTGCCGTCCGTTTTGTCACCAAAGCCCCATATACTACCCACCACTGCGACCTGTACACTCTCGTTGGCTGGCCCTCGCTTCATACTCATCGCCAAACCCACTGGCTCCAGTGTTTAATTGCTATATCGTAATTACCTCGCCACTATGGCCTATTATATTGCCTTACCTCCCTTATCTTACCTCATTTTCACACACTGTATATATACTTTTTTCCTACTTTATTATTGACTGTATGTTTGTTTATTCCATGTGTAACTCTGTGTTGTTATATGTGTCGAACTGCTTTGCTTTATCTTGACCAGGTCGCAGTTGTAAATGAGAACCTGTTCTCAACTAGTCTACCAGTTTAAATAAAGGTGAAAAAAAATATATGAATGCCCATGATTTTGGAATGAGATGTTCGACGAGCATGTTTCCACACACGTTTGGACATGTAGTGTATGATGTGTGTGTCCTGACCTTCAGGTTTGCCATGGCCTTATAGAGCAGTTTGACAGTCTGGAACCCAGTGCCCAGATACAACAGCCTATACAATTAGCCTGAATGACGGTTTCTTGAGCCAGAAGAATTCTGAACATGTTCCTCTGTAGTGTGGCTGAGGGGGCATTGTGATCGACAGATCTTCCACTCTACTAGAACATTGGGGTAAGGTTGGCTGTTTGGGTAATTTCGCTAGCCTGACAGCCCATCCATATTGCTCCAGCCAAACGCCACGGCCATTAGTGTTTCTGAATCTCCTTTCCTCCCCAACGTCTTGTAGTAAACACAACCTGACCCTTCTGATTGGTCACAGAAACTGATGGGTTGTGCCAGAGCCGGCCTAAACAAATCATGAGTCACATTAAATACAGTACCTGCGAAGGGCCTCCCGAGTGGTGCAGCTGTCTAAGGTATCACTACAGACCCGGGTTCGACCCCAGGCTGTGTCACAACCGGCTGTGATCGGGAGTCCCATAGGCCGGTACACAATTGGCCCAGCATCATCTGGGTTAGCGGAGGGTTTGGCCGGGGGGGCTTTACTTGGCCCATCGCACTCTAGCGACTCCTTGTGGCAGGCCGGGCACCTGCAGGCTGACTACAGGGGTAGGTTGAATGGTGTTTCCTCCGACACATTGGTGCGGTTGGCTTCCGGGTTAAGCGTGCAGGTGTTAAGAAGCGCAGTTTGGCAGTTCATGTTTTGGAGGACGCATGACTTGACCTTTGCCTCCCGAGCCCGTTGGGGAGTTGCAGCGATAAGACAAGATTGAAAAGGGGGGTAAAATATATATTTTTTAAATAAAGACGGTACCCAGCAGCAGGCCAGACCTAATATTCGACAGCTTACAGGCACTTCTCAGGATACAACACCAAGCCATAAGAACTTTCTTTAGGTCCCGACTCACGTGGGGGTGCCTGGGAATGACATGGCAGATGAAGCGGCATAAGAAGCACTACACCACAACATCAACATCATAGTTCCAATGTCAAAATCTGAAATAAAGTCACTCATTAAAATCAAAATCACAGACAAATGGCAAAAGGAATGGACAGAAGGAGGAAAGGAAGGCATCTATACTCCATCCACCCACTGGTTTCAATCAGCAATAACCACAAAGGTCCTCTTAAGATGATCAGAAATCATAATCACCCGTCTGCGAATAGAACACAATCGCCTCAATCTCTCACTAAAGATAGGAAAACAGCAGCAGAAACTACAGATCACTTCCTCCTTCATTGCCAAACTTATGAACATCATAGGCAAACACTCAGAAGAACAATCACATGCCTGGGAATAAGCTTCACCCTCTCCAATTTACTGAAAACTCGGCCAGAACAGACTGTAATCCATTTAGCAGTAATTTCCTTCCTCCAGTCATGTAGGCTAGTGCAGAATCTAAGAACACCTCCATAGTCTCATCACACTCCAGCCCACACTCCAGGTGGCGGTAATAAACCTAATACTGGTTTTCACACTGCCATAAAGCCCCAACGCAGAAGAACAAGACAGTACAGTATGACGAGAGGAAATCCCTTATCACACTTGTAGGCGATGTCACGGCGTTGGTTAGCTAAAATCAAGATGTAGAAACACGTCATCGGGTCTAACGTTCATCTCGTGCCGAAAGCCACTCCTTCAATATAAGGTCATTTTTATGAAAATTAAAACGTATCAGTTTGTCACTTTCGCAAGGTTGGAGTAATAACATGTTCATCTACTTAAGATGTTGTCTCGAATCTAGGTTGTGCCTTCCGATTTTGAGAAAATGAACAACTAAGGAAGAACCTTTCACTCTCTCATTGACTTCTCAAACTCCATCGCAGCGTTCCCGGAGGTCTTGCGGTGTTGCACCTTTGGGTTTAGAAACGCTGTGATCACGTCATTGGCTTTCATCAAACTCTGTGCTTTCATACTCTGCTCAGAGATGATCCAATTGCTGAGGAATTTGTTTTGTACAACCCCTCTCATTTAGGCAACCATTTAGCTACCTTTCTCTATTCTCTGCTTCTCTCTCAACCTCATATGTCTCAGAATGTGATGGTGAAACGCACACATCATTACTCACACACAGTGGTTGATGCGCATGTACAGACACAACCCGCGGGTTGGTGTATGATGGAGCTTTGGACGATGTGACACTGATAAGGAGTGACCGGCACCTGTCGCCCGGCCATATGTCACACAGCCAAAGGTCGATCCCGTTACACGCTGTCACAAACATTATGTGGCAACACCGCTGGGCAAGAAACAGGAAGTGGGGTGGCCAGGAAGAAGTACTATCCCCCCTTGAAATCAGCAACCCCCCCCCCCCAAACACTCTGATCCCCTGAGTCAAGACTGAATCACCACACACTGACCGTATCATTAGAGTGTACAACTGGTCTAGGAAGAGTGGCCCAACACTCATCTAAGTAATTACCAAGATATGTTGAGAGCATTAGAAGGGTACACTTATCAGGATGCCAGTCACATTGCGACTGAATATTTGTTTTCCCACAAAGAAGTGTGGTTGGAGGGCTGGGTGGAAAGGCATAGGTACATACTGTAAACGCAGGGGCATACACACACACTGTCCATTTGTCCATATCTGTAAGGATGGGTCGCTTTACTGGTAGTGTTCCAATTACTGCCCGGAGCCTGTGAGAGCAGTCAGTTAGAGCTCAGAGTAAAAATGCTGGACCTGACCGTGCTTGAGCCTCTCTATTTTTACACCCAGGGGGCCTGCAGGGGCCATTAAGATCAACAGTAATAAGAGTTAATGAGTCTGGCCTCCACAAGGCAGAGAATAATGACATATCATTCGCTTTACACTGGGGAGTGGACACAAAAACACACATATGCACAGGCCAGTGGTGGCTGGTGATACTTTAAATGGGGAGGATGGGGTTCATAGTAATGGCTGGAACGGAATAAATTAAATGATCTCAAACACATAAAACACATGGTTTCCATGTGTTGGATACCGTTCAATTTACACCACTCCATTCATTATTATGACCCGTCCTTCCCTCACCAGCCTCCTCTGGTGCAGACACGCACACACACACACACACACACACACACACACACACACACACACACACACACACACACACACACACACACACACACACACACACACACACACACACAATTTTACTTATTGGGGATTGATTGAATAGGGCCCTAAGGTTGACCACCATATTCAACTGGAAATGTTTGTGTCTTTGTTTGCTGTCCTTAGTCACCGCCATGGAGTTTTGCTTCACCCCAAGCACTTTAACGATGGGAATATGATGTGACAAATTGAGATGCATGGAGCCCAGAAGAAACTTTATCAGTGTAAAGTGTTTTTGTTTGCCCTGCCTTCAGAGAACATGGTTGTTGGTGATACTGAAAGATGATAGAAAACAAAACCAACCAGTGCACAGCACTGCTGTATTTGATTTATAAGGACATTTAATAATCACAAAAGATAGGTAATGTCAAATTGTGCTTGAAACAGGTGCATGGTTACCACAGCAATTTGGTGAGAGGATAGTTTTGATAATAAGGTGAATGCACCAATTTGTAAGTCGCTCTGGATAAGAGCGTCTGCTAAATGACTTAAATGTAAATGTAAATGATAATGTGTTGGTCAAAGGAATCATCATGTGATTGTTTTCCACATCTACAATATGTGGATCCCTGTACATACTGTTGGAATTGTTGTTTCCTGGTAATTAAAAGCTTTGACATAAATGCAACTTGACAGTGATTTGAATGTATTTTCTCATTTTAGATCCCACATAAGTCCCTGCTAATAATGTCATTTAATTTGGACCCCCCTCCCCCCTCCCAGCGTATTGCTTATGACATTTATGAGTCAAATACCCTGTGTCATTTCGACACTTGTAAACACACTGAGTCATGACTTTTGTAGCACGTTTTCACACTGGCTTCGATGATTCTAACATAGTGAGTATTCATCCCAAAATAATGTAGTAAATGTGATTGTGTTTTTTGTTCATATGAGTTAAGAATTTAACATGTACCATGTAAGAGGGTTAGTGAACACTTTTTTACTTGTCGATGAAGAAAGCACATTCTATTCAAAGAGGTAGGATAGTAGGTCTCATACCATGCCAGAAACTATACAGTGAACTAAGCATTGTACAATTAAGCAATAAGGCACGAAGGAATGTGGTATATGGCCAATATACCACGGCTAAGGGATGTTCTTAAGCACGATGCAATGCGGAGTGCCTGGTACAGCCCTTAGCTGTGGTATGTTGGCCATATACCACAAACCCCCGAGGTACCTTATTGTTATTATAAAATGGTTAACAACGTAATTAGAGCAGTAAAAATAAATGTTATCCCTCTAGTGGTGTGGGGGCTGTGCTTTGGCAAAGTGGGTGGGGTTATATCCTTCCTGTTTGGCCCTGTCCGGGGGTATCTTCGGATGGGGCCACAGTGTCTCCTGACCGCTCCTGTCTCAGCCTCCAGTATTTATGCTGCAGTAGTTTATGTGTCGGGGGGCTAGGGTCAGTTGGTTATACCTGGAGTACTTCTCCTGTCTTATCCAGTGTCCTGTGTGAATTTAAGTATGCTCTCTCTAATTCTCTCGTTCTCTCTTTCTTTCTCTCTCTCTGAGAACCTGAGCCCTAGGACCATACGTCACAGCAAACCGGGCATGATGACTCCTTGCTGTCCCCAGTCCACCTGGCCTTGCTGCTGTTCCAGTTTCAACTGCTCTGCCTGCGGTTATGGAACCCCTACCTGTCCCAGACCTGCTGCTTTCAACTCTTAATGATCGGCTATGAAAAGCCAACTGACTTTTATTCCTGATTATTATTTGACCATGCTTGTCATTTATGAACATTTTGAAAATCTTGGCTCTCTCTAATTCTCTCCTTCTCTCTTTCTTTCTCTCTCTCGGAGGACCTGAGCCCTAGGACCATACGTCAGGACTACCGGGCATGATGACTCCTTGCTGTCCCCAGTCCGCCTGGCCTTGCTGCTATTCCAGTTTCAACTGTTCTGCCTGCGGTTATGGAACCGCCACCTGTCCCAGACCTGCTGTTTTCAACTCTTAATGACCGGCTATGAAAAGCCAACTGAAAAGGATTCATGATTATTATTTGACCATGCTTGTCACTTATGAACATTTTGAACATCTTGGCATAGTTCTGTTATAATCTCCACCCGGCACAGCCAGAAGAGGACTGGCCACCCCTCATAGCCTGGTTCCTCTCTAGGTTTCTTCCTAGGTTTTGGCCTTTCTAGGGAGTTTTTCCTAGCCACCGTGCTTCTACACCTGCATTGCTTGCTGTTTGGGGTTTTAGGCTGGGTTTCTGTACAGCACTTCGAGATATAAGCTGATGTACGAAGGGCTATATAAAATAAACTTGATTGATTGATTGATGTTTTGTCATACTCATGGTATACGGTCTGATATACCATGGCTGTCAGCCAATCAGCATTCAGGGCTCGAACCACCCAGTTTATAATACATTATAGTCAATGACATGGATTGTTTACAGTCCTTTTCACTCCCATGATTACACTTAGCTTGTTAGGAGGCCGAGGAGGCCATCAAAATAGCCCTGCGGCTGGCACGAATTACGATAGTGATTGTACACAGGTTAACATACAGTGAGATAGACACACTACCACACCATATGTAGCCTACACTGTATACATGCTGAGGCCAATACATATTGCAAAACAATTTTACCTTGATCAATATGCTTACTATGTAACTGTAAATAACGACCAAAATATATTTAAAAATAACTATCATAATATGTCAATGCTTCATAATGCAAATTGGATATGTTCATTGTGATTGAGATTATACTTATAGAGGTGAGATTAGAGGTGTACACAAATGTCATGTCTGTTCAGGTCCCTATTTTTTTATATATATATTTATACATTTCTCTAGCAAAAAGCTAAATGTAGATGAAAAATCCAAGGCTATTCTTTGTTATTCATTATGCCAATTGAATCCTTCTATAATGGCAAGAAGAATCACACATAAAACAATTGCACAAGTATAGCCTATGTCATTTTATTCACTGAATATATTCGAAGTTACATTCGTTTAAAAAATGGAACAATAATTCTCGCTTTGTGGAAACAATCTTTCTCACAGTCCTCTAATAATTTTGATGATTAGAAGACAGCCTATGATTTATCTATGTCTGTGGAAATAAATCTATCTAAATGTGTATCTGCTATGCTATTCTTTGTCTCATGTCTTTGAAGTGAATAATGAAGAAAGTTAAGATCCGTGCCAACCTTAATTGAGACAGAAGGTCGCTGCATTCAAGTCCTTCTCTATGTTTTGATGATTTGATCTGATAGCCAATAACATGCTCATTTAGCATTTGTATTGTCATGAAACTGATCATGTCATTTCAAATGATATGAAGTTGATATGAAAGGAAATCAAATGTAGTAGTCTTTGTTTACCATCTTCATTCATTCGTTTACATCAATGATGTCGCTCTTGCTGCTGGTGATTCTCTGATCCACCTCTACGCAGACGACACTATTCTGTATACTTCTGGCCCTTCTTTTGACACTGTGTTAACAACCCTCCAGGCGAGCTTCAATGCCATACAACTCTCCTTCCGTGGCCTCCAACTGCTCTTAAATACAAGTAAAACCAAATGCATGCTCTTCAACCGATCGCTGCCTGCTCCTGCCCGCCTGTCCAAAATCACTACTTTGGACGGCTCTGACTTAGAATATGTGGACAACTACAAATACCTAGGTGTCTGGTTAGACTGTAAACTCTCCTTCCAGACCCACATCAAACATCTCCAATCCAAAGTCAAATCTAGAATTGGCTTCCTATTCCGCAACAAAGCATCCTTTACTCATGCTGCCAAACATACCCTTGTAAAACTGACCATCCTACCAATCCTCGACTTCGGTGATGTCATTTACAAAATAGCCTCCAAAACCCTACTCAATAAATTGGATGCAGTCTATCACAGTGCCATCCGTTTTGTCACCAAAGCCCCATATACTACCCACCACTGCGACCTGTACACTCTCGTTGGCTGGCCCTCGCTTCATACTCGTCGCCAAACCCACTGGTTCCAGGTCATCTACAAGACCCTGCTAGGTAAAGTCCCCCCTTATCTCAGCTCGCTGGTCACCATAGCAGCACCTACCCGTAGCACGCGCTCCAGCAGGTATATCTCTCTAGTCACCCCCAAAACCAATTCTTCCTTTGGACGCCTCTCCTTCCAGTTCTCTGCTGCCAATGACTGGAACGAACTACAAAAATCTCTGAAACTGGAAACACCTATCTCCCTCACTAGCTTTAAGCACCAGCTGTCAGAGCAGCTCATAGATTACTGCACCTGTACATAACCCATCTACAATTTAGCCCAAACAACTACCTCTTTACCTACTGTATTTATTTATTAATTTATTTTGCTCCTTTGCACCCCATTATTTCTGTCTCTACTTTGCACTTTCTTCCAATGCAAACCAACCATTCCAGTGTTTTTTTTATTTTTTATTTTACTTGCTGTGTTGTACTCACTTCGCCTCCATGGCCTTTTTATATTTTTATTTATTTATACATATATCTGTTTGCCTTCACCTCCCTTATCTCACCTCACTTGCTCACATTGTATATTGTTGACTTATTTTGTTGACTTATTGTTGTTGTCACATTGTTGACTTATTTTTTTTTTTTTTTTTCACTGTATTATTGACTATATGTTTGTTTTTACTCCATGTGTAACTATGTGTTGTTGTATGTGTCGAACTGCTTTGCTTTATCTTGGCCAGGTCGCAATTGTAAATGAGAACGTGTTCTCAATTTGCCTACCTGGTTAAATAAAGGTTAAATAAAAAAAATAAATAAAAAATTCAGGTGAGCAGGTCATCAAAGCACATGTTGAGTGCAACTAGAAGTTTGTGGCGTAATTTGTCCTTTTGTGCAATACTTTTCACATGAAAAGAAATAATCAACATCAATATTGACTTACAAAATTACTCAGCTTTGAAAAATAAATGGACATCTTTTATTTGGATGCACGGTTTTACATAACTAAATGCTCTAGGTAAGTTTATGCACAAGGTATAGCATTGTTCCACACGGATATGAAGTGATTATATGCATCAGTGTCGCTCTAAATGTGGTCCTCTACTGTATGAGCTGGTTATACTTTATACCAGTATAAAGTTTGTTTTAGGAATGCATTTATTGAACTACCATTTACAGTCCTGGTCAAAGCAAATCTATCTGATCCCAGGTGGACGTTTATAGTATTTACTGTGGCCTACATCTTCAGACCAATATTTGTAGTTTTAGTATATCTTGTATACAATGTAAACATTTACTTTATACTGTAGAGATAACCACACTTGACTTTGAAACATGTCCATTGTTGAAGAACTTAAATATTGTTTTGGATGGCAAATTGATGAGGTTGACGGATTGAGGTAATCGCACCAGTGGGTCTTCCTCAGAGTGGCTGAAAAAGACAGTTGGAGCAGAGGGAAAGAGTGAGGGAGAGAGGGAGGAAGAGAAAGGTGCAGATAATTGATTATTGATCAGAATAGTGAGAGAATCACAAGTACATGCAACAGAGTTTCAAATCATGGTATGAGAAGACGTGATAAGGGCATTCATTTAGTAGAAACATCATACTCTATTGCCCATACATTTTCAATAGCTGAGCTCCTGTAGTAAAATGAAAGTAGCCCTATGGCTATACAGTATGTTCTTAGCAGTACAATGTACTGTAAATGCAGCTACGTTTGTCCCACTACAACTCCACTATACAGATGTCAGGTCTTGCTGTCTGTATGCGTAGCAGTGCGACCACACTCTGTTCCATACCCTCTCTATGCAATGACCACCACAGTAACAACCCAATTGATATGGCGTTCAACTAAACTTATAAATGAGAGTGGAGTGAAAGTGAATGGAGAAGGAGGAGGAGAGAGACTGAACCTACCAATTGGAAGTTATTGAGAAGGTGATCTACATCGACGTCATCATAGCTCTCAAGAAATGAGGGCTCACTTCTGGATTCTTCTTGCATGGGAGGGTCTTCTTGACTGAAAAGACAAGAAGGTTACATTTGACTTTCCTCACACTGTGGAGGCACACTGCAAAAATGCACATTTGGACATACACATGCATGCACACTGGCAAACACACAATCCATTATTGTGCTCTGTACTTGTTCCCACCTTCTCTTTCCCGTCAGAACTGAGTTCAGGTATTTCTTCACAGCCATCTGTTTGCGGAAGCGACTGTAGTTGTCTGTGAAAATGGCATCTGAGTGGCGCTTCACTGGTACCTGGTCCTCCATCATATCATCACTGTGACAAATTAACCATAACACATCATTTTTGAGACATTTGCTAACCTGTTTTGGCTTTTACTCAACTTATCCAATAAATAGGGGTTTTTAAACCAGAAGTAAATCACAATTGTGATGACAAATCTAATACAATTACAACAATTGAGATTATTAACCGTTTTCAAGGCAGATATGCTAATACAACTTTTTTAAGGATATTTCCACATTTTTTCAATGAGACTAAAATCACAGAAATAGGCATACTGGAAGACAATTTTGTGGAATATATATTTCTGTCATGCTTCCTGACTCTAAATGTTTTCAATAAATCTGAATGTCCCTGAAAATATGTTGATATCAATATTATCATACTGTTAAAATACTTTGAATTCGAGTTTAATAGGGGCATTAAACTCTGCGCGCTAATCTGAAGGAAAAGCATAAACTACAGTCTACCTGACTCGCTTTCCAATCAAGGATTCCAGGTACCGCCGCGCCGATAGCTGTCCAAGAAGTTTGCTGTATCCACTTGTAAAGAGACCGTCTGCGTGTCTCGTCGGTCTGCCAACAGATTAAAACAGTTATTAGTCACACTGTCTAGCATAAATCTGAAAAGGTGGTTTAGGAGTCATTTATGGGCGGAGCGTTTCAATAGGCTAATATTGGGGTAAAACAAATATGGGCCTATGTCGATTACTCTTAGACAATACCAAAACGACATTAAGTCACGAGGCAGACATTTTTTGTATCCTGACATTCAATATTCCATTGGAAGAAATGACCACGTTCCACTGATTATTCATTACTTTCTTAATCATCCAGAGAACACAATCAATATTCACGTATATGAAAGTAGCCTGTGGAAAACAATTACATAACATTTCTCAAGACTTAAATGTTATTGTTAGAAAGTACTATTGTTCTAGGATATAGTCGACGAATTAATTGTTGACTATCTTGTTTATGGATTAACCCAGATTTAGAATAAGTTAAAACACGTTAACACTATAGCCTATAATGTATTTGTCCATGATGATATAAATTCCTATTGGTACACATAAAGTTATTGGCCGATAGCCTATAATAGAAAAAGTTAGTACATCGTTGCAGTTCTTGAACTCTTTGGCAAAAGTAACTAATGATGCTCTTTTAAACCTTTATGTCCTCATGCACAAAAACAATACATTTTTAAATGAGTAATAGCGGTATTATTCCTACCTCATAGATGCATATGGCAAACACTGAGTCCGGGAATATAACACACTGCACAGGGCTATTAGGAAAAGGAGCTGGGAGCCGTTCCTTTGTAACATCGCTTTATACCTGTAAAAAGAGATATGGGTTTCATTCAATAATGTTTCTTTCAGATAGCCTACATTCTTATGGTCAATATGAAAACGAGAGGGAATTCTTACAATTATTGTCTCATCATTCGGTACCACGTTATGCACAGAAAAACAAGTTTATCAACACTTTCTATTGTATATTTTTAAGGAATAAGAGTAAACCAGATGCGCAAACCACAAGATTCAAGTTCGCCAATTGTGCTACCCAGTGACACCAGAAAACAAAAACGTTGAGGATGAAGACAAATGTGCAGTTGCGCACGTATCCAATTGGTGAGGACTTGTTTTCAACTATTGTATGAACATTTGTTTATGTGATCAAATGCAATTGCCAATCAAAAATAATTCTTATATTTGGAATCAATAACTATTTACAGTTATTTATTTGCTGGAAGATGGATACAATGACAAAAACTTTAGAATATAGAATGTGATGTGAAGCCTAACTGAAAAGAATATCTAACAAATATCATAATTATCAAAAACCAATAGCATCATTTGAAAAAAGTCTTACATTTTCTTTAGTAAATGATCTGCTGTTCCTCTTGGGTACCGGGTGCTGTCCAAGGTCCTGGAATACTTTGTGTTTGTATCTCCTATAGAAGTCACGGAACACTGTTCAGTACCTCAGTTGCTTCTTCGCTGGTCAGCGTCTCTTACTATACCTTCAACCCTTCCCTCGTTTTATACATCTGAATACTTTTCATCAAGCAGGAAGGCAATCAGATTTGATCAGGGTTGATACGTCATATAAGTCCCATTGGGAGTGATGCATTCGTCATTGGCTTGTTGGCATGTTCATTCAAATCAACCTTATGGTAAAATTAGGTTTTGCTCATACAATAATTCCTTATTTCATATCATGGGTGTTGACTAATCTTATATTATACACATTTGAAATGGTATATGCCTAATAGTTATGAATAGGGGGAAACAAAGCACTAAGATACATAAACAGTAAAAATACCTTTTAACATTTGGTAAGCAAAGTAAATATAATGTTATACACAATGTCGACACAGTGGCTATTTCCATCTCCCCAGATTGTATTTCCGGTATATAACTTGAAATTGGTTTATGTCATTTTGTGATATCGTGGACTATAACTCCCTCTGAGTGGTTGTACAGTGTCTGCATGATAGCCACGAAGAATAAAACAATTCTTGAAACCATGAATAGTCTTTATCAGTTTCAGCACCTACATCTCCTTCCCTTTCTCCTCTTCTACCACCTTTCTCATCTCATCATCTTTCTAATCTATATCACTCTCTCCTCCTAACCACACTCTCCTCCTAACCACATTGTCTCTCCCAATATAACGACATTAAACATTGACATTCCTTTACACAATGCAGATAAAAGGCTCAGTTGACACAGATGTCAGATACTCTCATGCAATAACTTTGCACACTTCCATTACACAAGAACCAATCACATACAAATCCCATCATCCCCTCTTTAGGTTGAACTAAGTAAAGATGTGCACAGATGTTCTGATTGGAGAGAGTGTATTGAACAGAGTTTATCCCAGAGGGAATTAATACTATAGATTTTGTGATCTTATTTGTAGTCTGGTAGATGAAAGACCGTATGTATGGCTGTTGTGCTGGAATGTTGGTGGTTCCATGGGAAAATAGATTAATCATGTATATCTCTCAAGGCTCAAGTACTGACCAAATGTGTTTCTATAACCCATAATGGTTTTGCGGGTTAATTTTAGTGATATGCTTCAGGTTTGAGCCACAGTGTTGTACTTCGGCATCTGGATTCAGTATCAGCGTTGGACTCTAGTTTAGCTGTACTGATTCTCAGTGTTGGGTCCTATGTTTGCATCTCATGTCTTCAAGACTGGGTGATATTGTTGAATGCATCTCATATATTCAAAAATGGGTGGCTGTAGTCCTATCTCAACCAGCAGCCTCTGGAAGCCTAATCACAATTGGAATGTAATCATGCCAAACATCAAGTCGATTACGGACAAAGGACTCGGAAACATGCTCATTTAATTGACAGTGATGATTTCTGGATGAGTCTGGAAAGGACCCTGTCATACAGGAAACACATGCATTATTTTTTTGGAATGTGCAGAATTTGCAAGTTCCATTGGATGAGCCAGTTATAGATCCTCATAAACTACTGCATCGCTGAAACCATACCTTTGGAGTTATGATGCACAGACATCCAGTCATCCAGCAATAATGTCAGCATCACGTCACATGAATATGGATAATACATTACGTGAGCTATAAATTGATCCTTCGTCATGCTCCAATACCTAATGGACAGAACACACAACAGAAAACACCTGGCTATGAGTCGGATGCTGGGGAATGCCACAGCTTGTTAGAGCCTATTGTGGTTTAGATTATCTAGCCGCTGAATAATGGAGATGTGTTTGTTGCCAAATTGGCACTGACAGACTGATTTACGAGCCAGGGTCTAATATGACAGACAGCCACGCCCTCATGGTGAGTCAGTTTTACATAGTTTGCCTGAGGAACTCACTACCCAGTGGATTACTTTATTCCCATTTATGGGTTCCTTCACCAGGGTAAAGGTCCACCTGGATCTTATGAGTAATGGATCCCAAATAGAGGAAATTATATGGCAAAACTAGGTCCAATAAATCAAGACTGAGGGAGAGGACTTTCCTCAGAGTGAAGACCATGATTGATACATATCATCTTCCGTTTTGCTGGCAAACCAAGGGCAAGTTGAACATGGAAATTGAACATTTACAAACATAGATCATTGGTATGTTCTAAACCGTGTACTTAGTTTTATTTAAAGAACAAAATCCACATTTCATTCCCATGGGGGACCTGTTATCATTGTCCTGTTTTAGGCTGAAATCTATGCAATGGATCAATTAAGCAAAGTTCTTCTTCATTGCATCCCAACTAATTCTGTAAATACATTTGTGTCTCAAGCCATATGGAAAACATTATGACCAGTAATGGTCTCAGTGCTTCATTAGTCCAGTAATCAAAGCCACAAACCACCCTACAACACTCCTGAGATCACCAGTCATCAGATCCAATCACATTACAGCTTTGCCTCTCTGCTCTGCTCTCAGAGGTAGAGCCATGCTTTACATTTCCTTCAATACTAACAAGATAAATAGTGAATTTAACTCTCTGAGGAGTTGGCTCTCTGGATATCATCTACACTGTATATAGTGCATTCGGAAAGTATTCAGACCCCTTCCCTTTTTCCACATTTTGTAATCATTCTACACACAATACTCCATAATGACAAAAAACAGAAATACCTTATTTACTTAAGTATTCATACCATTTTCTATGAGACTAGACATTGAGCTCAGGTGTATCCTGTTTCCATTGATCATCCTTGAGATGCTTCTGCAAATTGATTGGAGTCCACCTGTGGTAAATTCAATGGATTGGACTTGATTTGGAAAGGCACACACCTGTTTATTTAAGGTCCCACATTTGACAGTGCATGTCAGAGCAAATACCAAGCCATGAGGTCGAAGGAATTGTCCGTAGAGCTCTGAGACAGGATTGGGTCGAGGCAAAGATCTGTGGAAGGGTATATTTTGCCGCATTGAAGGTCCACAAGAACACAGTGGCCTCCATCATTTTTAAATGTAAGAAGTTTGGAACTACCAAGACCCTTCCTAGAGCTGGTCGCCTGGCCAAACTGAGCAATCGGGGGAGAAGGGCCTTGGTCACGGAGGTGACCAAGAACCTATTGGTCACTCTGACAGAGCTCTAGAGTTCCTCTGTGGACCTTCCAGGACAACCATCTCTGCAGCACTCCACCAATCAGGCCTTTATGGTAGAGTGGCCAGACAGAAGCCACACCTCAGTAAAATACACAACAGCCCGCTTGCCAAAAGGCACCTAAAGACTCTCAGACCATGAGAAGCAAGATTCTCTGGTCTGATGAAACCAAGATTGAACTCTTTGACCTGAATGTCAAGCGTCCTGGCACCATCCCTACGGTGAAGCATGGTGGTGGCGGCATCATGCTGTGGGGATTTCAGCGGCTGGGACTGGGAGACTAGTCAGGATCGAGGCAAAGATGAATGTAGCAATGTACAGAGAGAGATTCTTGATGAAAACCTTCTACATAGCGCTCAGGACCTCAGACTGGGGCGAAGGTTCACCTTCCAACAGGACAACGACCCTAAGCACACAGCCAATACAACGCAGGATTGGACTCGAGGCTGTAATCGCTGCCAAAGGTGCTTCAACAAATACTTATGTAAATGTGATATTTTCGGTTTTACATTTTTTATACATTTGCCAAAAATTCTAAACACCTGTTTATGCTTTGTTATTATGGGGTATTATGTGTACATTGATGACGAAAGAAACAATTTAATACATTTTAGAATAAGTCTGTAACATAACAAAATGTGGAAAAAGTCAAAGGTGTGAATACTTTCCGAATGCACTGTATGAAAAATCAATAACAGGTGTGGAGGCACACTCTTTTGTGATGTACCTCGGGACAAACAGGATTATTGGCAGCGAGGTCTACCTAGTTTAGCAGGCACACTGTGGGAAGGAATAGCTTACTAAATCTTTCTATTAAACTCATATTGATCAGGCACATCCGTCTCTAGTCCCTATGTCACCTGCATTTGTGAACATCAATCACAATGTAAAATAATGGAGACAAATATAAGAATTTGGGCATGGCCTATATTAAAATCTCTACGGGATCGGTGTCCCCCCGCCAGATAGTTGAGCTAACGTAGGCTAATGTGATTAGCATGAGGTTGTAAGTAAAAAAAAAAAAAAATCCCATGACATAGACAAATCTGATATGGACAGAAAGCTTAAATTCTTGTTAATCTAACTGCACTGTACAATTTACAGTAGCTATTACAGTGAAATAATACCATGATATTGTTTGAGGAGAGTGCACAATTTTGTGTTAACAAACCAATTAGGCACATTTGGGCAATCTTGATACAACATTTTGAACAGGTATACAATGGTTCATTGGATCAGTCTAAAACTTTGCACATACACTGCTGTCATCTAGTGTGCAAAATCTAAATTGCTCCTGTGCTGGAATAATACATTATGGCCTTTCTCTTGCGTTTCAAAGATGATGGTACAAAAAAAACGCATGTTTTTTTCTTTGTATTATCTTTTACGAGATATAATGTGTTATATTTTCCTACATTAATTTCACATTTCCACAAACTTCAAAGTGTTTCCTTTCAAATGGTATCAAGAGTACGCATATCTTTGCTTCTGGATTTGAGCTACAGGCAGTTAAATTTTGGTATGTCATTTAAGGCAAAATTTTAAATAAAGGGTAAATAAATAAAATAAAAGGTGGCCTCCTATGATGGTGCCATGTTGAAAGTCAGTTAGCTCTTCAGTAAGGCCATTCTACTGCCAATGTTTGTCTATGGAGATTGCATGGCGGTGTGCTCGATTTTATACGCCTGTCAGCAACGGGTGTGGCTGAAATAGCCGAATCCACTAATTTGAAGGGGTGTCCACATACTTTTGTATATATAGTGTATGTTCCATAGTCAAACAGACTTAATTTACTTTGTACATTCTCTCTGGCTACAATGTATGTATTGCTGAAAATATAAATATGGAAATATAACCACTTGACACGTCTCTTTCCTCCTTCGTACTTGATTGGTTGATAAAGTGAGGAGAAGAATCTCGGGACAGCAAGATGTCCGCGCACATTTGAAAAACTGATGTAGCTAGGTATATTTTTATTTTATGTGTTGCTTTAAGGTGTTTTTATGTTGACAATACTGACTAAGTGGTACTCCAGGAAGAGTCATATAAAGAAAAGACAAGGACTCCAAGACAAGAGCCAGACTATTCCTTATTATCAGGTTCGCGCCTGTGCCACGGTAGCATGCTAGCTAGCTAACGTTAGCTAGCCAGCTAGACACTGCATGTATGACAGTATGCTAATCTAAACATGGTTGCTAGCTAGTTAGCCAGACACAAAGATGCGACACTCAACGTTATTTATATGTGTACTTGAAGTTTACGCAATGTGTCCAGCTAGTATTAGCAATCTGTTATAACGTGAGTCTTTCATGCTGAACGTTTTGCTACTGAAATAGTTAACCGGCTGGCCTAGCTTCAAGCCAATTGCTTGTTAGCTTAAGTCATGATACAACAAAAATAATGATGACCACAGACAGTAGCTAGCTACAATTATTTTATCTTTAAGGCTATTGCTAGCTGTAGTATTTTAATAGTTATCTAGCTATAATTAGTAAGTTGTTATAGTTAGCTACGTGTCTGCCGTTGAGCATGTTCTATCTAAGTTAGCAGTTGAGTTGGCTACCAAAATAAACAATTCACAATGAGCTGGCCAACTAACGTTAGTATAACTTATTGACTCTGACCAACATGTCATGTCAATTCACTCAAGTTTCCAGACCTGAGCATCCCTTCAGTCTGGTGAACACTCTGCCTCATCACTGGTCTCATTGGATTTTCGAAGTATTTCACAGCATTCTACAGGTGAAGTGTAACAGGATATCGCTAAGTGATGTACTGTCAGATGTTTATAATGTATTTGACTTCATGCTGTAACATACACTATCTCTCTCTGTCTCTCGCTCAGAAATAATGCTGATATCTGGAACTCATGTCGAACGTCTATGAAGAGAGAGCCACAATGATAGCCGCAGGGGAATTGCAGTCGTTTGGCCCGTTTGGCCGTGAGCACTGCAAGAACCACCCAAACGCTGTGAACCTGCAGCTCCGGCAGTTGCAGCCAGCCTCTGAGCTCTGGTCCTCAGATGGAGCAGCCGGTCTGGTGGGCTCTCTCCAGGAGGTCACTCTGCAGGAGAAGAAGAGGGTAAGACTGGGGGGAAACTCTTGGTCATCTTCTCTCACATTTACAGGGTGCTACTGATAAATATGTATAGCTATATCTGGGATAAATAACATGTTTGCCAGATAGCTTCCTTGCTTTGGTTCAAATACAATCTCCTTACTCGGCTTATGGTTTCAGGTGCATACTTTTCTTTAAAGCGCTTTCTATTGTGTGCTGGTTCTGTTTGATACATAAGCCGAGTAAGGAGATTGTTTTCACTATTGTGTGTCTGTTTGCAGGAATGCTGGTTGCTGAGAAAGGGTTCCAGTGTGGACAGTGATGAGATGGAGTATGATGAGGAGCTCTATGCAGCAGGAAACATGGTCATATGGAGCAAAGGGAGCAAGAGTCAAGCCTCCCACGTCTACAAAGCTTTTACCGTGGACAGTCCAGTACAACAGGTAATCAAAATCACCAGATCAAACTAAACATGTCATATTAAACATACATGCATACCTACATACTCTGTGTGTACATTATATGGCATGTCTGTTGTTATCATCAACATTAAGATATTAGTCAGCTTATCAATAAATACTTTTTTTTCAGGATGTATATCCGATAATATCTCTCTCCCTCCCTTTTCAGGCATTATGGTGTAACTTTGGTATTCCACAAAATAAGAAAGATGGTAAGTAGACCGATGCCACATCCTCATCGTCACAATTTATTTACATTAAATTCTAGAGCTCATTGATGTACAGTACCAGTCAAAATTTTGGACACACCTACTCATTCAATGGCGTTTCTTTATATCGACTATTTTCTACATTGTGTAATAATAGTGAAGACATCAAAATAACACATGGAATCATGTAGTAACCAAAAAAGTGTTAAACAAATCAAAATATATTTGAGATTTTTCAAAGTAGCCACACGTTGCCTTGATGACAGCTTTGCACACTCAACCAGCTTCACCTGGAATGCTTTTCCAACAGTCTTGAAGGATTTCCCACATATGATAAGCACTTGTTGGCTGCTTTTCCTTCACTCTGCGGTCCAATTCATCCCAAACCATCTTAATTGGGTTGAGGTCGGGTGATTGTGGAGGCCAGGTAATCTGATGCATTACTCTCCTTCTTGGTGAAATAGCCCTTACACAGCCTCGGTGGAAACCACACATGCAGAGATTATCCGTTAACCTACTCTATGTCTCATAAAATCTATAATTTGGCCTCATCAGACCAAAGGACAGATTTCCACCTGTCTAATGTCCATTGCTCGTGTTTCTTGGCCCAAGCAAGTCTATTTTTCTTATTGGTGTCCTTTAGTAGTGGCTTCTTTGCAGCAATTGGACCATGAAGGCCTGATTCACGCAGTCCCCTCTGCAGTTGGTTTTGGGATGTGTCTCTTACTGGAACTCTGTGAAGCATTTATTTGGGCTGCAATTTCTGAGGCTGGTAACTCGAACGAATTTATCCTCTGCAGCAGAAGTAGCTCTGGGTCTTCTGCTGGGTTCTTGAATGAGTAGGTGTGTCCAAACTTGTGACTTATATATCTATTTTAAATATACAGTACATATAAAAAAATATCTCAGTAATATTGTGAAGAGGTTAATTTGCTCTATTGTATTCCAGAGCAGGAGATTTTGGAGCAGACAGTGTGTATTGTCCAGAGCAGCTGTGTGAATGTGCACAGTGTGACAGGGAAGGACTTTATCTCCCCTCTACCCTTTCAGGTGAGTTCCTCATCACTGATTGGTATGCTGTTACATTGTCTAAAATGTGTGTTATCATCGCTGGATGATCTGTCATTTGACGTTTCATGGTGTTCATTACATGTTGAATTTGGTGATGTACTACTTGTGATGAAATGTGATTTACTTTGAACATTTGTTAGATAAATCCTTATTTGTACATTTTGTAAAATATGTCTCCTAGTCCTGGCTGTTTTAATTTCCTCGTTAGAATCCCTTAAGGAGAACTAGCAGATATGGATAGTAATTATTGTTGTTTACACAGTTATTGATATTCTCCAGGACCAGTCCATTGTCTTTTTAACTAATGGTAATGGGGGATTTGGCTCACTGACAGCTGACAAGAGCCTTCAGATTATAATGAAAAAGACCATCATGCAATTAACTGCCTCTGCATTTATGTGTGATTCTTTTTCACATCGAAGTCCACTTGATATGATTTGAATTTGGTTTTGTTTTCCTGGTGATTTGCGGAAAAAACATTGCGTAAGTCTACGTTGTGACATGCAGGGTAGATTACGTTGCTTTCTTGGGAGCTAATTTAGCTGATGTTGATTGGGTCCACATTTACAGACCAGATTTGTATTGGTGGATGCATTTTTTAAATTTTTAAATACATTTTTTAATCGGTTCAGTTGTATTTGATAAGACATGACTCACTAGCTGCCGTCAGACTCCACCATTATTCTACTGTAAATAGGGACATGTCTCTTTTCCCACGAGATACTATGAAAATGCAAACTGCCTGTTTCTTTAGTGAGCCATTCAAGTGTTGACAAATCATGTTTATCAATTTTTTCTCCAACATCACCTTGATAGAGTTTCATGAAATTAAGTTCTGTGACTCTCGCCTTTTACAGGTCTCTAATCTGTGGCCTACTAAGTTTGGTCTGCTGTTAGAACGCAAAAACTCTGCACCCGATGCTTCTCAGAGTCCTCCCAGGTACACAGCAGAAACCTGTAATGCACACACCCTGCTGTTTCAGATATATTTCGGTTCATGCAAGTGTGTCAGTAGTTTGTTTTGAACATACCACTGTTTGTTTCTCTGTTATCAGGGAACCTCTTCCCACAGTATTCAGCATGCTGCACCCTCTGGATGAGATTGCCCCAGTGGTGTGCAGGCCTACAGGTGAGTCTCTCAAACACGCATACATAGAAATTGTCACAATTTGTTTGACATTGTGTTTACAAAGAGCACGGCGGAAACCACCATACAAATAAACTATAATGGATGTTGAAACCTGAATGTTGGAGCCAGCATATTGTTGGCCCTCTTGCACTCCTTGGCTGCCCTGTTAGCTGACTACCGGTACCCTAATTGCTGGCCCCATTATGGCTTGTTAATTGCTCATCTCCTGTGTCTCTGGCAGGTCTGTTCGAGGCTGCACGTGTGCAGTACGTCTCTGACAGCACCATGAAAATCGTCTTCTCCAACTGCGAGCCCTCCATAGTCATGACATACGACACCGTGCAGTGCATACACTCTGTGTGGGCGCTGCGCAAAGTCACTCCAGATGTAAGATAACATGCAAGAACAACACTGTTATTACTGTTCCATTACTGCTTCCTCTGTGGTTCTTCAGTAATAGAAAATGTAATGTTCATGGCATCAATGGAATTGGTAAATAATCCTCATAGCAAGAGTGATGACTCAAAGGCCTATCTACGACCCCTAAGGATGGATTTAAATTGGTCCGACACGGCCAGGGATAATTACAAAATGACACATTGGTTTCCTTACACCAGTGGTTACTTAACTTTTTATAGTCCCGTACCCTTTAAAACATTCAACCTCCAGCTGCATACCCCTTTTAGCACCAGGGTCAAATGTTGTTTTTTTGCCATCATTGTAAGCCTGCCACACACTATACGGTACATTTATTAAACATAATAATGAGTGTGAGTTTTTGTCGCAACTCGGCTCGTGGGAAGTGACAAAGAGCTCTTATAGGACCAGGGCACAAATACAGTTGAAGTCAGAAGTTTACATACACCTTAGCCAAATACATTTAAACTCAGTTTTTCACAATTCCTGACATTTAATCCTAGTAAAAATTCCCTGTCTTAGGTCAGTTAGGATCACCACTTTATTTTAAGAATGTGAAATGTCAGAATAATAGTAACGAGAATGATTTATTTCAGCTTTTATTTCTTTCATCACATTCCCAGTGGGTCAGAAGTTTACATACACTCAATTAGTATTTGGTAGCATTGCCTTTAAATTGTGTAACTTGGGTCAAACGTTTCGGGTAGCCTTCCCCAAGCTTCCCACAATAAGTTGGGTGAATTTTGGCCCATTCACCCTGACAGAGCTGGTGTAACTGAGTCAGGTTTGTAGGCCTCCTTGCTCGCACACGCTTTTTCAGTTCTGCCCACAAATTTTCTATAGGATTGAGGTCAGGGCTTTGTGATAGCCACTCCAATACCATGACTTTGTTGTCCTTAAGCCATTTTGCCACAACTTTGGAAGTATGCTTGGGGTCATTGTCCATTTGGAAGACCCATTTGCGACCAAGCTTTAACTTCCTGACTGATGTCTTGAAATGTTGCTTCAATATATCCACATAATTTTCCTTCCTCATGGAGCCATCTATTTTGTGAAGTGCAGCAGTCCCTCCTACAGCAAAGCACCCCCACAACATGATGCTGCCACCCCCATGCTTTACGGTTGGGTTGGTGTTCTTCGGCTTGCAAGCCTCCCCCTTTTCCCTCCAAACATAACTATGGTCATTATGGCCAAACAGTTCTATTTTTGTTTCATCACACCAGAGGATATTTCTCCAAAAAGTATGATCTTTGTCCCCATGTGCAGTTGCAAACCGTAGTCTGGCTTTTTTATGGCGGTTTTGGAGCAGTGGCTTCTTCCTTGATGAGCGGCCTTTCAGGTTTTGTCGATATAGGACTCGTTTTACTGTGGATATAGATACTTTTGTACCTGTTTCCTCCAGCATCTTCACAAGGTCCTTTTGCTGCTGTTCTGGGATTGATTTGCACTTTTTGCACCAAAGTACTTTCATCTCTAGGAGACAGAACACGTCTCTTCCTGAGCGGTATGACGGCTGCGTGGTCCCATGGTGTTTATATTTGCGTACTATTGTTTGTGCAGATGAACGTGGTACCTTCAGGCATTTGGAAATTGCTCCCAAGGATGAACCAGACTTGTGGAGGTCTACAATTTTTTTCTGAGGTCTTGGCTGATTTCTTTTGATTTTCCAATGATGTCAAGCAAAGAGGCGCTAGGTTTGAAGGTAGGCCTTGAAATACATCTACAGGTACGCCTCCAATTGACCAAATGATGTCAATTAGCCTATCAGAAGCTTCTAAAGCCATGACATCATTTTCTGGAATTTTCCAAGTTGTTAAAAGGCACAGTCAACTTAGTGTATGTAAACTTCTGACCCACTGGAATTGTAAACAGTGAATTATAAGTGAAATAATCTGTCTGTAAACAATTGTTGGAAAAATTACTTGTGTCATGCACAAAGTAGATGTCCTAACCGACTTGCCAAACTACAGTTTGTTAACAAGAAGTTAGTGGAGTGGTTGAAAAACAAGTTTTAATGACTCCAACCTGAGTGTATATAAACTTCCCTCTTCAACTGTAATAATAATCAATCATTTTGCTCTTCATGTAACCATCTTACATATCAAACCATATTTGTTAATCGAAAATTGTGAATAACTCACCACAGGTTAATAAGGAGGGTGTGCTTGAAAGGTTGCACATAACTGCGATGTTGGGTTGTATTGGAGAGAGTCTCAGTATTAAATCCTTTTCCACTCGGTCTTTGCCTGTATTTAGTTTTCATGCTAGTGAAGGCCGAGAATCCACTCTCACATAGGTACATGGTTGCAAAAGGCATCAGTGTCTTAACAGCTCAATTTTCCAAGGCAGGATACTCTGAGCGCAGCCCAATCCAGAAATCTGGCAGTGGCTTCTGATTTAAATTCAATTTTCACAGAACAGTTTGTTGCATTTTTGACGAGGCTCTCTTGTTCAGACATCGGTAAGTGGATTGGAGGCAGGGCATGAAAGGGATAACAAATCCAGTTGTTTGTGTCATACGTTTCTGGAAAGTACCTGCGTAATTGCGCACACAACTCACTCAGGTGCTTCGCTATATCACATTTGACATTGTAAGCTTGAGCTCATTTGCACACAAAAAAATCATACGATGGAAAGACCTGTGTGTTGTCTTTGTTAATGCAGACAGAGAAGAGCTCCAACTTCTTAATCATAGCCTCAGTTTTGTCCTGCACATTGAATATAGTTGCGGAGAGTTCCTGTAATCCTAGATTCAGATCATTCAGGTGAGGAAAAAACATCACCCAGATAGGCCAGTCGTGTGTGAAACTCGTCTGACCGCTTGCATGATGACAAGTGAAAATTATGGGTCAGTAAAGAACTTTTAAGCTCGTCTCTCAATTAAAAAATGTTTGTCAATACTTTGCCCCTTGATAACCAGCGCACTTCTGTATGTTTTAAAAGCGTTACATGCCCATATCATTGCATAGTGCAGAAAATACACGAGAGTTCAGGGGCCTTGCTTTAACAAAGTTAATCATTTTCACTGTAGTGTCCAAATCGTCTTTCAAGCTGTCAGGCATTCCCTTGGCAGCAAGAGCCTCTCGGTGGATACTGCAGTGTACCCAAGTGTCGTCGGGAGCAACTGCTTGCACGCGCGTTACCACTCTACTATGTTTCCCTGTCATGGCTTTTGCCCCATCAGTACAGATACCAACGCATTTTGACCACGAGAGTCCATTTCATGTCACAAAGCTGTCCAGTACTTTAAAAATATCCTCTCCTGTTGTCCTGGTTTCCAGTGATTTGCAGAAGAGGATGTCTTCCTTAATTGACCCACCCATAAACGTAACGGACATATACCAGGAGCTGTGCCAGGCCCGCCACGTCTGTTGACTCATCCAGCTGTAACGCATAGAATTCACTGCCTTTTATGCGAAGCAGTAATAAAAAAAATAAAAACATCTCCTGCCATGTCACTGATGCATCTTGAAACAGTGTTGTTTGATGAAGGCATTGTCTGTATAGTTTTTTTGGCCTTTTCCCCCAGCATTGTCCCAGCCATATCCTCGGCCCGCAGGAAGAATTAAGTCCTCCACAATAGTATGGGGCTTGCCTCTCCTAGCCACTCAGTAGCTCACCATATAAGACACTTCTAGCCGCTTCTTGTTAATGGTATCTGTTGGTTTTATACTTGTCTTACTACTTGAAAGTTGTCTTAATTCTCGCTCAAAAAACTCCTGTGGCTTATTTTTCAAATGGGCATGTTTTGTTTCTAAATGTCTGCGCAAGAGTGAAGGTTTCATTAAGTTGTGAGATCGTACTTTGCACATATAACACACTGTGGCTGAGGAAAGGCACTACTCACAATATAAGTAAACCCCAAATCAATGTAGTTATCATATTTGCGCCTCTTCGATGGTCCAACGTCCCGGTCTGTTCGGTGCTTTACCGGGTAAGGGGGCAGTAGCTGCGTCAGATTCACAACTGTCAGTGTCCATGCTAGCTGGGCTAACAACACATTTAGAATTACTGATGCTAGCATTGGATGTGTGGTCGTGGAAGCAGAAGAACTTGTGTCGTTGACAGGTGCAGGTGTAGTACTGCTGGTAGTAGCAGTACTACTAGTAGAGCTGGTATGTGTCTTAATGGACGCGGGCCTTACTTTTTTTCCACCATTTATCAATTTTCGCGCAAATGGAATGAGCAGCAGCTACGTTTGGCTACATATGGACCGTTAGTGGAATTCCCGTAAGAGAGTAACGGTTAATGTGATTGGATGTTAATTATTTGACTAGGCTACCTGTATTTGACATTGTGTTATTTCGCTTAACACTAGATGGTTTGATTTTGTTTTTGGGGGAAAAGGGTGAAAAAAACTCGCCCAAATGTATAGCCCCGTTGGAAATTATAAATGGACTGTTTGAAAATGTGAAGAAAATCCTAACAATGAAAATAATATAAATTAAAAAAAAAACTTTCACCTCCTCTAAAACACACTAATTCCCCTAACCTCAATGATTTGAGTTGCTGACATGAATTGACCAGGTCGATGACCTCTTGCAAAGTAGTCACACATTTCTGTCTTAAACATTATGATTAGGCTACACAGCACACTCTAGATTGGGAGTAATAGATTAAGAGCCCAGACACAGCAATTGTGTTTTCTGGCTGAGTGTACTTAGCACCTATGAACCTAATTAGCGAACCGAGTGTGCACTGATTTAACATTTTAGAATCACGTGAAAAAAGTTGGCAGTCATACATCTACAGCGAGTTGTCCCTAAAACAAAGCACGATGAGTGATTGGCAGACGAACGCTAGATCCACGTTCGTGTGTGAGCCTTAAGTACTCTGAAAGCCAGCCTATGGAACAACCACCCTGGTCTCCCCTATTTACTGTGCATGTTGTTGGAAGACCAACTAAAGTACAAATGTGACGATTGGGACACTCAAGTTATACTCCATGATTAGACTATCATAGATGGATTTAAGGTGAGCCTTTTTGTCCAATAAATGACTTGCATGTATACATGGTTTTGTTTAGGCATTTTAGTTAGTTTGACATTTTGACAAAGGAAACCAACTGGACCAAATGGGGGTAAAAAATACAATGTAACAAATATTCCAACTCTGACCCGAACTATAGCAACCAAACTGTGTGAAAATGGCACCCGGACCCTGCCCCTTTTTGTTTGCGCACCATCGGGACCACGTCAGACTGATCTAAATTGCTAGTTTGGTCATTGGGTGGGAGCTTTCTGATGAGTTGTGTCTGGGGGGGTTGGAACAGAATCCGTTGCTTGTATATCATTTGAGTTGAACCTTTCACCTTTTAACTCTGTCCCACAGGAGCAGTCCACAGTGCTGAAGTGTCCGGAGCAGGTAGACACGCCCCAAGGCCTGATGCCGCCCAGCTTTCTGACCACACACCTGAGGAACGTCTCCAGGATGGACTCGCCCGGTTCACCCTTTCATTGCCACGCCCTGCACAACCAAAACAGGATGACCTCATCACCAGGCCTCCACTCACGGACACACTCACCCAATATCTCCAGCATGGCTGCACTCAGGTGAGTTTATACCAGGTGTCTTCAGTTGTGGTCCTGGAACGCTACAGAGTGCAGGCTTTGAGTCAAATACCCAAAGAGGATGTAAATACCATATACAGTAAACAGGATCTCTGCCATCCCACAGGATTATACACAGTTTCCGTCAAACATTCACCCTCAAAAGCTCATGACTCATTTACAACCACCACACTATGGACCATAACCAACCATCCTTCTGCGCTCTTCTGACATGTCTGTAGCCGGTCCCACTCCCCTGGCATGGCGGCACCCTCCTTTTCGGTCGCGGCACGGTTTAACATGTCGTACCACTCATCGTCACCCAGAGGGCACAGTTTCCTGCCCTCGCCCAACAGCACGGCCAATGAGTCTGTGCTGGTCCCGGAGATGGAGCCCATAGTGCCTGACCTATGCATTGAGCAGCTGTGGAGTGAGACGGCTTCCTCCCACAGGTCAGTGTCCGACATTCACCTCTGCACTGCTGGCTACAGTAGTTGTCATGAATCCTGCTCTGTGGTCTAGTTGGTTGAACCACTCCTAGTTTTTAATTAGGGCTGGGAATTACCAGGGACCTGACGATACGATATCACGATACTTAGGTGCTGATACGATATGTATTGCAATTCTCGCTATTGCATATGTATTGAAATTCGGTATTGCGATTTGATGTTTCAATGTTGCTCACTATATACCACCCTGCATACCACTGCTGGCTTGCTTCTGAAGCTAAGCAGGGTTGGTCCTGGTCAGTCTCTGGATGGGAGACCAGGTGCTGCTGGAAGTGGTGTTGGAGGGCCAGTAGGAGGCACTCTTTTCTCTGGTCTAAAAAATATCCCAATGCCCCAGGGCAGTGATTGAGGACACTGCCCTGTGTAGGGTGCCGTCTTTCGGATGGGACGTTAAATGGGTGTCCTGACTCTCTGAGGTCATTAAAGATCCCGTGGCACTTGTCGTAAGAGTAGGGATGTTAACCCCGGTGTCCTGGCTAAATTCCCAATCTGGTCCTCTAACCATCACGGTCACCTAATAACTAGTTTACAATTGGCTCATTCATCCCCCTCCTCTCCCCTGTAACTATTCCCCAGGTCGTTGCTGTAAATGAGAAGGTGTTCTCAGTCAACTTACCTGGTAAAATAACGGATAAATAAAAAAATATACAGTTGAAGTTGGAAGTTTACATACACTTAGGTTGGAGTCATTTTAAAACTCAATTTTCAACCACTACACATTTCTTGTTAACAAACTGTAGTTTTGGCAAGTCGGTTAGGACATCTACTTCGTGCAGAGCACAAGTACTTTTTCCAACAATTGTTTACAGACAGATTATTTCACTTATTATTCACTGTATCACAATTCCAGTGGGTCAGAAGTTTACATACACTAAGTTGACTGTGCCTTTTAAACAGCTTGGAAAATTCCAGAAAATTATGTCATGGCTTTAGAAGCTTCTGATAGGCTAATTGACGTCATTTAAGTCAATTGGAGGTGTACCTGTGGATGTATTTCAAGGCATACCTTCAAACGCTGTGCCTCTTTGCTTGACATCATGGGGAAATCAAAATAAATCAGCCAAGACCTCAGAAAAACCATTGTAGACCTCCACAAGTCTGGTTCATCCTTGGAAGCAATTTCCAAACACCTGTAGGTAACTTGTTCATCTGTACAAACAATAATACGCAAGTATAAACACCATGGGACCACGCAGCCGTCATACCGCTCAGGAAGGAGACGCGTTCTGTGTCCTAGAGATGAACGTACTTTGGTGCGAAAAGTGCAAATCAATCCCAGAACAAGAGCAAAGGACCAACAGGTACTTTGTACCTGTTCAAAGTATCTATATCCACAGTAAAATGAGTCCTATATCGACATAACCTGAAAGGCTGCTCATCAAGGAAGAAGCCACTGCTCCAAAACCTCCATAAAAAAGCCAGACTACGGTTTGCAACTGCACATGGGGACAAAGATCATACTTTTTGGAGAAATGTCCTCTGGTCTGATGAAACAAAAATAGAACTGTTTGGCCATAATGACCATCGTTATGTTTGGAGAAAAAAGGGGGAGGCTTGCAAGCCGAAGAACACCATCCCAACTGTGAAGCATGGGGGTGGCAGCATCATGTTGTGGGGGTGCTTTGCTGCAGGAGAGACTGGTGGACTTCACAAAATAGATGGCTCCATGAGGAAGGAAAATTATGTGGATATATTGAAGCAACATTTCAAGACATCAGTCAGGAAGTTAAAGCTTGGTCGCAAATGGGTCTTCCAAATAGACAATGACCCCAAGCATTCTTCCAAAGTTGTGGCAAAATGGCTTAAGGACAACAAAGTCAAGGTATTGGAGTGGCTATCACAAAGCCCTGACCTCAATCCTATAGAAAATTTGTGGGCAGAACTGAAAAAGCGTGTGCCAGCAAGGAGGCCTACAAACCTGACTCAGTTACACCAGCTCTGTCAGGAGGAATGGGCCAAAATTCACCCGACTTATTGTCGGAAGCTTGTGGAAGGCTACCCAAAACGTTTGACCCAAATTACACAATTTAAAGGCAATGCTACCAAATACTAATTGAGTGTATGTAAACTTCTGACCCACTGGGAATGTGATGAAAGAAATAAAAGCTGAAATAAATCATTCTCTCTACTATTACTCTGACATTTCACATTCTTAAAATAAAGTGGTGATCCTAACTGACCTAAGACAGGGAATTTTACTAGGATTAAATGTCAGGAATTGTGAAAAACGGAGTTTAAATGTATTTGGCTAAGGTGTATGTAAACTTCCGACTTCAACTGTATCTGCTGCAGAGAGACGAGAGCGCATGAAAATATTTGTCTTGTAAATAAAAGAGCTGAAAACATTTTGGCTCACTATTTGTAAAGAAGAGGAAGAACAAACTATAGGATGAAAAATACCAGACTTTGATTTTGAAGTCCTATATATAGATATATCGTCCCATAATAATATTGCGAAAGAAATCAATGAATGTTTATCATTATTTTTGTCAGTTAGACACTGCTGATCTTTCCATGTTACTGTGTTTTTTTGGGTTGGACTATATTATGATAACATTATCTATTGTCGATGATATATAGCCATTGTCGAAAATGACAATTGTGATGCAACAATGGTTTAACCCATTTGAACTTGACTGACGCAGCGCAGTAAAGAACGGAGTCTTGCATTGCACATCAGGGCAGCACACAAGTGACGTTCTCAGTAATTTGCCTATTCCTATTTGCTATAGCCTATTTCAATAAATATGTTCTATACAGAACGCAAGAGAGGAATGTAGGACAGACAGAGCAGAGAATTCCACAAAAACAGCACAAAATGTCCAGAAAATATTGTTTCTCTCTCTCTCTCTCTCTCTGTCTCTGTCTCTGTGTCTCTCTGTCTCTGTCTCTCTCGCTGTCAGATGCGTGGGCCTCATAGCCTAAACGTTTTTATAACGGACACTCCTTAACTATCTTGTCTAGTTGTTTAAAAAAACGTAGCCTATGTTCCCTTCTCTCTCCATTCGATACGTTAGGAATATGGCTTTGGGCTATAGGCTGCGCTTTCTTTGTTTTATGCATGTCTTTCTCCCGCTCAAACAATGAACGTAACAGAGTTCCATGTCAAAAAGTTGTTTGAATAGCCTAAAAACGTAAGGTAGCCAGGATGATAATAATAATGAGAGGGAACAAATCGTATCAATAGCCTATGAATGACAGTTTCATCAAGGTAGAAATGATCTATGCGGGCCTGGGAAAAACATTCCTCCATGCCAGGTTGAAGACCAAATGGCCAATAACCTATCCTCCTCCGAGGCCTATCATACAATCTTTAAGACAAGTTAAAGTTATGAATAGTAGCATATTTCTCAAATAGTCTAGCCTGAGAAGATGTTGTGCGGAAGTTGACACTTTCAAAAATAACAAGAATGAAAGTGTTTAGCCTAGGCATAGGTTTTTCTCAATCATAGCTTTATGAGAGAGAGGACAAACAATATTATTCATTCACCTTTATTTTGAGGCATATAAAGCAATTATTATCCAGTTTTGAAGACGGTAGACTCCATGATCTATAACCTAATCAGACTGTCATGACTCCATCATGTGTGGCCATAATGGGGTCGGCCAATAGGGGCCGATAACATTTTAAATCAATGTTTTATGGGTACATATTCACGATGGGACAATGGTTGACATCGCTCAACCCTACAGTGTTTACAATATGTTTTTAAATGCTGAAAAATATTTTATTACGCCTAAGGTTGGAATAATTAAAGTCCTGAGAACATATAGCAAACTTGTAATGCCATTTCTAAGTACCATGGAATCCATAATTGTAGGGCACAATGTGATCATAGGTGTGAGAATGCAATTAAATAGGTCTTTATTGTCTCTATGGGGCAATTATTGTGCTGAATAAATGTACATACATATACACAGCAACTATCCATTTGACAAGGGGAAGATAAAAAATAATTGAACAGTAAATATATGGCTGTTATACAGTTATGGTGTTTAAAGGTGATGCTGTGTGTCTGAGAGAGAGGTTAACAACACTCTGCTTCTACAGGGAGATGAGCTGCCAGGCCTCTAAGGTGTTCATCACCTCTGACTTGTGTGAGAACAAGTACCTGTGCTTCCTCGTGGAGTCCCACCAACAGCTCAGGTCAGGGAACACGCATCTTATCTTTGTAGCTTTCGGTGTCCTATCTCTGTCTTTCTTTCTTAGTCTCAGTAAATCATTCTCTCTCACATGTTGATTTGTTTATCTTCACAGATGTGTAAAATTCATTGAGAGCAACAATCCTTCCCAGCTTATCTTTGCATCTGTTGCCACTATCCCTGCAAAAGACGCAGCACCATTGCAGGTAAAGTCAATTTGACTAATTGCTTTGCGTTTCCCTTAGCGGTGGCAACGATTCTATGTCTCTCAGGACCCAATTAAGCTATTTTAGGCTAGATCTTAATCCTATACTTATCAAAGGCATACTGTACTTTTATGATGGTCAAGGTCCTATCTTATTGACTGCTTTATTCTTTCTTTTTATTTTTTTATTTTTTTTATCCCCTTTTCTCCCCAATTTTCGTGGTATCCAATCGCTAGTAATTACTATCTTGTCTCATCGCTACAACTCCCGTACGGGCTCGGGAGAGACGAAGGTCGAAAGTCATGCGTCCTCCGAAGCACAACCCAACCAAGCCGCACTGCTTCTTTAACACAGCGCGCCTCCAACCCGAAAGCCAGCCGCACCAATGTGTCGGAGGAAACACCGTGCACCTGGCCCCCTTGGTTAGCACGCACTGCGCCCAGCCCGCCACAGGAGTCGCTGGAGCGCGATGAGACAAGGAAATCCCTACCGGCCAAACCCTCCCTTACCCGGACGACGCTAGCCCAATTGTGCGTCGCCCCACGGACCTCCCGGTCGCGGCCGGCTGCGACAGAGCCTGGGGGCGAACCCAGAGACTCTGGTGGCGCAGTTAGCACTGCGATGCAGTGCTCTAGACCACTGCGCCACCCGGGAGGCCCTTGACTGCTTTATTCTGCGTGTGTAAAATGGTGTGTTGCTGTGTCCATAAAGTGTATTCGGAAAGTATACAGACCCCTTGACTTTTTCCACATTTTGTACCTTACAGCCTTATTCTAAAATGTATTAAATAGTTTCCTTCCCCCTCATCAATCTACACACAATACCCCATAATGACCCATTTTTTTTTTTTTTGATTTTCTTTAAAATTTATAAAATAAAAAATACCTGAAATATCACATTTACATAACTATTCAGATCCTTTACTCAGTACTTTGTTGGAACAGCTTTTGGCAGTGATTACAGCATCGAGTCTTCTTGGATATGATGCTACAAACTTGGCACACCTGTATTTGGGGAGTTTCTCCCATTCTTCTCTGCGGATCCTCTCAAGCTCTGTCAGATTGGATGGGGAGTGTTGCTGCACAGCTATTTTCAGGTCTCTCCAGAGATGTTCGATCTTGTTAAAGTCCGAGCTCTGGCTGGGCCACTCAAGGACATTGAGACTTGTCTCGAAGCCACTCCTGCGTTGTCTTGGCTGTGTGCTTAGGGTTGTTGTCCTGTTGGAAGGTGAAGCTTCGTCCCAGTCTGAGGTCCTGAGCGCTCTGGAGCAGGTTTTCATCAAGGATCTCTCTGTACTTTTCTCAGTTAATCTTTCCCTTGATCCTGACTAGTCTCCCAGTCCCTGCCGCTGAAAAACATGCTGCCACAACCATGCTTCATAGTAGGGATGGTTCCAGGTTTCCTCCAGATTTGACACTTGGCATTCAGTCCAAAGAGTTCAATCTTGGTTTTACCAGACCAGATGGAGTGCTGCAGAGATGGGAGAACCTTCCAGAAGGAAAACCATCTCCACAGAGGAACTCTGGAGCTCTGTCAGTGACCATCAGGTTCTTGGTCACCTCCTTGACCAAGGCCCTTCTCCCCTGATTGCTCTAAGAAGAGTCTTGGTTCCAAACTTTATCCATTTAAGAATGATGGAGGCCACTGTGTTCTTGGGGACCTTCAATGCTGCAGACGTACCCTTCCTTAGATCTGTGCCTCGACACAATCCTGTCTTGGAGCTCTACGGACAATTCCTTCTACCTCATGGCTTGGTTTTTGCTCTGACATGCACTGTCAACTGTGGGACCTTGTATAGGCAGGTGTGTGCCTTTCCAAATAATGTCCAATCAATTGAATTTAGCACAGGTGTACTCCAATCAGGATGATCAATGGAAACCGAATGCACCTGAGCTCAATTTTGAGTCTCATAGCAAAGGGTCTGAAATACTAACTTAAATAAGGTATTTGAATTTTTTATACATTTGCAAAAAATCATATAAACTTGTTTTCGCTTTGTCATTAGGGGATTTTGTGTGTGTATTGATACTTTTTATTTTTTTTTAATACATTTTAGAATAAGGCTGTAATGTAACACAATGTTGAAAAAGTCAAGGGGTCTGAATACTTTCCGAATACACTGTGCTTGTGTACTATGTTATTACATGATTATTACATAATTGGTTTGGTCTCATCTCAAACTTACTTTTCCTCTCAGGATATAGATGCCATGCTAGTTCTGGAAGCCAATGGAAGCTTGGTTCTGTACACTGGAGTGACGAGGGTAACTAGAAAGTAGTGCTCACACTGTTTAAATGTGTTTATTGGTGATGTAAGTTCAAATGGTAAAATGTGGTCTGTCCACAGGTGAGCAAGGTGTTTGTTCCTGGCCTCCTGTCTCCCACCTTCAGCCTGTCCAACCACGTAACCCACCTGAGTACCCCCATGGACAGTGTGAGCACTCCCGCCAAGGCCACAGGGAGACACATAGGAAGACTAGAGGAGGTACCACTGAAACCTGAGATAGGGGTGTATATCTATTGGGTTGGTTATTGGAATGATAAGTGCAATTGCAATGAATGCATCAAAATAATTAAGCTGCTGTCATGGAAATTAAGTCAGATTGCTATGACAGAGTATAACTAACCACGAAACTGAAAGCAGGTAGTTACTGGTAATGAAAATGGTGCAATCTCAATATGAATTACAGTGAAGAACTGCTGTCCCTTTGACGTCCCTTCATTGACAGTAGAGTGAAGCTGCAGTATTAGTCTGCAGTAGACCAGCCAGTGACTAATGGAGACTATATTATGGATCCTGATCAATACTCTAATTAGATTTAAACTTCAGACTGTGTGACGTCTGTTTTTTAAGGATATAGATTGGGAGAAACGAACAGTAGATGAATCAATTTAATATATGTTGCATTCATTACGGAATTGCTTTAGAAGGTAGAGTTGAAGTGTATGGATTAGTTCCCCTAACTTGCCACAAATTATCTTGATTGTGTCTATATATCCTGGGTAGCTGAGTTCTTGTTTGTCCCTCCTCCACTCCCTTCCTGTTGGCCAGGTGGCCATGCCCTCCCCTGTATCAGAGCTGAGGGGCTTCACCAAGCACCACGAGACCTCCTGGCTTGGCGACTACACCTTTCAACAGTCTGTACCCTACATCCACGCCCTCAGAGACCCCGTCAGCAGCAGAGTCACCCTGGTGTGTGTGGGTGGTTGGGTGTGTGTGTGTGGGTGGTTGGGTGTGTGGGTGGTTGGGTGTGTGTGTGGGGGGGGTCGGTGGGTGGTTGGGTGTGTGTGTGTGTGGTGGTGGTTGGGTGTGTGTGTGTGGGGGTCGGTGGGTGGTTGGGTGTGTGTGTGTGTGGGGGTGGTTGGGTGTGTGTGTGTGTGGGGGTCGGTGGGTGGTTGGGTGTGTGTGGGTGGGTGGTTGGGTGTGTGTGTGTGGGGGGGTCGGTGGGTGGTTGGGTGTGTGTGTGTGTGTGGGGGGGTCGGTAGGTGGTTGTGTGTGTGTGGGTGGTTCGGTGGGTGGTTGGGTGTGTGTGGGTGGTTCGGTGGGTGGTTGGGTGTGTGTGGGGGGGTTGGTGGGTGGTGGTGTGTGTGTGTGGTGGGGGGGGTCGGTGGGTGGTGGTGTGTGTGTGTGGTGGGTGGGGTCGGTGGGTGGCGGTGTGTGTGTGTGTGGTGGGGGGGGGGGGCTGGGTGTGTGTGTGGGGGTCGGTGGGTGGTTGGGTGTGTATCGTGGGTGGTTGGGTGTGTGTGGTGGGTGGTTGGGTGTATGTGGGTTCGTGGGTGGTTGGGTGTATGTGGGTTCGTGGGTGGTTGGGTGTGTGTGTGTGTGGTGGTGGGGGGGGGGGTCGGTGGGTGGCTGGGTGTGTGTGTGTGTGTGGTCGGTGTGTGGCTGGGTGTGTGTGTGGTGGGGGGGGCCGGTGGGTGGCTGGGTGTGTGTGTGGGGGTCGGTGGGTGGTTGGGTGTATGTGGGGTGGTTGTGTCGGTGGGTGGGTGGGTGTGTGGGTGGGTGGTTGGGTGTGTGTGTGGGTGGTTGGGGGTGTATCGTGGGTGGTTGGGTGTGTGTGGTGGGTGGTTGGGTGTATGTGGGTTCGTGGGTGGTTGGGTGTATGTGGGTCGGTGGCTGGGTGTGTGTGTGTGGTGGGGGGGGCCGGTGGGTGGCTGGGTGTGTGTGTGTGTGGTCGGTGTGTGGCTGGGTGTGTGTGTGTGGTGGGGGGGGCCGGTGGGTGGCAGGGTGTGTGTGTGTGGGGGTCGGTGGGTGGTTGGGTGTGTGTGGGGTGGTTGTGTCGGTGGGTGGTTGGGTGTGTGGGTGGGTGGGTGGTTGGGTGTGTGGGTGGGTGGGTGGTTTGGTGTGTGTGTGGGTGGTTGGGGGTGTGTTGGTTTGTGGTTGGGTGTGTGTATGTATTGATATGAGGGTATAATGAGTTTGAGTCTGGCTGGTTGATATGTGAGTACTTAGACCTCCAGGGGTGAATGTTTTTTAAGCGGACACTAATTGAACAGCTTAATTTGATGAATTGGAATGGAGAAAAGCTCAGCCTGTGTACAGAACTGAGCACCAGAGGCCTGTCAGTATGGTTACTGTGTCCAATAAGGTTACAATTCTCTTGGTGGACATCGCTACCTGCAGGGGCAGTTTTGTCAAGACCGGTAAAGACATGCCGCTCAGCCAAGGGACCTTTTTCCTCTCAGACCTGTCAGTCATTTTCAAGCTCTTTTGAGAGAGCCCCTCTTGACTGAGATGTTTATTTTTTAAGATTTTAACTGTCAAAGTCCAACTGCATATGTTATGACATGTCAAATTGAGTCAATTTTTTTATCCCTTGATGTCATCTATGTCAAATGATTTAATTGATCAAAGCTTTCAAGAGTTGACTGTAGACATCTCTAACTTATGGTGAAAAGATCTATATCCCTCTGATTCATATGTATTCATATGTACTTGTAAGTCGCTCTGGATAAGAGCGTCTGCTAAATGACTTAAAATGTAAAATGTAAATGTAAAATGTATTTTTTTTTTGTAGGAGCTAAGCAACGGCACAATGCTGAGGATAACTATCCCTGAAATTGCTACCTCAGAGCTGGGTAAGTTTTAACACAACAATGTGCAAAACCAATGTGCGTGACAAGATATTGTGTATTGGATTAGGTGTCTCACACAGCTGAGTCATCCAGCGTTGATGGCCTGAAAATTGGGTTTAAGTGCTGCCAGCCTCCCGCTGTCACATTGACGTAAACCTAAGGGGACCCCACCCCACTGTTCCTTGCTCGTACTTACACACTCACCATTCCCCTACACACACTTGACATCCCCCACCCACTCTCATTTCTCCTGTCATGCCACATGACGTACACACACAGTGACTATATACAGTCCATTCTATCTGGGTAAGCCACAGCATTACGAAGGCATCACCACAGCAGCTACTCCACACTAGGCAGTTGTAGTTGCTGTTTGTTATGGTGGGATTCCCATGCCCTTATTCAGCCAAATATTCGACTGGGCCCTGGAGTGTCGATTCTCCAGCTCAGTTGGGGGGGGGGGGGGGTGCTCTGGAACATGTTGATGAGGGTGGAAAAGAGGGAAGGGGGAGTAGATGAGAGGGAGAGATGATTCTGCTCCGTTCCTATCCTGCCCAATGACATGCTCTGTAGTGCTGGTATATAATGGAAGTCTGTGTTCAGGTATATTATTGCTTAAGCAAAAGACCATTTCTGTTCCTGTCAGTAAGTGGGTATATTGACCTTGCGTCCTTGCGTTTGTGCGTGAAGAGTCTGTGACAGTAATATCTAAAGATGGGTACTTCTTTTTGTAAATGACTTCATGTATGGCGACCTATACTGAAACCATGCATGTCTTTCCGGTGGCGACATTTGAGCCTCTGCTGACGCAGCCTTATCCACCAGTGCATGCATGTACTGTAAAACATGCTGTGGCTCATCTTTCTACCCAGCTGTAGATAAGTGTAATAGCGTATCATTTTACACTGTAATTGAGGAAATGGAGCACTCGGGTGTACCGGTATTTGCCTTACAACCCTAATTGGCTTTTTGTGCGTTTTTTAAGGTCTCTGCTTGTTTAAACCATGAACTTTCGACTCTTTGATTCCACATCTTTTGTTTTGTGAAACCACTACTGATTACAGCGTAGTGTTGTTCCCAGTTCCCACATATTAGTGCCTAATTGATCCAAAAGCCAGGACTTCTCAGTCTAATGAAATGGCATTTCTCCTGCTTTGCCTTGACCTTTTGGAGTTTGTTGTCCAATTAGAGATTGCGGGTGGAGTTAATTACCTGTCTGATTGGGTGGACCTGGGAGACGACACGGACACTAATCACAGACCTTCGTGTAATTTGATGTCAATGTAGGCACAATGAATATATGTACTGAACAAAAATATAAACACAACATGCAACAAGTTAAAATCAGTCACTTAAAATAAATAAATTTGGCCCTAATCTATGGATTTCACATGACTAGTAATACAGATATGCATCTGTTGGTCACAGATGCCTTTAAATGTAAAAAGGGGGCATGGATTAGAAAAACAGCAGTATCTGGTGTGACCACCATTTGCCTCATGCAGCGTGACACATCTCCTTCGCGTAGAGTTGATCAGGCTGTTGATTGTGGCCTGTGGAATGTTGTCCCACTCCTCTTCATTGGCTGTGCGAAGTTCCTGGATATTGGCGAGAACTGGAACATGCTGTCATACTTGTTGATTCAGAGCATCCTTAACAAGCTCAATGGGTGACATTTCTGGTGAGTATGCAGGCCATGGGAAGAACTGGGACATTTTCAGCTTCCAGGAATTGTGTACAGATCCTTACGACATGGGGCCGGCATGAACATGCTGAAACATGAGGTGATGGCGGCGGATGAATGGCACGACAATGGGCCTCAGGAACCTTGTTACGGTATCTCTGTTTGAAATTGCCATCGATAACATACAATTGTGTTCGTTGTCCGTAGCTTATGCCTACCCATAACATAACCCCACCATGGGGCACTCTGTTCACAACATTGACATCCGCGAACCGCTGGTTCACATGACGCCATACACATGGTCTGCGGTTGTGAGGCCAGTTGGACATACGTTGGAAAAACGATGTTGGAGGAGGCAGCTTATGGTAGAGAAATGAACATTAAATTCTCTGGTAACAGCTCTGGTGAACATTCCTGCAGCCAGCATGCCAATTGCACGCTCCTTCAAAACTTGAGACATATGTTGTGGTGTTTGACAAACCAGTACTTTTGAGTGGCCTTTTATAAAGCTCCTTTCTGTGTTTGCAAACATTGCTGCACGAGGGTGACGCACACAAGGTGGTGGCAGAACACAGGGGAGTTCTTATAGTACGCCAGCAACAACAAAAAAAGTCTATTGAATGCATTTCACACTACTTTAGGATTCTAATAGGATTTTGAGGCTTGTATGAATGTCCTGCCTTAAATAATGTTTGTCATCACAAATTAATTGCATTATACTTAAACACTTCAACCAGTAAAATGGTTCTTTGGCTGGCTTTTGCTACAGCCTATGTCAATGACCGTTAGCATTCTAGCTAACAACTGCTGCATCCTAAATAGTTATTTAACAAAGATCACAATCAAATATAGTCTTAGCGACTGTTAAAGAAGGAATCAAAACATAATTTGTAACCGTGTGAGAACCCAAAAATGTGTTTAGAAGTAATAAAACATGTAAATCTAGGCCATGTTGAATGGGCTCAGATGGTGATAGCTTTCTTACTGCAGCCAAGAGTTGCGCGCATTGAAAGAGATTTGCGTCTGTTCAAATCTGGCATCAGGACAAAATGTGATTCAGAGTCACCGAATATATTTTAATTAAACTCAAACGATAAATGGTAAATGCAATTTTCGTATATACGGGTTCACTGTATCTCCGCACAGGGTAGATCAGAGAACTGTGGAATGTACTCAAATAGTAGTTTTTATACTATGACAATTTTATTCCCAACTCGTCCAGTTGGCCTATCATAGTAGAGGTTTTGGATGGTTAATACTATTGCTCCTCCTTTGTGGGCCCCCGAACTTGTCCAAGCCCCTTGGCGTTTTCCTTTGTCCACATCTGGCTGCTGGGTAGAGTAGCTCCGTCTTGTGTCCCCCTTGATTCTTCACTCAAACAATTCCTAATATGGTACTGAACAGTCTCTCAACCTCCCTGGTTGGCCTAGAGTGATGCACCCCTCCCCTCTCCAGACTGTCCACAGCTTTTATGGCCTGTGTTGGTCAGTCCTTACACACCTACACACACACACACACCCCTCTGTATTGTGTGTGTGTGTGTAACAAAACAATATTAATCTTCAAACAATATGCTAACAGGCTATAGTGCATAAACATAAATTCTAACAATGTCCCCCTTTTTACACCCTCATGGGGTGTAACCAACTTATATATCCATATACTGGGTTGCCGTTGAACCCAGGAACTTGAAACCTTCAACCATGAGGATATTTTTTTTTTAATGTATAATTTTTATGCAAAACAATATAAAAAACATCAGTGGGGTTTTAGATGCCCCCTTTTGACACCCCCCAGGGTGTCATCATAACAACATGATTACATACAGAATATAAAAAACATCAGTGGGGTTTTAGATTCCCCCTTTTGACACCCCCCAGGGTGTCATCACAACAACATGATCACCTACAGAATATAAAAAACATCAGTGGGGTTTTAGATTCCCCCTTTTGACACCCCCCAGGGTGTCATCACAACAACATGATTACATACAGAATATAAAAAACATCAGTGGGGTTTTAGATTCCCCCTTTTGACACCCCCCAGGGTGTCATCACAACAACATGATTACATACAGAATATAAAAAACATCAGTGGGGTTTTAGATTCCCCCTTTTGACACCCCCCAGGGTGTCATCACAACAACATGATCACCTACAGAATATAAAAAACATCAGTGGGGTTTTAGATTCCCCCTTTTGACACCCCCCAGGGTGTCATCACAACAACATGATCACCTACAGAATATAAAAAACATCAGTGGGGTTTTAGATTCCCCCTTTTGACACCCCCCAGGGTGTCATCACAACAACATGATTACATACAGAATATAAAAAACATCAGTGGGGTTTTAGATTCCCCCTTTTGACACCCCCCAGGGTGTCATCACAACAACATGATCACCTACAGAATATATATTTAAAAAAAATTAAACCCTCTGGTCTCTCCCTCTATACATCTTGTACCAAGTGGGCTCCTTGCCACCCGGGAACTTCAAACCTTCACAACAGGGAGGACAAACGTAATGACCTGGATAAAAAGTACCGGTATATTGTTTCTTTTTATTACTTTTTATTTGTTTCTTTTTATTTTATTTTTATTTTTCTTACTCGACAACCTCACCCACAGCAAACCTAGGGTCATCCTTAGTCAGACACATCTTTCTCCTGTAGTTTGACTCAGTATCAGCATCTCCATCCGGAGTATCAAACAAAGGCATCATACCAGCAGCCTTCGCTACATCTGTAACAGATTTCTTTAGACAAGGTATGATGCAAGCAGCACAACACATTAACATAAGAAATACAACTACTAGGGTCAGAAATCCAGTAACCATCAATGCAGTGTACTTACCAAACCAACCACCCAGCAAAGGGGAACCGTCCACTCTCCTCCAATCCTGCAAAACCCTTTATCTCCACAGATAACTTTTCCAACCCGCTCAGAGCTTTTGAAATGCTCCCATCCGGACTGGTATTGTCAGGGATAAACGTGCCACATTGTTCTCCAAACATTTTACATACACCCCCCCTGATTAGCCAGGATCATATCAAGGGCAAGCCTATTCTGCCTAGCTGTCCTGGAGGTCGCCTGTAGTTGTTCAGACATGCCTCTTAGTGCGGTTCGGGTGTAGTTAACAAAACGTTGCTGGTTATAATAGATATAGTTAATCCATGAGGTCTGCTTTGCATCAATTATGACTGAACCAATAAGTGGTAACAAATGCCATAAACCATCATTCCTGCTCAGTGCCTGGAACTCAGGTGGAACCCCTATGGGGACTCCCAGGAGGTTGGTATGGATGTTATCAGTACCTTCAGTCCAGGGTGCGCTACGCCTATGCCTCCCTCCACTCTGCTCCTGGGATCCCTCCTGAGTGGAACTTAGTAGCTGCTCAGCGGTAACATCAATGATAGTTAGAGGAACTATTATACTAGTCAGTGCACACGTGCCTTGCCAATCTCCTTTAAGGATAGGGGTTAAACGTCTGTTAGGACCACACATCCACCAAACATCGGCTACTCCCCTAGTTTGATTTAGGCCATCTACTGGCCAAGTGCCATTAATGGTCACATTACTGATACAATCCGCCTCTGGCAAGCGCCCATAGTCAATCCTCGCCCTATACCGGTAATGCAACTGTAATTACCTCCATATGCCTTGACACCCCATGGTGCCTCCTGAGGAGAGACTTCCGGGAATACCAGTGACAGGGTCTTACAAAGGGAGGAATTGGGTTTGACATGGTAAAAACTCTCCATTACACACCTCCATCCTTCCCCACTACCTAGTGCAAATGGATGTGTGGCTAGACTAGGCCTAGCATGACCGCAGATGACACAGTCCTGTTTTTTCAATGTTTTAGCAGTATACCTCATATAAGCCAACCACATGTTTTCTCGTCCCTCATATCCTGTTTCAGTACCTAACTGTTCGCTATCCGTCATATCCCTAATGTTAATTACCTGTACCGGGTTAAAGGCCTGAGTGGGTGGGGCTGGAGTGGGTCCTGGAGTGGCGGAGGAGTGTGTCTGGTTCTGGCTCATCTGGGATTGCTGCGGTGGTTTTGGCACCACTTTAATAGAAAACACCCCCATCGTATCGGCTCCGGCTCTGTCCTGTCCTAGGGTGTAGAGACCTGCATCAGAGAGCTTAATGGATTTGATGGTTAGTAGGATTTCATCACCTTTACAGAAATAGTCCCTTCCTGAGGAATTCCAAATCATTGAGAATCTCTCATTTTTAGACAGATCCCCAATTTTATATGGGTAGCCTCTCCTCCATTCCCAAAACTGTCCCACATTAGTTATCATATAGTCCCAATAGGGACACCACCTCCCATTACACAGATAAGTTGGTCGTTTCCTAGCATAAGACGTCAATACATTGCAACCCCCTTGAAGGTGTATCCGACAGATATCCCCTATCCTCCTAGCCCCATTTCTCCATGTCCATATCTTACAGGGTTCTAAAGTTAGCACCTGAGATTCCCCTTCCTCTAAACTGATTATTATGCTCCCTGCCGCGTGGGTTACTATCCCTGACAGTATGGAGATCAACAGGAAGGTTGAGCATCCCATATTCTATGGTTGTACTTTGGCTAGGTCTTCACCTACTTGATCTAATGTTCTTCCTGGGGCTGAATCCCTGGCACAGTGAGTTCGGTGGTACCACGTGTCTTTGTGCTCAGTGCTTACCCTCAGGGAATGACTCGCTACCTCTTTCACCTGGAACGGGCCTTTCCACCTGGGCTCTGTCCACTTCCTTGAATGCACCTTCACTCTCACCCAGTCTCCCACCAGGATGTCTCTGTTCTCTTCTGTGGTTTCAACTGCAGTAGTTCGGACCTCCACCACCTGTTTGGACAGTCTTTTGACAAGAGAGGTTAGAGCCTGCATATAGTCTGAGTATCTGATTTTAGCAATGTCTAGGCAAACTCATGTTATCAGCAGGTGGACCTGGCATTCTTCTCCCTGTCAACAGTTCATGTGGTGTAAGGTGTGTGTCTGACCCTGGTGAATTTCTCATGGACATTAAAGGCGTCTACCCATTTTAGCTTCGTTCCTGCCATTATTTTGGCCATTTTTCGCTTCAGCGTCTGGTTGGCTCTCTCTACGAGGCCCTGAGATTGGGGCCGATATACCAACCCAAACTTATGGGTGATCCCCAATGCCTGCTCGACCTCCTTCAGGTGTTCGTTCTTGAAATGGGACCCATTGTCGGATCGGATCATTCGAGGGACCCCAAATCTTGGAATGAGATCCCTCCTTAGCCACTTGATGACTGCCTTAGCATCCTCTCTTGCAGTTGGAATGGCTTCCACCCATCTGGTGAACCTATCCACCATCACTAACAGGTATCTTTTCCCTTCAACTCGGTTGTCTTGTCCCATGTCCGTGAAGTCAATGCATACGTCTTGAAAAGGTGCATCTGGTATGGGAAAACTCCCAATCACTGCTCCCATTGCAACCTTGTTGTTATAACCTTTGCAGATTTCACAACTTTCGAATACTTCTCTTGTCATGTCTTGCATGTGTGGATGCCACCACACAATTTCCAGGGCCTTTGCCACGCTCTTCCAACCCCCATGTGCTTTGTTGTGTTCCTCCCGTATCATTGACCTAAACAGCTTAATGGGGGCCACCGTTTTCCCATTTTGTGATCTCCAGATTCCTTGGTGATCTCTTCTGGCTCCATGTCTTTTCCACACTGTTTGTTCATACACATCTGCTGCCTCCTGTAACTGTCTCACAGTATCTATGGTTAATTCATCTTGGGTCTCTTCAGTCCGTTGTATCATCTGTTGGGTAGTATAACCACCTGCCTCCTTCGCCACTTGATCTGCCATGTCATTTCCTTCCCTGATCTTTGTGTTTTCCTTGCTGTGTCCTTTACATTTCATGATGGCCACACTTGTCGGTAGTTGGATTGATTCAATTAATTTCTGTACCTCTTGTTTGTGCTTTATGGGTTAATTCGAGCTAGTCAAATAGCCCCTCATCCATTGTGGGCCATCAATGTGTGCAATGCCGTTGGCATATGCAGAGTCTGTGTAGATGTTCACTCTTTTTCCTTTGCTCAGTTCCAATGCTCTCCTTAGTGCTCTGAGTTCAGCCAACTGGGCTGAGGCCTCAGATGGGTCCAATTTCTTTGCTTCTACCACTTCGTATGTTCCTGTCATTCCTCCTTGCTTCACCACTGCATAGGATGCTATGTTCCCTTCTCCTGGTATCTGTGACCTGTAACAACAGCCGTCCGTAAACAGGGTCTCTGCTGTTCCTTCCAATGGGACATTCTGTAGGTCCATTCTGACCTTTACTTGCTTTGCTGCCCTGTCCTCACAAATGTGTGGTTCCCCGTTCCCCATTCCATCAGTCATGTTGGTCACCTCTGTCACATAGGTGATGTGTCTGGCTGTTATCATTTTTGTGATATTTGATTTCCTTTTGCTCGATAGGGTGAACAGTTTAGAGCCAATAAAGGCGTCACTCCATGATCAGTTTGGCCACATTCAATGTTGTCCAATTGTGCACTGTAGTAATGTAACACTCTTCTCTCCCCCTTTTGTTTCTGATAAAGGATGGAATGAACATACCCATCCTGTTCGGAAACATCCAACCTAAACAGGATGGTGTAATCAGGCAGGGACAGAGCCTCAGCTTGGGCAAGGGGTTGTTTCAGTGCAATGAAAGCCGCTTCTGCTTCTATGGTCCAAGTGAGCTTGGCTGTTAGGTTCCTGTTACCTGCCTCCCGGAGTATGGCCCTGAGTGGTTCAACTTTCAAGCAGTATTCTGGTACATGAGTTCTGCTATACACAGTGAGTCCAAGAAATGACAAGAGATGTTGTACAGTTGTGGGCTTTGGGTGCTCCAGGATAGAAGTCCTCTGGGCTGATGACACAGACTGACCTCCTCCAGAGAGTCTCTTCCCAGAAACTGAACGGTTCTTCTACAGCATTGAACTTTTTTGCGTTTCACTTTGTATCCCTTATCGGCTACATGTTTGAGAAGGAGCTCAGTTGCCTGTAGACAGGTCAACAACAGATCATCAACGTATTGGAGAAGGGTGACCCCTTCTGGCAAGGTGAGTTCTTCCAGGTGCTCTTTTAGGATAGAATTTAATATTCCGGGGGAGTCCCGATATCCCATTGGCATTCTGGAGTAAGTAAGACATTGATTTTGAAAGCAAACAGAGGCTGTGAGTCTTCATGGAGTGGGATACAGAAGAAGGCATTGGCCAGATCAATAACAGAGAACCAGTCCTGGGTTGGAGAGATGTTCTGCAGTGCCAGGTAAGGATCGGGACTGGTCTCACGTCTGGAATTGTAACATCATTTATGGGCCTGAAATCTTGCACCATCCTCCACTTACCCGTACTTCCTTTTTTAACCGGTAAAATGGGTGTATTCCAAGGTGACGTAGTGTGGAACAGCACACTAGTATTCTGTAACCCAGAATTAGTAGGTTTAATTCCTCTCACCTTCTCTTCACTCAAAGGGTATTGAGGCCTGTAGACAGGAAGGTGGGCAGTAGTATCTGTCCTAACCTGGACTTTAATAGGCTCCACATCCACCGGACCCACATCTTCTGGACTGGTGGTCCACAGCTTTTCAGAAATCCTTGAGAGCATGTTATCAGTGTCTGGATGATCGGTCATTTCTCTCCCATGGAAACAAGCCTGTCGTACCACTTCAGGGACCGAGGTGTCCTCTACGTTGATATTTATTCTCCATACCTGGGTTTCCCCCATATGGGCCGTGGACACGTTAGAGATGTTAGTTTTAGTCCATGTCAGGGTCTCAGCCAGTTTGATTGCAGGACCCAGAGAACGAGCTTCATATCCAAACCCAACCATCAGTGTAACATGTGGGACTGAGTCTGAATCCATTGTAAACCAGTTGTCACGGAGATCCACGTCATCATCCATCATTACACAGTTGGTGGCCACTCCCTCCTTGAGAACGTATAAGTGATTGCTGTGCACCGTAGGGCGTCTGTCAACCATGTCTTCAAACCATGCCTCATCGTATATTTCACCCTTGTCCATAGAGTAGTTCATTGTAACATGTGGGGGGGGGGGGGTCATCCGGTGGGTAATAGGCATTCAGTGTTTGTATCCATGGTTTCCACAGTCGGAACGTACGACACACCCTTGGGGTGTCTGGATCACTATCCAACAGTTTTAACCAGTAGATGTAGGTTTCGTTATCCAAATCTTCTTGTGCGTCTCCTAGGTATAGCATCCTCGGTGGGTCTGAAAACTTTTCCGTCATAAGGATTGGCATGAGTTCACAAGGGGAGATGGTGGTAACATGGAAACCCCTTGCATTGCAATAAATGCTGCAACCCAACTTAGAGAGAAGGTCTCTTCCCATTAAGCCAATTGAACACTCTGGGTTGTATAAAAATTGGCGAGTGACATTCTGTCCTTCCCAACAGACATCCAGTGGTACTGTAAAAGGCTTTCTCATAATAGTTCCCGAGACCCCTGAGAAAGCTTGTATTTTGTTGGTAAGTGGGTGTTGTACCTGAATGGATGACCAGGTACATCCTGTGTCAATTAGCATGTGTTGTGGTTTTCCTCCAATTAAGCAATTAACTATCGGTTCTTCACTCGGTGGGAACGTGAAGATGGTGGCACTGGAGGGCATTTGGGTCTCTGGGCGGCTTCATTGGTATGGTTCGGAATGTTGCCCAAGCCATGCTAGGGACAAGGTTAGGGTTCGGGACTTCTGGACCGGACCCCACTCCTGGGTTGTGTTGCTGCTGGTGGTATTGCTGTGGCTGAGAACCCCCCTTGTTGTCCATACCAGTTACCTCTGCCTCTTTGACTCTTCTAGAGTCAAAGTTCTCATAATCTGGGGCCTGGACTGTGTTGGGTATTTTCTCCTGATTGCTGCCCATACTTCATTTTGGTATGGGTCGAATCGGGTTTGAATAGGGTATTTACCATTCAGGCCTCCATCTGCCATCAAGTCTTTACATTCCTGGTCTCCCATGCACCTGTTAATGACAGCCACCATGTCTCCCATGGTGAGTTCATCAGAGGCGGTTAGACTCTCAAAGGTCTTCACCCACCTACATCCAGACTCTTCAGGTAAAGGTAGGGCCTCCACCAGTGTCAATAGGTCTCTGTGGGCCCATGGTTTATAAATGGGATGTCCACCAGGTTGTTGTCGCAGGGGCATCATGTGTCCTTTCAGCCCCCCTTCCGCTTTACTACTTATGTTATGTGCAGGTCCAGTTAGTGAATCATAAAGATCACCCTCAAATTTTCCATCCAAGTACCATACTCCATCACTTTGGCAGCTGGGCTCCTCCTGTTCCTCTGCTTCATTGCTGTTGTGGCCCAGCTGTATGCAATGTCCACCCTGTCTCGTTTCTTCATCTTGTTGCTTCCTCTTTTCTTCCCTTAGTCTTTGTTCCTCTTTTTTTTGTTCCTTGTCCATTTTATCCAGAATGTGTTGCATCATTCTCAGTTCCTCCTGGTCTTGTCGTGCCTTCGACTGCACTTCATCCCATAGAATATTCTGCTGCCTTTCTCTCTCGCGTGCTTGTGTCATGCTGTCTTCTGTCCACATCTGACCCTGGCTTTGTATGCTGTCTTTATCCATTTCCATGCTACATGCACTGGTCACACTTCCTCTCTTTCATCACTCCCATGTATCCTACTTAGTTCTGCCATTCCTTCCTTTAGTGGACGGGCTGTTACCAGTAGGGCCTCAATCTCGTTTTTCCGGTCCTGCGATATTGGGACCCACTCCGTGTCTCGGTTAACTTCTGGCCTCTTATTATAATTAACTGTGGCACTCACATCCAAAACGGGGGCCATCATCTTCAGGCCATCGTATGGTGGGGGTGCACTAGGTTTGGGCAGTTCGGGATAGAGTCTCATTGATTTCTGGGTTTGGGGTGTCTCTTCACTACACATTTTGCGCAGTTTTTCCAGCATAGCCAGACCGATCCTTTCTTTCAATTTAGCCTTTTCCATCTTCTCTCTGGTCTTGCCCTTACTAGGTCCCCCCCCTTCTTTTTAATCAGTGAGCGCCTTGAGTGTTTTGCGTTTTAATGCATCTAGTATTCTTCCGGGCTCCCCCTCGACGGGGAGACCCGTGGGTGAAATGATACACCCCTCCTCAATCCATTGTTTGTATAGTTTTTCGCTTCGTTTTTTCCAGTCCTTTCCCTCTTTTCCACCGTTCACTTCTAAGGTAGACTTCAAAGTCTTTAGCACTTTTTCCACCTCTGATGACATTCTATGTTGTAAACTTAAATGTGTATGTGTTTGTAAATAATTTTAATCGATCCACCTAACGTTATGAATTATTTTAACCGATCCACTTGACGTTATGAATTATTTTAACCGATCAAACTAAATCTACCTTTTTAATACACTCAATTCTGCAATGTGGATCCCCTAGGAATATACAGTCTCCATCTGAAATATTCAACATACTTTCATGCGCTAGGCAAATTGTCCCATATGAACTGTGTCCCTGACACTTCCTTTTAAAACATTCAATCTTGGTATTAGTACGCCGACTAAATACCCAATGCACCACAATTACACGGCAAACTTATTTTTCTTATTAGACACAACCTTCGCCGTTATATCCACGTTCACCTCACACCTCACATACCAATAGATTCGTCGACCTATCCTCACACAAACTGGTAGATTTATTCTACCCAGTGCATTGCATTCGCTATCATATGGTAATTTAACCTCATTAGTCCCCGACTATTCTAATTTTCACTCCACACTCATGTCTTCTCATCCACTCAGTACATTTTGTTTACACATTGCATTTTTGAATGGTTTTGATCAAATAAAATTGCATTTACCACTCTCGGTATGAAATAGTTTATATACTAGATAGAGCGTTAAATTTGGTAACTTACATCAGACTTATCTCACAAATAAATTTGGATAATGCCAATATGCAGAACTTTAGTATTTTATACAATAGGTATCTGCTTACCTTTTTTAAGTAGACCGGTTTTTCTTTGTGAGACACGTCGTCCGATGACAATGTCAATTGCCTGGCACTCCAATGTCCAGCGATATCCTTTGCCAGATCACGTCGGGGTCACCATGAAAGAGATTTGCGTCTGTTCAAATCTGGCATCAGGACAGAATGTGATTCAGAGTCACCGAATATATTTTAAGTATTTTAATTAAACTCAAACGATAAATGGTAAATGCAATTTTCGTATATACGGGTTCACTGTATCTCCGCGCAGGGTAGATCAGAGAACTGTGGAATGTACTCAAATAGTAGTTTTTATAATAGTAGTTTTTACCGTCTTACATATGCTTCCTCATCCCCCTCATGTCCGTAGTGAGGAAGTGCCTCCAGGCGGTGCGCTTCATCCTGCCCAAGGAAACGGCCATGAAGGTGCTGATAAAGTGGTACAACATCTACAACGCCCCCGGGGGGCCCAGCGCACACCTGGAGTGGAACCTGTTTGTCACCTGCTTCATGACTCTCATGGGCTACAACACAGAGCGGCTGGGCTGGACACGCAACGTGAGTCGCCTTGGCAACGGTGCTGTCATTCACAGGAGAGGGAGTGACTTAAAGTAGACAGTTCAGATCCCGTTAGGAGGATAGTCTTACTGAATGTACAGTCTATACCCAAGTACATAGAAGTTCCTCAATCTAGATCATACCGATGTCACCTTAGCCTGCACATCTCTGAAATCCAGACATAGAGACTAAGCCACAAATGGTAGGTTGGCAAGGCAACAGAGGAAGGACCTATGTTGTTTATCAGATGGTTAATTGGTCTGTATCCCTACCATGCTCTTGACCTTTGTGTTCCCCCCATAGCTCCATTTTGAAGTGTCCCTCTCTCCTGTGATCGCACCAAAGAAGGCCCGGCCTTCGGACACAGGGTCTGATGAGGTAGGTAGGGGTTACCCCCGTAGACCATGCTTTACGTGGAAAGCATAAGACTATTCATGTTACTCTCAAGCTCTGAATCCAGACAGAGGCTAAAAGGAGGTAGCGATGAGGTCAACTTATGAGTGAATTCGCTTTTCTGTCATGCATAATAAGAATTTCAGTAATATGTGGAGTTCATATAGGCCACTACTTTGAAATGGTTGAAATCTGCTCCAAGTGCACTGTTATTTATAGATGTATAAAAAACTAAAGTATTGAAGATGATGGTTAGGTTGATAAATAACCTGTAGTCCTTCTTTCCTTCATCTGTTTGCCCTGTGCATTATAAATTAATGTGGAATGTTAGTGGTGTTGTGGAGGGAAAGTGGCGCTATGCTGTAGCATGGAATCCTGGAAGGGGTCATGGCCCAGGGTTAAGGGTGCACAGTTGAACTGGGGAGGTGTCGTGTAGAGTTCACCCTCTGGCTGAGAGCTGTTACTTAAGAAAGGAAGTGCATTTTGGGAAACTGCTGACTCAGACCAGGCACAAATATTGGTCCTTAACCCACTGACCTTTTTGTATGTGTGGCTTTGGGCCCTGTTTCTGTGTATGCATTTAATTTAAGTGTGAGTGTTTCTGTGTGGCTTTGTGCATGTGTCTATGCATATAATCCACCAGGACTGGGACTACATGTGGTGCTCAGACTACCACAGACAGGTGGTGTTCAGGCATGCGTGTGGTGCTGTGAGTCTGGAGTCCACCGACACCTCTGGCTGTGAAGAGTCTCTGTCTTCCACCCCTGCCCTGCGTCTGGACCCCTCTGCCCCACTCTTCCCCCACATCCCAGCCCTGTTCTACGTGCTGCACTTGCTCTATGAGGAGCTGAAGCTGGACGAGCTGCAGAGGAGCGGGGGGCGATCACTGGTGGGCCTTCTGCAACAGCTGGCCAGGTACTGGTGCTCTGTCTTCACAATCTAGGTTAACGCTCTTAAATAATCTTGGAAACCCATAAATAAAACCTTGCGTAATTGCGTCAGATGCTCGATTAGGTTCTGGCGAGATGAGAAAATAAAATATACTAATGAGACTAGTGAAGGTCCCCCCCTAAACGTAAACTCTCAGCCAAAGTATGTGCCAAATGTCCCCTCTCCCTCTGAAATTCAAGAGATGTGAAATCGTAATTTTCCCAAATAATAATTGAAGGAATCTGCACACCAGAACAAAGTTCCTCGTTAGTTGTCGCATCCCACAGTCTATTGACAGACACCTGGATAACATCCTGTCCATGAGAGAATTACTCTCAAATGACTCCAGTTAAATGTTGTGGATTTATTATTGTCACTCAGATAGCGATGGCCATTCAGAGGCGAACTAAAGCGACAGGTCGCAGGTGCATCTTTTCAATTCAGATATTCAATTCAGAACGAACACAACAATTTCTTGAAGCTGTTAAACATTTAAATGGAGAAGTATGTCCGATGAGTCACTGCTCAATAAAACCTGATGAGTTTGGTCTCTCCTAAAACGTTAATATTACCAGGATATGAAAATGGCATTAAAACGGTTTCAAGTGTGTCAAGTGACCTCGTCAACAGTCCCATTTTACATTTAAAAGAAGAGCTGAAGTGGGAGAATCAACTGGCACTTGAATTGCTTAGTGCTTATTTGGGCCTTGTTTTATTGTCCTGGTCATTTAGTATTACCAGGCTGGTTGACACAACAGTTGGTGCTTCAGCCAATTAATAATTGTATTCACTGTCATTGCCATACATACTGTACAAAGAGATACAGTAGCTAAACCAAAGCACAGACCAATCTGGTAACCCGGCTAGGCCTGTACTGTAATGACCTCACTACATCTAACCCAGCCTGAAACCCCCACGTTAGTACTAGAAGTTTACGTGGGTGTTCGCTTAGTCATAGTTCTGATTGGTTTATCTGCTTCTGGTTGTGGTTATATGTCTGTAAGTGCTTCACGGTGAGGGTAGAGCAGGTTGGGTATTAAAAGTATTGATTCAATGGCTCAGGTTAGATTAACATCCCCTCTTATGACCTGCTAATTGTTGTACTGTTTATTAAAAGGGATCTGCAGCTGGAGGAGTATATCGATCTGTACTGGCGAGATTACCCCTCATTCATCACCACGTTCAAGGAGTCCTGCATCATAGATCAGGGTAAGAGGCAAATCAACTTCTAAAGCATGTGTAGTCCTCTCTGCTCACGTAGAAGAGAGGGCATGTCTACCACTTTGACTTTTCATTTTCTTGATATTGATTGAAAGGATGGTCTGACTGAGTGATAAGGACAGGTGTGTCTGTAGTCGCAGAGCCTGTTGTGACACTTTGAATGACAGTCTCCGTGGCCCCTCCCTCTCCTGCAGCCCAGATGGAGCAGATGCTGCGTCCGTCCTTCCTGAGGGCGGAGCCTCCGTGCGTGTTCAGCTGGCTCAGCAGCTGTCTGAGGGGTGAGGAGGTAGCACCCTTCCCCTACCTGCCCGGCATCTGTGAGAGAACCAAACTACTGGTGCTGGTATGCTATCATTGTCTATCTTTTCTAACTTTGCCTCATGATGACAAGGGAAATTGATGAAACCGTCTATCGCTAGGGATATGAATACAATACACTTTTTTTCTCAAGAGACAATGGCCAAGCATGTGGGAGTTTTAGAGTTGGGTTGCGATATAGACATCTCCAATAGGGGGTGCCACAGACAACTGAAAACCCTATTAGGGAATTACTATTTACATTGTCCTTGGTGTTGTGTGAGGAAAGTAGATTTCCCATCACCTTGGTTAGCTACAGCATGTGTGCCCAGCTAGATGACCTCACCACCTGACTGACATGTTATATAAATACTGTTTGGACAACAAATAATTCCTGAATATTTTGAGTGACCAATGTCAACACGTAGCCATTCGTGTTCTAAATAAACATTCTACTCCCTGGGTTGGTTTGCGGGCCCTAGCCCCTGTGTTTCCAATGGCAGTTTCTGTTCAAACATGATTTCCCAATTAAAAGGGGTCATCAAGCATTGACACACACTCACTCACACACACACACACACACACACACACACACACACACACACACACACACACACACACACACACACACACACACACACTGCTTAAATGTCAAAGGGCTATGATATAGGGCTTCATGCCAATCAGAGAGAGGGGGAGAGAGAAAGGCATTTTGCCTATTCGTAAAGACTAGGGATGTGCATCTCTCCTTTCCTTCGATTCGATGGGCATCTACATACAGTTGAAAATTTACATACACTTAGGTTGGAGTCATTAACTCGTTTTTCAACCACTACACAAATGTCCTGTTAACAAACTATAGTTTTGGCAAGTCGGTTAGGACATATACTTCGTGCATGACACAAGTCATTTTTCCAACAATTGTTTACAGACTTATAATTCACTGTATCACAATTCCAGTGGGTCAGAAGTTTACATACACTAAGTTGACTGTGCCTTTAAACAGTTTGGAAAATTCCAGAAAATTATTTCATGGCTTTAGAAGCTTCTGATAGGCTAATTGACATCATTTGAGTCAATTGGAGGTGTACCTGTGGATGTATTTCAAGGCCTTACCTTCAAACTCAGTGCCTCTTTGCTTGACATCATGGGAAAATCAAAATAAATCAGCCAAGACCTCAGAAAAAATTGTAGACCTCCACAAGTTTGGTTCATCCTTGGGAGCAATTTCCAAACGCCTGAAGGTACCACGTTCAAATGAAATCCATGTGTATTTGTCACGTCCGCCAAACACAACAGGTGTAGACCTTACAGTGAAATGCTTACTTACAGGCTCTAACCAATAGTGCAACAAAGCTGTTTGGTGAACAGTAGGTAAGTAAAGAAATAAAACAACAGTAAAAAGACAGGCTATATACAGTAGCGAGGCTATAAAAGTAGCGAGGCTACATACAGACACCGGTAAGTCAGGCTGATTGAGGTAGTATGTACATATGGTTAAAGTGACTATGCATATATGATGAACAGAGAGTAGCAGTAGCATAAAAGAGGGGGTGGTGGGTGGGACACAATGCAGATGTGCGGGAGCATTGGTTGGTCGGCCCAATTGAGGTAGTATGTACATGAATGTATAGATAAAGTGACTGCATATATGATGAACAGAGAGTAGCAGCAGCGTAAAATTGGGGGTTGGGGGGCACACTGCAGATAGTCCGGGTAGCCATTTGATTACCTGTTCAGGAGTCTTATGGCTTGAGAGTAAGAACTGTTTGTCCTAGACTTGGCACTCTGGTACCGCTTGCCATGCGGTAGTACAGAGAACAGTCTGACTGGGGTGGCTGGGGCCTTTGATAATTTTTAGGGCCTTCCTCTGACACCGCCTGGTGTAGAGGTCCTGGATGCAGGCAGCTTACCCCCAGTGATGTACTGGGCCGTACGCACTACCCTCTGTAGTGCCTTGCGGCAGAGGCCGAGCAACTCCCGTACCATGCAGTGATGCAACCAGTCAGGATGCTCTTGATGTTGCAGCTGTAGAACCTTTTGAGGATCTGAGGACCCATGCCAAATCTGTTTAGTTTCCTGAGGGGGAATAGGCTTTGTTGTGCCCTCTTCACGATTGTCTTGGTGTGTTTGTACCATTTCTAGTTTGTTGTTGATGTGGACACCAAGGAACTTGAACTTTCATCTGGACAAACAATAGTGCGCAAGTATAAACACCATGGGACCACGCAGTCGTCATACCGCTCAGGAAGGAGACCGTCCCAACCGTGAAGCACGGTTGTGGGGGTGCTTTGCTGCAGTACACCTTAGCCAAATATATTTGAACTCAGTTTTTCACAATTCCTGACATTTAATCCTAGTAAAAAATCCCTGTCTTAGGTCAGTTAGGATCACCACTTTATTTTAGGAATGTGAAATGTCAAAATAATAGTAGTAATAGTAGTAGTAATAATAGTAATTGTTTTTCTGTTAATAGTTTAAGCAGACTGTGTTTGTCTATTGCTGTGACCTAGATAAAGATCAGATCAAATGTTATGACCAATTTATGTAGAAATCCAGGTATTACCAAAGGGTTCACATACTTTTCCTTGCCACTGTAATATCCACCATTTTCTGACAATAATTATTTTCAGCTTTTATTGCATTTTATCACATTCCCAGTGGGTCAGAAGTTTACATACACTCAAATAGTATTTGGTAGCATTGGCTTTAAATTGTTTAACTTGGGTCAAACGTTTCGGGTATCCTTCCACAGGCTTCCCACAATAAGTTGGATGAATTTTGGTCCGTTCCTCCTGACAGAGCTGGTGTAACTGAGTCAGGTTTGTAAGACCTCCTTGCTCGCACACGCTTTTTCAGTTTTGCCCACAGCATTTCTATGGGATTGAGGTCAGGGCTTTGTGATGGCCACTCCAATACCTTTACTTTGTTGTCCTTAAACCATTTTGCCACAACTTTGGAAGAATGCCTTGGGTCATTGTCCATTTGGAAGACCCATTTGCGACCAAGCTTTAACTTCCTGACTGATGTTGTGAGATGTTGCTTCAATATATCCACATAATTTTCCTCCCTCATGATGCCATCTATTTTGTGAAGTGCGCCAGTCCCTCCTGCAGCAAAGCACCCCCAAAACCTGATGCTGCCACCCCCGTGCTTCACAGTTGAGAAGGTGTTCTTCGGCTTGCAAGCAACCCCCTTTTTCCTCCAAACATAACGATGGTCATTATGGCCAAACAGTTCTATTTTTGTTTCATCAGACCAGAGGACATTTCTACAAAAAGTAGTCTTTGTCCCCATGTGCAGTTGCAAACCGTAGTCTGGTTTATTATTGCAGTTTTGGAGCAGTGGCTTCTTCCTTGCTGAGCGGCCTTTCAGGTTATGTCGCTATAGGATTAGTTTTACTGTGGATATAGATACTTTTGTAACTGTTTCCTCCAGCATCTTCACAAGATCCTTTGCTGTTGTTTTGGGATTGTTTTTCGCTTTTCACACCAAAGTACGTTCATCTCTAGGAGACAGAACGCGTCTCTTTCCTGGGCGGTATGACGGCTGCGTGGTCCCATGGTGTTTACACTTGCGCACTATTGTTTGTACAGAGGGACGTGGTACCTTAAGGCGTTTGGAAATTGCTAGTCTGTAAACAATTGTTGGGAAAATTACTTGTCATGCACAAAGTAGATGTCCTAACCAACTTGCCAAAACTATAGTTTGTTAACAAGCAATTTGTGGAGGGGTTGAAAATAGAGTTATGTCTCCAAACTAAGTCTATGCAAACCTCCGACTTCAACTGTGTATAAGGTCCATGAGGTTGATAGAATTGTCCGTAGAGCTCTGAGACAGGATTGTGTCGAGGCACAGATCTGAGGAAGGGCACCAAAAAAATTCTTGAATGTCCTCAAGAACACAGGGGCCTCCATCGGTCTTAAATGGAGGAAGTGGAGGAATGGAGGAAGGGCTGCCAGCTCTCTTCCTAGAGCTGGCAGCCCGGCCAAACTGAGCCATTGGGGGAGAAGGGTCTTTGTCAGGGAGGTGATAAAGAACCTGATGGCCACTCTGACAGAGCTGGGAGAACCTTCCAGAAGGACAACCATCTCTGCAGCACCACCAATCAGGCCTTTATGGTAGAGTGGCCAGACAGAAGCCATTCCTCAGTAAAAGGTACATGACAGCCCACTTGGAGTTTGCCAAAAGGCACCTGAACGACTCTCAGACCATGAGAAACAAGATTCTCTGGTCTGATGAAACCAAGATTAAACGCTTTGGCCTGAATGTCAAACGTCACATCTGGAGGAAACCTGGCACCATCCCTACAGTGAAGCATGGTGGTGGCAGCATCATGCTGTGGGGATGATTTTCAGTGATAGGGACTAGGAGACTAGTCAGCATCAAGGGAAAGATGAACGCAGCAAAGTACAGAGAGATCCTTGACAATAACCTGCTCCAGAGTGCTCAGGACCTGTTCCCCGGGCCCCGAAGACGTGGATGTCGATTATGGCAGCCCCCCGCACTTCTCTGATTCAGCGGAAGACGCATTCAGTTGTACAACTGACTGGGTATCCCCCGTTCAACAAAGTACTGAGGAAAGTGTCTGAATACTTATGTAAATGTGATATTTCAGTAAAAAAAAAAGTTAAAATGCCTAAAAACCTGTTTTTGCTTAGTCGTGGGGTATTGTGTGTAGATTGATTAGGGGGGAAAAAACTATTTAATCAATTAGAATAAGGCTGTAATGTAACAATGTGGAAAAATTCAAGGGGTATTTTCCAAATGCACTGTACATGTGTGAGAGTAAAAGACTGTGTGTGTGTTTGAGACAACGCGTGTGTGTTTTTGTCTGTGTACTCTGCCATAATTAAGCCCTAGTCGGATGGAGGGCTGAATCACTAGCGGGTTAGGTGGATCAGGGGGACTGTGCTGATGACCAGCCCTTGTGCGTCTCCTTCCATCAGGCTAAGTGAGGTGACGCACGTCACCACTGAGAGACTGACAGCCTGTCATGCAATTACAGATTCTCTTTACCACATCACTGTCTCGTTCGCTCTCTCTCTCTCTCTCGCTCTCTTTCTCTCTCATTGACCCTTTCTCTCTCTTGTTGACTCTTACTTGCACACTCACCCTTTCGTTCTCTGCCCCTGTCTCTCACTCACCCTTTCTCTTGCACACTAAGCTTCTCTCTCTCTCTCTCTCTCTCTCTCTCTCTCTCTCTCTCTCTGTCTCTCTGTCTCTCTGTCTCTCTGTCTCTCTGTCTCTCTGTCTCTCTGTCTCTCTGTCTCTCTGTCTCTGTCTCTCTGTCTCTCTGTCTCTCTGTCTCTCTGTCTCTCTGTCTCTGTCTCAATAGGCCAGACACTGACATTTGTTTCTCTGTCCTTCTCCCTCTCTTCCTCCCCCTCTCAGAGCTACGCCCTGTACATCATTGGAGATGACAACGCCACTTCAATTGATGTGTCCAAGTATCTGGCCAAGCTCTCTGCAGGTGGGTTTGTGTGTGTCTGATTACTGAGCAGTGTGCGCCCAAGATAACGAACAACCATCCCTGGGACATGCCTCCCACATGCCTTATGCGTGCCCACATGCTTCCCACATGCATGTCACAGCGGTCAGTCATTTCCGCACATGAAAGGGAAGAGGTTGTAAGGCAGTACTGCCATGCTGTCTCTGTCCTGTTTCTTTGTTTAAAGAGAGACTGCGAGATTCTGCCATTTAAGGCCTTGTTCTACTTAACAAGAGTTAGATGAACGCCGGACCTATTGGCTCCCGAGTGGAGCATCGGTCTAAGGCACTTCATCTCCGTGCAACAGGCGTCACTACAGTCCCTGGTTCGAATCCAGGCTGTATCACATCCGGCCGTGATTGGGAGTCGCATAGGCCGGTGCACAATTGGCCCAGCATCGTCCGGGTTTGGCCGGGGTAGGCCGTCATTGTAAATAAGATTTTGTTCTTAACTGACTTGCCTAGTTAAATAAAGGTTAAAATAAATAAAATGTCCAGTCATTGTGCTAACGCTAGTTAGCATTAGCTCACAAACCAACCGCTAACTTCCTTCATACTGCACGCAGATACAAATGGTATCCACGACTTCATCTGACTCTGGGTAAGCAAAACAAATGCCAGAGTCTCGCAGTATCCCTTAAAGTCAAGTCTTCATTTGGCTATTGTTACTTTTACCTTTGTAAAGGGGCTGCTATCAGCAGTAGCAAAGCGCTAATAGCAAAGCGCTCTCCCTGCCCCATTTCGGTAAAAAGCTAAGGGATGGGGCTGGAGAACTGTAACCACTCTCAAATTCATAGACTGACCATGATATTAAAATTATAGTTTGAACCATGTTTTGAGGCTATATAGTGTTTGTAAACAAAATATATTTAAACAAGCTTATTTTTTGGGTACAACAGTTGAACTAAGCGCATGAGGCATTTATAATTTATATTCTTCAAGAATCATTTTAATTTGTAAGTCCAAAAATGTGTGTAGCAACTGCAGATTGCCCTTTTAATTAAGTTTCCAAAGAAATGTCCTTTGAAGTAGAGCTGTACATGTAAAACTTCATTATTTGTAAGCATGATAATCTAAATGACATTTTGGAATTGAGTATGGGCATTATGGTGACGATTGTGAGTCTTTGTCATTCTCCTGTTTTCTGACCCATTTCACAATTCCTTTACTGTGACAACTGAACTACAGCACTTGTGTGGCGTCTCTCTCTCTCACAGGCCAGAAGAAGACTGTCATTGAATCAGCTTTGAGGAGGTAAAAACTTACCAGGAGCACATCTTGAATCACTTCATTCTTAGACTCTTTATTCCCCATAAAGCATTTCCCCATAAAGCCAAAAGAAGGGTTCACTCCGTTTTATTAACTGGGTAGTTTGCTGATTTGCTGAAAGCCATGGTATTTCAGACAATATACAATGGGTAGGACTCAAAAATACTTGTTTACTGTTATATTTATGTTGGTAACCAGTTTATAATGGCAGTAAGACACCTCTCGAGTTTGTGGTATATGGCCCAATATACCACAGCTAAGGACTGTATCCAGGCACTCATCGAGGCGTCGGGCATAATAACAGCCCTTAGCCGTGGTATATTGCTTAAATATACCTCTAGTAATAGTAACAGCTATAAACTAGACTCTTGTCCTAACATTTTAACCATGATTTTCCAACTTGAGACTGAGAAATGTAATCCCTGTTTCTCTTCCAGACCGAGCTGTATGAAGCCTGATGCTCCAAATGAAAGTTTGGCTGTAACGCTTGTGGTTTGGCTAACATCAGAAGGTAAGACTTTACATCAGGCCTAGAAACATCTCCACAGCCTATCTGTTATTGCTATGCTATGGAGTATTTGCTGGTGTGAGACTCTTTTACATTCATGTGTTGTGTTTAGGTTTCACATTGAAAGACCTGGAATCTGTGCCCTTTGGTGTGGCTCTGCCCATCAGAGATGCTATCTACCAGTGTCGAGAGCAACCCTGCTCTGACTGGTCAGAGGACGTCTGCCTATTGATTGGGCGACAGGATCTCACCAAACAAGCACACAAAGTGACCGTGGCCAAAGGCAAAGCTGTAAGTGTGAGTTTCTGGGGTTATTGGATGGTTTGGGCTTCATCCTTTACAACCTTGTGGATTTAGAGTTAATGTTTCTGTTTTGTGTGTGTTTATTTCTCTGTGTGTGTGTGTACTCAGACGGTGGGTCTGGGGCTGATGCTGGAGGCTCCAGCCACCACAGAGGCAGAGGAGGAGGAGGATGGTATGACAGATCTGAACCAGGACGTAATTGGTCTTATCTGGAGCCAGGACCTGCGCGTCCATGAGGCCAGACGTCTACTCCAGAGCTCCCGACCAGTCAGGGTCAGTGTGGTCCACCTGCCCGAGGTCAGCGACCACGAGTACATAGAGGAGAAGGAGAACAAGTAAGTAATATCGTTCAAGTGATGGCAGCTATCGTAGTCTCATTCAAAAGCAGTCTGGGCCCACGTTACAGGCTATATCCAAAATCTTCTTAGTTTCAACCTTGCTTTTTAAATATATTTTTTATTTTTTTGGTGTGCTCTGTAGTTAGCGGTTGGTATGTAGTTGTGTTGGCTATTGTTCTGATGCCTCTGTCTCTCCATCCCTCTCTCTGATTTCTCTCTGGGCAGACTGTTGCAGCTTTGCCAGCGTACCATGGCTCTGCCAGTTGGCAGAGGCCTGTTTACCCTCTTCTCCTACCACCCTGTTCCAACGGAGCCCCTACCAGTGCCCAAACTCAACCTTACTGGTACTGTATCCCTCAGGCCTTTCTCATACGTGTGTGTCTGAGAGAACGTGTCTGTCTTCAAACTAGGGCTGGCCGATATATCAAATTCAAATGATATATCAAATGTTTTTGCGTGATATTTCAAATGCCTGTATCGCAAGAATCAAGTTTTTTGTATTTTTGGTGCACCTTCCCATTTACACCAGAGAGCTGAATATAATGACAAGATGCTCATGTCTCCGCCCTAACAATGGGAGTCATTGTCCCAAAACCGGGAAGGCAGGCGACAAGCTTAGGTCCAAAATTAGCCCATAGAAACGCATTGGGCTTATTTTGGACAGGTTTTGGCAAGTGTGAAACCTCTCACTTTGCCTCTTCCTCTCTGTTTACACACACCAAGCCCCTGCCACTCACACCAACAAAGTTGAGAGATCACTTCTTCCTCTCTGACAAGTGGTTTCAACTCGCTATTTGCATTTGAGGTTTGGTCCAACAGAATTGGTAGTATGGCCACTGAAACACATGGAGACATTATTTTACTGTAACAGAGAAGATAAGCCTTCTAACGAGACCCTTTTTTATGTCTCAACTACACAAATTGCGCCCAGAGCAGACACTACTAAAACAGGAGTATCAATGAACATTGATTCTGGAAAATGAATGCTCAGTTTGTTGTACGGCATTGCGGTACCACATACCACAAACAGCATTTTAGCCAAAGACTGTTATATTAGCTGTCTAGTCTGTGTTTTCTAAATGTGCAATAAGCATAAAACACAATTATATAAGGAATGGGCAGCTCGTTCTCATTCTGAGGAATAAGATAGACCACTTGATTTCAACATCTGAACAAAGTGGACAGGCTAGCATGCTGTTCAAACAGTTGGAGACGGACAGAAGGGTGTGTTCATAACGATTCAACTGTTCTACCTTGTTAGCTAGCAAATGGATCCAAGTTGGCATATATAAAGATTAGCAAGCTACTCACTAGCACGTTGACTTGTGCTTGAGAGATTGTTTGAGACAATCTTCTATAATTAATTTTTTTAAATTTTCTATAATGCCTGCTACAAGAAGTTAGTCATTACATTTGTAACAAAAAGGGCATTTTCATAGACAGACTTGAAAGCCAGATCAGGGGTTATTGCAAAAAAGCAGGTTAAATTATTTTGATAAAATAATTAAATTGTTAGTGGGGCTTATATGTAGCCTTCATTTCACAGCCCTCAATTTTTGAAATGCAGTGTATTTGACATTTAATTGTACATAAAGCTTATTTAGAGAAAACAAAGAAATCTTAAGTTTGAATTTTTGGGGATATTTTTAGGCCATACCGCCCAACCCTACTTCAAACACGTTTACAGAAATAGTTATGAAAAAGCATCAAGTACAGGAATATGTTGTTTTTCCTTTGAAGATCTGAGTAAAAAGGCTTTTCTCAGTCTGTCTATACAAGTTCAATCTCTGGGTGTGTTTTTAACAGCAGCCCACAAGAAAGCTCACTTTAGTCAGTCTGGATCTGTAATTACAGCTGGTGCTTCGGTGTGTTGTGTTTTAGGACAAGGGAAAGAATGCAATGTGTGTGATCACTGTGATGAGAAGCAGAAACTTATTTTGAACCCGGCAGGCCATGTTTACATTGCTCCTTGGTGCCAACGTGATTATGGCCTAAATGTCGAGAATGCATGCATGCGTGTAGAGTTTGTCAGAATCCGATATGGCGTCTTGTGTTTCTGGTGACAGGTCGTGCGCCACCTCAGAACACCATGGTAGATCTGAACAGCGGGAACATTGACGTTCCTCCCAACATGACGAGCTGGTCCAGCTTTCACAATGGGGTGGCTGCGGGCCTGAAAATCGCTCCGGCCTCCCAGGTGGACTCTGCCTGGATCGCCTACAACAAACCCAAGAGCCCCGAGCTGGCCAACGAGTATGCAGGATTCCTCATGGCTCTGGGCCTCAACGGACACCTCACCAAGCTGGCCACACTCAACATACATGACTACTTAACCAAGGTGAGCATGCATGCAAACACAGGTTCTGCGGTTGAGTTTTGTCGTCGTACTTTTTCTCATTACATGTTTTGAAGCTTCTCTAGATTGCACGTTGGTTTTAGCAGAAATTGTCTCTCGGCATCCTGTTATTTTTCTCACATGAAAGTGGGAAGGCCTCAGCGTGCTGAGAGCGGAGTTTCACTTTGACTTTTCCCTGGCAGTGACGCATAGCAACTTTCTCATTTCCAGTTAGGCCTGCCATAGAAGGTTGTGTGGTCATATCTATCACATCTCTCAGCTCAGGAAAGATCAGTGGTTATTTACTACAGTATACGATTTTACTACTATTCTCATTCTTGCTAGCTTATCACCTGTGCCAGGACAGATGAGCCTACATTGGAGCACAACGTGTGAACTTTTAAAGGTCTACTGCTGTACTGTTAATTAGGATATATTACAGCAGTCTTTGATGGCTGAAAATTAATATTAAATTATTTAAGTATGAAAGGGATCAGGTGATTTACGCAAAATTAGTACTTTCAAATGTTCTCATTAATTTTGTTATGTAGCGTAATTCTGTGATGAAGGAGAAAATAACTTATTTTAGGCTGAACTACAGTGTAGTTTGGATCCCCCAAAAAGAGGATGAGGGCAAAAAATGACCTCACTCAGCACATGTTGAGCAAAGAGCTCTGATCTGTTATAACTTCGTTGTTTTATACTAGCTCTCCATTCAGCCCTACACAGTAACTCATGATCTCTCTATTTGTTAATAAACAAGTGAACCCCTCTGTGTATAAAGTCCATGGGGGACTAATGAAAATGGCTGCCGGTGTGTCCTCAGGGCCACGAGATGACAAGCATCGGGCTGCTCCTGGGTGTGTCTGCAGCCAAGCTGAGCACCATGGACATGTCAATCACCCGCCTGCTGAGCATCCACATTCCCGCACTGCTCCCGCCCACCTCCACTGAGCTGGATGTACCGCACAACGTTCAGGTTGCGGCCGTGGTGGGCATCGGCCTGGTCTACCAGGGCACAGGACACCGCCACAACGCGGAGGTGCTGCTCGCTGAGATCGGTCAGTGATAGATACGTCCCTAATGAAGTATATGTTTTGTTGTCCCGTGGGGATATTTGCAGGGAGGAGGGCATACAACACTAAATACAATACAAGACACAAACTGTTTTGACATGGAACTGCTGGTACCACTTAAAACAAACAACTTATAATTGCTTTATAATAGCATATGTAGACTTCAGATGCAACAGATGCGTCACATATCATTTATAAGCTTATGTCATGTTGTAAAGGGTGACATAACAGCTCTCAACGTAGGATGCATTGCACAACCTAATTTCTTATGAGATTTTAGGATGGTTTCCCAAATTGTCGCGTTTAATTCTTCAAGTTTTACTGGGAAATGTCCATACAGCATCTGCATGCCAACCATATAATTTCATGGGGATATTCATTTAGATCTTGAGTTAACAACAGTGTTGTTTTGAATTATGTACGCTGAGCAAATTTTAGCGCAGATGGTGTTAGCAAACTGTAGGATACCTGTATTTTGTTTCAATCGAAGCACATATTTTGCCTAGTGGTGCACGCTGTTGTTTTGGCCGCATGAGAGAGAGATTTGACCATTTGTACAATCATCCAGTAAGAAATTAGATATTTGTCTTACGGTAACTTTCTATGCTATTCAGTTCTGTTATGTAGAGTACTATCATGTGATCTTGCAGACATTGATTTGCTCATGCGCAGAATCATCTGACCTTTAGCTGTCGGAAGCAGGGTTTCTGAGAACTCTGATCCGCAGCTTTGCCCTTTTATTTATTCACCGTCTTTATTTAACCTGGTCAGTTTACTTAGAGCATGTGTCATTGGCTTAGCATCACACTGTAGGCCTCACATGACAGTTAGCCCTGCTCCAGGCCAGAACACAAGGTTTTCACCAGGTATGGCAGTTGCATCACATCAATACAGTTTCATACTGTTTCGATGGGGCAAGTAATGTCAGGTGGAATCTCACACTTCATATCAGCATCTTCATTTTTATGGGTTATGTCAGCCTTTTATAAAGCACATTCATTTTGGGGGGAAATATACATAGTGTGTTATCACATTTAGCAACGCACCCTACATATGGAGCTGTTATGTCACCCTTTAATAGTCCCTTTAGTTACAGTTTGCTTAAGCCAGATGATTTGTGAAGCGTCTATGTTGTCCCTGGATATTGAATAGATTATAGGTGCTGGTGCTCCAACCAAGATTTAAAAAATGGTCTGGACTGCTGAAGTGGTGCTCAGTCCTTAGAATGTACAACTGAAATGTCTAAGGAAGGTTCAGCACGGCAGCCTTATTCTCTTCAATGATATGTATTGCTGACACATTTCGGAGCAAGCTTTGTTGTCAAGGCAGAACTTTCTCTAAGATGCGTCAGCAAAAAAATATATAATTGAAGTAAAATGTATTCCTTCAACTATGGTGCTTTGATGATGGAGCTTACTCCGAAACTCCAATAAATATTGAAGTTAACAGATGTTGCTGCTTCTTGCAGGTCGACCCCCTGGTCCTGAGATGGAGTACTGTACAGACCGCGAGTCCTACTCCCTTGCCGCTGGGCTGGCCCTGGGCATGGTCTGTCTGGGGGTAAGTCTAGTCGTACACACTGCAATTACACTACTGGTTTAGCTCTGCAGGAAGTAACTTACTCCTGTGTATGTAGAGAGGTAATAGAAAGAGGAAATGTTCTCACATGGAAAGCACTCTTCATACGTCAAAAGGCTGAGAAGTCATAAAAGGGTGCTGAATGAAAAAGGTGACTAAATGTATCACTAGCGTTCCCTCAGGACGTGGATCATCTATAAAAAAAAACAGAAGAGGAGAGTTTCTCAGTCACTGAATGACCCTTTCTCCTCACACCCTCTCTCTCTCTCCATAGCATGGCAGTAACCTAATAGGTATGTCTGACCTGAATGTCCCTGAGCAGCTCTACCAGTACATGGTGGGGGGGCATCGACGCACCCATGCCGGCATCAACAGAGAAAAACACAAGTCCCCCAGCTACCAGATCAAGGTAAAGGGGAAAAAAGCAAATGGCGAGACAACTTTCCTCACTTGTAGGCTGTTAGGTTTTAAATAAACGGAGTATAAACTCACAGACCGCTAGTAAAGCTCAAACAAAGTTTATTCACCCAATGGGTCAGACAGCTGAACAGACAAAGACATGATCGCACCAGTACAAGTTTATATATACGCCACTTTAGGTGGAGTCCTCCTTTCCTCTAAACATTACATCTTTGTTGCTAGGCAGGAAGTTAAGTGATGTGGGTAATAAACTGTTCCTTCTCCCTTAATGTGACCTGACCTGACCTCAGCTCCCATTCTTCACTAATCCACAGCTCTCCACCCTTATCAGTGACCACAACCATGTGATTGCCTTTTCCCTTAGTAACATTCCAAGCCCCTGGCTCATATCCAAAATCCATTGACCCCACCATATACATTCCTTCTATATATAAACATTAACTTATGGTGTAGCAAGTATTTCAAATTATAACCCAACAAAGCCTACTGTCCAGTTCATCCCCATCTAACATATCATTTTTTCCCCTGATGGCACAAAACCAAGGTCTGACAGAATACACTGGCCAGATACTTTGTCCCAACTGTGAGGGTTTCTGGTTATTGTCTCAGGTTAAACATTTTTTTAAACTAATGCCTCTGTTCTTTGTGACAGGAGGGTGACACCATCAACGTGGACGTCACCTGTCCTGGAGCGACCCTAGCCCTGGCCATGATCTACCTAAAAACCAACAACAGGTGAGAATGGATTCCACCACCACCACTCTTACTCTCATATTAGATTAGCCTTCAACGAGACGCAATGTCCTATTCTTTCAGCATGCTCCCTGTAAGTAATGGACTCCATCTAATCTTACACGGTGCATCACAGCACATCTTGACCCCAGCGCTCCAGCACATACAAAATGACTTCTTCAGTTATAAGCTATCACCTGGTTCTGGCTCAGGCTGCCATTAACACCTATTTGTCACCCCTTCACAGGTCTATCGCTGATTGGCTGAAAGCTCCAGACACCATGTTCCTCCTGGACTTCATCAAACCAGAGTTTCTGCTTCTCAGGGTGAGTCAGTGCAGAGAAGCTCAGCTACTGTAGCCACTGTGTACTGGCCACTACGGATCTGCCTTATTCACTATGCCAGACCCCAGAGTGTGCAAAGCTGTCATCAAGGCAAAGGGTGGCTACTTTGAAGAATCTAAAATATATTTTGATTTGTTTAACACTTTTTTGCTTTCTACTTGATTCCATACGTGTAATTTCAGAGTTTTGATGTTTTCACTATTATTCTACAATGTAGAAAATAGTAAAAATAAAGAAAAACCCTGGAATGAGTAGTTGTGTCCAAACTTTTGACTGGTACTGTATATAATTCAAAATGTCTGATCCACTACCCTCACACATTGTCACTGTCTCCTCTCCCTCCTCAGACACTGGCCAGGTGTATCATCATGTGGGATGAGATTCTACCCAACTCGGAGTGGGTGAGCAGCAATGTGCCTCAGGTAACTGCCCTGAATATGCACACATGCACGAACTCCTCAGCTCATTAGACACAAGTCACTGCCAGCACAAACCTCTACTCCGGACAAGTGGTAATATAATTTCGGCCTCGGGTTCTTGGGGTCAACAGTGCAGATGTCCCAGTCCATAGACATTAGAGGTTCAATCTGAGGCTCTTAATGTTGTTAGTTAGTCATACTGTGTGATGAACTTGTTAATGAATGACATCAGTGCTAATAAGGAAACCAAGTTTCAGTCCTCAAATGACTCTTTACTGCCAAGCGCATATGACTGAGGCAACGAGGCTCAATGGCATTTCCTCCATCTGGACCATTTACACGTCAACAAGATCAAATTAGTTAATATCCCCAAAACAATGATGACAATGATTATAGAATCAAAGATCAATTTGCTTTGTTTTGAATTCAGATAATCCAAGAGAACATTGGGAACCCAGTGGTTTCAGAGGATTTGAACATGGAAACTTTAGCGTGAGTACAAACTGACTTTACTTAAAGTTTCCTTAGCTCTCTCCGCATGGCTGGATTTGAGTTGATGTGTGTGACGATTCCTTTCCTCAGCCAAGCCCATGACTACATAATCGCTGGAGCATGCATGGCGGTGGGATTTCGCTTCGCTGGCTCGGCCAACTCAGACGCATTCGACTGCTTGGTAAGAAGCGCGAACTTCAAAATAAGTTTGTTATTTGGCTAGTTCGTCTCTAACCCTTCTGTTTCTCGCACAGTACAAGTTTGCAAGGAGTTTCATGCAGTGTTTGACATCAGCGACAGCGACGGTTGTAAGTTTCACTGCTTTCATATTTCTCCCAACCATAATGTCCATTTAAGCCAATAGAATACACTCAAGCTCCAAATCACCACAACCAATTTTTCTCTCTCACCTTGTCTCTGTGTGTCTCCTATGCCAGACGGGCCACTATAACCTGCAGACATGTCTGAGCATGGTGCTGCTGGCCCTGTCCATGGTGATGGCTGGCTCCGGTAACCTGAAGGTGCTGCAGCTCTGCCGCTTCCTCCACAAGAGGACCAGTGGAGAGATGAACTATGGCTTCCACATGGCCCACCACATGGCCCTGGGCCTGCTCTTCCTGGGAGGAGGGAGGTGAGACATGTTTCCACAACAGGTTTCAGTCAGCCTCTCCAATGGTCATAGCTGACATAAATATTGCTTGTACTGTCTTTTGCATTGAAAGTAAATCAAACATAATCTAGTCAAGGGATATTTTACTTTTCACCTGTCATTTGTACCTGTATCAATATTGATTGTATGTTTTGCTACAACACGTGTATAATGAGTTGATGTGTTAGGGGTGTCCTGTTATGTGAGTGTTCTTTATAACAAATAGTTCAAATATCCCAGGGCTATGCAAACAGTGACTATGGGGTTTCTAGTTTTATGTAACAATACTCATTACTGATGCTAAATCTGTCTCCTTATCAACATTTACTAGACAAACCCTTTGATTTTAGACTTGCTGTTTTTAGACTTGCTTATTTTAGGGCTGACAATTGCAGGCCCACAACTTCAAGGTCGCAATTTGAATGGCCTTATTGTAGTATTCTCAGCCTATTCCGGCCTTGAACATACGCCTGCGTAAGGAAAGATTGTAGTGGGGGGCAGACACATGGCGTCTTTCTTTTAATCTTTTCTTGCACTCACTGTATCTCTTTTTCTCTCTCTGGATGTGGTCTGTGGAAAATTATTTCATGCTGCATAGTAACCAATCACCATACAGCCCTGCCAGTCTGGCTTTCATCATAGAACCTGAAGTGAAACAATTATCTTCTCATTTTGTGTAGCTACAGAGTTCCACAATGAGCCTAGTCTCAGCATAGGGAATGGGTCAATTCAAACATAGTAATATTGCTCAGGGACAAGTTTCTGAAAATGAATTTGAGAAGAGCTAAATGAGCAGCCATTCTCAGTGAATATGTTACTCTACAGTTCAAGATGAGATCAGTGTTGAGCAAACAGAAGTTGACTGTTGCTCTGTATGTTTGTGGGTCTTGTTATCAAGCTGACTTGTGTAGTAAATTGTGCTGTTTTTTTCACCTCTGTCTGTAATACACTTTGTAAAAACAGGGACATCCCAGCCAATTCTCTTTATCCGTTGCCATGGAGAGTGGATGAGTGGCAGCTCGTGGGTTGAGAACTATTCTCTTCAGTTGGTATTTTAAGAGGAGGCGAGGCAACCCCTCACCTACACTAACCCAAACAAGTGATTTTTCTCTCCAAGCCGACACAATGGTTTGAACCAGCCTAAGCACACACTTAGGTGCTGTCATTTTTTAAATCTTTTTTTATATATTTTTTTAAGTAGGGCTTTTATGAGCACAAATTACGTCAGGTGCCTAGCAATTCAAAATGGTTTTGCCCAGGCCACATTCCCCATTTGTTCTTTGGACCTATTCACCAAAAAAAGGATTCTATTGTAATATGTGCCAACATCAACACTCTGATGTGATGTGCCTGTTTGTTTACATTTATGTCTGTATCCATTATGTAGTGGTCTGATGTTATCCCATTGTCCTCCCAGGTACACTCTCAGCACCTCCAACTCGGCCATCGCTGCCTTGCTTTGTGCTCTCTACCCCCATTTCCCTGCCCACAGCACAGACAACCGGTAAGACACACAACCGCAGGGAATACAAACAGTAGGTACAGCTTATCAGAGCTCGAAAATGGCAGGACAGACAGAGCTCTAACGTAATGGCATAGACTTTCAATGACCATAATGAATTGAAAGTATTGCTGTTTTGAGCTGCAGATTTTAAGAATAACAAAATGGGCCGTGTGACGGGGAGGGAGTGTTACTTGAGGCGAGATAAGAAAGTCATCAGAACTTCTACTGACAGAGCCAAGTCAAGCGCTCTAAGTCAATGACCATAATTAAGAATAGTTAAAGAATACCATATAGACGAGGGCTATGCAAGTATTGCAGATTTTTCATTTCTACCTGGTTGGTGGTTTATCAATTGATTTGTAAATGATTAGACAATGTTCACTCATCTGGTCAGTTCCGACCGGGTCTGACTCAGTTGTTGATTAAATCCAATCAAGTTGATTTGATTTAGAAGGAAAGGGTGAAAAGCAGCAATGCTGTGGCCCTCCAGGTCCTTAATGTAAAATGTTTATGTGTGTGATCTCTGTGCTTCAGGTACCACCTGCAGGCTTTGCGTCACCTGGGTGTCCTGGCGGCTGAGCCTCGTTTGCTGGTCCCAGTCGATGTGGACACACTGAAACCCTGCTACGCCCTGCTGGACGTCACATACAAGGTATTCAACTCAATGAGTTAGTCCCCAGTCAAAATACAACCCGTTGAAACCAATGCATGGTCATAACGCCCATTTAGTGTCAACCTAGCTGTGTCTGCTATGACCTTCATATGTGATACCTTCAAGATGAGTCTGACTCATTCATTCAGAATTAAAGCCACATGTTAAAACAATCACTGGAGACCCATGAACATGAAAATGATGAAACTAAACAGGTGTTAATAAAGGGAAGTTAACATTTTGGAATGCACTTCCCAGTTTCAGTTTTGCATGTACTCATCTGATCCCTCACTATAGAGTTGATTGGTACAGTGTGCACTTGTATTAGTAAGAGGCAATAGCAGAAGTGTAAGCTACATGTAATACCTCAGAATTTGGCCCTGCTAATAGTAGTAGCAACAAGCAACTGTTTACTTCCCTGTATTTAATAGTGATCTTGTTACACAAGAGAACTCAAGTTGAACCTTTTCGCTCTCATTTACTGAAAGCGTCATAGGTGTCCGACTGGGCGCTCTCTTGCGTCATACATTTTCCTGTGAACATAGCCATAGTTGTCACTTCCTCTATTTAGCCTTATTTGAGGAGGCTTTGGTACTGTATGTCTGTCATTTCATTATTAGCCTAAAATGCCATTACATGCGCACAATCTTTTTTGTTACCTTTATTTAACTAGGCAAGTCAGTTCAGGACAAATTCTTATTTACAATTATGGCCTACCAAAAGGCCTCCTGCCGGGACGGGGGATTAAAAATACAATTACCGTAATTGCTGGACTATTAAGCGCACCTGAATATAAGCCGTACCCACTGAATTTTTTAAAAATATGTATTTTGTACATAAATAAACCGCACACGTCTATAAGCCGCAAGTGCCTACCGGTACATTGAAACAAATGAACTTTACACAGCCTTTAAACGAAACACGGCTTGTAACAAAAATAAATAGGCTTTTAAACGAAACACGGCTTGTAACAAAAATAAATAGGCTTTAACGAAACACGGCTTGTAACAAAAATAAAAAAAATAGCAGTAAACATTAGCCTACCAAGAAAGTCAAACTTCATTGCGGTGGCGATTGTTTTGGCTTTCAGTCGGATCTGCACAGTTGAAACACCTCGGCCGTCTGCTCTCTGTGTCCCAGTCTTCAAGCTCATTTTCTAGTTCGGGCCATCTGCTTTTCTTCTCTGAAAGCTTTTGTTGTCTTTTTGCACTGAGTCAGTTCCTCACGCTGCTGTTTCCAACGTCTTATCATCGACTCATTAAGGCCAAGCTCCCGTGCAGCAGCTCTATTTCCTTTTCCAACAGCCAGATCAATCGCCTTCAACTTGAAAGCTGCATCATATGCATTTCTCCGTGTCTTTGCCATGATGAGGGTGACAAAATGACTACCGTAATCAGAATGATGGGAAGTTTGAGCGCGCTCGATTTACGTCACATTATGTGACGGTGCTCAGTTTTTTGGCGGCGTGAATCTTGTGAAAAATAAATTAAAAAAATCATAAATTAGCCACGTCATTGTATAAACCGCGAGGTTCATAGCGTGGGAAAAAAGTAGCGGCTTATAGTCCGGAAATTACGGTAATTAAAATAGAAATATAGGACAAAACACAGATCACGACAAGAGAGCCAACACAACATTACATAGAGACCGAAGATGACAACACAGCATGGTAGCAACACAACATGACAACAACATGATAGCAACACAACATGGCAGCAGCACAACATGGTAGCAGCACAAAACATAGTACAAACATTATTGGGCATAGACAATAGCACAAAGGGCAAGAAGGTAGAGACAACAATACATTATGCAAAGCAGCCACAACTGTCAGTAAGAGTGTCCATGATTGAGTCTTTGAATGAAGAGATTGAGATACAACTGCCAGTTTGAGTATTTGTTGTAGCTCGTTCCAGTTGCTAGCTGCAGCAAACTGAAAAGGCGAGCGACCCAGGGATGTGGGTGCTGTGGCAGAACAGGTGTTCTATGTGCTCAAGATGTTGTATGTCCCTGTGCCCAAGAACAATAAGGTAACCTGCCTAAATTACTACCGACCCGTAGCATTCACGTCTGTAGCCATGAAGTTCTTTGAAAGGCTGGTCATGGCTCACATCAACACCATTATCCCAGAAACCCTAGATCCACTCCAATTTGCATACCACCCCAACAGATCCACAGTTGATGCAATCTCTATTGCACTTCACACTGCCCTTTCACACCTGAACAAAAGGAACAGCTATGTGAGAATGCTATTCATTGACTACAGCTCAGCGTTCAACACCATAATGCCCTCGAAGCTCATCACTAAGCTAAGGACCCTGGGACTAAATAACTCCCTCTGCAACTAGATCCTAGACTTCTTGACGGGCCACCCCCAGGTGGTAAGGGTAGATAACACATCCGCCACGCTGTTCCTCAACACGGGGGCCCCTCAGGGGTGCGTGCGCAGTCCTCTCCTGTACTCCCTCTTCACTCATTGCACGGCCAGGCACGACTCCAACACCATTATTAAGTTTGTAGATGACACAACAGTGGTAGGCCTGATCACCGACAAAGATGAGACCGCCTATAGGGAGGAGGTGTGAGACCTGGCCGTGTGGTGCCAGGACAACAACCTCTCCCTCAACGTGATCAAGATAAAGGAGATGATTGTGGACTACAGGAAAAGGAGGACAGAGCACACCCCCGTTCTCATAGACGTGGCTGTAGTGGAGCAGGTTGAGCGCTTTAAATTCCTTGGTGTCCCCATCACCAATAAACGATCATGGTCCAAACACACCAAGAGTCGTGAAGAGGGCATGACAAAACCTATTCCCCCTCAGGAGAAAAAAAAGATTTGGCATGGGTCCTCAGATCTTCAAAAAGTTTACAGCTGCACTATCGAGAGCATCCGGTCTGGTTGCATCACTGCCTGGTATGGCAACTGCTCGGCCTCCGACCGCAAGGCACTACAAAGGGTAGTGTGTATGGCCCAGTACATCACTGGGGCCAAGCTTCCTGCCATCCAGGACCTCTATACCAGGTGGTGTCAGAGGAAGAACCTAACAATTGTCAGACTCCAGCCATCCAAGTCATAGACTGTTCTCTCTGCTACCGCACGGCAAGCAGTACCGGAGCGCCAAGTCTAGGTCCAAAAGGCTTCTAAACAGCTTCTACCCCCAAACCATAAGACTCCTGAACATCTAATCAAATGACTACCCAGACTATTTGCATTGTCGTCGTCCCACCCCCCCCACCCCCATATTTTACGATGCTGCTTGTCTCTTTTCTATGCATAGTCACTTTAACTCTACCTACATGTACAAATTACCTCGACTAACCGGTGCCCACTGCACATTGACTCTGTACCGGTACCCCCTGTATATAGCCTCGGTCTTGTTATTTTACTGCTGCTCTTTAATTATTTGTTACTTTTATTTCTTTATGTATTTTTCTTAAAAATGTATTGTTGGTTAAGGGCTTGTAAGTAAGCATTTCACTGTAAGGTCTGTATATATACCTGTTGTATTCGGTGCATGTGACAAATAAAATGTAATTTGATATGGAGGATGAGGGCTGCAGTTAATATCTCAGATAGGGGGGAGTGAGGCCTAAGATGATGATGTGGCCGGGGACACTTTGCTTCTTCAAAGTCCAATATCTTGAAAACATGACTGTTGACATGCAACTGATTTTGGGACTGTATCAACAGTGGACTAATTGAAAAAATACCAAAATATAATTTTCGACTGGAGTTTTCCTTGAAGGTCTGCTGAAGGTTGGGTTTGCGGGTTCACCATGAAATGCTCCTTATTTCAATTACTCTGGAACAGCAGAGGGAGAGACATGCTGCGCACATCAATTATAATGACACCCCCTGCATATGTGCAATCACACACTTCACCTCTGCACGTACACACACACTGCATATTTCGAAGTTCACTATGATGTTGCATGCAGCACACGTGTACATGATTTGAATGTGTACATGGTGAATTTACATTTTCATTTTTTTGCAAGCACAGCTTTAGTCCATGTTTCAATTTATGTTATGTATAATGGCTGTGTGTTTCTGTGTTAATTTCTTCTTGAAAGTCTTCAGAGCATATTTATTGTTTTTTTCTCCATATCAGGAGACTCCATGGTATGAGGAGACTACAGTGGAACTGATGGCGCCCACCATGTTGCCTGAGCTGCAGCTCCTCAAAAAGGTAGAAGGAAATGTAGTACTTTATCAGACAAATGTAGTCAGGCTGCACAATCTTTCTGTTTAGTCTTGTCAAGCAGGATGGTTGATGTCAACATTAAGATTTACAAAATGTTTGTTTGGAAATGAGTAATGCGATTTGGACTTGTATGCAATTTATAAGCTTTTCTTACTTCCTTTTTATAATACAATACAGGGAAGAAAGGTCACTTAGGGCGGTCAAACTCAGCTATTACAAGATAATAATATGATATTTTCACATTGTTCTCAAAATAAAGTTTTAAAAAGTATTGACTGACCTACTTGTTTTAATGTGCTTACAGGTGAAAGTAAAAGGACCAAGATACTGGGAGCTGTCCATAGACATGAGTAAAGGGACTCAACATCTAGAGTAAGTCCTCCACTTGTATGTGAAAAGTTTCTGGCCCAATATACAGATTCATATCATGATATTTCTGTGTGTGAGAAGTTCCCAGGTCTATGTCCAGTGATGTCTTTACGATACAGAGAGTTTGTGATGTGCTGCTGTAATGGTTGATAATGGCCGCAAATGTTGTTTTGTCCATCCTAACGGGCGACCCAAAATGTGTGTATTTGACTATATAAACTCAGCAGAAAAAGAAACGTCCCCTTTTCAGGACCCTGTCTTTCAAAGATCATTTGTAAAAATCCAAATAACTTCACAGATCTTCATTGTGAAGGGTTTAGACACTTTCCCATGCTTGTTCAATGAACCATAAACAGTTAATGAACATGCACCTGTGAAACGGTCGTTAAGACACTAACAGCTTACAGAGGGTAGGCAATTAAGGTCACAGTTATGAAAACTTAGGACACTAAAGAGGCCTTTCTACTTACTCTGAAAAACACCAAAAGAAAGATGCCCAGGGTCCCTGCTAATCACCGTGAACGTGCCTTTGGCATGCTGCAAGGAGGCATGAGGACTGCAGATGTGGCCAGGGCAATAAATTGCGATGTCCGTACTGAGATGCCTAAGACAGCGCTACAGGGAGACAGGACGGACAGCTGATCATCCTCGCAGTGGTAGACCACGTATGACAACACCTGCACAGGATCGGTACATCCGAACATCACACCTGCGGGACAGGTACATCACAACTGCTCGGGCAGTTATTGTTGCCATCCAAATCAAATTTTATTGGTCACATACACATGGTTAACATCTGCTAAACATGTGTATGTGACCAATAAAATTTGATTTGATTTGGATGGCAACAACAACTGCCCGAGTTACACCAGGAATGCAAAATCCCTCTATCAGTGCTCAGACTGTCCGCAATAGGCTGAGAGAGGCTGGACTGAGGGCTTGTAGGCCTGTTGTAAGGCAGGTCCTCACCAGACATCACCGGCAACAACGTCGCCTATGGGCACAAACCCACGGTCGCTGGACCAGACAGGACTGGCAAAAAGTGCCATTCACTGACGAGTCGCGGTTTTGTCTCACCAGGGATGATGGTCGAATTTGCGTTTATCGTCGAAGGTATGAGCGTTACACCGAGGCCTGTACTCTGGAGTAGGATCGATTTGAGGTGGCGGGTCCATCATGGTCTGGGGCGGTGTGTCACAGCATCATTGAACTGAGCTTGTTGTCATTGCAGGCAACCTCAATGCTGTGCGTTACAGGGAAGACATCCTCCTCCCTCATGTGGTACCCTTCCTGCAGGCTCATCCTGACATGACCCTCCAGCATGACAATGCCACCAGCCATACTGCTCGTTCAGACAGGAATGTCAGTGTTCTGCCATGGCCAGCGAAGAGCCCGGATCTCAATCCCATTGAGCACGTCTGGGACCTGTTGGATCGGAGGGTGAGGGCTAGGGCCATTCCTCCCCAGAAATGTCTGGAAACTTGCAGGTGCCTTGGTGGAAGAGTGGGGTAACGTCTCACAGCAAGAACTGGAAAATCTGGTGCAGTCCATGAGGAGGAGATGCACTGCAGTACTTAATGCAGCTGGTGGCCACACCAGATACTGACTGTTACTTTTGATTTTGAACCCCCCCTTTGTTCAGGGACACATTATTCAATTTCTGTTTGTCACATGTCTGTGGAACTTGTTCAGTTTATTTCTGTGGTTGAATCTTATGTTCATACAAATATTTACACATGTTAAGTTTGATGAAAATAAACGCAGTTGACAGTGAGAGGACGTTTCTTTTTTTGCTGAGTATATTTCTCTATATATGTGTTGTAGGTCCATTCTTTCCAGAGATGGGGTTCTGTATGTGAAGCTGCGAGCGGGGCAGCTGCCCTATAAGGACGACCCTCGGGGTTGGAAGAGTCTATTAGCCCCCAACGTCAATAACAGGAACTCAGAAGTCCGCACATTCAAGGTACCGTACAAACATCCTGGCCCTCCGCTTACAATCCAATCCTTTTATGGTACAAAAAAGGCACATGTTTCTACGTTAATGCTACTTTAGCACTATAGTAATATTGTATACATAGAAGGTTCAGTCATACTTTACCATACAGGTCATATTTGAGAAGGTCTGGTCACAAATTTCCTAGGTGGCAAAGGTCCTGTTGAGAATGGCTGGCATACAGTATTTTTTAATTGAACATTTATTTAACTAGGCAAGTCAGTTAAGAACAAATTATTTATTTACAATGACAGCCTACCGAGACAGAGGGTTAACTGCCTTGTTCAGGGGCAGAACGACAGATTTGTACCTTGTCAGCTCGGGGATTCGATCCAGCAACCTTTCGGTTACTGGCCCAACGCTCTCACCACTGGGCTATCTGCTAGACAGTACACACATTTATTTCATTAGTATGTGAAGGTTGAGGAAATTGAATAGGTGAAATCAGTATAATAGACCTAGTATAATGAGTCAGAAAGGGTAAAAATAGGTCATTTTGATGCTCATATAATCCCAGTATAACAAGGAGTAGTCACTTGACGTCACTCTGGAGTGGCGGAACGAAACCAATATGTCTCCCTGTTCAGTCAATGTCAACATCCGTACCTGTCTATTGCCCAATAGCCTTCTCAGTCAATATGTCCCACTAGGTGCAATACATCATCCCTCATTGGAAATCTCCCAGAGCCCTTCAGTGTGAGTGCCTCCCTTAGGCACGATCAGGAGACCTTGTTGTAGCAGTTTTTTTTCTCCCACAGCCCGAGGCCATCTCAACCTTCACCTCCGACGCTGCCTTGGTCTCCTTTGCTGAATACTTTTGTAAAGCCTCGGATAGCGTGAAACATGTGAGTTGATTAGGAAAGTATGGTATATGGTGCAGCAGGAGGCACGTTTCAGCTATAGGTTAACATGTCTCTCCCCTTGTGAATGCACTTGTTAATCACTTGAATCCCATTTACACCAGTTACATATTACATCCGTATATGTAATTGGAGACACTGTGAAATTGAAGGAGATTGGTGATAACCTTTTGTTCATGATTCTATTTAAATTATTGAAACACCCTTCACTGTCCTATTTTATAATTCCAGTTTGTTTCTGATTGTTCAATTGATAAGCTCGCACTGAATGGCGCTTATATTTGTTGTTGTTGTCTTTGTCCAGAAACAGGACACTTTGGCTTTATTCTCTGCCATTCTATATGAGTGTGTCACTCAGGAGAACCCTGAGATGCTGCCGACATACATCGCTATTGATCAGGTAAGAAACATAGAAATTACCCATACAATAGCAACAGTGGTCTCTCCAACCCTGTTCCTGGAGAGCTAACCTGTAGGTTTTCGCTCCAACCCCAGTTGTAACTAACCTGATTTAGTTTGTCAACATGCTAATTATTAGAATAATGTGCACTAGATTAGGGTTGGAGTAAAAACCTACAGGACGGTAGTTCTCCAGGAACAGGGTTGGATAGCCCTGATGTACATGCTCCCACTCATAGAATGCAACTGTATTACTGTTAGTTAAAGATTCACTTTGCAGAAATTGCTCTGCCATTTCCTGGTTGCTAAAGTTCTAATAGTTACCTAATTTCCGTTTATGTGACGAAACAAGCAAGTATAGTGTAGAGAATCATTCACCATCTAAACCGCTGAGAAATATACTTTCCGTAACCAAAAGTAAAAGACACAAAAAACAAAACTTAAGCACGGGAAGCATAGAAATAGAGTACATGGAACTGATCTACCGCTTCTTAGACTTGCTTTCAATGAGAATGACAGATCTATAATACGTTTTCATAGATTGACTTTTCCCAATGCATACTGATGTCACTTCAATGTGCTCTCGATTGTATTTCTCCAATGTCTTCTCTCTCTGTGTGTGTGTGTTGACTGTTTTCTCCCCCAGGCGGTACGGACCCTGGAGCAGACGGAGATGTGTGAGACGTTTGCTCTGTGGCAGATGAGACTGGTGTTGGAGCTGTGTGAGAGCAGGGTGCTGCAGCATAGACTGAGGGAGGGGGCACAGGGCAGGGGGCTGCTGCTCAGCTCTGAGTTCCTGCCTGTCATGAAAAACTCTGCTGATGGCACCCTGGACCGCTGGCTCACTGGTGAGCAGTCTCAACACAGTGGGAGAGGCACAGAGGATAGACTGTTAACACATCAATTTGAATGAACTGTACATTTGAATGTACACAAGGCAGTTTGTACCAGTGTGTACCTGTACTGTGACACACAGTTCCCATCAATGGGATTGTACGTGCCAGAACATGTCTTTGGGTGTGACAACTAAAGACGTGGGAAACGTGGGAGGTGATTATGGCAGGCTTTCTTTCTCATGAAATATTTGCAAGTGGCAACCATCAATAGAAAACAGATTGTGATAGTCTTAAATTAGGAATAAATAAAATAAAATGTTATTTGTCACATGCGCAGAACACAACAGGTGTAGACAATACCGTGAAATGCTTACTTACAAGCCCTTAACCAACAATGCAGTTTTAAGAAAATATTTATTAAATAAACTAAAGTCATTTTTATTAGATTTTTTTCGTAAGATAATAAACTAACAGTAACGAGGCTATATAAAGGCCCTCCTTTTCCTGTAGTCCACGATCAGCTCCTTTATCTTGCTCACGTTGAGGGAGAGGTTGTTGTCCATGCACCACACTGACAGGTCTCTGACCTCCTCCCTATAGGCTGTCTCGTCGGCCTACCGCTGTTGTGTTGTCAGCAAACTTAATGATGGTGTTGGAGTCGTTAGGCCACACAGTCGTGTGTGAACAGGGAGTACAGGAGGGTACTGAGCACACACTCCTGAGGTGCCCCTGTGTTGAGGATCAGCGTGGCAGAAGTGTTGTTTCCTACCCTTACCACTTGGTGGCGGCCCGTCAGGAAGTCCAGGATTCAGTTGCAGAGGGAGGTGTTTGGTCCCAGGGTCCTTAGCTTTGTGATGAGCTTTGCGGATGTAGCCTGTAATCAATGTCTTCTGGTGGGATTATGTATGTACGGTCACTGTGGGGACGATGTCGTCGATGCACTTATTGATGAAGCCGGTGACTGAGGTGGTATACTCCTCAATGCTATTGAATGAACCATCAGGGGCGGCAGCGTAGCCTAGTGGTTAGAGCGTTGGACTAGTAACCGGAAGGTTGCAAGTTCAAATCCCCGAGCTGACAAGGTACAAATCTGTCGTTCTGCCCCTGAACAGGCAGTTAACCCACTGTTCCTAGGCCGTCATTGAAAATAAGAATTTGTTCTTAACTGACTTGCCTAGTTAAATAAAGGTAAAAAAAATAAAAAATAAATAAATAAATCCTGGAACATATTTCAGTCTGTGCTAGCAAAACAGTCCCGTAGCTAAGCATCTGCGTCATCTGACCACTTCCGTATTGAGTGAGTAATTGGTGTTTCTTGCTTTAGTTTTTGCTTGTAAGCAGGAATCAGTAGGATAGAATTATGGTCAGATTTGCCAAAAGGAGGGCGAGGGAGAGCTTTGTATGCGTCTGTGTGTGGAGTAAAGGTGGTCTAGAGTTTTTTTTTTTTTTACACCTCTGGTTGCACATGTGACATGCTGGTAGAACAGATTTAAGTTTGCCTGCATTAAAGTCCCCGGCCAGCTAGGAGCGCCGCTTCCGGATGAGCATTTTTTTGTTTGCTTATGGCCTTATACAGCTCTTTGAGTACGGTATGTCTTAGTTCCAGCATCGGTTTGTGTTGGTAAATGGACGGCTATGAAAAATTAAGATGAAAATTCTCTTGGTAGATAGTGTGGTCTACTGCTTATCATGAGGTGCTCTACCTCAGGCCAGCAATACCTCAAGACTTTCTTAATATTAGACATTGCGCACCAGCTGTTATTGACAAATAATCCGGTCCATTACATAATTGCAGGTAACCTCTTTACATCTGACCTGTATGTGCGAAACCCCGCCCCCTCCCCTGTCTCCACAGATAACAGCCATGTATTGAGGTCATACATGAGTGGCCAATCCCTTACTGAGGACATGCTGTCCAACATGCTGGCGTGCTTCCTGGTTTACCACTCCATCCCCTGCCTCAGTAAGATGTCTGCCACACACCTGGAAGGTAAACAACTGTTAGCTGAATGTTGTGGTTAGATTTACGTTTAGTTTGAACCTAACATGTTTGACACTGGTGGTCTCTTATTTGGCTGACTGCTGGATTCTTATATCTGACTCCTTTTGTCTCATGTGTGGAGAAGTCGTCATGTCTCTGCTGGTCTCATGTTTCTACCAATCCGCTCACTTGTTTCCACAGGAAGTACATCGTTCCCTGAGCTCCTGTTGAAGTTCAGTCAGCTGGGCATACCTGTACGCGCTCTGCTGCGTTTGGGCCCTCTGCTCCTAGGGACTGCAGGCTTCTGGACCGGACAACTGGCCTGTTGATATTACCCTGAACTTTGACCGCTAACCTTGGTCTCTGACTTTACCCTGGTCTTGACCCACAAGGGTCACTCTGCAATGCTTGTTGCAGCTCGCAAGAAATGGATATGATATAACATTTCATTGTAAAGGCTTTCTTGATACAGATTGTATGTCAAATGTTTGTACTGTACTTGTTTGTTTTCAATATATAATAATACAGTAAATAAAATGTGATTTGAGACTAATGTAAAAGTGTAAGTGACAAGAATTTACAGTGAATGTATTTAAAACTGTTAACTAACATGGATGTGGACGACCAAGAACTTTAAGCATTGTAAATGTTATTTTGGCCAACTCTGTGTGGTTGCAGTATTGCCATTTTCTATTTTCCATTACAAGAGCCATTTCGGCACCGGATATAGTCTAGACTTACCTTGAATTATCAGAAAAGTTGTTCTGGAAAAGTTGTTCAGATATTAGTTCAGTCTCTGCAGTATGTGTTGGGAAGTAGTGCGTGGGCTGTGGTGCAACAGAATGCATTGGCCAGAGCTGTGATCTAACAACATAACTGCTCTGGGAACATTCCACAGTATAATGGAAAACATCCTGCAACAAATACCACACCCGCCTCACCCCACACAAATCTCTGTTTTCTTTTGGCTTTGTACAGTGCATTCGGAAAGTATTCAGACCCCTTCCATGCAGTAAATAACTTTTGCCTCATGTAAATTAGGTATTTGTTTTTTGTTTGTAATAAATGTGCAAACATTTCTTAACCTATTTTGTCTCTGTCATTATGGGGTATTGTGTGTAGATTGAGGGGAAAATAAATAAATCCATTACATTTAGAATAAGGCTATAACACAACAAAATGTGGAAAGGTCAAGGGGTCTGAATACTTTCTGGATGCTCTGTATAGCCAAATAGCTTTGTCCTCATCTTGACCATGAATTGTTAAACATGGCCTAGCTGTTTACCAGTCTCCCCATGGTATACATTCAGACTCTAAAAAAAACTAAGTTGACTATAGCTCTTTTGTGGCATCTGTAGGACCAACTGGCATGAAAGGCACACAGAGCAGTGGCAGATGGATTGCATACATACCACGTTCGTAGAAGTGCTGTCATGTGGTTCAGTGAACATTACAGACACACAGGAAAGTATTTGATTTTGTGAGGGTGAAGCATCAGAGAATGTAAGGAATTTAAAGGCCCAGTGTAGTCAAAAACGTGATTTCCTGTTTTTATGTACATTTCCATACTTAAGGTTAGACTAATATTGTGAAAATGATGATAATGCCCTTTCAGTGTAAAAGCTGTTTGAAAAGAACGCCTGATATTTCAGCCTGTTTTGGTGGGATGTTTTGGCCTTCCATGGTGATGTCACCATGCATTAAATCAATTAATAGACCAATAAGAGAGTCCCAAACCCCTCCCAATAACAGCACGTTTTTCCTTCCCAACTCATACCACTCAGACAGTCCTAGCCAAATTCTTGCTTGAGAAATTGCCCCTTTCTAAGAAGCTATTTTTGTTTATTTTTGACCTTTCTAATGGAAAACAATCACCGTAAGGAGATAAAAACAGCTGCATCGGACCTTTTAAAATTGTGCGGTGCAACTTCTCTCTGTTAACTAATTGGAAGGGAAGTACATTGTGGGTAACTAATTCTCTTGTAGTTTCGATACAGTATAATTGAATACTGTTTTGGAACATTGTGGAAACCAGCCAAGTGAAGTGAGTAATAGTGCAAATCCTCTGGGGAGGCAGCAACCAGTTCCAAAGTTGGTACAAAGAGGCAGTGATGCTGTGTATTTTTTCCTTTGTAGGAAGTATGACATTCCCATTTGGTTTGTTCTTCTATGGACATCCAGGAAATGTGTAACAGGATCTGCAACTTCATATTCCAAAAATGTCATGGGATTTTACAGGTCAATGGCCAACCGGAACTGTAGTTAGTGGGTTTATTCATGAGTTTATGACCTTCGAAGGTGATTCCTTTAATAAGCTGTGGGAACCAGTGCCCTAGGGAGCGGGCTGTTTACACAAAACATTCTATGTATGTCATACTGGTACACCCTGTGGTCCTGGAGGTTCTCACTTCCAAAGTCAACATTGAAACAAGGCCATAAAAATAACACAAAACAAACAAATTACAAATGCATCTTGGTCCTTAATCTTTAAAAAATAAGTTTAATAAAAAAATTGCAGAAAGAGAATCAGATGTCCAGTTTTTAAATAGGCTATATTTTTTTATGATTCTAGGCAGGTGTTTACTGGCATTTCGGGCACATGCCAGATGGGCTGGTCTAGATTTAGCCTAGTGGCCCTGACAAACTTTGATTTTTGGCACAAAATTATAATTAAATGGCAAATATTGGTAGCCTCAAGGGAAACAATTAGCCGATACTGGGACCTTAAAAAATGGTCCGTTTGGGGGCATCAAAGGAGAAGAATTGTCCTGTGTGTTCCAAATGTCTGGGACGATTTTTGGTACGCTTCTGCCCCAAATTAAGTTGTTTTAAAAGTGCCTACTTATGTGCACAAACAGACATTTAATTCAGACAACGTTTGAACTGGAAAAGTTGTCAGTTCGTGGAGGGAGGTGGGTGTGACCAATTACGAAGAAAAGTGTCACAGTTCAACTCCAAAGCGATGAATGACTACAGAACTGCAAACGCCTAGTGTTACTGTACATGAAAAGGCAGGACTTCGATCAGTTAGGTAGCTAACGTTACACTGCTTAGTCCAGTTTAGAATGACTTTTGCCAACATCGAAATAACTTGGTCAAAATGTATTATCCACCCAACTCGTTCCTGAACTGGGGCAAACCAGAAATATTCTGCACTACTTTTAATAATGGGTAAGTAGTAATTACATACGAAATAACTTATTTGATACATTTTTGTTAGTGAGTAGACATACACGAAGACCGAACGAATATTTTACATCTTAAATACTATTTTGTAGTTTGAGGAAGCCAAACAGTGATACTTGAATTGAAATATAAGTACTGTACACATATAAGGGCCAACTAGGGTGCAGTTAAATGGATGCAATAAGAGTCATTATTTACATATTTATGGATACATTTGAACGATAACTTCCCTCTGAAATTGACGTTTCGGAAGTGAAACACGAATGACGCGCTGGCTGATAAATAAAAAAAATGTGTGGACTACAGAGCACTCGTGTAAAGGGCGGTTTACAGAGATAAAAGGAAGCATGCAATGTCAGCATGAGATTCAAGTCGAGCTTCCTGTTCCTTTTTGTATTTTTAAAAACGAAGTGTAAAACTTTTTCAAATCCAATAGTCTTTGAACCGTTGGCAATCTTACAAAGCCCTTTGGAGAACTGTCTTATTACGCACATTTAATTCTGCCCATCCAAAATATGAACGGAATGCATACTCAATATATTATTTATCAACATTTCTATAGGGCCCGTGTTTGTGATGAGACTAGAGTGCCGAGTCATATACTTTCATTTCTGAGTGACAAGAAGATAGGCGGGCGTGAGCTATTTAGAATGCAGCACCTGTTTCATGGACGTTATCCCAAGTGCACTGGTTCAGTTTAGATTGCAGTTCTTTCATTACCACAAACATAAAACGACTGGAAGAGGTGAATGCAAACACCCATCTATCCAATTCAGCCCATTCACCTCAGATGGGACAGGAGACAAGGACAGGTTGCCTCTAGATAACACATTTCCAAAATATTTAAGCCCTAGTGTTCCATATACTCTACAACCAAAAAGCTATGTATTTTCCCTGGCCTGAATGAAACAAATTTTCTGTCTCAGAATGAGTACTCTGGGACTTCCCTCTCTCTCTCTCATATCCATTCATGTGGTTTATGTTTGGCTCAGTTAGCTGGCTACATTCATCAGATAAGCTGTGAATAGAACAGTCATTTTCATATTGCTCTTCAGAAACCACAAAGGTGACCTTAATCTAAAGTTCCTCCCTCCCTGTATTCTGTGTTTTAGCTTAGGTAGACTGAAAGACAGGTCCCACCCAAATCAGTTTACATTTAAGATGGACAGAAAACCAACTGTATTTACATGCACGGCACACAGTTGACAGAATTACACTGAGCGAGGTCATCTTCTCTTCCCATGATTGATGGGAGTGGAACTAGAACACATTCTGGTGATTCTCATTTAGAATGAACTCCCCCCTTGTATTAGCTTCATCAACAGGAGCTGCATTTTGCTGTATCACAGGATGGAGGTAATGGTAATTCTGCAGAATAGTGTATGTCTTTTTGTACTTGTGGAGCTCTGGTCATTGCATACTGAAAACGCTAAACAGAAATAGTTGATGGTGGTTGGAGCTTGTGGCACTATATGGTTAACAGTTGTGAAGGTTCACATGTAAAACCTAGTTTTGTAACGATACGTCAGTTTACAACGGCACCCCAGTCTGTTTTTAGTCAGTGGGACTGGTTTCCAGTAAAAACCTGCCATTGTTGAGTAGAAGAGAAAAGGAAGTGGTGGCCTTGAAACTTGCATTCATAAAACAAGGTGTGTAGTGTTGAAATGGCAGTCTGAGTCTGAACACGTTTGATTTTAGTATTGTACTCCAAACTGGTGTCAGTACTGGTGGTGCAATAGTCTAATATTCACAACTTGAATAAAGCTAATGTTGAGTATATTGCGTTTAATATCTACCGTTATGGAGAAGAGCAATAAAAGAGGAATTGGCCAATAGGTAATCAGAACAGTTGATGAAGTGATAGCAAAGTGAAATCCTTAAAATCATACTTCAGAATAAATTGAAATCTTTTTGGTGTTTAGTATTTTATTAGGATCTTCATTAGCTGTTGCAAATAGAGGTCGACCGATAATGATTTTTCAACGCCGATACCGATACCGATTATTGGAGGACCAAAAACATCCGATACCGATTAATCGGCCGATTTGTTTTTGTTTATTTGTAATAATGACAATTACAACAATACTGAATGAACACTCATTTTAACTTAATACACTGCTCAAAAAAATAAAGGGAACACTTAAACAACACAATGTAACTCCAAGTCAATCACACTTCTGTGAAATCAAACTGTCCACTTAGGAAGCAACACTGATTGACAATAAATTTCACATGCTGTTGTGCAAATGGAATAGAGTAAAGGTGGAAATTATAGGCAATTAGCAAGACACCCCCCAAAACAGGAGTGATTCTGCAGGTGGTGAACACAGACCACTTCTCAGTTCCTATGCTTCCTGGCTCATGTTTTGGTCACTTTTGAATGCTGGCGGTGCTCTCAATCTAGTGGTAGCATGAGACGGAGTCTACAACCCACACAAGTGGCTCAGGTAGTGCAGTTCATCCAGGATGGCACATCAATGCGAACTGTGGCAAAAAGGTTTGCTGTGTCTGTCAGCGTAGTGTCCAGAGCATGCAGGCGCTACCAGGAGACAGGCCAGTACATCAGGAGACGTGGAGGAGGCCGTAGGAGGGCAACAACCCAGCAGCAGGACCACTACCTCCGCCTTTGTGCAAGGAGGTGCACTGCCAGCGCCCTGCAAAATGACCTCCAGCAGGCCACAAATGTGCATTGCCCTGTGTAGGGTGCCGTCTTTCGGATGGGACGTTAAACGGGTGTCCTGACTCTCTGAGGTCATTAAAGATCCCATGGCACTTATCGTAAGAGTAGGGGTGTTAACCCCGGTGTCCTGGCTAAATTCCCAATCTGGCCCTCAAACCATCATGGTCACCTAATAATCCCCAGTTTACAATTGGCTCATTCATCCCCCTCCTCTCCCCTGTAACTATTCCCCAGGTCGTTGCTGCAAATGAGAACGTGTTCTCAGTCAACTTACCTGGTAAAATAACGGTAAAATAAAAAATAAAATAAAAAATAACACACAGAAATACGAGCCTTAGGTCATTAATATGGTAGAATCCGGAAACTATAATCTCGAAAACAAAACGTTTATTCTTTCAGTGAAATACGGAACCGTTCCGTATTTTATCTAACGGGTTGCATCCATAAGTCTAAATATTCCTGTTACATTGCACAACCTTCAATGCTATGTCATAAGTACGTAAAATTCTGGCAAATTAGGCGGCTCAAACTGTTGCATATTCACTGACTCTGCGTGCAATGAACGCAAGAGAAGTGACACAATTTCACCTGGTTAATATTGCCTGCTAACCTGGATTTCTTTTAGCTAAATATGCAGGTTTAAAAATATATACTTCTGTGTATTGATTTTAAGAAAGGCATTGATGTTTATGGTTAGGTACACATTGGAGCAAGGATACGCACCGCATCGATTATATGCAACGCAGGACACACTAGATAAACTAGTAATATCATCAACCATGTGTAGTTAACTAGTGATTATGATTGATTGATTGATTGTTTTTTATAAGATAAGTTTAATGCTAGCTAGCAACTTACCTTGGCTTCTACTGCATTCGCGTAACAGGCAGGCTCCTTGTGGAGTGCAATTTAATCAGGTGGATAGAGCGTTGGACTAGTTAACTGTCAGGTTGCAAGATTGAATCCCCCGAGCTGACAAGGTAAAAATCTGTCGTTCTGCCCCTGAACGAGGCAGTTAACCCACCGTTCCTAGGTCGTCATTGAAAATAAGAATGTGTTCTTAACTGACTTGCCTAGTTAAATAAAGATTAAATAAAGGTGTAAAAAAAAACGTCCAAATCCGTGTCCAAAAATACCGATTCCCGATTGTTATGAAAACGTGAAATCGGCCCTAATTAATCGGCCATTCCAATTATCATAATATCATATTGTATGCTTTCTTGAATTTGTTCTGCATTTGGAGATTGTGAAAAGACTCCTGGTGGCATTTTTGCTGGGGTAAGTGTGTGTATCAGAGCTGTGTGTAAGTTGACTATGCAAACAATTTGAAATTTTCAACACATTAATGTTTCTTATTAAAAGAATGAATGAATTAAAAGAAGAAGTGGTGCAGTCAGTCTCTCCTCAACTCTTAGCTAAGAGAGACTGGCATGCACAGCATTAATATCGGTGGAGGCTGCTGAGGGGAGGATGCCTCATAATAATGTCTGGAACAGAGCGAATGGAATGGCATCAAACACATGGAAACCATGTGTTTAATGTTGTTGATACCTTTCCACTTATCCCGCTCCAGCCATTACCACGTGTCTGTCGTCCCCAATTAAGGTACCACCAACCTCCTGTGATTAATTTTAGCCCTCTGATTACAACGAAGAGCAAGACATGCCACTCTGTTCTGGGCCAGCTGCAGCTTAACTAAGTCTTTCTTTGTAGCACTTGACCACATGACTGGACAATAATCAAGATAAGACAAAACTAGAGCCTGCTGGACTTGCTCTTTGGAGTGTGGTGTCAAAAAAGCAGAGCATCTCTTTAATATGGACAGACCTCTCCCCGTATTTACAACCATTGAATCTATATGTTTTTACCATGCACCAATTATTTTGGTCTCTTTAACTTGTTCAACAGCCACATCATTCATTACCAGATTCAGCTGAGGTATAGAGCTTAGGGAATGATTTGTACCAAATACAATACTCTTAGTTTTAGAGAACTTCAGGACCAGTTTATTACTGGCCACCCAGCCCAAAACTGACTGCAACTCTTTGTTAAGGGTTTCAGTGACTTCATTAGCTGTGGTTGCTGATACATATATGGTTGAATCATCAGCCTACATGTACACACAAGCTTTGTTTAATACCAGTGGCAGGTCATTGGTAAAAATAAAAAAGAGTAGAAGGCCTAGAGAGCTGCCCTGCAGTACACCACACCCTGAATGTTTGACATAAGAGAGGCTTCTATTAAAGAAAACCTTTTAAGTTCTGTTAGATACAGTTGAAGTCGGAAGTTTACATACACTGACACGGAACCCAAACCGGCTGCGCGCGTGTGCCATTGTGCATAAATTTATTTTGCCCCCCCACACCAAACGCGATCACGACACACAGGTAAAATTATCAAAACAAACTCTGAACCAATTACATTAATTTGGGGACAGGTCGAAAGGAAATGCACAAATGAAATGCACAATGACCTCTACTCCGACAATTAATCCACACATAAAATGGCCAACCGAATCGTTTCTAGTCATCTCTCCTCCTTCCAGGCCTTTTCATCGTTTAACTTATATGGTGATTGCATCTAAACTTTCATTGTATTACCACGACTACCGGCAAAACAGTTCGTCTTTCAATCACCCACGTGGGTATAACTAATGAGGAGATGGCACGTGGGTACCAGCTTCTATAAACCAATGAGGAGATGGGAGAGGCAGGACTTGCAGCGCGATCTGCGTCAGAAATAGGAATGAGTTCTATTTTAGCCCTTGGCGTCGCAGACGCTCATTGGCGCGCGCGAGCAGTGTGGGTGCAATAATTGAATAACAAGGATTTCTTCATTTATTTTGCGACGCTCGCGCACGCGACGTGTCCGGTCTGGTCAGCATGTTAGGTTGGAGTAATTAAAACTTGTTTATCAACCACTCCACACATTTCTTGTTAACAAACTATAGTTTTGGCAAGTTGGTTAGGACATCTACTTTGTGCATGACACAAGTAATTTTTCCATCAATTGTTTACAGACCGATTATTTCACTTATAATTCACTGTATCACAATTCCAGTGGGTCAGAAGTTTACATACACTGAGTTGACTGTGCCTTTAAACAGCTTGGAAAATTCCAGAAAATGAAGTCATGGCTTTAGAGGCTTCTGATAGGCTAATTGACATTATTTGAGTCAATTGGAGGTGTACCTGTGGATGTATTTCAAGGCCTACCTTCAAACTCAGTGCCTCTTTGCTTGACATCATGGGAAAATCAAAAACAAATCAGCCAAGACCTCAGAAAGAAAATTGTAGACCTCCACAATTCTGGTTCATCCTTGGGAGGAATTTCCAAACACCTGAAGGTACCACATTCATCTGTACAAACAATAGTACGCAAGTATAAACACCATGGGACCACGCAACTGTCATACTGCTCAGGAAGGAGACGCATTCTGTCTCCTAGAGATGAACGTACTTTGGTGCGAAAAGTGCAAATCAATCCCAGAACAACAGCAAAGGACCTTGTGAAGATGCTGGAGGAAACAGGTACAAAAGTATCTATATCCACAGTAAAAAGAGTCCTATATCGACATAATGCGAAAGACCGATTAGCAAGGAAGAAGCCACTGCTCCAAAACCACCATAAAAAAGCCAGACAACGGTTTGCAACTGCACATGGGGACAAAGATTGTACTTTTTGGAGAAATGTCCTCTGGTCTGATGAAACAAAAATAGATCTGTTTGGCCATAATGACCATAGTTATGTTTGGAGGGAAAAGGAGGAGGCTTGCAAGCCGAAGAACACCAACCCAACCATGAAGCATGGGGGTGGCAGCATCATGTTGTGGGGGTGCTTTGCTGCAGGATGGACTGGTGCACTTCACAAAATAGATGGCATCATGAGGGGGAAAATTATGTGGATATATTGCAGCAACATCTCAAGACATCAGTCAGGAAGTTAAAGCTTGGTTCTTCCAAATGGACAATGACCCCAAGCATACTTTCAAAGTTGTGGGAAAATGGCTTAAGGACAACAAAGTCAAGGTATTGGAGTGGACATCACAAAGCCCTGACCTCAATCCTATAGAAAATTTGTGGGCAGAACTGAAAAAACGTGTGCGAGCAAGGAGGACTACAAAACTGACTCAGTTACACCAGCTCTGTCAGGAGGAATGGACCAACATTCACCCAACTTATTGTCGGAAGCTTGTGGAAGCCTACCCAAAACGTTTGACCCAAGTTAAACAATATAAAGGCAATGCTACTAAATACTAATTGAGTGTATGTAAACTTCTGACCCACTGGGAATGTGATGAAAGCAATAAAAGCTGAAATAAATCATTCTCTCTACTATTATTCTGACATTTCACATTCTTAAAATAAAGTGGTGATCCTAACTGACCTAACACAGGGATTTTTTACTAGGATTAAATGTCAGGAATTGTGAAAAACTGAGTTTGAATGTATTTGGCTAAGGTGTATGTAAACTTCCGACTTTGATGTTGAAAAGCCATAAAACATACATTACCAGTTTGGACACACCTATTCATTCAAGGGTTTTTCTTTATTTTTACTATTTTCTACATTGTAGAATAATAGTGAAGACATCAAAACTATGAAATAACACATCCAGTTGAAGTCGGAAGTTTACATTTACCTTTATATTTGAGATCCTTCAAAGGAGCCACCCCCTTTGCCTTGATGACAGCTTTGCACACTCTTGGCATTCTCTCAACCAGCTTCACCTGGAATGCTTTTCCAACAGTCTTGAATGAGTTCCCACATATGCAGAGCACTTGTTGGCTGCTTTTCCTTCACTCTGGGGTCCAACACATCCCAAATCATCTCAATTGGGTTGAGGTCGGGTGATTGTGGAGGCCAGGTCATCTGATGCAGCACTCCATCAGTGTCTTTCTTGGTAAAATAGCCCTTACACAGCCTGGAGGTGTGTTGGGTCATTGTCCTGTTGAAAAACAAATTATAGTCCTACTAAGCGCAAACCAGATGGGATGGCGTATCGCTGCATAATACTGTGGTAGCCATGCTGGTTAAGTGTGCCTTGAATTCTAAATAAATCACTGACAGTGTCACCAGCAAAGCACCCCCAAACCATCACACCTCCTCCTCCATGCTTCACGGTTGGAACTACACATGCGGACATCATCCGTTCACCTACTCTGCGTCTCACCTAAAATGTGGCCTCATCAGACCAAAGGACAGATTTCCACTGGTCTAATGTTCATTGCATGTGTTTCTTGTCCCAAGCAAGTCTCTTCTTATTATTGGTGTCATTTAGTAGTGGTTTCTTTGCAGCAATTCGACCATGAAGGCGCAATTCACGCAGTTGTCTCTGAACAGTTGATGTTGAGATGTGTCTTTTACCTGAACTCTGTGAAGCATTTATTTGGCCTGCAATCTTAGGTGCAGTTAACTCTAATGAACTTATCCTCTGCAGCATTGGTAACTCTGGGTCTTCCTTTCCTGTGGCAGTCCTCATGAGAGCCAGTTTCATCATAGTGCTTGATGGTTTTAGCAACTGCTTTTGAAGAAACTTTCAAGTTCTTGAAATTTTCCAGATTGACTAACCTTCATGTCTTAAAGTAATGATGGACTGTCGTTCCTCTTTGCTCATTTGAGCTGTTCTTACCATAATATGGACTTGGTCTGTATACCACCCCTAACTTGTCACAACACAACTGATTGGCTCAAACACATTAAGAAGGACAGAAATTCCACAAATGAACTTTTAACAAGTCACATCTGTTAATTGAAATGCATTCTTGGTGACTACCTCATGAAGCTGGTTGAGAGAATATCAAGAGTGTGCAAAGTTGTCATCAACGCAAAGGGTGGCTAGTTTGAAGAATCTCAAATATTAAATATATTTTGATTTAACAATTTTTTGGTTACTACATGATTCTATGTTTTATTTCATAGTTTCAATGTATTCACTATTATTCTACATAGTAGAAAATAGTAAAAAATTAAGAAAAACTCTTGAATGAGTAGGTGTGTACAAACTTTTCACTGGTACTGTTTGTTTTCTCAGCAACAGGTTATGGTCAATAATATCAAAGGCTGACTGAAATCTAACAGTACAGGTCCCACAATGTTCTTGCTATCAATTTATTTCAAACAATCATCAGTAATTTGTGTCATTGCAGTACATGTTTGTGTCAGTGCAGTACATATTTGAATCTAATGAAAGTGTATTTTCTATAAAGCAGTGAAGAGCTGTTCTCCTCTTGCTCCTGGTGATGGGTTATGGTATGCAATATCAGATACATTAGGTTTTAGTGCCATCTAGTGAACATTTTTAGAGACGTTGGCTTTTACCCTTCCACTTGGTAGGGTTGTGTCTCTGTCTCAAGGTGGCACTGTTTTCACAGTAACCGTAGAAGAGTTTTTCCAATAATGATGTGAGCACCTCACAATGGTCAAATCATAATGGATAATGATGTACATTGTTGTTCCCACTAACACAAACTTTTTCTCAGTTGCTTACTAAAAAGTAAATTGATGGATTTGTCCTTTATCAAGACTGTTGATACACTAGGTGAAAATGTAATTCTGCTTTGATAACATGCAATCACCTAGTCTCTTGTATATGTACTGAGCCCTGTAACATTGTGTTGCATGTCTAGTTACTAGTATACCAGTATCAACATGGTAAATGGGAAACAGTAGAGTATGTTCTGTACTGTAGTGTAGGTCAAAGGTCATCCATCAGATGTTGACTGGCTCTCATTCAAGGGAATGTGGGGAGTGTGTTATCATGGTGTCTGTGATAGATCTCAGAATATTGACTTCCTCATGAAATCACACCCAACATCATTGTCTGTCTGAATGCTTCCTGCCCGCCTGCCTGGGCTGGGCTGGGCTGGTGAGCTGCTCTATTCTCTCTGTCCCCTCTAGGATTGGAGGATATTGATTGGTTGTTTTGTGTCAGGTAGATTTATTGACAGGCATATTCTAAGCAGTGGGGAAGGAGGGGATGAGCAGTGAGAAAGTGTACAAACCAGTTTCACACTGTAGATTATTATAATGAGGACAGGGACACAGCTGTTGGCCTACACTGGCCTACTTTTCCTGACAAAGACATTGTGTGTGTGGGGTGTGTGTGTCTGTTCAGTATGCACGTGAGGGATTTCAGTTCCCACTTATTGTGTAAAATGGATCGAACTAATACATATAAGACATACATAACATAACATAAGACTTCATGCCCAGTCATTTTGTTGGCAGGTGTGGGGCTCTATTTCTTTTTCTACAAACTATAGTGATTTGTAGAATGTGTTATGAGAGACTAATGTAGTCAGATGGTCGACTAGGGCTGTGATGATTATGGATTTTTGGGGAACAATTGTCATACAAATGACCATGGTTATTGTCATAAAAGTCTTTTTATTTGTTTTGCTTGTAATGCATCTTTGAAAATGAGCTACAGTATACAGTACATACCTAATGAATACAGCACAGCTTTGGTGACACCCCCGTCTCAAAAACGAATGGTTTTGACCGGTTGGAACTTTTGGAAATTAAGCTTTTCCTCCCGACCATGCCGTTCTTCTCGTAAAATAATTACCAATTTTACCCACTTTATGTGAAGAGAAAAAAAAGTGGTTTTTGTGCCAGCCCGATGGTCGACATCACTCCCTGTACTAGGATAATACTAACATCCGGCTATTAACAACTCTGGGTGTCTCAGAACAGGCTTTACTCCTCCACTATACCTCCCACAAATTCATATTATTCCCACCTGTGGTGTCTCATCGTTGGTGGTCAGACACACTGTGAATCACCCACACAGTACAGTAGTTTATTTTGTCTGGAGTTGGAACTGAGGGGTAGGAAAGGAAAGTTGTGCATGCAGTCTCACCCCCGCATATCTGACATGGTAGTGTAATTAATGAAGAATATGTCTGTGACCTGGCTGAGAACTAACTCTGTTAATCCTAATCCAGTCCTGACTCAGTTCCTCTTCTCCCCCGATTTAACCCAGACCTCCTGTAGGGCTGTAGAACTGTCCTCAGTCACGAGTTTGAAATGTCTCTACATTTCATGTAGTTGCCAAGTGGGCAAACATACACCATTCATAGTTCCTACTCTCACATCAAGGTCATACTGTAATTCCAGTATTTTTTGTTTCCCATTATGGACTGGCTCAGTGCCTATGTGGGTGTGTGACAGAGTGTGGGAATGTCTGTTTTTGTAGCATCATGACTGACTCATCTCTCTCAGTTGCAAAAGGCTCTTCCTGTGTACCAGATGACAAGCGCATGTATGGAAGTACAGAAATATATCGTTCTTAGGCCTCGAAAAGGAGCTTACTTAAAGATGCACTATACAAAAATCACTCCGCCATTTTGTGGTTACAAAAATTCAAATTGTTCGCCTAATTTCAGTTTATGTGACAAAACAAGCAAGTATAGTGTAGAGAATAATTGTTGCGTCTAAACCACTGTTAAATATCTTTTCCATAAACAAACATGTTGTAATGTAAAAATGTGAAACATAGAAATAGCGCATATAGAACACATCTACCGCTTCTTAGACTTGCTTTCAATGAGAAGGACAGATCTTTACTGTTAAGTTTTTATTGTTTTTCACCATAGAAACAACACGAATGACAGTACATGCAGTACAGAACAAAAAACAGGGGAAGGGAAGTGCATCAAATAGAGTTACAAGGTTTCTACTTTGTACAAATGATCTTGGCAGATATTCAAGTATGGACTACAGGATTAAAACTTGAATGTGTACATTTCCAGAGTCCAATAACTTGCGTACAGTGACCTAGTGACCATGTAAACGTAGATTGAAGTCCTTGAACAGGCAAGCTGCACGTTCCATGTATAAAAGGTCTAAGTAGTCTTCCGGCCAGCGGCCCACAGAAAAGCAAGTTGGTTTAGGTTCTTTCCAGTTAAGAAGAATGATTCTCTTGACTGAAAGTATATAGACAGTATATTTTCTGGGCTTTGACCAAGTAAACACGAGATGGGGCGGCAGGTATCCTAGTGGTTAGAGCATTGGGCCAGTAACCGAAAGGTTGCTGGATCGAGTCCCTGAGCTGACAAGGTTAAAAAGGCTGTTGTTCTGCCCCTGAAACAAGGCAGTTAACCCACTGTTCCCCGGAAGGCCGTCATTGTAAATAAGAATTTGTTCTTAACTGACTTGCCTAGTTAAATATTTAAAAAATGGAACACCTTGGAAATTCAACTTAAAAAATGTTGGACAAAACTGAAATAACTTCAGACCAAAATGTTTTCACTCCAGGGCATTCCCACAATATGTGAAGTAAAGAGCTGTTGCTACCACAGTTGTGCCAGCATAAGTTAGATAGATTTTAATACATCTTTGAGATACGTACATGGGTGATATAGGCTAGACACTATACACATGATCTTATGCCTAACACATGTTGAAGTGGTCAGACCCCTTCTCCAAATAGTGTCCCATTGCGATGGGGACATTGTTCAAGTCACACTCCTATGCTAACTGAATGGGAGAATATGCATTTGGGACGGAGAAAAACAACAGTCTATAAATGCCTGATACAGTTCCTCTCTTGGAGGCAGCGTTGCTGAGGTTCTGATCTAACTCTGTACCCGAGTCAGATTCAGCATCCTCCTTTTTACGAACAGTACATATAACTGTCTTAAGCTGTAGGAATGCTAAACATGAAGAATCGCTCAAACCTAAATCTGCCTTCACTTGGGAAAAGTGTAGACAATCATCTTTAACAATCTGATCAATAGATGAAATACCGTGGCTATGCCAGAGTATTATTCAAAGTGTTTTCCCCAGCTGTAAACAGGGGGTTATGCCAGATGGGACAGGATGGAAGAGAAAGACCTTTTACACCCAACCTTCTGCACATCATCTTAGCAATGCTACATGAGAACCTGATAATTACACTGTCAAAGGCAGTAGGGGGTTTGGGGCAGTACCACATTGATGCCAGGGAAACAGACCTGTGTTCAGACATTATCCTGCCAATCTTATAGATTTATAAACCCATGTAAGGGGATATCTTGAATTATGTGACAACTAGTAGATTAATACAACTGAGACACCCAGCCCACCTTTGAATCTAGGTGCAGCCAGTTTCCAAACCCTATCCTGGGTTTCTGATTGTTCTATGAGAACTGTGAGGAGAGAGTTTGTACCTCCTTAAACCATGACTGGAACTGGACAGGGATGAAAGAGATATCACAGGCTAGCCTAGGTAATACATTCATCTTCAAAATGTCAGCTCTGCCCCATAAAGATAGGGGGAGAGTTATCCATCTCTTAATATCATCACTGACGACCTGGGCAACTCTAGGTCCATTTAGACTGAATATCTTGGTTATGGGGAATACTATATTAATTCCTAGATACTTCATGCCACTAGTCTTCCAAACAAATGGGGAACCCACTAAGTCAGCCTGAAATGTGTGTGGGTTGAGAGGTATAGCCTCACTCTTACTCCAGTTGATCTTGTATCTTGAGAGGGAGCCAAATGAGTCAGTCAGCTTTAAGACTGCTGGTAGGGAGATTGGAGGGTTACTAAGGGTGAGTAAGATGTCGTCAGCATATAGATTTAATTTGAACTCATGTTCATAAATGCGCACACCTGAGATGGTCTTTTCAGCATGTATCGCACATGTCAGGGGATCTAAGAATAAACTAAATAGGAGTGGACTAGCGGGGAAACCCTGTCTCACACCTCGTGGAGACAAAATTAGTCAGACACTATTCCATACGTTTTGACGGACAAGACCCAACTAATGAACATGGGACCAAAGCCAAACTTGGTGAGTGTATGAAACAGGTATGAGAATGACAGAACTGTAACTTACATTTATTTGTATGTGAATTTTGTCAGGTCGCCCAAAAAGTTACATTTTGCAGTTCTTAGAAATAGCATGCCTGTCCATTGTTCCAGATTTTTATGAAATATGACCTAAAATGAATTACAATATGAATTAAATAGATGTCCTTCCAAAAAAGTATAATTAAACATGTTAAAAATCAGCTTTTCTCTGTGACCCTGATTGGCCTGCTTGGAAACAACAGGGTTGTTGGGTGTATATTGGTAAAAAAAAGGATTTGACCGCAAAGCCAATGAAACGCCCATACACTTTGATATTCAAATTAGCTCCCACGTGGGGGCACTGGGGCAGACTGGCCGAGCCCGGCTGCACCAAGTCAAGTGATGGATTCAGGATGCACAATGGAACTACTAGGGCACTTTAACAGCAATAAATGCAGACTGATTATTTCATATGATTGAGTCATTTCTGTCCTTTGCTTTGTCACTATATTCCTGATATTTATTTTGTTAGCTACCTAACTAGCAAGCCGTGAAGCTAGCTGGCTAGCTACTGCTAGTACCTACAGTACCAGTCAAAGGTTTGGACACAGCTACTCATTCCAGGGTTTTTCTTTATTTTTAATAATATCTACATTGTAGAAACGCTGAAATAACACATATGGAATCATGTAGTAACCAAAAAAGTGTAAAACAAATTAGATTCTTCAAAGTAGCCACCCTTTGCCTTAATGACCTTCTTTGCACACTCTTGGCATTCTCTCAACCAACTTCATGAGGTAGTCACCTGGAATGCATTTCAATTAGCAGGTGTGACTTGTTAAAAGTTAATTTGTGGAATTTCTTTCCTTAATGCATTTGAGACAATCAGTTGTGTTATGACAAGGTAGGGGTGGTATACAGAAGATAGCCCTACATGGTAAAATACCAAGTCCATATTATGGCAAGAACAGCTCAAATAAGCAAAGAGAAATGACAGTCCATCATTACTTTAAGACATGAAGGTCAGTCATTGCGGAACATTTCAAGAACTTTGAGTTTCTTCAAGTGCTGTCGCAAAAACTATCAAGCGCTATGATGAAACTGGCTCTCATGAGGACCGCCACAGGAAAGGAAGACCCAGAGTTACCTCTGCTGCAGAGGACACGTTCATTAGAGTTACCAGCCTCAGAAATTGCTGCCCAAATAAATGCTTCACAGAGTTCAAGTAACAGACACATCTCAACATCAACTGTTCATAGGAGACTGCATGAATCAGGCCTTCATGGGCGAATTAATGCAAAGAAAACACTACTAAAGGACAACATTAAGAAGATAAGACTTGCTTGGGCCAAGAAACACGAGCAATGGACATTAGACCGGTGGAAATCTGTCCTTTGGTCCGATGAGTCCAAATGTGTGATTTTTGGTTCCAACCGCCGTGTCTTTGTGAGACGCAGAGTAGGTGAACAGATGATCTCCGCATGTGTGGTTCCCACCACGAAGCGTGGAGGTGTGATGATGTTAGGGTGCTTTTCTCGTGACACTGTCAGTGATTTATTTAGAATTAAAGGCACACTTAACCAGCATGGATACCACAGCATTCTGCAGCGATACGCCATCCCATATGGTTTGTGCTTATTGGGACTATCATTTGTTTTTCAACAGGACAATGACCCAACACACCTCCAATCTGTGTAAGGGATATTTGACCAAGAAGGAGAGTGATGGAGTTCTGCATCAGATGACCTGGCCTCCACAATCTCCTGACCTCAACCCGATTGAGATGGTTTAGGATGTGTTGCACCGCAGAGTGAAGGAAAAGCAGCCAACATGTGCTCTACATATGTGGGAACTCCTTCAAGACTGTTGGAAAAGCATTCCAGGTGAAGCTGGTTGAGAGAATGCCAAGAGTGTGTAAAGTTGTCATCAAGGCAAAGGGTGGCTACTTTGAAGAATCTTTATTTGTTTAAAATGTTTTGGTTACTACATGATTCCATATGTGGTTTTTCATAGTTTTGATGTCGTCACTATTATTCTACAGTGTAGAAAATAATAAAATAAAGAAAAACCTTTGAATGAGTAGGTGTGTCCAAACTTTTGACTGGTACTGTATATCAGTCAACAATGGCTAACTAGGTTTCCTCTTGACATAACATTTAGCTACAAACCATAGGATTGAAGATAGAATGGAATGGCGAGGTGATTGTTGTGTGGAGGATCTGCTTTGACTTGCTTTCTTGTTGGCTAGCCAGCTAGCTAAGTTAGCTGCGAAAGCTAACTGCTTCCAAACAGCCAGCGGGCCGGGCCAACTGTTACAAACCACATCATTTGAAATAGTAGTGACTGGCGAGATAGTTGTTGCATAGGCTTTGTCCTGTATGCTAACACCAGCTGTGGATTGCTTGGTTTGCTAGCTAGCTTGCTTGTATGCAGTGAGTGTGCACTCCTGAGCCTGTGTCTCCCATAGTCTCGAGAAGGATACTTTCCCCAACCGGAGAATTTGGAAAACAGCAAAAAGCTGCTGGACTAATCACATACAGACCTGTATGGCAAAAGAGGATGATGTCATTATCCCAGCAAATTTCAAGCATTTTTTAAAATTGTTTTTAACTAAAACAAGTTTGAGATGGGGTTATACGGAGTGTTTGTTCTCTAATTTATTTTTTGGCGACAACTACAAGTAAAGGACGAGTCAACAATATTATTTGGGTATGAGCAAACAGAATATGAGCTTTTACTAAATAAAAAAATCTAGCATTGCAAAGACCAAAAACAGTCTTACAATCCCCCTTTATCTTATGAACTGATGGACATACCGTGTATGTAACTTTACATATAGTATGAGCTCCTCCATGACAGAGCAATATCTAGTGAAAGAAGGATTCACAATGCACATATCTGTAGAGACCAGCAACAACAGGGCTATGAGTCAGAAGTTAGATTCAGTGGTGAAATGACTGTGTAGTGACATGCTGGATATCTGTGTGTTCTGAGATACCAAGCAAATAGACATGGGCAGGGGCGCAACTTTCAATGGGGACGGGGGGGACATGTCCCCCCCCCACATTCTGAAATTGCATTTTTGTTCCCCCCAGTATTATCATTGGAATGGGATACAAAACGATGCAACGTTGTGCTTTAGGACCATTCGGAGGCCTCCGAGCGGTCGGGTAGGCTGTTTGAGTGTTTAAAATAATAATAATTATTATGTCCCCCCCACTTCTAAAACCAAAGTTGCGTTCCTGGGAATAAGTATCGGTTAGGGACCAAAATCACGTAGGACAAATGTCCATCCTATCTGCTTGTGGTAGAATGCTAAATACAGTATCTTTTTACGAGTTGTCTTCCCTTTTAGAAAAATTATAGGGTAAGGTGAATAGTGCAAGAGCAGCAATCAGAGCACAACCCTTTATTTTCTTTTTGATAAGAAGTTAGCATTCTTTACAGTTCACATTGACTTGAGTGGAGAGAGCCAAACCCTCCTATCCTCCTTCACGCATTTACACTGAGCAAGCATTTCCAAGTCATAATGTCTCTACAGTTTTTATTTGATGTTTAAAACATACTTCTCTGTACATATACATAGTACATACTTTGTTTCTTATTAAAACAAGCCATGGCAGCATTCTATATGATGTACTAATATACTGTAGCCTGTGTGTGTGTTGTATGGAATGGGACGTACACCAGCGTGGGAACTGCAGCAGAGGAAGTTTCTATTTACAGAAGAGCTCCTAGGTTCACATGGAAACTTCTGGAGTGCCTATTTAATTTGATTTGTATTTATTATTTATTTATTCAGGGGAAACCCATTGAGACCAGGGTCTCATTTTTAAGTGAGCCCTGGTCACAGTAATAAAACAATCAAATACAAAGTGAAGCAAAACAGCAATCAATACAATGTGAAGCAAAACAGCAATCAATACGATGCGAAGCAAAACAGCAATCAATACGATGTGAAGCAAAACAACAATCAATACGATGTCAAAAAAAGTATAATAATATAGGACAACACAAAATGTAAGAAAAACAGTTACATTCCTCAGCTACTAGGTCATCAATCATCACTTTAAATTGCCCGAACAGCACCAGAAGGTGAGGTGCATTAAAACTAAAAGGGGATTTACCTAATTTGGCGGAGACCCAAGGAACCTCAAGAGTTAACCAACCCTGTGAACAGGATGCAGTATCAAAAGGTTGGCTGGTCGTCATTAAAGTCCCGTAGGTCATGTCACTATTCCCTTTTTGTTGTCAAAGCTTTACTACACAAGCTTCCGATTTACCTAAGTTTGTTGGTGTAGTATAAAAACATGAGTTACCAAACCCGTTCCTAGTGGGCTGCTCAGCTGCAAAGGCCTGGGATACTGATGTATAACATGATAATGGCCAAAGAATCTCCTCCTGTACTCTACTATCATCACACAAAAGGTTATCGCGATGACGGAGGCATGGTATGCATTTGTCCAACTGAGACAGGTGTGCGTGCATGCGCACACTCATATACAGTGCCTTCGGAAAGTATTCAGACCCCTTGACTTTTTCCACATTTTGTTACGTTACAGCCTTATTCTAAAATGTATGAAATATTTTTTTCCATCAGAAATCTACACACAATACCCCATAATGACAAAGCGAAAACAGGTTTTTATAAATGTTTGCAAATTTATTAAAAATAAAAACCAGAAATACCTTATTTACAAAATAATTCGAACCCTTCGCTATGAGACTCGAAATTGAGCATCCTGTTTCCATTGATCATCCTTGAGATGTTTCCACAACTTGATTGGCGTCCACCTGTGATTAATTCAGTCGATTGGACATGATTTGGAAAGGCACACACCTGTCTATATAAGGTAACACAGTTGACCGTTGTCAGAGCAAAATGGCAAGATCCTATGGTCACTCTGACAGAGCTCTAGAGTTCCTCTGTGAAGATGGGAGAACCTTCCAGAATGACAACCATCTTTGCAGCACTCCACCAATCCAGCCTTTATGGTAGAGTGGCCAGACGGAAACCACTACTCAGTAAAAGGCACATGACAGCCCGCTTGGAGTTTGCCAAAAGGCATCTAAAGACTCTCAGACCATGAGAAACAAGATTCAACTCTTTGGCCTGAATGCTGAGCGTCACATCTGGAGGAAACCTGGAACCATGCCTATGGTGAAGCATGGTGGTGGCAGCATCATGCTGTGGGGATGTTTTTCAGTGGCAGGGACTGGGAGACTAGTCGGGATCGAGGGAAAGGTAAACGGAGCAAAGTACAGAGAGATCCTTGATAAAAACCTGCTCCAGAGCGCTCAGGACCTCAGACTGGGGCAAATTTTCACCTTCCAACAGGACAACGACCCTAAGCACACAGCCAAGACAACGCAGGAGTGGCTTCGGAACAAGTCTCTGAATGTCCTTGAGTGGCCCAGCCATAGCCCGGACTTGAATCCGATCTAATGTTTCTGGAGAGATCTGAAAATAGCTGTGCACCAACGCTCCCAATCCAACCTGAGAGCTTGACAGGATCTGCAGAGAGGAATGTGAGAAACTCTCCAAATTCAGGTGTGCCAAGCTTGTAGTGTCAAACCCAAGAAGACTCGAGGCTGTAATCGCTGCCAAAGGCGCTTCAACAAAGTATTGAGTAAAGGGTCTGAATACTTATGTAAATGTTATATTTCAGTTTTTTATTTGTATAAATTTGCAAAAATGAATAAATACCTGTTTTTGCTTTGTCATTATGGGGTATCATGTATAGCTTGATGAGGAAAATAACGATTTAATCTATTTTAGAATTAGGCTGTTGCGTAACAAAATGTGGACGAAGTCAAAGGGTCTGAATACTTTCCAAATGCACTGTACACACACACAAAGTGTATGTCCAACTCATAGGTCAATTTAATTTCTCCCCCAACCCCCTCAATCTGGTTCAGGAACACACACTGTCCCACATCCAGTCTTCCCATGGTTCAGTGTGGATTCCTGAGAACTTGACCAGTCATTAGGGGAGTTATGACATGCATGCAAAGATAGGAAGTGGTAATTTTGGTGAGTCAGCTAAGGCATGAGCGATTGTGTTCTGCTAGCTGCTCACTCTGTTTTTGCTCTCTCTGACTCATCTGGATATCTGTAATCTTCTTGGGTGGGGGTGCTGTTTGAGTGGGTCATTCAGCTATGTGTGTGGGCAGGGAACCGGTCTCACTCATTGTGATGAAACTGACCTATTTCAGATGGATGGAGTCTGTCTGTTGTTCTTTGTGTTCAGAGGGTCTGGGTTCTTAAGAGGTCCAGGAGGGAGTGAGTGAATGGTAAGCATATGCTGGGTCATCCATGTTTGAGTGTCGTTTGTGTTGTCAATTTCTTTAGTGTTTGACGATGTTCCTACTATTAGGTTAAATGATATCGAGATCAGATGGATGTCTGCAGGCGTATTACTACTTCAAATGATTGACATAATGATTTCTGTCTGAGTAGTAATATATGCTGCCTGCCAAACTTAACCACAAATTGTATTCATTTGGCAGACCAACATGGCATAATGCATTAATTGCAGCTGACTTTCAATTGAGAATTCAGTTTTTCTCTCAGTCATTTTTTTTAAATGTAGGCTACAGGACTCAAATTTTTGTAAGTTGCACATCACTCTACATTTAAAAAGTTCACTACTTTCAAGTAATTTCATTTCTAAACTGCGTTATGTGCGCTTCTTGTAAATGTGTAGTCAGCATAATGTACTGTATGCACAATGAATCTGTAATTGGCATATTCAAAGTAGAAGTGGAATCAATTTTATTTAACACTTGACAAGATCACCTAAATGTGTCCAAAGACAATATATGGTTCCCCTTCTACTCAGTCAGTTTATCATCAAGTTATCATCAAGAACACGTCCAAACATGGACAATCTTTAAACAGATGCATCTCATTGGTTGTTTGCTAGATTGATTAACCAAATGTTTTCTGTAAGGCATAGTATAAGAAAAGTCCCTGTAATGTACTGTACACATATACTTTATAATGGAAAAACTAGTAGTGACGTGTAATGAAGTGTATAATAAAGAGTCACACTGTCTGACCCAAATCAGATGTTTAAGCTTTTAGTTGAAGTGGGAAGGAATTTGGGGTGAGGTGTTTTCTGTAATATATGGGTCTCTATGGGTTACAGAATCCCCCATGCTCCTTCTGGTTCTGCTTCTACTGCACCCATTTACTGTAAATGGAGTGTCTGTTGTGTTGTGGGCGTCTGTTAAGTGCTGGTAGTTTTGGTATTATTACCAGGGTGCAGACCAAGACCAGTGTAGCGTGGGTAGTTGCGCGTGGGAGGCTATGACTGAGATTACTCAGCATTCTGTTACTGGGCAGAAAAAGGGAGGCCTCCATGACATCTGCTACCTAAATTGTATAATTTTTATGTATCAGATAAATGCTGCACAAATTTTACATTTTGTATTGGCACTATGCCCCTTATATACACTATCTTCCTCTCTTATATCTTATTTCTTGTGTTTATTTTTTATTTTTGATTAGTTATAATATTTTGATAATGAAAACTGCACTGCTGGGTAGGACTTGCAAGTCAAGCATTTCACTGTACTCGTGCATGTGACAAATACAACTTGTTGAGTAGTTTTAGCAATAAGGATTGGTCTTGAAATGTAAGCATGTAGGCTTGTCTATTTCTGTAGATTAGATGTCAAATGGCATAACTATTGATACTGAAGGTTAAATACAGTATTTTTTTAGCAACCTTAGCAGGTGTAAAAGGTCTCTGTGTAATGCGCATGTTAACATGACTTAAAAGCTTTCTTCATACGGTGCAGAACTTGTCAGTTATCACATTGTGTGGGTTGTGTTTACAATTTTAATCTTCTTTCAGAGTGGGAGGTTTATGATTCCCTGTATAGATGATGTCAAATAGAAAATGTATAAATGTCAAGTTAATGTCACTGATGTATGTATATGAGTAGTAGTAGCTTAGTGTCAGCGTCCTGAGGGAAATGGAAGTCGTCATGAGTTCTGGTCAGAACTCAATGATTAATACCTAAACAATGACCTTTTCATTACATCAGATGTGTGTATCTAGTAAGACACAGCAGATTTCTTCAAAGAATACAGGCCTAATGTGTGTGTGAGGCTTTCAGTGTGTGTCAAGGGATTCAACAGGAATGATGGTGGTTGAGCTCTTACAGAAAAACCACATGATTTCACGTGGAAAATCACATGATTTCACATGAAATTTCATGTGGAATCATGTGAAAACGTGGTTTTGGAACTTCACATGTGATCACAGGTTTTCACATGTAGTTTCATGTTACCACGTTGCTTTACATGTTGCAACCTGTTATCACATTAACTTCACATAAGATCAAATGTGATCACATGAAAACATGTGTTTTTGGAACACTTCACATGTGAAATTCATGTGTTTTTTCCATAATGGTAGTTTAAGCCCTCTGGCCTTGATTCAAAAGAAACACAAAACCTTTTTTTCCCTACAGCTTGGAAATATAGATTTACCAGTAGTTAAACGACTAAAATATTTAGTTGTATATGTCACATTTTGAATAACTGTTTTGGACTCATCAGTTTTTAAACTACAGTATGCTTGCAATATGGACTATGGGATTCAATTGTTTTCACAGTGGCACTATATTTATAGAATGAAACAAAAGAATAGGGTTAGACAACGACATGCTTATTCAACAGTTTATTTTGACAAAGACATCGACACAAATCAAATCAAAGTTTATCAGAGGTTATAGTTGGTCCAGTGAAATGGTTGTGTTAATAGCACCTAACAGCAGCAAAAAATGTCAAACAAGTACACAAATAAACAAAAACAACAAATCACGAATGTCAGAACGAATCCAGTTAACAGAAATAACACTTTGTAAGTAATCTAAATGGAACCTATGTGTATATACACGAAAACGATCAACTAATAATGATATATACAGCGGTAGATATATTACAGGGAGCTATGCTGAGAATCCAGTGTATAAACAGTGTAACTAAATGCAATGTACAGTAGTAGATATATTAGAATGAGCTATGTGAAGAATACAGTGTGAAAAACAGTATAAAAGAAACAGTCCAGTGTTTAATGTCTCTAGGCTATATACATGGCACAGCAGTGTTGGCTGTATGAGTGTGTGTGTGTGTGTGTGTGTGTGTGTGTGTGTGTGTGTGTGTGTGTGTGTGTGTGTGTGTGTGTGTGTGTGTGTGTGTGTGTGTATGTATGTGAGTGTTTATATGTGAGTACAGGAGTCTGCATGTGTATGAGGTGTGTGTGTGTGTGTGTGTGTGTGTGTGTGTGTGTGTGTGTGTGTGTGTGTGTGTGTGTGTGTGTGTGTGTGTGTGTGTGTGTGTGTGTGTGTGTGTGAACTTGTGTGTCTGTTTTGTGTAAGTGAGTCTATCTTTGTCTCTTACTACAGGAGATGGTGTGATGGCTTTTCAACAGTCTGATGGCCTGGAGATAGAAGCTGTACTGTCTTTGTCTGCTAGATGGTAGCAGAGTGAACAGACCATGACTTGGGTGGCTGAGCTATTTGATGATCATCTTGGCCTTCCTTTGACATCGAGTGCTGTCCTACAGGGCAGGCAGCATGCCCCCTGGCACCACTCCGCCAGGACTCTAACCTCCTCCTGTCAGGAAGGTGGAGGTGATACAGTGGCTTGCGAAAGTATTCACCCCCTTGGCTCAATTAAAATTGATTTTTTGGGGGGTGTATCATTTGATTTACACAACATGCCTACCACTTTAAAGATGCTAAATATTTTTTATTGTGACACAAACAAGAAATAGGGCAAAAAAACTGAAAACTTGAGCGTGTATAACTATTCACCCCCCCCCCCCAAAGTCAATACCTTGTAGAGCCACCTTTTGCAGCAATTACAGCTACAAGTCTCTTGGGGTATGTCTCTATAAGCTTGGCACATCTAGCCATTGGGATTTTTTGCCCATTCTTCAAGGCAAAACTGCTCCAGCTCCTTCAAGTTGGATGGGTTCCGCTGGTGTACAGCAATCTTTATGTCATACCACAGATTCTCAATTGAATAGAGGTCTGGGCTTTTACTAGGCCATTCTAAGACATTTAAATGTTTCCCCTTAAACCATTCGAGTGTTGTTTTAGCAGTATGCTTAGGATCATTGTCCTGCTGGAAGGTGAACCTCCATCCCAGTCTCAAATCTCTGGAAGACTGAAACAGGTTTCCCCTCAAGAATTTCCCTGTATTTAGCGCCATCCATCATTCCTGACCAGTTTCCCAGTCCCTGCCGATGAAAAACATGGTATTCTCGGGGTGATGATAGGTGTTGGGTTTGCGCCAGAAATAGCGTTTTCCTTGATGGCCAAAAAGCTACATTTTAGTCTCATCTGACCTAAGTACCTTCTTCCATGTGTTTGGGGAGTCTCCCACATGCCTTTTGGCGAAGACCAAACGTGTTTGCTTATTTATTTTTTTAAGCAATGGCTTTTTTCTGGCCACTCTTCCGTAAAACCTAGCTATGTGGAGTATACGGCTTAAAGTGGTGCTATGGACAGATACTCCAATCTCCGCAGTGGAGCTTTGTAGCTCCTTCAGGGTTATCTTTGGTCTCTTTGTTGCCTCTAGGATTAATGCCCTCCTTGCCTGGTCTGTGAGTCTTGGTGGGCGGCCCTCTCTTGGCAGGTTTGTTGTGGTGCCATATTCTTTCCATTTTTTAATAATGGATTTAATGGTGCTCTGTGGCATGTTCAAAGTTTCTGATATTTTTTTATAACCCAACCCTGATGTACTTCTCCAGAACTTTGTCCCTGACCTGTTTGGAGAGCTCCTTGGTCTTCATGATGCAGCTTGTTTGGTGGTGCCCCTCGCTTAGTGGTGTTGCAGACTCTGGATTCTTTCAGAACAGGTGTATATATACTGAGATCATGTGACAGATCATGTGACACTTAGATTGCATACATGTGGACTTTATTTAACTCATTATGTGACTTCTGAAGGTAATTGGTTGTACCAGATCTTATTTAGGGGCTTCATAGCAAAGGGGGTGAATACATATGCACACACCACTTTTCCATTTAAAAAAATATATATATTTATTGAAACAAATTTATTGAAAAATGTGTGTATGTCCATTACATTAAATCCAATTAAAAATTCATTTAAATTATAGGTTGTAATGCAACAAAATAGGAAAAATTCCAAGGTGGATGAATACTTTTGCCAGGCACTGTATGGTCCTTGACTAGCCTCTAAAAAAACTTCATGATGACAGAGGTGAGTGCTACGGGGCGGTAGTAATTTAGTTCAGTTACCTTAGCTACCTATGTAGTTCGATTTGTGTTGACTGCTTGTTGAGGCACGGTTGACAGTTTAATAGATAGAGAAGCATCATCATCATCATTATCATCATCTCTCTCTCTCTCTCTCTCTCTCTCTCTCTGACAGATAATGTATCATGGGTGGGAATAGGAGATTGGTGCAGGGATTATGTGGGGTTTTTGGAAACTGAAACAGTGTCTTGCTAATAATTTGATTCACAGTAATAGTGACATTTGGTACATGAAAGTGTGGTTGTGCTTAAGGGGTGTCTTGTCCTTCCAGAACTGATTGGCAGGTTATTGCCAGTAGATGGCGTTACAGTCCCAGGAAAGCCTCTGAGCTCACTGACTGCAATGAAAAGGGCAATTCGACATTTTATAACACCTCATTCTACTTTTTTCGTTTCAACATGGACTTGTAATGCAACGATAACCGAGTAAAATATCTTATTTCATATATGAGTAACGTTTATATAGGCATGTATATATGACATTAGAATAGGCCTATATTGAGTGTGGTGCAATAAAGCAGTGGTTCTAGAACACAGTTTACTCATATACCTGCTGTCCATCCGCATTGCGGTTTATACAGTCTCTACATATACATACATTATTAGCCTGCAATATCTGTAGTGTTATTTCTGACGAAACGACAGGCAAATGTGGAAACAACATTGATTCAACCAGAGTGTGGGGAAATACTATTTTCATGGCACTTCGATACCGAAGTGACATTTTCGTAGCAGGTTAGGAGTCTGATGTTATGGTTAGGAAAATAGTTAGGTTTAGTGAAAATGCTATCCTAACCTGCTACGAAAATCACTTTGTATCGAAGTGTGTGTCCCTCATTGTGTGCGCAGTGGGTTACTTTCATAAATTGTCCACTCAGAAAACGCCAAGTCATCTTCTTCAGAATGTTTTGCTAAAGTGATTTCAGATAAGAATGGTAGATATGATATAAATCATATTACAGTCTCATACTAATGTTCTATAATTGTGTCAGTCTATTTAATTTGGTTATTACGATAACAATAGCCTACACCACATCTTATTTCAACGTTTTGAAATTCAGAATAGATTTGGAAATTATTGATGGATGTTATTCAACTAAGCTACTCAAATATCTTGCTTAACAATGTTGGCCTAATTGTAAAGAATCGTATAACCGAAAATTAAACGTAATGTTTGATGAATTAATCGAAATGTCATAGATCTACAACTCTTATGTGCCATTTTGTTTTGAGAAAACAGGTTGATATGCACAGTAGCCTAAACCTAATGAATGAACCAAAGGCTATTGTATTATTTATTTTTTTAACTTTGAGCGCAAAATGTATAATAGAAAACTATGCAAGGCAAGCTACCACTAATTATTGCTTATCAAATCATATTTGTCACATGCGCTGAATACAATGGGTGTAGACTAACGTGAAATGCTTGCTCACCAGCACTTCCCAACCATGCAGTGTTTAAAAAAATTGTTACACACGAGGAATATATATGCACAATAATGAAGTGATAAGGGCTACAGAGAGCACCAGTAACAGATCAATTTGCAGGGAGGGGTACCAGGTATTTGAGGTAGACTAACATGAAGACAGGGTAAAGTATGTTATGAATTTATGCAAGCCCTTTTTATTTGGTAAAAAAGTACAACTTAATATAAGCCTAGTTGCAAATAACCTACTAGTGTAGATACAATCCTGGTTAGGCCTATATATCAACTCAGAAAATAACTGTTATTTTTTGTTTTGATTAGGCTATTTGCATCCGTAACATCAGTTGCGCAGGTGTAGACAAAAACACTGAAACTATGAGTTTGTTTATTTATAGGCCTACTGCTTTCTGAACCAACAAATCCATCAAATGTCACAAACAGTGCTGAGACTGATAAGAAGTTGATAAGAATAGACCTTACCTGACATTTAGCTAACTTGGTGGAGGTTTGGATATAACTATTTTGTGCAAATGTATGCAGCTTGCAGCACTGTCGGGAGAGGTAGCCTTGAGGTCAATATGAAACACCTACAGTATCTATTTGTTTTGAAACATTCATACATATTTTACTGGTGAATATATATCAAATAGAAAGATTTTGAAAATGATCATTGTGATAATGAAATACTGATTTAGAAGAGCACTATTTCCCTGGAAGCAAACGTCAATATCCAAGATTGAATGAAGCAATGTAATACAAATGAGATGCATATTTATTCTGTAATAGGCCCACTTTAACACTTGTAAACCATGAAAAGGGTTCATTTGAAAAAGTAGGACATGACAAAAATGGGTTAGGATTTTGTGGCAATGATAACCAGGCTTGATTTGGGAAAAGTCAATGACATGGTCTCTCACAGATCTGTAGTCACTGATACCATAAATGGGTGTTAAAGGATGTGTGTTTAATGTCACATAAATTGAACTTGTTGCCTTCAGTAAAAAAAAAGTCTTATATTTGTCTCTAGAGTTCTTGAGAATTGTACACAGCTAGAAGCCTATTTTGTCAAAGGAAAGTAGTGACTGGCACTTTCTGAGTCAAACACCTCCACAGTCTGTGGTTATGGCAATTCATGATGCTCATCCTTTAAGTCTTTTTCACTTTCAGTCACTGGAAAAAAAATATGAGAAAGTCGTCATAACTTTAAAGAACTGTATCCGCAAGATAGGACCTACTGCTTTATAAATCAAGTAATACCTTTTGATTTCATGCCACACTCTCCCTATCTCCAACCAAGCAAAATGGTTCCCTTCTGCATGAAGAAAGTACAAGGGGTTTGGTAAATATACACAAATTATTTCAGTCTATGGATTCTGTCATTTGTAGTAATTATGAGGTTTGCTATTTTCATGAGAACCTTTTGGCATTGAACAGTTAAATCCTTGATTAGGCATTGTGTCTCTCTTTGTGGACAACACGTGTGTGTGCGTGTGTGTGGGCGCTCGCGCATTGAGCTCTGACCATCATCCAGTACCTGACAGTAGTGTTTTGACATATGTCTGATTGTTTTGGCATTGATTGTCAGAACAAGCTGAGTTAGTGTGAGCGTGCAGTGTAGAGAGACTGTGGGATCCAAGTAATAGACAGCAGAGCTTTAGAATGTCTAACTAGAAGACCACTTCATGGAATTCACTTTGTGGAAATCGGTCTTCATGACAAAGGAGACGTTAAGAAAACATGACAACAGAGGCACTGAGCATTTAGGTTGAAATAATACAAGGTAGCATAACATGATTCATCTATTTGTGATGTGTCTATCCCATTGTCCTACCTCCCAGCATCTGTTTGTCTATGTGGTGTTATAATCTTCAAGCATTATTATGGTCACTTTTATGTAGATGTCCGTAATAATTATTTCACACATCATAAAGATGCACATGACATAGCTCGGCTAGATTTGCAATAGGTTTATAGGAACAAAGTATATATTTTTAGTTGACACAATTAAGGTAAAATGTGTGTAACATACAGTAATCTTATTAGCCTTACTGTCTTTTTTGTTGCTGTTGATAGTCACATTGTAATATTGTCCTTGGGTACTGTATCTGACAGATAAATTGTGACAGTCAGCAAGTGAAAATAAGAGGATGACACAACTGGTGATTGAAGCAGATTGTATCTATGAAACTCTAGGCTCTGAAAACGTATTGCAGGCCTACAATATACCAGCCTGAGACAGAGTGAAACTTCAGTGGACTTCCATGACGTAACAATTTGAATGATGTTTGACTGTGCAATTGTTGTCCTCTGAAAAAGCAAATTGAGCCAGGGTCTGGTTTTGAAGACCATGTCATAGAAGTTTGAGATGTGGTATACCTTTGATACTCACTGTTACAAAACATGCCGTGTATAGAGTAGGCTTACATGGCCTTGAGGAAATACAACAAACTCACATTATAAAAGCAAACAAGATTTTGAGGCTCAATAGTGGGTCATTCATGTTCTTCAGAACAAAATATTTGTTTTAATTAAAGACATAATCAGATAAGTGAGGGTTGATTTTATCCACAGACAAAAGTAATGTACTGTAATGTACTTCAATACAATAACCTCTCCAAACTATAACATTACTTCGGTAATGTTTTTCAAATGTCAGCGTTGACCTTTCTAATTAGTGTGTCTGATGTTCTTTTGAGTTGGAGTGTATTATCTAGAGGCTTATGCATTATTGCCTTGGCATTTAAAAAGAGAACTGAGGAGAGATATGAATGTGACCCCTGACCTTTCAAGGTCATGTTAGTCAAGTCAAACGTTATACACATGGCTAAGAATTTGTATGTTGATAGCAATTATACATCTCTAGTACAGTGTAATATAAACATACAAATTACAGTTAATGCATTTCAGGTTAAAAGAACGAATACACAAAGGTCAGAGCTGTCTAGACAGTCCAGATATAGTCCAGGCAGACGTTTCAGAGATGATTGTTTATAACACCCTAAAGCTGGACTTGCTCAAACAGGTTTCAGTGTGTATATATGTACCATATCATAATGCTGCATTTAACATGGAATCTGATGTGTATCAATGTACCAATAATACAGGACAATGTGAATAAAGCAACAAAACTTAAAACCATCAATATGACATTGTGTTTGTGTGAGAGAATGTGTAAGGCTCCCACAAAAGAGGGGAGATTTGAGCACTGAGCAGTGAGTCAAAGTGCGCGTGGGCTTGTTTTGAATGCACAGATGGCACCAACCAAACACATAGGATGTTGAAATGTCACCCAGAAATACCAAATCCTCCACAAAATATCTGTCTGAGCTTTTTGTGAAAACCACAAGCCTTTCTCAGTTTTGTTTTCAGGCGTAATTTGTTTAACCTGGAAGTTGGTTTGTTTTTGTTCATGTAAAAGTTAAATTCACATTCTTGGAACTACCTGGAAGTTGGCTATATTGTTCATGTAACAGTAAAATTCTGCCTGCTATCTTGCTTGTTCTTTTGTAAAACTTAATTTGATCAAATTAGGTGCTCCCGTTTCACTGTATTTTGGTACACAAATGGTATGAGAGGAATTATGTTACAGTTACGTGGTCTATCACTAACAACAAGAGAATACAGTTGATGATATGTAACAAACTAATGAATGTCCTCTATAGACATTTACCTGTAGAATTACAGTACACTTTTGTGTAGGATCTTAATTTGATCACCCTGTTGCAGGAGAATGTTCCTGCAATGCAGGAAATTTTGTTTGTAATTTCCCCTTTAAAATTTCACTTGATTTTCCCTTACAAAAAATGTATCAACCCCTACAAAAATATCCATTAATTATAATCCACATAATAATTCACATTTCCTGATAACAAAGAGGGAGCCTATAATGTGTGTGTGTGCGCGTGTGTGTGTGTGTTTGTCAAGACTCCCACCTGTGGTTGTGTGTGACATTCGGGTTGCTCCTAGCTAGACTGTGGGAGGCCTGCAGACGCTTAACGGCTTTCACACGGGCACAAAATGTCTGCTGCACATGATGAACACACCTCAGTCCATCTGATGTGGAGTCTGTTACTCTACAGTGTTCAGAAAGTGGAAGATTCATTCACTGATGGCCAGAATTGTCCGATTTTTATGTAATGAAAATGCTACATGTTAATGGCACGTACATTCCTTTATGAGCTTGTACAACTTACCCCATCATTTATAAACAAGCAATGCAAAGCAAATTATGTTACTTTCTCATGGACTTAGCTTTGGCAGTGTCAAGTTGTTGAAATTGCATATTGTGCTTCCATGGTGTCACGGTTTTCACCTGTAGGCAACTGCATTTTATTTTCAGGTTACAGTCAAACTATTATGTTCAGTCATTTATACATTTTAGGTACATGTCAGATGAGGTTACTGTGCTTTCAGATGGAGTAAGGCGCCGTCTTTTGTTTACATCCCACTGGTGGCTATAGTTGTCCTTCTGAAAAGTAATCTGTGGTAAATCTACTCTGATTGTTTTCTTATTTATGTGAGTTTCAGTATTGATCGTTGAGGTTCGTTATTACGTAGGAATGATTGGTCTTTGTCTCCAGTGCCCAATGGCAATCTTCTCTCTAAGATCGTTTTTAAATTGAAACCAGTTTAAAGAGACCTACATTTAACTTCAGTCTATTTAGCTTTCATCACTTTACAGATCATGGTAATGTCATGCTTCACAATTCAGCTTAAAATGAGCCGTGCTGTTTTGAGAACATTGCTGTCTTTCCTCCATTTGTTGTCTCAGCCTCTCTCTGTGGGAATTACATATGGTACAGTAACTCTGTTAAGTATCATGTTTTAAAGCTGTAAGTGTATCATAATTCAGCGGTCCTTTCTCTCTCTTTATCTCTCTCTCTCTTTCTCTGTCTGTGACAAATAAAAAGGTGGGAAAATACTCGGCAAGTCTGCCCACGGCTCTGAAATCCTCTCAGTTTAACCACGGAACGCATCAAAGAAATGCTCTCAAAACCTCTTCTGTGTCATCTGACTAATTTTGATAGTGAACATGCACATTAAACTCTATATTTAGTATTTTTACAATACAAGCATGCTGTCATGTTTGCTGTTAAATAAAGACATGGGTCAAATGATCTGTTTACTGTAAGAGTTGTTTATTTGATTTGGAAACAAATTCACACTTAACAAACCCAGTACAAATTGTTGACCTAAATCATAATTTTTTTTAAATTTATATTTCTTCATGAATAACAGCTAATTGTATGCAAAACTGAAGTGTTTGTTGTTTTTGTTAAAGGCCTCAAAGTTTTTGTTAGGCCTTAACTTTGAGTATTTCTAAGTCAAAAGTTGACAAGATTAGCATTCATTAAGAAATTGTGTAATAAACTGTAGTAGCTCATTAATATTGAAACCTATTTGTGTTAGACTTGTTTTTATATAAATACATCCAGAAGTCATTCTGAAACTATGATGGCTGGGGTGATAATATTACAGGCGCTCAGGGGAAATTTGCCTCATGAAATGTTCTTTCACAACCCACTCAGTTTCGATAGGAAAAATCGTTAACCTTTTCAGCAACAACAAATGCCTATCAAAAAAACAAGTGCAACATATTATAAGGCTCTATTTTTTTTTTTTTTTTTACCAGAGACAGACTACTGGTGAAAATGATTGGTTTACAAAAGAATGCATGGTAATCTAAAGTAGACATCTACCATCCAAATGCAGACTTAGTTCATCACAAATTAGTTTAAGGCAATTGTTGTACATTTCCAATATTTTTTTCCTTGCTTTAGCCGTTATTTAAGTTTGATGCAGTTTAGACAGTTTGTGTATTTCCTGTATAACGTTGGTACAGTGTGTTGAAGTGTGTTATTGTTATCATGTAGACTACTGTATGTGTTGGTTTCCTGCAATATTTAGACTCCACGCTATAATTTATTTGTAGGTAGTTATAGTTTTCTGGATTAGTTTAAAGTGTACATAGTTGTAGAATCTGGACTCCCTACTTTCATGACCATAAAGAAGGCACATTACACATTTAGTTGTAAGTGTTTTTTGTTATTGTTGTCATGAGTAAAGTGTATACAGTATTATTGTATTATTGTGATGGCTGTCAGTTTAGTGTACAGTATAATGTTAGCGAGTGGCAGATATTTCCACAGTGTGTTTGTTTTAAAGCTTAGTCCTGTCACCCGTTTCACCTGTCCAGGTTTCTTTATCTCCTCAGATTTCCATTAGTCGGAGTGTGTGATTATTTCTGTGTGAGAAATACTTCTTAAACTCGTGTTACCCAAACTGTAATATTTTGCAATTCAAATCAGAAATATGTATTATTTGCATAGCTATAACCTCTTCATTAAGCTTGCTGCTGTATATCTTAACTGCTGTCCTGTGTGTGGGAATTTGTTTCTCTTCAAATGGACACTGGTCATTTGTATCTGTTTTATATGGTTTTGATGGGGATATGACATCTAAGTCTCATATTGGAAATCCTTGTAAAACATGGGCCTGATGTAATATGCCCTAAATAATAGACAGACACAGGGCACCATGGTTAATCAATGTGTGTGTATATGTTAGGACTTGCTATGTGCTTTCTGACAAAGGAAAGGTATGTTGAAAATGGAAATATGACAGAATTTGGACTTGTGCTTTAGCTGTTCTGAACCAATGCAGATATTAGCATCTCACTTCCTGTTTGAAGCTGTTTTGTTTACATTGATGGTGCTATTTTTAAATGGCTTAGGCATACAACTTATTCAAAACATGTATTGCTTTGTTTTGTTGTTATTCCTCGTTCTCTTTTTGAGTATACTACAAAACCCCAAGTAATACAGTGTGACTCTGTTAATTAATAGAATCTGACCACAACCCAGGAACCTAACGCATATGTTTTTCTTTGTCAGTTGAAGCATAATTAAATGTGTGTTTGCTCATAGTCTGTGTGTGTTTACACACATACACATATACTTAGATGACTGTCTACCGGAATTGCTTTGTAAAAACAAATACTATTTTCTTTATATGTATTGTATCTCTGTCACTACATTATCTTAAATCTGACATGTATTTGATTAATGCCCATGCAATGGCTTTTCTCTGACACACTCCCAACTGAGAATCTCCCAGACTGCCTTAGCCATGTAATTTACACCTCAAATTCAGCTCCACAAAGTTATTGACCTTCAGTGCATCACTTTTGTGTCTGACTAATTCCAATAGAACTTTGCGTTCAGTAAATACAGACATAGGGCTAATTTGAGTTTCTGTCCTCTCGTTTCAGTGTCTGTTTACAACGTGTGTTGGAGAAAAGAAGAGGAGGAGATCGGAGAGAAGAATAGTGGCGGAACGGTCACTCTCTCCTGCAGGGCATGTAGGGTAAAGTAACTACACCTGTTAATGATGAACGGAGACCTGAAACCTCAAAGAGAAATGTTCAGATCAGTGTGTGATTAAAAAATGCCTGCAAGTTTAGTCAACCTCCTGCCTGCCCCCACAAAGCCACTCTGAGTTGGCCTGCCGCATGTGTGAATCGTTCAGACAACGTACAGGAGACATTTACTAATCACCCCGCAAACCATCTCAACCACATAATGGATGGAAGCATGTCTGGGTTTTCCCCCTCTTTCTGTTTGAGGTTAATTCACTTAAGTGGAGCTTATCCATTAAGTAGCCATGGATGATCAATAGCTGTCATCCATAGCAGAGTGAACAAAGTACTGGCTGCCATGATCTCTTAGCCTGGGTGCTGGTGTCAATGCTGTGCTCCTATACGTTGTCTCACTCACCACATCTGTCTGTTAGGCTAAATAACAAGACAGAGAGAGAGTGTACGCTTCAAAGATGGGACAGTGACCTTGTTAGTGACCTTGTTATACTGTAGAGTGAATCTGCTATATGTGTTCTGTTTTGGAAACAGGGTCACAACAGTTCCTAGTCAATGTACTGTGACTGCATTCAAAGCCACAAAATGGTCATTGGGCAGAAATTGGCCTGAGAAAATGTGCATTTCAGGCAGTAAAACACTGCTGTTGGACTGGTTGTTTTTCATGGCTTATTATGACAAGCGTGTGTGAGTGCATGCAAATCACTTTTTTTGTGGTGCATCTTTTCTGGAAGCTTAACTGGTGGTTCTTAGAACAATTTAAATAATGCACATTTTTTTGTTGTAATGGGGGATGCTTTAGATAAAAACACTGTGTTTTTGATGAAGAGAGGGAGCGTGCAAAGTGTGGTTTGCTTTTATTGTTGTGGGTGGGTTTCTCTTCATTTGATCAAAGATAGCGAAACAAAAGATGAGTGAATCACCTTAAACCTTTTTTTTACCATCTGCTCTCTTTCTCTGTCTCTCTCTCTCTCTCCCTTCGCTGGTCTTTCATACAACAACGTGTATTTAGAAATTGGATCAATTGTGTGGTATAGTAATTATTTATTTAGAGAATATCTGATAATGTATTTTTAAGGTTATTCATATTTTATATTATATATGAATATTTTCCTCTAGTAGATTTTTTATGAAGTTTCACATTTTATTAGTCGTATGTATGGGATATATATAATATACGGCGTCCAACTAAATGCTCACTTGCAGGTTCCTTCTCCACAATGCAACAAAAATAAGAAATAATAAAAGATAAGAATACAAACATAAAGTAAATGGCTCAGTAGAATAGAAATCAACATTGTAGCATAAGTATAATACAGGAAGGAACAATTTATAATCCAATATTTATACATGTTTTGGTGAAAGGGGGATTGGGGGCAGTGTTTAAATTGTGCAGTATTTAGCAGTAATAATAAGAGTCTGGTAGCAGCAGTTGTGATGTGTGTGTAGTATGAATTTATATTTGTGTGTGTGTGTACCAGTCAAAAGTTTGGACACACCTTCTCATTCAAGGGTTTTTCTTTATTTTTACTATTTTTTGCATTGCAGAATAATAGTGAAGACATCAAAACTATGAAATAACACAGATGGAATCATGTAGAAACCAAAAAAGTGTTAAACAAATAAAAATATTTTAGATTTTAGATTCTGCAAAGTAGCCACCCATTGCCTTGATGGCAGCTTTGCACAATCTTGACATTCTGGTGAAGACGGCTCAGTACATCACTGGGACCGTGCTTCCACCCATCCAGGACATCTTCTCAAAACGGTGCCTGAGGAAGGCCAGCAGTATCATCAAGGACCCCACACACCACAGCCATAAGCTGTTCACTCCCTTACCTTCGGGCAGACAGTATCTGATACCAACAGGCTCAAAGATAGTTTCTATATACAAGCCATCAGACTGCTGAGCACTTTAACTGGACTGACCACCTGCACTGACTCTCTGCACCTTAGCACACATGACGCTTTTGTGCCCTCTTGACAAGAGTGGTGGTGTTGTTGGTCCATGACAATACCCTGATGATGTGAACGCCGAGGAACTTAAAACTGCTGACTCTCTCTACTGCAGTCCCATTGATGTGGATTGGGGCATGTTCCCTCCTCTGCTTTATGAAGTCAACAATCAACTCCTTTGTTTAGCTGACATTGAGGGAGAAGTTGTTGTCCTGGCACCACAATGCCAGTTAATTTACCTCCTCCCTATAGGCTGACTTGTTGTTGTTGGTTATCAGGCCTACAACCGTGGTGTCGTCAACAAACTTGATGATGGAGTTGGTGTCGTGCAAAGCCACACAGTCGTGGGTGACAGGGAGTACAGTAGAGGGTTGAGGACACAACCCAGGGGGACCCCTGTGTTAAAGCCTTCCGCATGTTTTGGTTGAGCTGGCGCCTAGCTGAACAAAGGTGCACCGAGCGAGTATGCTTGCATACTCCCTTAAAAGACATTCACTTGAATACACCAGTATCCACTTCTTCAAAATAGTCAAAATTAATGTAAGATAACTCAAACAATCGGTCATTAATTTCGACGAAGAGTTTTGACAAAGAGATCTTAGTTGTGCAATTTTGCAAATAACTAATTTCGCAAGTGAAACATTTTGCATGAAAACGATTTGTCTCTCTTTGAATGACAACAAACACTTAATTGAAGAATCGCTACTGTTGACCAATCATCGACGAAGGGGTGTAGACTTCGGCTACTGACTTTGGCTTGCCTCGAATTTTGTTTGTGTGCACAAACAACTGGAAAAACCCTTGGCGAAGACCAAACCTAACAAAATCTTCACAAAATGTTGTCAGAATATATGCACAAACTGTTCCGAACTGTTTCAGAAGCATGGGAAGCATGCAGATGCTTTAATAACCAGTGTGGAGGAGGTTTGGAGGAGGTGTTGTTGAAAGGGGGGTTTCTATGAAAGGCAGCAGTTCTAATGACTTAATTCAGTGCAGAGAATCTTGTCGTCACCTTCAATCCTGAACCAGTTAATACATCAGTGTGAAAAGTAGGTCTCTAACATGCTAAATTATGAGATGCATTGTATCAAGCAGGACGACAAAGCTCTCTAGTCGTTAATCAATCTTTGTGATATAGTGTCTGTACAATAAATAATTCATGACACTTTCTCTGTCCTGAGGAATGTGGTCATGATGAATGACTGCCCTTGTTGTGGAAAATGTCTCTGACATCCATTTTAATGTATACAAATCCCTCTTTCCATGGCAGGATGATGAACAGCACACTGAAAACACGTTTAAAACTCTAAATCTCTATGTTCTAATTTTTGCAGTGCATAGCGACATATTGGGTTATAAATGGAGGTTTTTAATTTATTGTTGACTTTTTAAGGCCTCTTTAATCATAACGTCCACCTGCTATGTGTTTAGGTGCCCTGATAAATGTGTCTTGTGTAGGAGAGCCTATCGTCAGTTGGGGTTACGTGGCAGTGAATGGGACTACTTTCTGTCTATGACACACACTAAGTAATGATGCTATTTTTCACTTTGGGCCGGCCATTTTAAGCTTGTCTATGTTGGACTTGACATTATTATTGTGAGCTGCAGCATCTTTCTGGATGCTTTGTGATGAACACAGGACACAGCAACACGAATGCTAATGTATTTCTGTGTAAGATTAGCGCAGTAAGGAATAGATCACATGAGTTGCAAAACTGCTCATCTAAAATGTAAAGCAGTTGTGTATTTCACTCAAACTTGAAGGGACGGTTTCACGGACATAGATAAGCCTGTGTCTTAACTAAATTGCACTTCAATCCAGACCACTGAAATGTGGTTGCATGAACATGATTTAAATACACTCCAAGTCACTGACTAGTCCTCAATCTACTAAATTAGGGGGGGAAAATCCAATCTATGACTGTGAAACAAACCCAAAATGTCTTAGGTCTCTGAGCAGAGTGTGGTGGCCCACCAGTGTTTGTGGCACAGTGAATAGCCATCTCAGGTTTCATCCTCATAGACAGGGCCTTCCTGCCAACAACCTCTCTGCTTTTTATCTGTTTAGTCAAGGTCAACCCTCACGGTCCAGTTAAAACCAGAGCAGCCAACCACAGCTCCTCTGACCAGTGTGTCAAACAAAGTCAAAGTACATTTTAAACCAACATGAGATTCTCTTTGGGATGGAAATCCAGGTACTTTCTTTTCACTTGAAATCATAGCTTGAATTCCCTTGTATTCCCTTTGTAAACATTTTCCCATACAGTGAGAAGAAAACGTACATTAAATCAAAATACAAAACCCAATTGCCATGGAAAGGATGTATTGTCCTGTTCAGCAATACAATTATGTTATTTGAAAAGATAAATAAGAAATTTAGATTAAGCTTCAAGCTTCTTTTTATATTTTATGAAAGGTTGTGCTTTCCGTCTAATCTGAGGTTTTGCTCAAGTCTCTGTTTACATGCGTTTACAATACTTCACTGAGGATGTGGGTTTTCAGACAACTTTCTGTCAATAGCTAATAAGAGCATGGTGATAGTAGGTGGTGCTTGGGAGTAACAAATAACACCCTGTGGTGTATGAGCAAGTCAGAAGCAGTAAAATACATGACACATAAACTTGGATTTTTGTTTTCAATGGTGTAATGCAAATAATATTGTTTAGAATCTACGAGAATTATATACATTATTTTCTGCTAAATGTAAGGATTGATTTAGTTATATAAATATTGTTGTTTTGTAATGGCAATATAAGAAGAGAGTGGGACATAAGTACCAACTTGAGTGAAGCGAGATCAAAACATGTTACACATGAATAATAACACATCATATTATTGCGTCATATAAACACCACAAAGCCTTTTTATAGGATAAGGATATCAACGGTTTGAGTTTCTGTTTACAGTATTTATCTGCCCCTGGATACAATGTGTCTATCATCTATTTATTTACCCTTATTTCTCTCTTCCACTTTAGATTGAGATGGATGAGATGAACTACCCTGTTTGAAATGATCTTGTGAGGACACTGAGACAGAAGCAAGACTTCTTAGTTAGATCCCACCGGCTCAGCCTGTCTCGTACTGTACCTTGGCAGGTGGGAACACAATAATTTAGTTTGAACTATAGTATGTATTACTGTATGTACATTTCACTTTTCAGGCATTATAAAAAAGATCATGTCTGGGTATCACAAGGATATGATATCATTAATTGACAAGTGCATTTTGGTTTAGAAAAACATTTGATTGAAAGGATCCACTCAGAGAACGCCAAAGCATTGAAATCAAATACCTAAATTCTATATTTTTTAAACATTTTTTTAATGTATTCCCTGGTTTAGGGTACTATTGCCTTTATCCTATATGTAATACGATGGACTGTATATATCCTTTCCATACATAGACCAAAATCCCCAAAATGTACCATGCCAGCTTTTTCATAGATCTGAAAGGGATAGGGTGTAAAAAAACATGGTCAATTAAAATCCACCTAAAGACCTAGTTATGGGGTGGCAGGTAGCCTAGTGGTTAGAGCGTTGGGCCAGTAACCGAAAGGTTGCTAGATCGAATCCCCCGAGCTGACAAGGTAAAAATCTGTCGGTCTGCCCCTGAACAAGGCAGTTCCTAGGCTGTCATTGTAAATAGGAATTTGTTCTTAACTGTCCTGCCTAGTTAAATAAGACAGACCCTGTAACTGAAATACAGGTATTGGGTATGTGTGAATGGTTCCCTGCTTTTTTGTAAGTAAATTCATCAACACTTCTATTGTTTAACACCTCCCTAATTTGAAATGCAAACAGCCCCCATGGTTTAAGAACATCCCCCGACCCTCCCAATTTGCCAGTTACCCACTGATATGTATAATACAGTGGAGGCTGCTGAGGGGAGGACAGCTCATAATAATGGCTGGAAGGGAGTGAGTGGCATGGTCTAGGGCACTGCATCGCAGTGCTAGCTGCGCCACCAGAGTCTCTGGGTTCGCGCCCAGGCTCTGTCGCAGCCGGCCGCAACCGGGAGGTCCGTGGGGCGACGCACAATTGGCATAGCGTAGTCCGGGTTATGGAGGGTTTGGCCGGTAGGGATATCCTTGTCTCAGTATGTAAAAATGTAATAAAAATGTATGCACTCTACTGTAAGTCGCTCTGGATAAGAGCGTCTGCTAAATGACTAAAATGTAAAATGTAAATGTAAATGTATTTGACACCATTCCACTAGTTCCGCTTCTGCCATTACCACAAGCCCGTCCTCTCCAATTAAGGTGCCACCAACCTCCTGTGGTATAATAGCGGTATACCTGCAAATAAGTGATAAATAAGGGGCTGTTTGAAAGGGGGTCATATAAACATTGCCTTATATTTTTTACAGGTTGGTGTTTTTTTGTTATTTCCTGTGTGATCGTGTCATGTGGCTCTTCATAACTTGTCCTTTCCTGACACTCAGGGGACCCCGTCAATTAGCTGTATTCTGTTTATATTTCCTCCCGCTAGAACACCTGGCAAACAATTACTCTACTGTTAAAGCAGGAGGGAGTTTTTGGACAAAGCACCTCATAGCACCCAAGTGATGACATGGATCTGTTAAATGGCTCTAAAGCTGTTTTTGTGTTATAAAGAGAGCCTCTTTGCAGACTTTTGTCTTTGAAAGGCATTGCCTGAGGCTCAAATACTACGAGGCTGCCTGTTAATGACTTGTCAAGAGAGAGAGGGGAATAGCTGGAGACAGGAGATCATGCTAAGCTCTGCTGGGTTTTCCTAATTGCAGTTGTGATCCCTCGGTTGTTAGGGGCGATTTGTTGAAGTTTAGTCCTTGATATCTCAAAATGGTTCTGTACCTTTCACATGACAACAATAAATGATTTGAAACTAAGAATGTTGTCTGACTTGAGTTTTTTGTTTTATATGCATAAATTCCCCCTGAAGTGCCAAAAGGGCAAATACATTTTTTTCATGAGTAGTGTCTAAAGGCTAAAGTCTTCTGTAGTTGACAGGGAATCACTCTTAATTTTGAGCTCAGTTCTGAAGTCCTTTGAAGTCTTTGAAACAGAATGATTAGTGATTCCATGTCCACTCAAATTACTCAAAATAAACACTCTTCCAATGAAGATAATGTCATTTTCTGTCACAAGCTGCACACTGGGGTGTTTGAGGTCATGAAGGTCAGCAACTGGGGGTATCTGGGGTCACAAAAGGTGTCTTTAAGTCATGAAAAGGGTTAGTCTGATTAAGGGTGAATTGGATAGGGTGCTAATAGTGAATCTGACAGTGGTAGACAAGGGTAGTTGAGGTCTTGGACAGGGGTTCTCCAGGGGGTGAGATTAGGTCATGACCAAGGTTGTGACTGGGTGAGGTAGGGATAGCCACAGCTGGCTCTAGTATAATGTGGGGTAAGCAGTTATCTATCTATCCCAGGCTATAAATGGGTTATCTCCAGTACAGCAGAGTAGAGTGTCTTATCGGGCACCTGGTAATGCCCGACTCCTATACAGTTTGTCTATGATATGACGCTGAAGACAGCCTCATACAATAGACCCACAGCTATCACCAGGTATAACTGATGTTTTATAGCCCCATTTAATTCTTATTAGGACTGTTTTATGGCTAATTTGTGTCATGACATGTTTCAATGTTTATGGCCAAAGTCCAGAATTGAATCAAAACTGGTTTATCGGGTCAGGCAATACAACATTATCACGTAGGATTTTGAGTGTTGTCATTGGTCAGGCCTCAGAATGTGAATCAATCAGTGAACTTTTAGACAGAACATACCCTGGATACACCTGGCTCCACATAACGTCACAGAGGGTGATGAACAAGCACAATTGCCCAATAAGCTACTGTGTGGTTGCCTTATTCAGTACGTGTTCATTTTGATTCAATTGAGATGCTTCTACACAGCTTTTTAAATGAATGTTTCTCATGTTTCTTGAATATGGTATTAGATTATTAGTGTTGCTGTATAATAGGGGATTCAAATGAATTTTTGACTGTATTTTGTTACTCTCATTATACTTTATCGTCAAGATGATGAAGACAATGCCAGTTGTCAAGGCAATGTATCTTTGGCATAACACTGTTTTCTTTTTACATGATTACATCTTTCTGTGAGCCCTCTAACAACTCTGGTGACTCAGCGAAAATACAGGAAGTTGTGTTACTTACATAGCGATGTACTGTATGTCTCTGAGATTTCTGTACAGCTTAGTTTCTACCCCTCCTTGCCCCTCTCCTTGCAATGGACACTCACCAAATGACCAACTTCTATCAGTTACCTGCTTGCTTAGCTACATTCATTTGCATCACATACCTTTTTGTATAAATCAACAAACTAATATTACATGTAATAAAAAATTGCTTTTATTGTGTTGAATGCTTGTCGACAGTAGTCTGTCAAGATCAACAGAGCAGAGAATGTGTCTGGAGCGACACACACCGACCTGCAGGAGCCAGGGCGCACGTGATGCACGTCGGATGAATATCTGTTTACAAGCTACTGAAAGCCGCCACACAAAGGCTGGAGTGACTCATGGCAATCATAGACACAGGCTGTTATACTAGCTCCTTTTCTGCCAATGTTATTGTCGCCTTACTTGGGCTCACTCAGGGGCGCTAGTCTGAAGGTACACATGGTACAGTTGCAATGGGGAGTAGCACATTTAACTTGTTTATTTACGTGAGCATGTATGTACTGAGTGTTTACTGTGTGTGCTTGTGTGTTTTTTTGTATCCGTTTAATTTGTTACTATATTCCTGGCTGAAATACTAACTATATCCCCAGGTCATCACTCTGAGACGGCCCGTCTGCCTTTTGTTCCTTCACGTCCGAACTGGCTACAGTTACAGTGGCAGGCAGATAGAGTGAGCGTCTGAACAGTTTCTGTCTGACACTCGTGAGCATGCTCAGTAGTGCCTCAGGGTGCAAGCTCTACAATGTACAGACAGGGATACGCCCAGACATGTTGAGCAGTCGGTAGCTCACTCCCCCGGTTTACTGCTCTGTCCAGCAATATAAACACAGCCTTGTTGCTATCTGGGCTATCAATTGCTGCTCAGCTATAATGTTCCTTATTGAACCATTTGTTCTGTATAGCCAGTTACTTCATTTACTTCCAGTCAGCACCCATTAACCACACTGACCCTTCATTCATCCCCTTATCATAACCTTATGACACAGTCCCCCACACCCTAATCAACAGGCATCCTATTATGTAGAAACCTGCTAATAGTCTGTTACAGAATGTAGTCTATATTCACTCATAGGCCTGTTTAGCCTCACTATTACCCAGTGCAGCATAGCCTCTTGTACATAATTCAGTGTTACTTCAACAACTCCCCTTCACCCCTGTACCACTCCAACACTGGCCCTTAACACTGTAATCTCTCCCCAAATGTGCATTTTCTACCACATGTAAAAAGGGCTTCTCTTTCACAAGTATAATTTTTTTGTGTAATACAAAATTAGAACTTAAGGTGGAATTGTCAGGAACTGAAATAAAAAGAAGATGCTAACAGAACTGTTTGACAACTGATGACATATACTCATATCCTTTATTCTCAGCACTGTACCAATACAATGATGATCCTTCTCGGACCCCAAGCTTATATCCCTGCAATAGATACTATATACCCAATGTGATAATATTAGTCTGTTCAAAACTGTTGGGTTCCTGCTTGCCTAGGACAACTCCATAGCAGTGAACGCAGCCATGACCTATTCCCCACAACCACTAACTAACTCAGCATTAGTCCACCATTAGAACTCTGGGTGGTAACACATGTTACCCACTGATTACTTCTGCTTGACAACAAGTGCTTTGCCAGTGAGGTATATAACAAAGAGGCTTTAACATTGAACTTGGGATCAAACACTGATTAAAAATCAGATTTGAACCATGCTGAGTGTCAGGAGAACATAGTCTCATACAGGTGTCTGGGGAGTTCAACTTGATAAGAACTCTGGCAGTGGTTTCCTTGTTTGGATAAATTGTTAGATAGTCTAGTCACATTTCAGGGATGTGACTTTGAACAGGGTTGGGTTGTCAGGACTGGGTTGTGATAGTCAGATTCAAGGTGCGGGTAACTGGGGGGAGGAAGGAGATGCTGACTAGACTCTTTTGTTTTGCCAAAGTGCTCCTCGGCTGTTGGAAGACATGTTGGTGAGATCAGATAGCAGATAGCAGAGTGGAGTTCCTGGCTGTCTGTCTCTTACCCCAGCATGGAAGACAGCATGATCCCTCATTACCAGTCAACCAACACCACACTAACTCTTTCACTTTGTGGCTGAGCAACACCTGAGGAGGCATCTACTGTAGTTTTGTTTTTGTTTCTTGCTTGTTAGAATACAAGGAACAGTTGATGGAATCTAAGTCGATTCTCACTCGCATTGGATTTCAAAATAAGCAGTGTATTGTAATCCTAAAATGAAACAAAAAAGCAGAAGTTTGTAACCACTGGGACTTTAAATGTCCACCAGTATGACATTGCTGTTTGCATGGATTACAGTCCATTAATTACACCATCCACAGGAGCATATGTACTACAATCACGGCATTTTGAATTAGATGCACAGGTAAATCAGACGTATCTAATTCAATAATTCTTAGAACAGTCTAATATTCTTCAAACAGCATATGGAAGGTTAGTTACATGTTCTCTCTGGTTAAAAGGAGAAGCTCTGTGTTGCTGAGAGGAGAGGAGGCACACAACCTCAGTCAACTAGTCTCAGTGACAGGGCCTGTTGACTTATGGGAGGACTCTTTCCTGTTCAGACGGCAGTCATTTTGATTGTGCACTCACAGGGAAAAATGCAGAGTCATGTAACAAAAGAAACTCATGTAACAAATAAAGTCTTGTGTTAGGAAATTAACTATGAATTTAAAAAAAATACAGTTTCAACAAAACTGACCAAATGAAATATTACAGAAGGACTAATTCACATCATAAATATGTTTGAATTTATAAGAAAACAGAAAGCAGATATATGAGATTGAGATGGTAGACTTTCCTCCCTGAGCTCAGCTACAGAAACTAACTACCACAGGATCTGACCAACTCTCATTATATACCTGCATTGAAATAGCCCAGCCAATCACAGATGAGAAGACTGACAGGTAAGATGACTCACCACAGCAAAAATAACTCACAATGACAAAAGCATAGTGTTCTGAGAGACTTTCCATTGGGAAACAAATACAATACAAGGATATCAGATAAGGTGCTGAATTGGAAGATTAATGAGAAGCATTCCAAATGTCTTTGTCAAACAAACTGAAACATTCATCTTATCACAGCAAAGCATTCAAATCCCAAACTAGACATTAGTCATCATTCCATCTCTTTATTTGAAGCAGGATGTTCACGTGAGAGCTCCCTGACGGGAGGGTTATGTGTTGAGAGAGTGAGGCACCATGTTTAGTGACTAATATCTCAGCAAAGTACTGAGGGCTCTAAGACTGATGACTTAGAGCCTTGGGGCAGGAGAGGCTTTCTGTGGTTAGAGGTGTGAGGCTGTAAGGATCCGACAGCGGTGGGTAATCTGCCTTTACCATCGGTCCTATTAGCCAATGTACAATCACATAATAAAATAGATGAGCTACGAGCACGTATATCCTACCAACGGGACATTAAAAAGTGTAATATCTTGACTCATGGCTGAACAACGACATGAATAACATACAGCTGGCGGGTTTTACACTTTTTCGGCAGGATAGAACAGGCGCCTCTGGTAAGACAAGGGGTGGCGGTCTATGTATATTTGTAAACAACAGCTGGTGCACGAAATCTAAGGAAGTCTTGAGGTTTTCCTCGCCTGAGGTAGAGTATCTCATGATAAGCTGTAGACCACACTATTTACCAAGAGAGTTTTCATCTATATTCTTCGTAGCTGTCTATTTACCACCACAAACCGATGCTGGCACTAAGACCACACTCAATGAGCTGTTTACGGCCATAAGCAAACAGGAAAACGTTCATCCAGAGGCGGCACTCCTAGTGGCCGGGGACTTTAATACAGGAAAACTTAAATTGTTTTACCTAATTTCTACCAGCATGTTAAATGTGCAACCAGAGGGAAAAAACTCTAGACCACCTTTACTCCACACACAGAGCTCTCACAAAGCTCTCCCTCGCCCTCCATTTGGCAAATCTGACCATAATTCTATCCTCCTGATTCCTGCTTACAAGAAAAAACTAAAGCAGGAAGCACCAGTGACTCAGTCAATGAAAAAGTGGTCAGCAGATGCTAAGCTACAGGCCCGTTTCGCTAACATAGACTGGAATATGTTCCGGGATTCTTCCGATAGCATCTGAGATGTACACCACATCAGTCACGGGCTTCGTCAATAAGTGCATCAATGACGTCATCCCCACAGTGACTGTACGTACATACCCCAACCAGAAGCAATGGTTTACAGAACACATCCGCACTGAGCTAAAGGGTAGAGCGGCCGCTTTCAAGGAGCGGGATTCTAACCCGGAAGCTTGTAATAAATCCCGCTATGCCCTCAGACGAACCATCAAACAGGCAAAGCGTCAATACAGGACTAAGATTGAATCACACTACATCGGCTCTAACACTCGTCGGATGTGGCAAGGCTTGCAAACTACAACAGACTACAAAGGGAAGCACAGCCACGAGCTGCCCAGTGACACGAGCCTACCAGACAAGCTAAATTACTTCTATACTCACTTTGAGACACTCTGAAACATGCATGAGAGCATTAGCTGTTCCGGACGACTATGTGACCTCGCTTTCCGTAGCCGACGAGAGTAAGACCTTTAAACAGGTCAACATTCACAAGGCCGCAGGGCCAGACGGATTACCAGGACGTGTACTTCGAGCATGCGCTGACCAACTGGCAAGTTTCTTCACTGACATTTTCAACCTGTCCCTGACTGAGTCTGTAATACCAACATGTTTCAAGCAGACCACCATAGTCCCTGTGCCCAAGAGCACTAAGGTAACCTGCCTAAATTTCTACCGACCTGTAGCACTCATGTCTGTAGCCATGAAGTGCATTGAAAGGCTGGTCATTGCTCACATCAACACCATTATCCCAGAAACCCTAGACCCACTCCAATTTGCATACCGCCCCAACAGATCCACAGATGATGCAATACCTATTGCACTCCCCACTGCTCTTTCCCACCAGGACAAAAGGAATACCTATGTGAAAATGCTATTCATTGACTACAGCTCAGCGTTCAACACTATAGTGCCCTCAAAGCTCATCACTAAGTTAAGGATCCTGGTATTGAACACCTCCCTCTGCAACTGTATCCTGGACTTCCTGACGGGCCGCCCCCCAGGTAGTAAGGGTGGATAACAACACATCCGCCATGCTGATCCTCAACATGGGGGCCCCTCAGGGGTGCATGCTCAGTCCCCTCCTGTACTCCCTGTTCAATCATGACTGCATGGCCAGGCCTATAGGGAGGAGGTCAGAGACCTGGTCGTGTGGTGCCAGGACAACAACCTCTCCCTCAACGTGATCAAGACAAAGAAGATGATTGTGGACTACAGGAAAATGAGGACCGAGCACGCCTCCATTCTCATCAACAGTGCTGTAGTGGAGCAGGTTGAGAGCTTCAAGTTCCTTAGTGTCCACATCACCAACAAACTATCATGGTCCAAACACACCAAGACGGATGAGAAGAGGGCATCGACAAAGCCTATTCCCCCTAAGGAGACTGAAAAGATTTGTCAATGGTCCTCAGATCCTCAAAAAGACAGCTGCACCATCGAGAGCATCCTGACTGGTTGCATCACTTCCTGGTATGGCAACTGCTCAGCTTCCAACCGCAATTCACTATAGAGGGTAGTGCGTACGGTCCAGTACATCACTGGGGCCAAGCTTCCTGCCATCCAGGACCTCTATATCAGGCGGTGTCAGAGGAAGGCCCTAAAAATTGTCAAAGACTCCAGCCACCCTAGTCATAGACTGTTCTCTCTGCTACCGCACGGCAAGCGATACCGGACCGCCAAGTCTAGGTCCAAAAGGCTTCTTAACAGCTTCTACCCCCAAGCCATAAGACTCCTGAACAGCTAATCAAATGGCTACCCGGACTATTTGCATTGCCCCCCTCTTTTATGCTGCTGCTACTCTCTTTTTATAATATATGCACAGTCACTTTAACTCTACCTACATGTACAAATTACATCAATTACCTCGACTAACCGGTGTCCCCGCACATTGACTCTGTACCAGTATCCCCTGTATAAAGCCTCGCTATTGTTATTTTACTGCTGCTCTTTAAAAACTTGTTCATTTTGTATTTTTTTTTACTTAGCAATTTTTTACTTAACACTTATTTTTCTTAAAACTGCATTGTTGGTTAAGGGCTTGTAAGTAAGCACTTCACTGTAAGGTGAAACCTGTTGTAACCTGTTGTATTCAGCACATGTGACAAATACAATTTTATTTTATTTGGACACATCAACAGCTTTAGCAGAGGAGAAGGGTGAGGTTAGGGGCCCTATCGAGAGCTCTTAAGGTTACTACAATGCCATTGCATGAATGACTTGTCCTGCAGAAATGTTGAAAATCCTGCAGGAATTGTCATGTTTGTGCAGATTTTTCAACAGTATCAGGAACTTTTCCTGCAGGATTTTGTCAAGCCTACAGGATTCCTGCCGGACACCTGCACAATTCCTTCACAAAAAGTTGAATTCATGCAGGATTCCTCCAGGACGTTTTTGAAAGGGCATGCTCAACCAAGACAGCAATCTTGAAGTTAAAGTGATTTTGAAGTTGATTAGTTTCCCACATCGCCATGTGAAATAATCTGATTTAAAATGAAATAATATGCTCTGGCAAATATTTGTGTACTTGCCATTGTAACCTACAATGTTATCCCAGTTTGATATGCTGCTTGGAAAAGCACATATCGCGCAGCTTATTTTACCAGTAGCCTGGAATCACTGGTTATTACTTCTAAACAAAATACATTTGGGGGGGGGATTCTAACATGGCTACAATGTTGTTTGAACAGTAGCTGAGATTCCATGTGTTTATCAATGCAAAATTAGCTACTTTGATGCATAGCATATAGACTATAGGTCAGATTAACTTTTACTGCCTCTGAAACCCGGATCCGGGATCCCCCCCCACCCCCCCCCACACTGATTAGCATCGCTAGCATAGCGTCACATTTAAATAGTAGCATCTAAATATCATTAAATCACAAGTCCAAGACACCTAATGAAAGATACAGATCTTGTGAATCAAGTCACCGTTTCAGATTTTTAAAATGTTTTACAGGGAAGACAAAATATGTAAATCTATTAGCTAACCATGTTAGCAAAAGACACCCTTTTTCTTTGTCCACCATTTTTTCTCAACACCAGTAGCTATCACCAATTCGGCTAAACTAAGATATTGATAGCCACTAACCAAGAAAAAAGCTCATCAGATGACAGTCTGATAACATATTTATGGTATAGGATAGGTTTTGTTAGAAAAATGTGCATATTTCAGGTATAAATCATAGTTTGCCATTGCAGCCACCAACACAAATCTCACCAAAGCGACTAGAATTACTATAGAGAGCAACGTGTATGACCAATTTACTCATCATAAAACATTTCATAAAAATAGGCAAAGCATAGCAATGGAAAGACACAGATCTTGTGAATTCAGACAACATTTCAGATTTTCTAAGTGTTTTACGGCGAAAACACAATAAATCGTTATATTAGCATACCACATATGCAAACGTTACCAGAGCATAGATTCTAGCCAAAGAGAGCGATAACGTAAACATCGCCAAAAGATATACATTTTTTCACTAACCTTTTCAGAATTCTTCCGATGACACTCCTGTAACATCATATTACAACATACATATATTGTTTGTTCGAAAATGTGCATATTTAGCCATAAAAAACCGTGGTTATACAATGAAAATAGTAGCAAATCAAGCCTGAACATGTCGGACGCCATCTTTCATAGTGATCTAGTTTAATTGAAAGCTAATCATATACTTGACTAAAAAATACAGGGTTGACAGGAATCGAAAGACAAATTAGTTCTTAATGCAATCGCTGATTTACATTTCTAAAATTATCCTTACTGTGCAATACAGGGTTCGCCAAGCGAAGCTATAGCAAACAAAATGGCGGATTATGCGTTTAAAATATTTCGACAGAACAACGATTTATCATATTAAATATTTCTTACTATGAGGTGATTTTCCATCAGATTCTTGGGCAATGCATCCTTTCTTGGGTCTAATCTTCTTTTGGTCGAAAGATGTCCTCTGTCCGTCGAAATGACCACTAACGTTCGACCGGGACCCATAAACGTGCCCGGTGCTTGAAAGTGCATAACAAAGCAATGCCTCAAAATCGCACTAAACGGATCTAAATTGCTATAAAACGGTTCAGATTAACTACGTTATGATGTTTCTAACTCCTATATCGAATTAAATTACAGACAGATACATTTCACGTTGATAACCGAGCCTCTGAAAATGGCGTCCCGAGGTCCTCTTCTGCGTAATGGCAAGAGTCGAAAGGGGGGCTACCCTCACTCCTTCGCGTTTTATAACCTCTGAGAGCTACGCAGAAAGCCCATTCCACTTCTCATTGGTTACTGACATCCAGGGGAAGGCGGGTGCAGTTCATGTCGTTCCATAGGATAAACAGAGACTTTCAAAACTGATCTGAAATCAGAGCTTCGCTCTCAGACCATCGCAGTACCTGTCATGGATTTCGCTGTAGAAAGAGTTCTGGGTCACCCACAGACAAAATTCCAACGTCTATAGAAACTAGAAAGTGTTTTCTATCCAATAGAATTAATAATATGCATATTGTACGATCAAGAATTGAGCACGAGGCAGTTTAATTTGGTGACACTCAGAAATAAAAAATGCTAATTGCGCCACCTATTGGCAAAAGGTTTTAAGCAACTAATCCATGCTTGATTGCCTACACTGCACTGCCCCCACGTCTACGGAAGGGACAATAAGACGCATTAAAATGTTAATGTGGCATGGGAGTAGGGAGTATGAGTAGGGAGTATGTTGACTGTCGGAGCGCACTACAAGGAGCCGCCCCTTTTGTGAAGAAAAACAACATTGCTACACTGTGTTACACTCTGTTATGTTGTCTGCATATTCTGTGTAGACCCTTTTTATGGGCCAATAGGAAATGTATGCCTTTGCTATGCACTTCTCAGTAGTTGATATTCAGACTTACCTTATTCAGTTGCATAACGGACTTTGTAAGGCGTTGTTCCTTTGCGCATGCTGAATACATTTAATTCAACTGCTGAAAACCCTCCCACTTGCTGGCCAACAGGTTTTTCATTCAATAGGGGTTTCAGTATATTTATCTAAAGCCAACCCTATAAATTTGGTGTTCCTTTAATTTGAAGTTTCTCGACAGACTCACTAGACTGTATGGAGAGAACAGTTCACAATATTAGTGATCAATAAATTAAAAAAAACATGTAAATGCACACATATTCGTCTCCTTTTCAGCACCAATTGGTAGATACAAAAAATACTCTGATCTTCTATATTATTTAGGGTTAGGAAAGTATTTGTGAATAAAAACAAATGGGTTTGGAGAGCATTTACACATCAAAATATAGTGCCTTCAGAAGGTTTCACACCCCTTGAATTTTTTCACATTTTGTTGTGTTCCAGTTTGAATTTAAAATGGATTTTAATGGATTTTTGGTCACTGGCCTAGACACAATACCCTATAAAGTCAAAGTGGAATTATGCTTTTATTTTTTTTTCTAATTAATACAAAATTAGAAGCTGAAATATATGAATAAATATTCACGTGGGTATGCCATCTGTAAATACAAATAAAATAGTTAAATTACGAGCCTTGTTGGTTAAGCCACAGAAAAAGTCAGCAACCTTCCCACTAGTCATGATTGGTTGAGATAATGAGTGGGCTGGACATGCCGAGAGATGAGTTTCGGATTGGTCTGTCATATAGAAGGCTTCTGTCTATTTGAGCTCGTCAGTCTGTGTTGGTAATCCTGTCAAACGTGGATAAAAAAAATGGATTGTGTAGTGGAACTGCATACGTGTTTCTCTCCACATTGTGGAGGATCAAGTTTTGTAATCAGTGGAATTAGAGCATGATAGCTAAAGAGATGGAGAAAACACCTGTCTCTGGATTACATCTTCAAACTAAGGGCAACCGTGGTATGGCATTCCTGACAGGGAGACGCGTTCATCATGCATGATGATGAATCCAGGTAAGATAGTCTATCGTTAGCTAGCTGCATTTTCAGATATTACACATTTCTAATTTTGACAAAGTTTTTTATTTTCAAGCTAAAGTGTACTGTTAACTCGCTGGCTCCCCAGCTGATGCTATTAGTCGTATCCCAGAGCCGTATTCATGCAGGGTAGTAATGACATGATTTGGCACTGTGCTCATTGTTGTTTAACTAGCTGGCTGGCTCGTTAGCTAACGTTTCACACCCATTTTACTTGTTTATGCCCCTTGCCCCTGCACTTCTTGCAACATTTTATCACTAAACACTTATCTGACAGGATTCTTACAACGTGGCATCAACAGTTATTTTTTTCTGTCCAATTTATTTATTTTAATTTTTATTTTTATTGACCCTTTATTTAACTAGGTAAGTCAGTTAAGAACCAATAAATATTTACAATGACAGCCAACACTGGCCAAACCCGGGCCAATTGTATGCCACCCTATGGGACTCCCAATCACGTCCAATTGTAATACAGCCTGGAATTGAACCAGGGTGTCTGTAGTGATGCCTCTTGCACTGAGATGCAGTGCCTTAGACCGCTGCGCCACTCAGACTAAATATGACTGAAAATGCATTTTGGTTTCTGCAGTTGCCTAAGTAAAACCGTTCAACTAAAACTAAAAATATTTACATTTACATTTACATTTAAGTCATTTAGCAGACGCTCTTATCCAGAGCGACTTACAAATTGGTGCATTCACCTTATGACATCCAGTGGAACAGCCACTTTACAATAGTGCATCTAAATCTTTTAAGGGGGGGGGGGGTCAGAAGGATTGCTTTATCCTAGGTATTCCTTAAAGAGGTGGGGTTTCAGGTGTCTCCGGAAGGTGGTGATTGACTCCGCTGTCCTGGCGTCGTGAGGGAGTTTGTTCCACCATTGGGGTGCCAGAGCAGCGAACAGTTTTGACTGGGCTGAGCGGGAACTGTACTTCCTCAGTGGTAGGGAGGCGAGCAGGCAAGAGGTAGATGAACGCAGTGCCCTTGTTTGGGTGTAGGGCCTGATCAGAGCCTGAAGGTACTGAGGTGCCGTTCCCCTCACAGCTCCGTAGGCAAGCACCATGGTCTTGTAGCGGATGCGAGCTTCAACTGGAAGCCAGTGGAGAGAGCGGAGGAGCGGGGTGACGTGAGAGAACTTGGGAAGGTTGAACACCAGACGGGCTGCGGCGTTCTGGATGAGTTGTAGGGGTTTAATGGCACAGGCAGGGAGCCCAGCCAACAGCGAGTTGCAGTAATCCAGACGGGAGATGACAAGTGCCTGGATTAGGACCTGCGCCGCTTCCTGTGTGAGGCAGGGTCGTACTCTGCGGATGTTGTAGAGCATGAACCTACAGGAACGGGCCACCGCCTTGATGTTAGTTGAGAACGACAGGGTGTTGTCCAGGATCACGCCAAGGTTCTTAGCGCTCTGGGAGGAGGACACAATGGAGTTGTCAACCGTGATGGCGAGATCATGGAACGGGCAGTCCTTCCCCGGGAGGAAGAGCAGCTCCGTCTTGCCGAGGTTCAGCTTGAGGTGGTGATCCGTCATCCACACTGATATGTCTGCCAGACATGCAGAGATGCGATTCGCCACCTGGTCATCAGAAGGGGGAAAGGAGAAGATTAATTGTGTGTCGTCTGCATAGCAATGATAGGAGAGACCATGTGAGGTTATGACAGAGCCAAGTGACTTGGTGTATAGCGAGAATAGGAGAGGGCCTAGAACAGAGCCCTGGGGGACACCAGTGGTGAGAGCGCGTGGTGAGGAGACAGATTCTCGCCACGCCACCTGGTAGGAGCGACCTGTCAGGTAGGACGCAATCCAAGCGTGGGCCGCGCCGGAGATGCCCAACTCGGAGAGTGTGGAGAGGAGGATCTGATGGTTCACAGTATCGAAGGCAGCCGAATGGTCTAGAAGGATGAGAGCAGAGGAGAGAGAGTTAGCTTTAGCAGTGCGGAGCGCCTCCGTGATACAGAGAAGAGCAGTCTCAGTTGAATGACTAGTCTTGAAACCTGACTGATTTGGATCAAGAAGGTCATTCTGAGAGAGATAGCAGGAGAGCTGGCCAAGGACGGCACGTTCAAGAGTTTTGGAGAGAAAAGAAAAAAGGGATACTGGTCTGTAGTTGTTGACATCGGAGGGATCGAGTGTAGGTTTTTTCAGAAGGGGTGCAACTCTCGCTCTCTTGAAGACGGAAGGGACGTAGCCAGCGGTCAAGGATGAGTTGATGAGCGAGGTGAGGTAAGGGAGAAGGTCTCCGGAAATGGTCTGGAGAAGAGAGGAGGGGATAGGGTCAAGCGGGCAGGTTGTTGGGCGGCCGGCCGTCACAAGACGCGAGATTTCATCTGGAGAGAGAGGGGAGAAAGAGGTCAGAGCACAGGGTAGGGCAGTGTGAGCAGAACCAGCGGTGTCGTTTGACTTAGCAAACGAGGATCGGATGTCGTCGACCTTCTTTTCAAAATGGTTTACGAAGTCATCTGCAGAGAGGGAGGAAGGGGGGGGGGGAGGATTCAGGAGGGAGGAGAAGGTGGCAAAGAGCTTCCTAGGGTTAGAGGCAGATGCTTGGAATTTAGAGTGGTAGAAAGTGGCTTTAGCAGCAGAGACAGAAGAGGAAAATGTAGAGAGGAGGGAGTGAAAGGATGCCAGGTCCGCAGGGAGGCGAGTTTTCCTCCATTTCCGCTCGGCTGCCCGGAGCCCTGTTCTGTGAGCTCGCAATGAGTCGTCGAGCCACGGAGCGGGAGGGGAGGACCGAGCCGGCCTGGAGGATAGGGGACATAGAGAGTCAAAGGATGCAGAAAGGGAGGAGAGGAGGGTTGAGGAGGCAGAATCAGGAGATAGGTTGGAGAAGGTTTGAGCAGAGGGAAGAGATGATAGGATGGAAGAGGAGAGAGTAGCGGGGGAGAGAGAGCGAAGGTTGGGGCGGCGCGATACCATCCGAGTAGGGGCAGTGTGGGAAGTGTTGGATGAGAGCGAGAGGGAAAAGGATACAAGGTAGTGGTCGGAGACTTGGAGGGGAGTTGCAATGAGGTTAGTGGAAGAACAGCATCTAGTAAAGATGAGGTCAAGCGTATTGCCTGCCTTGTGAGTAGGGGGGGAAGGTGAGAGGGTGAGGTCAAAAGAGGAGAGGAGTGGAAAGAAGGAGGCAGAGAGGAATGAGTCAAAGGTAGACGTGGGGAGGTTAAAGTCACCCAGAACTGTGAGAGGTGAGCCGTCCTCAGGAAAGGAGCTTATCAAGGCATCAAGCTCATTGATGAACTCTCCGAGGGAACCTAGAGGGCGATAAATGATAAGGATGTTAAGCTTGAAAGGGCTGGTAACTGTGACAGCATGGAATTCAAAGGAGGCGATAGACAGATGGGTAAGGGGAGAAAGAGAGAATGACCACTTGGGAGAGATGAGGATCCCGGTGCCACCACCCCGCTGACCAGAAGCTCTCGGGGTGTGTGAGAACACGTGGGCAGCCGAAGAGAGAGCAGTAGGAGTAGCAGTGTTATCTGTGGTGATCCATGTTTCCGTCAGTGCCAAGAAGTCGAGGGACTGGAGGGAAGCATAGGCTGAGATGAACTCTGCCTTGTTGTCTGCAGATCGGCAGTTCCAGAGGCTACCGGAGACCTGGAACTCCACGTGGGTCGTGCGGGCTGGGGCCACCAGGTTAGGGTGGCCGCGGCCACGCGGTGTGAAGCGTTTGTATGGTCTGTGCAGAGAGGAGAGAACAGGGATAGACAGACACATAGTTGACAGGCTACAGAAGAGGCTACGCTAATGCAAAGGAGATCGGAATGACAAGTGGACTACACGTCTCGAATGTTCAGAAAGTTAAGCTTACGTTGCAAAAATCTTATTGACTAAAATGATTAAAATGATACAGTACTGCTGAAGTAGGCTGGCTAGCAGTGGCTGCGTTGTTGACTTTGTTTGAAAGTGTAGCTGGCTAGGTAACCTCGATAGCTGGCTAGGTAACCTCGGTAACTGGCCAGATAATTAGTCTAACTACACAATTGTCCTAGATACAAGGACAGCAAAGACAACTATGTAGCTAGCTAACACTAGCTAGCTAACACTACACTAATCAAATCGTTCCGTTGTAATGTAATAGTTTCTACAGTGCTGCTATTCGGTAGAAGTTGGCTAGCTAGCAGTGTTAGCAGTGTTAGCAGTGTTGAGTAGCAGTATTGACTAGGTAGGAGAACGGCAGCGCGGCGGACGAAAATAGCTGGCTAGCCAACCGAAAATTACTCTAGACTCCACAGTTATCTTAGATACAAGGACAGCAAAGACAACTGTGTAGCTAGCTAACACTACACTAATCAAGTCGTTCCGTTGAATGTAATAGATTCTACAGTGCTGCTATTCGGTGGCTAGCTGGCTAGCTAGCAGTGTTGATTACGTTACGTTACGTTAAAAGGACGAAAATAGCTGGCTAGCTAACCTAGAAAATCGCTCTAAACTACACAATTATCTGTGATACAAAGACGGCTATGTAGCTAGCTAAGATCAAACAAATCAAACCGTTGTACTGTAATGAAATGAAGTGAAATGTGATACTACCTGTGGAGCGAAGCGGAGTGTGACCGGGTTGTTGAATGCGGAAGATATACTTTTTTTATAATATTTATCATTATCAAAACTCGAACCTTAACTCTAACCCTAATCCATACCCTAGAGCAAGCTGTTTCATTTTTGTTGAAGGTTTGTTGATAGTATGCATCTATTGACAATCTGTAGGGGACTATCTAATTAAAATGGGACCAAAAATATGTATTTTTTTAATTCAACCCACCTCTGCTGTTTTGGGACTTGCACAATTATGCACTCAGTGACCTGTGTCTTTTAAACATAGTTCCAAAATACTCAACAGACCAGCAGCTCAGCAACCTCGATATGCAGACCAGACCAGACAGTATTTATTTGTCATCTCTCACAACGTGACACACAGTTTCCATGACCCTCCAGATGTGGTTGTCCTCCTTGGTCACACTCCGAAGGGCTCAGAGTCGTGCCAAAGCCCCTTTCCTGGAAACAGCTGCTATCAGAGAAAAGGGCAATGCAATAAAAGAGCAGGGTGCATGTAAGTATTTGTTCTAGGTCAGTATTACCAGAAGCCCATGGTTTCTCTTCCTCATCTCCTGGGACATGGGGATTCTTCAACCTGAAACACTGACACTCACAGCCTGAGGTGTCCGTCCCTGTTATGGGCTCACTTTACAGTTTTTAACAGGGGATTTTTCATTTAATACAGTATCTGTCACACAGTGTGTTAAATACAGCCCATTTTACATCTCTATGGTTTAGGTTTAGGTTAATTTGAAGATCTTGGTACATATATTGGGGCAGCAGGTAGCCTAGTGGTTAGAGTGTTGGGCCAGTGACCAAACGGTTGCTAGATTGAATCCCTGAGCTGACAAGGTAAAAATCTGTTGTTCTGCCCCATGAACAAGGCAGTTAACCCCCTGTTCCTAGGCCGTCATTGTAAATAAGAATTTGTTCTTAACTGACTTGCCTAGTTAAATAAAGTAAAAAATATGCAGAAACATACATAAAATGCAATTTCATACAATATATACTGAACAAAAATATAAACTCAACATGCAACAATTTATAAGATTTTACAGAGTTACAGTTCAAATAAGGAAAAGGCCCTAGTCTATAGATTTCACATTACAGATACCTTAAAAAAAGGTAGGGGCGTGGACTAGAAATCCAGTCAGTATCTGGTGTGACCTTATGCATCACGACACGTTTGCATAGAGTTGGCTGTTGATTGTGGCCTGTGGAATGTTGTCCAATTCCTCTTCAATGGCTTTAGGAAGTTGCTGGATATTGGCGGGAACTGAAACACGCTGTCGTACACGTCAATCCAGAGCATCCCAAACTTGCTCAATGGGTGACATGTCTGGTGAGTATGCAGGCCATGGAAGAACTTGAACATTTTCATCTTCCAGGAATTGTGTACAGGTCCTTGTGACATGGGGCCGTGCATTATCATGCTGAAACATGGATCTCGTCAGGGTATCTCTGAGCATTCAATTTGCCGTTGATAAATGCAATTGTGTTTGTTGTCTGTAGCTTATGCCTGCCCACAGCATAACCCCACCACCATGGGGCACTTTGTTCACAACGTTGACATCAGCAGATTGCTCGCCCACACCACCCCATATACGTGGTCTGCGGTTGTGAGGCTGGTTGGACGTACTGCTACATTTTCTAAAACAATGTTGGAGGCGGTTTATGGTAGAGAAATTAACATTACATTTTCTGGCAACAGCTCTGGTGGACATTCCTACAGTCAGCATGCCAATTGCATGCTCCCTCACAACTTCAGACATCTGTGGCATTGTGTTGTGTGACAAAACTGCACATTGTAAGAGTGGCCTTTTATTGTCCACAGCACAAGGTGCACCTGTGTAATAATCATGCTGTTTAATCAGCTTCTTGATATGCTACACCAGTCAGGTGGATGGATTATTTTGGCAAAGGAGAAATACTCACGAACAGGCATGTAAACAAATGTGTACACAAAATTTGAGAGAAATAAGCTTTTTGTGCATATGGAACATTTCTGGGATGTTTTATTTTAGCTCATGAAACATGGTACCAACCCTTTACATGTTGCATTTATATTTTTGTTCAGTGTAAAATGCAAGTAAAAATATAGATAGGATCAGCCTAACTATATGGACAGTGCATAAGTCATGAGTCATAAACAACATATTGGCATGCCACTAAATCAATAAATATGCATAACTAATGGATTTAGTGATAGGGAGTTACATTTGCATAGTTTGAGAGCTCTTGCCAATAAATATCTCTGGTGTCTTATTGTTGCAATAGAGTATTGCCTTGAACTACTCAGATCATGCTGACTCTGTGTACGGGTTAGGAACTTATGCAGTGGACTTGTGTGGTCGTGCAGGAACGCTGTGAAAGTCTTGACTGTGGCTTTATCCCGTCTACTCTCTGGAGATGTGAGTGAGTTGTAGGGAGTGCCAATGATTAGGCAACATAATCCCTGAATGCCTTCTAAGTCATTGGAGAGACACTTTGGAAGGCTGGCCCACACTGGGGAGGCATATTCCATGATTGGACAAATGAAGGTCAGGCATACCTGCAGTAGGACTTCAGTTGGGAGACCTTGCTACAGTTGAAGTCGGAAGTTACATACACCTTAGCCAAATACATTTAAACTCATTTTTTCCCACAATTCCTGACCTTTAATAATATTAAAAATTACCTGTCTTAGATCAGTTAGGATCACCACTTTATTTTAAGAATGTGAAATGTCAGAATAAAAGTAATAGTAGAGTGAAACAATTTAAAGCCAATGCCACCAAATACTAATTGAGTGTATGTAAACTTCTGACCCACTGGGAATGTGATGAAAGAAGTAAATGCTGAAATAAATAATTCTCTCTACTATTATTTTGACATTTCACATTCTTAAAATAAAGTGATGATCCCAACTGACCTAAAACAGGGAATTTTTACTAGGACTAAATGTCAGGAATTGTGAAAAACTGAGTTTAAACGTATTTGGCTAAAGTGTATGTAAACTTCTGATTTCAACTGTAGGTAGTAGATCCTGGGTTGAACCTTTTTTAGAATGTACCTGATGTGTTCATCCCAGGTCAGGCCAGCTGACACCATTACACCCAGTCGACTGAAGGACTCCACACGCTCAACTGGATGGGCGTTTACAGCAACCGCTGCTGGAAAGGCCTTGTCAGTAGACCTGAAGCAAATGACCATATCCTTTGTCTTCTTTTCCTTCATTTGCAGGCAGTTGGTTTTTCCTCACAAGTTCAAGTTTGTTTATTCGTCATATACACATGATATACATTGGGTAAACAGTGCAATGAAATGCTTACTTGCAGTTTCACCTCTCGACAATGCAACAACAATACGAAAAGTAAGTAAGCGAATAAAGGGTAATACAAACATAAAAAGCTCAATGAATAAACACTTGATAAAAATATAAGAAAAATGAAATACAAGAAGGCACTCAAACAAATTGAAGTAGGATATTTAATACATGTGCCAGGTATTGTCACTGCATTGACTGCTGCTTGTGTTTGGCCAGGTAGCTTGCCATGGCACAACTCAGTGAATGTAAGGTCATCAGCGTACATAACAGGGCGGATGCTGCCTTAGGAGGCTGGAGTCTAGGGTGTTCGTGCATAGCACAAACAGTAGGGGAGAGAGCCCTCCACCCTGAGGAGCTCCAGCTGGGATTGGCTGTGGGTTAGAAAGGCATGTTTTCCACCTCACCCTTCACTTGCGGTTTTCTAGGTTGCTCTTGATAGTAAACCATTGTGAGCGGAACACCTCATGCTCTTGATAGTAAACCATTGTGAGCGGAACACCTCATGCACTTGATAGTAAGCCATTGTGAGCGGGACACCTCATGCTCTTGATATTAAGCCATTGTGAGCGGGACACCTCATGCTCTTGATAGTAAACCATTGTGAGCGGAACACCTCATGCACTTGATAGTAAACCATTGTGAGCGGAACACCTCATGCTCTTCATAGGAAACCATTGTGTCCGGGACACCTCATGCTCTGCTAGATTGAGTAGGAGCTAGCCATGGTCTAGTGTCAAATGCTCTGGAAAAGTCTGTAAAGGTTACATGAACATCCTGCTTTTGCACTTTGTTTGTTGTAAGGTTTGGTTCAGTTCGGTTCGCCTTAGGTCAAAAGTTCAGGAGGATTTAAGATGGGATTTTAGTTGCCTAAGGTAATAGTAACATTTGATGTATTTGTTTTGAAGATGCACTACGATTCCAAAACCTGTGGTGTAAATTACTGCAATAACCACAGATGTTATAATCTTAGGTTTAAACAAACCCTTAGTGCACTCTATGCAGATTACCAATGTTTCAGTACTTGTTTCTCTGGCAGTGATTCAAGGTCTGGTGAAACATAGCACGAGGGGAATACTGACAGGGTAACCACTCATAGTGAATCACTGAGAATCACAACCTGTTTGTTCAGTCACGAAACACAACTCAGGATTATAGTGAGGAACAACCTATCATTACCGCGTGACGCTAGTGGTACATACATAGTATAAAATGTCAATTAAATTATATTTTGGTGTGTTCTCTCTGTTGAGCTGTTATTTCATTGAAAGTGTTCTACTACATTTACTGTATAATTAAACACTCTGTAGTTTTAAGTGTCACTGAGCTCTTGATCACAGGATGTGGTTGCAGTGGGTCCTACTCATCTGCATTTTACACAACTTAACACAAAATGGATCCAGACCGGTCAAATGCATTGTGCCACAAAAAAAGATTGATTTTACTGTACGCTTTTGTTGAGTGTAATGGGTACAGAACCGGTTACTTATGCACGGTTACATGCACACAATAACATGATTATTGTAAATAGTAAGATTAATATAATAGCTTGTTTAAAATGCTTACATGCTTTGCAAGAATAATGATTTCCCTAATAGGGTCTTTCTATGAACTAGGGTACCAGTGAGCATTTATTGTAGTGGACTTTTTTATGTGAATACATTACATTTCTTTTCTTACATTCATGATACTCTTGTTTGTTCTTAGATCATATATTAAGCATTTAATAATTGAATTACACATTGACCTTGACCCTGTGACATTCCTGGATATTGTTGTTGGATTCTTTTTTGTATGGCGATCTCAGAAGTGTACTGTAACCTTGTAACATTTCGTATCTCCCTATCAGTACCCATTATGAGGTAGCTACAACCTAGCCTATGAATGAAAGTTTACAATGTAGGTGCACAGGTCGATAAAAAAATTAGAGAAATCAATGTGACAGACAGTGACACATTCAATACCGCCTTGCACACTCTTGTCTGCATCTAGCTGATCTAGGGTGTAATCATTAGTCCATCAGTTGCAAACTAGAGTTTCTATTGGACAATTCAGGTATGTTTATCCCTGTTCCATTTGCTTCCGTTTAAGAAACATTTTTCAACGGAATTGGCGGAATGAATACACCCCTGATCACACGCAAACATAGTTCACTTTCATAGCAGCCAGACACAAACAGAATGATCAATTTGCTCGTTGTATAATTCCTTCTCGCATCGATGTGCTCTTCCTCTCATGTTTTCCCTTCGCTTGTGGACTTCAGTGCACAACACATCAGCTGTCCGTGACATGGCTAAAAAACTTTCCAAGCCAAACCTTCATATCATAACCACTAACCGCTACAAACAGCCTACATCGTTGTCACTATATTAGCTAACATCCTAGTCAACATAGCACTAGAAGTAATGCATTATTAAACCTGCTACAATCATGTAGTACAGTGTACAGTCAGCAAGCAGTTTAGCAGTTACACCGGCAGGCTCCGATGGCAATTAATTTATAAAACCAAAAGCTTACCTTGACTTGGAAGAGTTCCAGTGTTGGATAGCCATAGCCAGCTAGCTAACATAGTATCCTTCTCAGTTTGAACTGGTTGTTTGAGTAGGCTAAACTAGCTAGCTACATTTGCTAGCTAAGTGAAAAACAATACAACGAAACAGAGCTCTCTCTCTCTCTCTCTCTCTCGCTCTTGCCCTCTTGTTTCTCCTTCATTTCTAAAGAAACGAATTTGTTCAAACTGTTCAACTTTTGCCTTTCTCTCTCTTTGAGTCAACTTCTCACCACATTTTATGCACTGCAGGGCTAGCTAGCTCTAGCTTATGCTTTCAATACTAGATTCATTCTCTGGCTTTTTTATTGGGCGGATAACATCTCAGTTCATGCTGTAAGAGCTCTGATAGGTTGGAGGACCTTCTCCGGAAGTTGTCATAATTACTGTGTAAGTCTATGGAAGGGGGTGAGAAGCATGAGCCTCCTAGGTTTTGTATTGAAGTCATTATACCCAGAGGAGGACGGAAACTAGCTGTCCTCCAGCTACACCATGGCGCTACCCTACAGAGTGCTGTTGAGGCTACTGTAGACCTTCATTGCAAAACAGTGTATTTTTATCAATTATTTGGTAACATATTTAGTATAGTTTTATTTTTATGAAATTCACTGAGGAGGATGGTCCCCCCCTTCCTCCTCTGAGGAGCCTCCACTGTTCCCTATGTTACGGTGTGAAAAGAGTTTTCATGCACCCACATATCCAAAATAATGTATGTGATTGCAAAATCCAATGCTTCAAATAGAAAGAGTAACTTTAATATGATTAATAAAACAAAATGTGATACTGTCATTAACAGGGTCCTTCAATAATTACTCATAATAGTTGTTTGATATGCGTTTGATGTCTAGCTGTTTAGTTAATTGGGGACATTATCGCGCAACATCAGCTGATTCAGGAAAGGATTTTCAGAATGACTGTCAAGTGATAAAGAGGTTGTGTGATACTGCACGTGATTTAACAACAGCTAAAGTGCGGGAATTAATGTTTATCTTGAGGATTGACAGAACATTTTGGTGTCTATGTTCTTAAGGTGGTCTAAATAATTAGCCTACTTCTTCAACAACATTATATCAAGATTCGGTAAGATTGAGGGAAGATTATGGTTTGTACGTTTTGATCATTTGTTTTCCGAGTTAAAACGGAGCAACGTGAAAACAGCCTTTCATTTTTTAATTGCTTTTTGAATTTGTTATATTTTTGCATATAAAACAAAAAAATACTTGATATTTCAATGTTAAAATGTGGGTGAGGTTAAATGTGGAATGCCTGGTCAAGTGAACAGCCAACACTTCCTATCCTTTCAAAGCAGGTCCCCCTTCTAACTCCATTCTTCAAATCTATTAATCTACTATCTGTTATGCTGGTGAATGAGGACCCAAAAGCGACTTAACAAAAACAGAGTCTTTATTCCAGTCTTAAACAAAACGGTACTCCAGGATATATCTTAGATGACACCTGCTCACACGCAGCATCTGATGAAGGCAAAAACACGACAGGGCGGAACCAGGACACAGAACAGCAAACATCAAACAAGAATCCGACAAAGACAGAAGCAGAAAACAGAGGGAGAAATAGGGACTCAAATCAGAGGGCAAAATAGGGGACAGGTGTGAAAGAGTAAATGAGGTCGTTAGGAGAAAGAGAAACAGCTGGGAGCAGGAACGGAACGATAGAGAGAGAGCGGGGGAGGGAGAGAGGGAGGAGGAGAGAGGGAATAGAAAGAGGGAAGGAACCTAATAAGACCAGCAGAGGGAAGCACAGGGACAAGACATGAAGATCAAAGACAAAACATGACAGTACCCCCCCACTCACCAAGCGCCTCCTGGCGCACTCGAGGAGGAACCCTGGCGGCGACGAAGGAAATCATCAATCAACGAACGGTCCAGCACGTCCCGAGATGGAACCCAACTCCTCTCCTCAGGACCGAAACCCTCCCAATCCACTAAGTACTGGTGACCACGTCCCTGAGAACGCATGTCCATGATCCTCCGTTCCTTGTAAATAGGTGCGCCCTCGACAAGGACGGGAGGGGGGGAGGGAAGACGAACGGGAGCGCGAAGAAAAGGCTTGACACAAGAGACATGGAAGACAGGGTGGACGCGACGAAGATGTCGCGGAAGAATCAGTCGCACAGCGACAGGATTAACGACCTGAGAGACACGGAACGGACCAATGAACCGCGGAGTCAACTTGCGAGAAGCTGTCGTAAGGGAAAGGTTACGAGTGGAAAGCCACACTCTCTGACCGCGACAATACCTAGGACTCTTAATCCTACGTTTATTGGCGGCTCTCACAGTCCTCCCCGCAGACGAAGGCAGACCGGTAATAAAGTCTAAGGCGGTCTGAGAACCTGGTCGAGAAGAAATGGGAAGCGGTCTAAGACGACCGGCAGGAGGAGAGTTCCCTGACTTAGTCTGCGCGCAGTCCGAACAAGCCGCCACGAAACGGCGCGTGTCCCGCTCCTGAGTAGGCCACCAAAACCGCTGGCGAATAGAAGCAAGCGTACCCCGAACGCCGGGGTGACCAGCTAACTTGGCAGAATGAGCCCACTGAAGAACAGCCAGACGAATAGAGACAGGAACGAACAGAAGGTTACTAGGACAAGCGCGCGGCGACGCAGTGTGAGTGAGTGCTTGCTTTACCTGTCTCTCAATTCCCCAGACAGTCAACCCGACAACACGCCCTTCAGGGAGAATCCCCTCGGGTTCCGATGGCGACAATCGATGAGAAAAGTAAGCGCAAGGATGGACCTTATCGTCAGACTGGAAGCGCTGGGACAGAATGGCTCCCACGCCCACCTCTGAAGCGTCAACCTCGACAATGAATTGTTTAGTGACGTCAGGAGTAACAAGGATAGGGGCGGATGTAAAACGCTTCTTGAGGAGATCAAAAGCTCCCTGGGCGGAACCAGACCACTTAAAGCAAGACTTGACAGAAGTCAGAGCTGTGAGAGGGGCAGCCACTTGACCGAAATTACGAATGAAACGCCGATAGAAATTAGCGAAACCGAGAAAGCGCTGTAACTCGACACGTGACTTGGGAACAGGCCAATCGCTGACATCCTGGACCTTAGCGGGATCCATCTGAATGCCTTCAGCAGACAGATAATCATCGAGAGCCTTACGTTCGGGAGCCGACAGAGAGAATAATCTACCCCGAGGAGAAGTGGTCCCCGGATGGAGATCAATACAACAATCATACGACCGGTGAGGAGGAAGAGAGTTGGCTCTGGACCGACTGAAGACCGTGCGTAGATCATGATGTTCCTCCGGCACTCCTGTCACATCACCAGGCTCCTCCTGAGTAGAGGGGACAGAAGAAACAGGAGGAATAGCAGACATTAAACACTTCACATGACAAGAAACGTTCCAGGATAGGATAGAATTACTAGACCAATTAATAGAAGGATTATGACATACTAGCCAGGGATGACCCAAAACAACAGGTGTAACAGGTGAACAAAAAATCAAAAAAGAAATGGTCTCACTGTGGTTACCAGATACTGTGAGGGTTAAAGGTAGTGTCTCATATCTGATACTGGGGAGAGGACTACCATCTAAGGCGAACATGGGTGTGATCCTCCCTAACTCTCTGAGAGGAATGTCATGTTTCCGAGCCCATGCTTCGTCCATAAAACAACCCTCAGCCCCAGAGTCTATCAAGGCACTGCAGGAAGCAGCCGACCCGGTCCAGCGTAGATGGACCGACAAGGTAGTACAGGATCTTGATGGAGAGACCTGAGTAGTAGCGCTCACCAGTAGCCCTCCGCGTACTGATGATCTCTGACCTTTAACTGGACATGACATGACAAAATGTCCAGCAGAACCGCAATAGAAGCAAAGGCGGTTGGTGATTCTCCGTTCCCTCTCCTTAGTCGAGATGTGAACACCTCCCAGCTGCATGGGCTCAGTCTCTGAGCCGATGGAAGGAGATGGTCGAGATGCGGAGAAGGGAAGCCCCGCTAACGCGAGCTCTCTTCCACGAGCTCGGTGACGAAGATCTACCCGTCGTTCTATGCGGATGGCGAGTGCAATCAACGAGTCCACGCTGGAAGGAACCTCCCGGGAGAGAATCTCATCCTTAACCTCAGCGTGGAGTCCCTCCAGAAAACGAGCGAGCAACGCCGGCTCGTTCCAGTCACTGGATGCAGCAAGAGTACGAAACTCTTTAGAGTAATCCGTTATGGATCGATCACCTTGACATAGGGAAGCCAGACCCCTGGAAGCCTCCTTCCCAAAAACTGAACGATCAAAGACCCGTATCATCTCCTCCTTAAAGTTCTGATAAACGTCAGAACACTCAGCCCTTGCCTCCCAGATAGCTGTGCCCCACTCCCGAGCCCGCCCAGTAAGGAGTGATATGACGTAAGCGATCCGAGCTCTCTCTCCAGAGTATGTGTTGGGCTGGAGAGAGAACACAATATCACACTGGGTGAGAAAGGAGCGACACTCAGTGGGCTGTCCAGAGTAACATGGTGGATTATTAACCCTGGGTTCCGGAGACTCGGAAGACCAGGAAGTAGCTTGTGGTACGAGACGAAGATTCTGAAACTGTCCTGAGAGATCGGAAACCTGAACGGCCAGGGTCTCAACGGCATGACGAGCAGCAGACAATTCCTGCTCGTGTCTGCCGAGCATTGCTCCCTGGAACTTGACGGTAGTGTAGAGAGAATCCGTAGTCGCTGGGTCCATTCTTGGTCGGATTCTTCTGTTATGCTGGTGAATGAGGACCCAAAAGCGACTTAACAAAAACAGAGTCTTTATTCCAGTCTTAAACAAAACGGTACTCCAGGATATATCTTAGATGACACCTGCTCACACGCAGCATCTGATGAAGGCAAAAACACGACAGGGCGGAACCAGGACACAGAACAGCAAACATCAAACAAGAATCCGACAAAGACAGAAGCAGAAAACAGAGGGAGAAATAGGGACTCAAATCAGAGGGCAAAATAGGGGACAGGTGTGAAAGAGTAAATGAGGTCGTTAGGAGAAAGAGAAACAGCTGGGAGCAGGAACGGAACGATAGAGAGAGAGCGGGGGAGGGAGAGAGGGAGGAGGAGAGAGGGAATAGAAAGAGGGAAGGAACCTAATAAGACCAGCAGAGGGAAGCACAGGGACAAGACATGAAGATCAAAGACAAAACATGACACTATCTATTAATTAATTGATTAATAGCTGCCCATACCTGCCACAGTGCCAAAATAAGGTAAGATTTCTCAATTTCTGCATACGATTTAGTGTATATTGACTTATTAAAATATTGATATATCCTAGATACCTAGCTAACCGTTGGTAATCTTATTGAATGATGCTATACAGCCAAAACAACAGTATCTATTGCTAGACTAGAGATATGCACTAGCTATAGTTAGTCAGTGGTTGCACATCTAACTAGCTGGAATGAAACAAGGGTGTGAACAGTAGACATGTAAATATATTCTTTCACTGTTTACAGCAGGTCTTCAGCTACCCAGACCTGTCTGATCAGCCTGGTAGGGTGCCGTGGGTGTGTCCAGTTCACGCCTGTGCAAATCTGTGTGTGTATAGCAATGGAAGTAAATATCCAATGCCTCAAATGTCATGCTGTAGGTCCACCACACACCCAAAGGGCTGTGGGGTTCTGTCTAGAAACAACCCCTAGCCCTTACCCCTTACCCCTAGTGGAGATCTGAGAGAATTGGACTGGTGTAAGCAATACTGCCAAAGTTCCACCATGCATAGCAGAGGGTAAGGTGGAGCTCTCAGCATGTCACCACCCATCAATCCCTCTCAGATCTCCACAAGTGTCTAGAATCTGGGCAGTAGGGGCAAGGGGTTGTTTCTGGAAAGGCCATGAATATTATGGTAGCTCAGTCAGTCAGTCTGGCACTGTCAAAAAATAGGAATAGCTGTCAAATACTTGCTTCCTCTGCCCTTGGGAGAATGTCAATTACATATCCTTGATTTGTTGAATCCTCTTCCTCATCTCCTTCTCAAAACCCATTGAATGAGACGGTCAGAGGTCCCTCCCCTCTCACCTTCTTATTCAATGGGCTTTGAGGAGGCGAGGAGAGAGGAAGTGAGGAATGAAGGAAATGCAATTAAGATTCTCTTCTTGTTTCCTCCATTGCTCACCTCCTCAAAGCACATTGAGGAGAGGAGGGAAGGTTCCTCGCCTCAGATTCCAATGCACTTTCAAGGAGAGGCAAGGAGTGGAGGAAACAAGGACAGAGGACACAAGAAAGTGATAGTTTTCACGCACGCACGCACGCACGCACGCACGCACGCACGCACGCACACACACACACACACACACACACACACACACACACACACACACACACACACACACACACACTGCTGAAGAGTTGACTGATTATAGTAAATTAAATATTGGTTATTAATGATTTTGTTGACATTGTATTATATGATTGTAATCAATTATTATATAAACTATTTGAAAAATGTGTATCTTTTTCATTCTTCTGGAATGTTTAGCATGGCTATAAATGATAGAGAAGTTGACCAATGCACAAACAGACCTGGCTGCTAGGCATGACATTTAATATTTTGAATGACATGTAGATGTTTTGTTGTTGCTAGGAGTTATGGTCTTGTTGTGCCTATCTAGACTCTTATTACTATAACTACACATGTGAAGCTGCTAGAAAATCATATTTAAATGTACACTACCGGTAAAAGGTTTTAGAACACCTACTCATTCAAGGGTTTTTCTTTGTTTTACTATTTTCTACATTGTAGAATAATGAGAATAATGGGCACCTTATTCATCCAAGCTACACAGCCATAAGAAGTTAATATGTTTGAGCCAATCAGTTGTGTTCTGACAAGGTAGGGGTGGCATACAGAAGATAGCCCTATTTGGTAAGAGACCAAGTCTATATTCTGGAAAGAACAGCTCAAATAAGCAAAGAGAAATGACAGTCCATCATTACTTTACGACATGAAGGTCTGTCAATACGGAAAATGTCAAGAACTTTGAAAGTTTCTTCAAGTGCAGTTGCAAAAACCTTCAAGCGCTATGATGAAACTGGCTCTCATGAGGACTGCCACGGGAATGGTAGACCCAGAGTTACCTCTGCTGCAGAGGTTCATTAGAATTACCAGCCTCATTAGAGTTACCAGCCTCAGAAATTGCAGCCCAAATAAATGCTTCACAGAGTGCAAATAACAGACACATCTCAACATCAACTGTTCAGAGGAGGGCCTCCCGGGTGGTGCAGTGGTCTAGGGCACTGCATCGCAGTGCTAACTGCGCCACCAGAGTCTCTGGGTTCGCGCCCAGGCTCTGTCGCAGCCGGCCGCGACCGGGAGGTCCGTGGGGCGACGCACAATTGGCATAGCGTCGTCCGGGGTAGGGAGGGTTTGGCCGGTAGGGATATCCTTGTCTCATCGCGCTCCAGCGACTCCTGTGGCAGGCCGGGCGCAGTGCGCGCCAACCAAGGGGGCCAGGTACACGGTGTTTCCTCCGACACATTGGTGCGGCTGGCTTCCGGGTTGGAGGAAGTTAAGAAGCAGTACGGCTGGTTGGGTTGTGCTTCGGAGGACGCATGGCTTTCGACCTTCGTCTCTCCCGAGCCCGTACGGGAGTTGTAGCGATGAGACAAGGTAGTAATTACTAGCGATTGGATACCACGAAAAATTGGGGAGAAAATTGGATAAAAATTTAAAAAAAAAAAAAAAAAAAAAAACTGTTCAGAGGAGAATGTGTGAATCAGGCCTTCGTGCTACAAAGAAACCACTACTAAAGGACACCAATAATAAGAAGAGACTTGCTTGGGCCAAGAAAAACGTGCAATGGACATTAGACTGGTGGAAATGTGTCCTTTGGTCTGGAGTCCAAATTGGAGATTTATGCTTGGCTATTTGACCAAGAAGGAGAGTGATGGAGTGCTGCATCAGATGACTTGGCCTCCACAATCCCCAGACCTCAACCAAATTGAGATGGTTTGAGATGAGTCGGATGGCAGAGTGAAGGAAAAGCATCCAACAAGTGCTCAGCATATGTGGGAACTCCTTCAAGACTGTTGGAAAAGCATTCCAGGTGAAGCTGGTAGAGAATGTCAAGAGTGTGCAAAGCTGTCATTAAGACAAAGGGTGGCTATTTGAGGAATCTCAAATATAAAATATATTTTGATTTGTTTACTTTTTTGGTTACTACATGATTCCATATGTGTTATTTCATCATTTTGATGTCTTCACTATTATTCTACAATGTAGAAAATTGTCAAAAAAAAACAAACCTTGAATGAGTAAGTGTTTCGAAAACTTTTGACAGGTAGTGTATATCAAACCATTTTGACATTTTGACCCTGACCCTTTTATTTATAGAAGGACCCAATAATCTTGTTGGATACATCTGAAATCAGGCTACCTGATGGGACTTTTGATGAATGCAGAAAATCGGCAATCAAAATAAACGTTCTAGCACAGTGACCATGTTACTTTTGCAGAGACTATTTGATTCTGATTTCGGACATATAAAGTTTATGTGAAAACTATTTCTAAGATGCATACTTTTTCTGAGCATTACAGCCTATTAAAAGTAAATTTATGCTTGATCCAGTAATGTGGGTCACACACTCTTACAGACTACAGAGGGTGTGACGCAGCCTCCGGAGGCTTGCGGAGGCCAAATAAAGCTCCGTATGGTGATGCCGTGCGCCTCCCATATTTTGTAACAATGCAGAGGGCTCCGCATAGCTCCGTTTATGATTGGATGACAGTCGTTGGGGGCGGTACATCCTGTATAAACACAAACTCACTTCCTTGACAACAAACATAAAGAACTTTGATAAAATGCTATCAGAACAAGTTCACAAATAAAAAACATCGTAATGATACCTCGTGTAGGGATTTCAAAGACACAAAAATGGGTTTGAACTGCTGGAAAGAGACCAGGGAGGTAATGGTGATAGATTCGGTAAAGAGGTCAGTGGAATGCAGGCCGTGGGAAAGGGATAGAAGTATGCTGGATAGGCGCACATTCATCAAATCTGATCTAACAAAGTGGATATTTGTCAAATCCGTCATGATTGATGTATTGTAACAGGCCCACAATGTGGTTACTAAAACCCGATTTGGATATATTTTACAGTGTTTTCACTGCACAGCATTTAGAAGTTTTCCCTTGTCCCTTTTCAGGTTTAGAAAAAGTGCCGGCTGAATGCTAACTCCAGTTCATATAAGCTGGTAGCATAGCTAGCACACAGAAATAGGTGGTGGTAGTCAGTAGTTTTTAACTGTAATGCAGTTGACTGATGACGATAACATGAACATGTATTAGGGTTGACATCCATACAAGCATTATACTCAAATTTTTACCTCAACATAGTGAGAAGTACACATGAACAATAGCCTAAATGTAGGCACATTTTGCTGGGGGACAATGGGGAGATTCGGGATGGATTGCAGGTGGGAAAACGGTGCAGTCTTAACTCCTGTCAAGCCTGCTCCCGCTCTTCCCCCCAGGCCCTCTAGGGCGCCAGGCTCCCCATCATTACGCACACCTGCCTTTCCCCGTCACGCGCATCAGCGTATTATTGGACTCACCTGGACTCAATCACCTGTTTATTACCTCCCCTATATTTGCCATCTCTGTTCCCCGGTGCTGCATTGGTTGTCGAATGTCGTTTCGCCCGTGTGCGGACGCTGTGCCTGTCTTGTTTCATGTTGGTTCTTTATTAAATGTTGACTTCCCGTATTTGCTTCTCATCTCCGGCGTCGGCCCAAAGCATGGGGGAAGGGGGGGGGCTGGCTTTCTGGTTGGTGGTGACGTCAGGTCCGGGGCCGCCACCGATGAAACCGGGGGTGCCGATAACCCCCCAGGCAGGTTATCTTCGCTTTCTTGGGCAGAGGGACTATGGTGGTCTGCTTGAAACATGTAGGGATTACAGACTCGGTCAGTGAGAGATTGAAAATGTCAGTGAAGACACTTGCCAGTTGATCCGCGTATGCTTTGAACACACGTCCTGGTAATCCGTCTGGCCCTGCGGCTTTGTGAATGCTCACATCGGCTACCGAGAGTGTTATCACACAGTTGTCCAGAACAGCTGGTGCTCTCATCCATGCTTCAGTGTTGCTTGCCTCGAAGCGAGCATAAAAGGCATTTAGCCTGTCTGGTAGGCTTGCGTCGCTGGGCAGATCGCATCTGGGTTCCCCTTTTTTGTCCTTAATAGTTTGCAAGCCCTGCCACATCCGACGAGTGTCAGAGCCGGTGTAGTAGGATTCAAACTTAATCATGTATTGACGCATTGCTTGTTTGATGGTTCTTCTGAGGACATAGCGGGATTTCTTATAAGCATCCGGATTAGTGTCCCGCTCCTTAACAGCGGCAGCTCTATCCATTAGTTCGATGTGGATGTTGCCTGTAATCCATGGCTTCTGGTTGGGATATGTATATACGGTCACTGTGGGGACGACGTCGTCGATGCACTTGTTGATGAAGCAGGTGAATGAGGTGGTATACTCCTCTATGCCATTGGATGAATCCCGGAACATATTCCAGTCTGTGCTAGCAAAACAGTCCTGTAGCGTAACATCCGCGTCATCTGACCACTTCCGTATTGAGCGAGTCACGGGTACTTCCTGCTTTAGCTTTTGCTTGAAAGCAGGAATCAGGAGGATAGAATTATGGTCAGATTTGCCAAATGGAAGGTGGGTGAGAGCTTTGTATGCATCTCTGTGTGTGGAGTAAAGGTGGTCTAGAGTTTCTTTTCCTTTGGTTGCACATGTGACATGCTGATAGAAATAAGGTAAAACCGATTTAAGTTTGCCTGCATTAAAGTCCCCGGCCACTAGGAGCGCCGCTTCTGAATGAACATTTTCTTGTTTGCTTATGGCCTTATAGAGTTGGTTGAATGCGGTCTTCGTGCCAGCATCGGTCTGTGGTGGTAAATAGACCGCTACGAATAATATAGATGAGAACTTACTTGGTAGATAGTGTGGTCTACAGGCGAGCAATACCTTGAGACTTCTTTAATATTAGACATCTCGCACCAGCTGTTATTGACAAATAGGCACACACACCCACCCCTCGTTTTACCAAAAGTAGCTTCTCTGTTCTGCCGGTGCATGGAAAATCCTGCCAGCTCTTTATTATCCATGTCGTCGTTCAGCCACGACTCGGTGAAACATAAGATATTACAGTTTTTGATGTCCCGTTGGTAGGATAATCTTCACCGTAGGTCATCGATTTTATTTTCCAATGATTGCACGTTGGCCAATAGAAAGGATGGCAGTGGGAGTTTACTCGCTCGCCTATGAATTCTCAGCCTGACCTCCGCCCCCTTTTTCTCCAAATTTTCTTTACACAAATGACGGGGATTTGGGCCTGTTCCCGGGAAAGCAGTATATTCTTCTTGTCGGACTCGTTAAAGGAAAAAGCTTCTTCCAGTTCGACGTGAGTAATCGCTGATGTCCAGAAGTTATATTCGGTCATAAGAGACGGTAGCAGCAACATTATGTACAAAATAAGTACAAAAAATAAGTTACAAACAATGCAAAAAAACTAACAAAATAGCATAGTTGGTTAGGAGCATGTAAAACGTCAGCCATCCTCTTCGGCGCCATTTTCGACAATGACAAGATTGGTTGACGGTAACTGGGGCCGGTAGGTCCTGTATAAACACAAACTCACTTCCTTCAAAACAGCTCTGCTCCCCGAAGCGCAAAATGTATGAATTCCCTGACTTCTGCAGAGGCCTTTTCCCCGTAAAGGCTGTGTGGCCAATGCAGATGCCGGATTGACCATGCAGAGCCTTTGGTGGCTTGCACTACTGGTTCTGATATACCACAGGAACACTGATTAAGCTGTTTATATGTCCTATTAATATGAAAGATTGCGTAGAAAACCATTTGTTTTTATCGGTGTATGCTTACTTCGATTATGACCTTACGTCTATTAAGGTAAGAAGAGTAAGGTGTTTACATGACTATTGCCATATTTGGCCATAATGTGTTTAATATCTCATTATTAGTGTGCATGTAAACATAATGCTGTTACTGACATCAAAAAGCTGTATGCGTGGTGGGGTTGATGTAAATGTGATGCAATCTCTGCAAGCTTTAAGAGATGGACTAGAGAAACTGTGCTTCAAACACACACACACACACACACACACACACACACACACACACACACACACACACACACACACACACACACACACACACACACACACACACACACACACACACACACACACACACACACACACACTGATTTGGTTACTAGAGACGCAATCCAGTTGTACTGTATCTATGGACACGACCCAGTCGTTCATTATAAATGTTCCATTGCCATACTGGCTGGCAATGTTCTTATCCCTTGCTTGCTAGCTAGCCAACTACGGCTAATTTACAACCACGTCAAAAAGTGCAGCCAGATGTACAGCAAAGTAGCCACATTTGCATTTGTTTAAGCTCTTTTCTAGTGACATTTCTTTGGATATATCCATAACAATGAGCTAATGAGGCATTGAAAATGTGCTCACTCATCAGGAGACTGTTGTTCAGAGGAGCTAGCCAACAACACAGCTAACACAATCACTTCAAACTGAAGCTGCAAAGACTGTAAACTAGCTGCACTTCATTTCGTTTGACCTTTTTTCAATTGACATTTCTCTGTATATATCCTTAAAAATCATGCCAGCTGATTCATGATTTCGACTGACTAAGAAACGCTGCCTTGCAGTCTGTCTTGTCCCGACTCCTGACATGTTCATTACTATGGGACAGCTGGAGATGGAATTTGAATATTGAAACAATGTTGCAAAAGTTAGAGACAGACAGCAAGGGTTATACAAATATTTTAGTCTAAAAGAAATGTGAGATAATGTCTAGATGCATTTATAGTGGAGATCAAGTTTATAAAGTGCCTGGCTGGGCTGATAAGACAATGGATTGTGCAGTCAGATAGAACAGAGTAAATAGGCATTTTAATGTCATAGATTTAGCAGGTGATAACTTGTGGAATAGACACAGTTTTCACCAATCAGCATTTAGGATTAGGCCCACCCGTTGTATAATCAACCATACATCTTTCAAACAGAATATAGCGAAGAAGATTTGAGAATAATGAGTTGGATTTAGCGATTGTGGATTTAGCGAGTGTGCAAAGCTGTCATCAAGTCAAAGGGTGGCTACTTTGAAGAATCAAAAATATATTTTGATTTGTTTAAAGGTTTTTGGTTACTACATGATTCCATATGTGTTATTTCATAGTTTTGATGTCTTCACTATTATTCTACAATGTAGAACATCGTAAAAAATAAATAAAAACCCTGCAATGAGTAGGTGTGCCCCAACTTTTGACTGGTACTGTACTACTGTGTTACAGTGGGGGGAAATCGAAGGGGGAAAAATCTGTTTGCTAACTTAGCAAAGTAGCTAGCTAGCTAGGTAGTTAACTTAGCTTAACAACTACCGGTAGCCATATCTATGCCAAAAAAAAATAGAAGAGGCTTTACAATCAGAGATCTTTTTTTTCTTGATTGTAAAATCTCTTATTTTTAGTTGTAGATATGGCTACTAAACAGCAAGCTACAATATTACAACCAGCAAACTAAAGCTAGGTTTACCAGCAAATGTTAGCAGATGACTTAAGTTGGCAAGCTAGTTAGCCTGGCGCTTGTTAACTTGTTATGCGCCACACCTTGCATTTGTAACTTGTTAGCAAACGTGTAACATCAGCAAATGTAAATAATTTTACTAGCTAGTTGTCGCGTTCTGACCTTAGTTCCTTTGTTATGTCTTTATTTTAGTTTGGTCAGGGCGTGAGTTGGGGTGGGCATTCTATGTTTTTCTATGTTTTGTTCTGTAGGTAATTTTCTATGTGTTTGGCCTAGTATGGTTCTCAATCAGAGGCAGGTGTCAGTCGTTGTCTCTGATTGGGAGCCATATTTAGGTAGCCTGTTTTTCATTGTGTTTTGTGGGTGATTATTTTCTGTTCTGTGTTTTTTGTTTCACCGTACAGGATTGTTCGTTTGTCGTTTTCTTGTTTTTGTTCAGTGTCCATTATTTCGTATTAAATCAATATGGACACTTACCACGCTGCGCATTGGTCCTCCTCTTCTTCCAACCACGACAAGCGTTACACTAGTTAAGTAACTTAACTTCTTGTCAATATGGGGGCGCTGTTTTCACTTTGTAAAAAATCGTGCCCAAATTAAACTGCCTCGTACTCTATTCTAGATCATACAATATGCATATTATTATTACTATTGGATAGAAAACACTCTCAAGTTTCTAAATCCGTTTGAATTATATTTGTGAGTAAAACAGAACTCATTTTGCAACAAACTTCCTGACAGGAAGTGAAAAATCTGAAATCGAGGCTCTGTTCCAGGGCCTTCCTATTCATTTGCTTGAAATCTATGGATATACATGCACTTCATACGCCTTCCACTAGATGTCAACAGGCAGTGGGAGGTGGAAGTGGTGCCTAGCTTGATCTGAGGTCGAACAAGAGCTCTTGGAATGACGTGACCACTATTTCCTTTGTCTACCAAGGCGCGGGAAGGACATCAGCATTGGCTTCTGAAAAGCATTCGGTATAGACGGCTAATATCTCCGGCTTTGATTTTATTTGATACATGTGATAATATCATCGTAAAGTACGTTTTTTCAATATAGTTTTATCAGATTATTGAACGTTTATCGGGAGTTTTGGAGTTTTCCGTTCTCTGCGTTAGGTGAAGATGGACATCTTCGCGCCACTTGGCTAGCTAAGGTTGCTAATTCGACAGGAGAAGAGGACATTCTGAAACCAAACAACGATTTATTCTGGACAAAGGACTCCTTGTACAAGATTCTGATGGAAGATCAGCAAATGTAAGAACCATTTATGATGTTATTTCGTATTTCTGTGGAAAATGTTTAGTCATATTTTCCTTCCTTTTTGCGGGCGCTGTCTCGCTATAACGTAAGCTGTTTGTTATGGTAAAGTTATTTTTTTAAATCTAACACAGCGATTGCATTAAGAACTAGTGTATCTTTCATTTGCTGTCCAACATGTATTTTTTAGTAAAGTTTATGATGAGTTATTTGGTCAGATTAGGTGAGTGTCAGAAATATATCCGGAGATTCTGGGAAAAAGTTGCTACATTTTCACAATGTATAACCACGGTTTTCAGCTCAAAATATGCACATTTTCGAACAAAACATAAGTGTATTGTATAACCTGATGTAGGACTGTCATCTGATGAAGTTGGTCAAGGTTAATGATTAATTTTATATCTTTTGCTGTTTTTTTTTGCGATCGCTACCTTTGCGGTGAATGAATGCGGTTGTGTGTTTGGCTATTGTGGTAAGCTAATATAATGCGTTTTCGCTGTAAAACACTTAAAAAATCTGAAATATTGGCTGGATTCACAAGATGTTTATCTTTCATTTGCTGTACACCATGTATTTTTCATAAATGTTTTATGATGAGTATTTAGGTATTTCACGTTGCTCTCTGTAATTATTCTTGCTGCTTCGGTGCTATTTGTGATTGTAGCTGCAATGTAAATGTAACGACAGTCTAACTCTTCCTCCTCCTCAGACGAGGAGAGGCGAGAAGGATCGGAGGACCAATGTGCAGCGTGGTAAGTTTCCATGATTTAATAACCCGTAAACAAGACACAATACAAACTAACAAACAAACTAACCGTCACAGTCCCGTGTGGTACAAACACTGACACAGGAAACAACCACCCACAAATCCCCAACACAAAACAAGCCACCTATATATGATTCTCAATCAGGGACAACGATTGACAGCTGCCTCTGATTGAGAACCATATTAGGCTGAATACAGAAACAGACAAGCTAAACACACAACATAGAATGCCCACCCAGCTCACGTCCTGACCAACAATAAAACAAGCACAACACATAAGAACTCTGGTCAGGACGTTACAGTACCCCCCTCCTGAGGTGCGGACTCCGAACGCACCCCTAAAACTCAAGAGGAGGGTCTGGGTGGGCATCTGTCCGCGGTGGCGGCTCCGGCGCAGGACGAGGACACCACTCCACCATTGTCTTTGTCCCCCTCCTTAGCGTCCTTTGAGTGGCGACCCTCGCCCCCGACCCTGGTCTAGGAACCTTCACAAAGGTCCCCCCTAGATAGAGGAGACAGCTCAGGACAGAGAGGTAGCTCAGGACAGAGAGGTAGCTCAGGACAGAGAGGTAGCTCAGGACTGAAGGGCAGCTCCGGACTAATGGCAGCTCCGGACTGAGTGGCAGCTCCGGACTGAGTGGCAGCTCCGGACCGAGTGGCAGCTCCGGACCGAGTGGCAGCTCATGACTGAAGGGCAGCTCATGACTGGAAGGCAGCTCATGACTGGAAGGCAGCTCATGACTGGAAGGCAGCTCATGACTGGAAGGCAGCTCATGACTGGCTGGCGGCTCTGGCAGCTCCTGACTGCCTGGCGGCTCTGGCAGCTCCTGACTGGCTGGCGGCTCTGGCAGCTCCTGACTGGCTGGCGGCTCTGGCAGCTCCTGACTGGCTGGCGGCTCTGGCAGCTCCTGACTGGCTGGCGGCTCTGGCAGCTCCTGACTGGCTGGCGGCTCTGGCAGCTCCTGACTGGCTGGCGGCTCTGGCAGCTCCTGACTGGCTGGCGGCTCTGGCAGCTCCTGACTGACGGACGGCTCTAGCGGCTCCTGACTGACGGACGGCTCTAATGGCTCCTGACTGACGGGCGGCTCTAATGGCTCGGGACAGACGGGCGGCTCTAATGGCTCGGGACAGACAGATGGTTCAGATGGTGCTGGGCAGACGGATGGCTCAGATGGCGCTGGGCAGGCAGGCAGTGCAGACGGCGCTGGGCAGGCAGGCAGTGCAGACGGCGCTGGGCAGACGAGCAGTGCAGGCGGCGTTGGGCAGACGGCCGACTCTGACCTGCTGAGGCGCACAGTAGGCCTGGTGCGTGGTGCCGGAACTGGAGGTACTGGGGTGGAGACACACACCACAGGGAGAGTGCGTGGAGGAGGAACAGGGCTCTGGAAACACACTGGAAACCTGGTGCATGGTGTAGGCACTGGTGGTACTGGGCTGGGGCGGGAAGGCGGCGCCGGATATACCGGACCGTGCAGGCGTACTGGCTCCCTTGAGCACCGAGCCTGCCCAACCTTACCTGGTTGAATGCTCCCCGTGGCCCGTCCAGTGAGGGGAGGTGGAATAACCCGCACTGGGCTGTGTTGGCGAACCGGGGACACCATGCGTAAGGCTGGTGCCATGTACACTGGCCCGAGGAGACGTACTGGAGGCCAGATATGTTGAGCCGGCTTCATGGCACTTGGCTCAATGCTCAATCTAGCCCGGCGAGTGCGGGGAGGTGGAATAACCCGCACCGGGCTAAGCACACGTACAGGAGACACTGTGCGCTCTTCCGCATAACACGGTGTCTGCCCGTACTCCCGCTCTCCACGGTAAGCATGGGAAGTGGGCGCAGGTTTCCTACCTGCCTTCGCCACACTATCCTTTAGCCCCCCCCCCCCAAGAAATGTTTGGGATTTCTTCTCGGGTTTCCGTGCTAGTACCTTCATAACACCGGTTCCTCTCTCCGGTTGCCCCTGCTCTCCTAGCTGCCTCCAGCTGTTCCCATGGGAGGCGATCCTTTCCAACCTTAGCCCAGGGTCCTTTACCGTTCATAATTTCCTCCCATGTCCAGGAGTCCTGTGTCGTGGGCCGCTGCTGCTGCCCGTAGCCACGCTGCTTGGTCCGAGTTAGGTGGGTGGTTCTGTAACGGCAGTCTAGCTCTTCCTCCTCCTCAGACGAGGAGAGGCGAGAAGGATCGGAGGACCAATGTACAGCGTGGTAAGTTTCCATGATTTAATAACAAGAAAACTAGACAAAATACAAAACAACAAACGTACTAACCGTCACAGTCCCGCGTGGCACAAACACTGACACAGAAAACATCCACCCACAACTCCCCAACACAAAACAAGCCACCTATATATGATTCTCAATCAGGGACAATGATTGACAGCTGCCTTTGATTGAAAACCATATTAGGCTGAACACAGAAACAGACAAAATAGACACACAACATAGAATGCCCACCCAGCTCACGTCCTGACCAACACTAAAACAAGCACAACACATAAGAACTCTGGTCAGGACGTTACAGTAAAACTATGATTTATATCTCAAATATGCACATTTTCGAACACAACATAGATTTATTGTATAACATGTTATAAGACTGTCATCTGATGAAGTTGTTTCTTGGTTAGTGACTAATTATATCTCTATTTGGTCGGTTTTGTGATAGCTACCTATGCGGTAAAAAAATGGTGAAAATATGCGGTTGAGTCTTTTGCTATTGTGGTTAGCTAATAGAAATACATATTGTGTTTTCGCTGTAAAACATTTTAAAAATCGGAAATGATGGCTGGATTCACAAGATGTGTATCTTTCATTTGCTGTATTGGACTTGTGATTTCATGATATTTATATGCTAGTATTTACTTGTGGCGCTATGCTAGGCTATGCTAGTCAGCTTTTTTACTGATGAGGATGCTCCCGGATCAGGGATGGTGATGAAGAGTTGACATTGATTATGATTATGACTGTGGATGCATTTCAATCTCACAAAATTATAGGCATGACACAAAATATGATTCCTAACAGATGTAAATAACAAGTATTGTATATCCAGCAAGATAGCTAGCTAAGTTCATTAGCAAAAAATGAGGAGAACCACTAATACAACAATTTGCTGTTGTAAATCTCTAAAACTGAAGCTGGTTTTACTAAAAACATATTTGCCTCTGCATGCCTGATAGACATGGATGTAGGTAGATATTGTCTGCCTAGGTACATTTGTACGGTCTGGCCACTGTGCAAAGTTTGAGGGTTATTGTCACGCCCTGACCATAGTTTGCTTTGTATGTTTTATGTTTTGTTTGGTCAGGGTGTGATCTGAGTGGGCATTCTATGTTGTATGTCTGGTTTGTCTATTTCTATGTGTTTGGCCTGATATGGTTCTCAATCAGAGGCAGGTGTTTTTCGTTGTCTCTGATTGGGAACCATATTTAGGTAGCCTGTTTTGTCATTGTGGGTTGTTGGTGATTGTCTATGTGTAGTGTTTGTGTCAGCACGATTGTTCATTAGCTTCACGGTTGTCACTTTGTTGTTTTGTAGTGTTCAGTTTTCCATTAAAATGACGAACACTTACCATGCTGCGTATTGGTCCGACATTTCTTACTCCTCAGATGAGGAGGACGAAGACAGCCGTGACAGTTATGCCATATTTCTTTCTATTAGGCTAGATATGGTGGGAAATGTAACCTCTGTGCCTGTTCACATGTATGCATGTTCAACTAGTCTACCTTAATGTTGATACTGGCACAGTTCAACTGTCGTTCAAACTACAATAGAGTATAATTGATTAAATGTTTTTGTTTTACAGACAATACCGGGTGCCTGGGCTTCTTCCTGGAGTGAATTCTAGATACAGAAACAGAATTCCTTTGCCTGCGTGTGTCATTGTCACAGAACTGTATCCCGTGATCTGTATCCCTCTCGAGGGTTCATACATTATGCTGGATTTCAAGCAGATGACTCATGAGGAGCTGAATGGCAGTTTGATCATGACAATACTCCCCCCACAGCTTTACAAGTATTCCCTGAACTTTACTACACTGATCTTATTGTATTTGCGTACTGTATGTTTCTTTGTGAATGGCAATTTCATCAAGACCACCAGTTCTCTTAGCTACAGATCGTTACACCAGATAATGTGATTTAACCAAAGATTTTTGGTATCCATTACTGGGAGTTACAGGATAGTTACTGTTTGGTGTACCACAGAGAATTACCTACCTTCACCACCTGGGGCGGCCCGTCAGAAAGTCCAGGACCCAATTGCACAGGGTGGGGTTGAGACCCATGGCCTCAAGCTTAATGATGAGCTTGGAGGGTACAATGGTGTTGAATGCTGAGATATAGTCGGAACTAGAAGCACAAGCATTTCACTACACTCGCAATAACAACTGCTAACCATATGTATGTGACCAATAACATTTGATTTGATTTGAGCATTTAAGACTCTTCAAAAAGTGGTGTAGGGATTCTTAACTACCAACAGTTTTGTCCTGGTACTGCACGTCTCCTGCAAAGACATGGTTGTGGTGTTAGCATTTTACACTTTTTGTGGAAGGGACGTAGAGCAACACACCATTGTTGGTAAAGGTGTCAACCGACTGGGACGGCTAGCATATTGTTTAGGGACAATGAGGGGACATTGGGAGCTGCTTTTGAGAGGAAAGATCAGTCAACAAAGTGAATGGGCTGGGGGGCCAAAAAAGGTGTGAAAAGTCTTAGGAGGGCAGTTCTTACACAGTATGAATTGTTGTGTATGGGAGACTGAGGAGAATTGACACCTCAATCGCTCTCATACAGAACAATACATTTACTGTCTAACCACAACACTGCACAACCAAAAACCCCTTCCTCATCTCAAAGTACTGTCTGTAAACTTCCTCCAGCCCATTGACTTTCACAGATCATTCTTGTCAATAGTAGCCATTTGCAGGGGATTTTTGTAGGCATGTCTTTGCATTATGTTTTAAGAATCTGCAGAGAGAAGACTGAGGTGGTTGTGTCATTACTGTTGGAGTCTTGATTTTATAGATTTTAGTGTCCCTTGCTGGTTTCTGTCCCACAATCTTGTTGTGCTCCATGACCGCAAGCTGTTTCTGCTCCCTGATGCTTGTGTACCCACAAATGCCACCACTTTGGGGTATTTTTCAGCAGGGCACTGTGTAATGACTCCAGTTAACCTGAGTTTTACAAAGACAAAAGGTAAAAAGAGAAGAGGGGTATACTAAATGAATTACATGTTCTGGAAGGTTCTCAGGCTACCTCTAACCATCTGTAACCAATATTCCCTCTAAGCAGCTCTCCCTGGACTGAACTTCACTCAACTTTCTAGTTTTCCGCTTTAGTTAATACTATCAACATTTCATTCTACCGTGTGAATTGTAATCGAATCAATGCAATATTAGCCACTTTCAATGCAACATACGAAAACAAAACAAACTATGCAATATATTTTCTTGTAGGCAGAGCGCATTGGGGTAGGATTCAATTGCATTTACAGACATGACTCAGGTCCATACTCTACACAGAACGGTGCACCATAACCAATCAGAGCTGCAGTATCCCTATATGCAAATATAGACCATTGCCATATATGGATCTGTGCCATTCACTTTGAACTGGACTATGTTTACAGCATAAGTGGTCGCAAGTAGACACCCTTATTTTGAGATCAAAGCAAGAGCTGCATGTAGCATTATTAGCCCAGTTATAGGTCATTTCTAGTCAGCAATGGGGGATTGTTTTTTTCCTACAAGAGCACAAAACATGTGCATTTCTAGCAATTAAAGAGCTTTTTTTTCTGTAAGGGGCAGTGTTGTATTTCGAGACAGGCTTGAATAAGCTAAGTAGCCAATAGGCAGAAGGTAGCATAATTTGTCTGATTCTCTGTAATAATGGTATGGCAAAAATAATGAATTGTATTTTGTGAAGTGGTTTCTTGCATCAAATAACACAACATTTTCAGTCACCTCATTGTCTGAAGGACAAGTGGATAAACAGGTTAATGTCAATTCTTCCATGTTTTTTTTTTCAAAAGTCTCATGGAATGTAGGCCTACATTGAACACCACACATTGGCTGCTACTGTAGGCTGAAAGATAGAACAGCTATTTCCATGTTAAAATGTTATGGGATGCATTTTCTCCATTTTTTTTCTATATTGTGTAGTGTTGTTAGCTAACTAGCCTCAATAAATTGCAAGCAAGATTGCTATTCAGCTGAGACTGTCTGAGAGCCAACTAGCCAACCACTAAACTTTTCCAAGATGGCGTAGCAGTGTAGACGTCTTTGTCCTGTCGTGTCCCGTGTCCCGTGTCCCTTGTATATATCTTTTTACATCTTTTTCTTCGCATATCTTTTTAAAAATATTTTCTTAAACCTCAACTTCTACTCTCCTGCAACCCGCCTCACCCAATGTGGCGTGGATCTGCTTTTTTCTAAAGTATTTCTATTTACTTCTGATCTGGAATCCATCAACTGAAGATAGCCAGCTAACTACCTACCAGCTATCAGTTTAGCAAACCATTGCTAGCGGTCATCAGCTAACCTTTAGCTCGGAAAGCTCTCGCTAGTTTGAACAACGTGACTAAAACCAGAGCATAACGGACCTATTTCTCTCCATATCCCCGGATTCCTACCGCAAACTCTGAACATTTTCATCTGGATCTTCGCAACTAGCTAACCACAATCCCGGGTGGCCACTCCTGGCTAGCGTTTCCATCCCGGAGCAAGCACCAATTAGCCTGAAGCTAGCCCGGCTAGGGCTCCTGTGCTACCACTGAAGCCCACTCCTGGGCTACAATATCCGGACCCCTTTACTGCCGGTACGGAGCACGGAACCCCGCCGATCCTCTACGACTGGAATACCGACATAATCTGCCCGAGGACTCCAACAGGCCCCTCAGGCGTGACGTCCGCTGAAGGCCCATTCTGCTAACCTACTAGGCCTGCTAGCTACCTAGAGCTACCTGGAACCCTACTAATTCCACGACTGGTCTATCGACGTCACCGCACGAAGAGGCAAAAACAGACTTCCCCCCCATCGCGACGTCCCCCAAAGGCTAACTTGCTAGCCCCGGTCTGCTAACTGCTAGCTTGCCTGCCCCGGTCTGCTAACTGCTAGCTTATCTTGCAGCTAGCGCAGCCAGGAAGCTAGCACCAGTTAGCAAACACAATTCTACAATTCACAACCTCTCTTTCGCCATCGCCATCCGGCTTGGATTCTCTGTCGACACGACCACGTCTGGTCTGCAGACGAATACCCCATCCGCTGTGCCCTCAACCGGCCACTGTCTGAGCAGACCCCCTCCGTCTGAGCAGACCACCCCCCGGGCTACTAACTTTAAACGCGTGCTAGCTTAGTGGAGACCTCACTGCTCCATCTACGGCTGCCCCCTGAACACTATGATCACTTGGCTACATAGCCTGCTTGACTGTCCATTAATTCACGGTACTCCATTCTGTTTATTTGTGTTTTATCTGTCGGCTCTGTGCTTTAACTCAGGATCTGTGTGTAGTTAATCCGACCGTCTCCGCCTAGTCGTTGCCATTTTTACCTTCTGTTGCTGTGCTAGCTGACTAGCTGCTGTTATCTCACCTGTTGTTTTAGCTAGCTCTCCCAATCAAGACCTGCAATCACTTTATGCCTTATTGTATGTCTCTCTCAAATATCAATATGCCTTGCATACTGTTGTTCAGGCTAGTTATCATTGTTTTGGTTTGCAATGGACCCCGTAGTTCCACTCTCCGTACCTCTGATACCTCCTTTGTCCCACCCCCCACACATGCGGTGACCTCACCCATTGAGACCAGCATGTCCAGAGATACAACCTCTCTTATCATCACCCAGTGCCTGGGCTTGCCTCCGCTGTACCCGTGCCCCACCATACCCTGGTCTGCACATTATGCCCAGAATCTATTCTACCATGCCCATAAATATGCTCCTTTTATTCCTTGTCCCCAACGCTCTAGGCGACCAGTTTTGATAGCCTTTAGCCGCACCCTCATCCTACTACTCCTCTGTTCCTCGGGTGATGTGGAGGTAAACCCAGGCCCTGCATGTCCCCAGTCACCCTCATTTGTTGACTTCTGTGATCGAAAAAGCCTTGGCCTCATGCATGTCAACATCAGAAGCCTCCTCCCTAAGTTTGCCTTACTCACCGCTTTAGCACACTCTGCCAACCCTGATGTCCTTGCCGTGTCCGAATCCTGGCTTAGAAAGGCCACCAAAAACTCTGAGATTTCCATACCCAACTATAACACTTTCCGTCAAGATAGAACTGCCAAAGGGGGAGGAGTTGCAATCTACTGCAGAGATAGCCTGCAAAGTTCTGGCATACTTTCCAGGTCTATGCCCAAACAGTTCAAACTTCTAATTTTAAAAATTAATCTCTCCAGAAATAAGTCTCTCACTGTTGCCGCCTGCTACCGACCCCCCTCAGCTCCCAGCTGTGCCCTGGACACCATCTGTGAATTGATCGCTCCCCATCTAGCTTCAGAGTTTGTCCTGTTAGGTGACCTAAACTGGGATATGCTTAACACCCCGGCAGTCCTACAATCTAAGCTTGATGCCCTCAATCTCACACAAATCATCAAGGAACCCACCAGGTACAACCCTAAATCCGTAAACATGGGCACCCTAATAGACATTATCCTGACCAGCTTGCCCTCCAAATACACCTCTGCTGTCTTCAATCAAGATCTCAGCGATCACTGCCTCATTGCCTGTATCCGCCACGGGTCCGCGGTCAAACGACCACCCCCCATCACTGTCAAACGCTCCCTAAAACACTTCTGCGAGCAGGCCTTTCTAATCGACCTGGCCCGGGTACCCTGGAAGGATATTGACCTCATCCCGTCAGTTGAGGATGCCTGGTCATTCTTTAAAAGTTACTTCCTCACCATATTAGACAAGCATGCTCCGTTCAAAAAATGCAGAACCAAGAACAGATATAGCCCTTGGTTCACTCCAGACCTGACTGCCCTCGACCAGCACAAAAACATCCTGTGGCGAACTGCAATAGCATCGAAGAGCCCCCGCGATATGCAACTGTTCAGGGAAGTCAGGAACCAATACACGCAGTCAGTCAGGAAAGTAAAGGCCAGCTTTTTCAAGCAGAAATTTGCATTCTGTAGCTCTAACTCCAAAAAGTTCTGGGATACTGTAAAGTCCATGGAAAACAAGAGCACCTCCTCCCAACTGCCCACTGCACTGAGGCTAGGTAACACGGTCACCACTGATAAGTCCGTGATAATCGAAAACTTCAACAAACATTTCTCAATGGCTGGCCATGCCTTCCTCCTGGCGACTCCAACCTTGGCCAACAGCCCCCCCCCCCCCCCCCCCCCCCCCCGCGCTGCTACTCGCCCAAGCCTCCCCAGCTTCTCCTTTGCCAAATCCAGATAGCAGATGTTCTGAAAGAGCTGGAAAACCTGGACCCATACAAATCGGCTGGGCTTGACAATCTGGACCCCCTATTTCTGAAACTGTCCGCCGCCATTGTCGCACCCCCTATTACCAGCCTGTTCAACCTCTCCTTCGTATCATCTGAGATCCCCAAGGATTGGAAAGCTGCCGCGGTCACCCCCCTCTTCAAAGGGGGAGACACCCTGGACCCAAACTGTTACAGACCTATATCCATCCTGCCCTGCCTAGCTAAGGTCTTCGAAAGCCAAGTCAACAAACAGATCACTGACCATCTCGAATCCCACCGTACCTTCTCCGCTGTGCAATCCGGTTTCCGAGCCGGTCACGGGTGCACCTCAGCCATGCTCAAGGTACTAAACGATATCATAACCGCCATCGATAAAAGACATTACTGTGCAGCCGTCTTCATCGACCTGGCCAATCCTTTCGACTCTGTCAATCACCATATTCTTATTGGCAGACTCAATAGCCTCGGTTTTTCTAATGACTGCCTTGCCTGGTTCACCAACTACTTTGCAGACAGAGTTCAGTGTGTCAAATCGGAGGGCATGTTGTCCGGTCCTCTGGCAGTCTCTATGGGGGTACCACAGGGTTCAATTCTCGGGCCGACTCTTTTCTCTGTATACATCAATGATGTTGCTCTTGCTGCGGGCGATTCCCTGATCCACCTCTACGCAGATGACACCATTCTGTATACTTCCGGCCCTTCCCTGGACACTGTGCTATCTAACCTCCAAACGAGCTTCAATGCCATACAACACTCCTTCCGTGGCCTCCAACTGCTCTTAAACGCTAGTAAAACCAAATGCATGCTTTTCAACCGTTCGCTGCCTGCACCCGCACGCCCGACTAGCATCACCACCCTGGACGGTTCCGACCTAGAATATGTGGACATCTATAAGTACCTAGGTGTCTGGCTAGACTGCAAACTCTCCTTCCAGACTCATATCAAACATCTCCAATCCAAAATCAAATCTAGAGTCGGCTTTCTATTCCGCAACAAAGCCTCCTTCACTCACGCCGCCAAACTTACCCTAGTAAAACAGACTATCCTACCGATCCTCGACTTCGGCGATGTCATCTACAAAATAGCTTCCAATGCTCTACTCAGCAAACTGGATGCAGTTTATCACAGTGCCATCCGTTTTGTTACTAAAGCACCTTATACGACCCACCACTGCGACCTGTATGCCCTAGTCGGCTGGCCCTCGCTACATGTTCGTCGTCAGACCCACTGGCTCCAGGTCATCTACAAGGCTATGCTAGGTAAAGTGCCGCCTTATCTCAGTTCACTGGTCACGATGGCTACACCCACCCGTAGCACGCGCTCCAGCAGGTGTATCTCACTGATCATCCCTAAAGCCAAAACCTCATTTGGACGCCTTTCCTTCCAGTTCTCTGCTGCCTGCGACTGGAACGAATTGCAAAAATCTCTGAAGTTGGAGACTTTTATCTCCCTCAACAACTTTAAAAATCTGCTATCCGAGCAGCTAACCGATCGCTGCAGCTGTACATAGTCCATCTGTAAACTACCCACCCAATTTACCTACCTCATCCCCATACTGCTTTTATTTATTTACTTTTCTGCTCTTTTGCACACCAGTATCTCTTCTTGCACATGATCATCTGATGATTTATCACTCCAGTGTTAATCTGCTAAATTGTAATTATTCGATTTTTTGCCTACTTCATGCCTTTTGCACACATTGTATATAGATTCTCTTTTTTTTACCATGTTATTGACTTGTTTATTGTTTACTCCATGTGTAACTCTGTGTTGTTGTCTGTTCACACTGCTATGCTTTATCTTGGCCAGGTCGCAGTTGCAAATGAGAACTTGTTCTCAACTAGCCTACCTGGTTAAATAAAGGTGAAATAAAATAAAATAAATAAAACATTTATACACATTCATTATTGCTGACGTTACCAGCACACAAACAGAGTGAGTTAGCTATATCGACAATTCTATTTTTAGTAACAGTGTTTTCCAGACAAGGGTGAATTAGATGTTTATCCAGATTGAACTACTCTTATTTTCTAACATTAGCTAGCTTATGTTAGCTAAAGAAAAATAGAAATAACAGACATAGAACAGATCTACCGCTTCTTAGACTTGCTGTCAAGTAGAATGATATATCAATGCTCATATTTCTATGTGAATTTGGTCAGATCACGTTACATATTGCAACTTTAAATCAAATCAAATTGTGTTGGTCACATACACATGGTTAGCAGATGTTATTGCGAGTGTAGCAAAATGCTTGTGCTTCTAGCTCCGACAGTGCAGCACTATATAACGTAATCTAACAATTCCAGAACAACTTCCTAATATATACAAATCTAAGTAAGGGATGGATTAATAATATATACATATAAATATAAGGATGAGCAATGCCCAAGCGGCATAGGCAAGATGCAATAGATGGTATAAAATACAGTCTATATATATGGGATGAGTAATGCAAGATATGTAAACATTGTTAATGTGGAATTAGTAAAGTGACTAGTGATCCATTTATTAAAGTGGCCAATAATTTCAAGTCTGTATGTTGGCAGCAGCCTCTCTGTGTTCGTGATGGCTGTTTAACAGTCTGAGGGCCTTGAGATAGAAGCTATTTTTAAGTCTCTCGGTCCCAGCTTTGATGCACCTGTACTGACCTCACCTTCTGGATGGTAGCGGGGTGAATAGGCAGTGGCTCGGGTGGTTGTTGTCCTTGATAATCCTTTTGGCCTTCCTGTGACATCGGGTGCTGTAGGTGTCCTGGAGTGCAGGTAGTTTGCCCCCGGTGATGCATTGTGCAGACTGCACCACCCTCTGGAGAGCCTTGCGGTTGTAGGCGGTGCAGTTAATACAGCCCGACAGGATGCCCTCAATTATGCATCTGTAAAAGTTTGTGAGGGTTTTAGGTGACAAGCCAAATTTCTTCAGCCTCCTGAGGTTGAAGAGGCGCTGTTGCGCCTTCTTCACCACACTTTCTGTGGGTGGACTATTTCAGTTTGTCCGTGATGTGTACGCCGAGGTACTTCTTCTCCACTGCTGTCCCATCGATGTGGATAGGGGGGGTTCTCCCTCTGCTGTTCATTGAAGTCCACGATTACCTCCTTTGTTGACGTTGAGTGAGAGGTTGCTTTCCTGACACCACACTCCGAGTGCCCTCACCTCCTCCCTGTAGGCTGTCTCATCGTTGTTGGTAATCAAGCCCACTACTGTTGTGTCGTCTGCAAACTTGATGATTGAGTTGGAGGCGTGCATGGTCACACAGTCATGGGTGAACAGGGAGTACAGGAGGAGGCTGAGCATGCACCCTTGTGGGGCCCCAGTGATGAGGGTCAGCGAAGTGGAGATGTTGTTACCTACCTTCACCCCCTGGGGGCGGCCCGTCAGGAAGTCTAGGACCCAATTGCACAGGGCGGGGTTGAGACCCAGGGCCTCAAGCTTAATGATGAGCTTGGAGGGTACTATGGTATTGAATGTTGTGCTATAGCCAATGAACAGCATTTGTATATAGGTATTCCTCTTGTTAAGTATATTTATAACCTTGACTTTGACTTTTACTTGAGTCATTTTCTATTAAGGTATCTTTACTTTCAGTCAGACAATTGGGTACTTTTTACACTACTGTTTATCTGTCATATACAAATCTCACACACACACACACACACACACGCACACACACACACACACACACACACACACACACACACACACACACACACACACACACACACACACACACACACACACACACACACACACACACACACACACACACACACACACACACACACACACACACACACACACACACACACACCCTCTCAGGAGGTCAACTCCAGCTGCTGACGTTTGAAGAAGAAAGGAGAGAAGGAAAAAAAAGTAGGAAAAAAACAGTTTAATCTTGCGATTATGAAAGGGACGAGTGATGAGTTCAAAGAAACTACTCAACATTTCTAAAATTCATTACATTTTCAAAAGGGGGGGGCATAAAGGGAAGACACTAAAGTTAAGTTCATGAATCTCACATGAAGTATTTCAAAGCACTCAACAGAGGAAGAGATTTGACTGGGGTCTCTGACCACAGTATCCTAAGCACGTTGCCTTTTGGCTTTAGTGCAGAGAGGTAAAAACAGACTCTGATTAGATACAGAAAGAATGGATTTTCACTGTGCATTTCAAGCTGTAGAGGCTGTCATTGAAAATCAGCCATCTCTAAAAGCCTATGACTGTGAAATAGCACCACTGTGCAATACCAATACACTACAAATGGCATGGCTTCTAGTAATCTCAAATCCAATGAATTAGCATTTGAATTTCTAATCCTGTAGACATTCTCATTCTGTATTAGATCAAACTCCCATGTGCTATGAGTTCTTCCGCCTGAGGTGATATTAAGGGAATATGCCATTGAGCCAGTATCACTGTCACAAGAGAAACACTGAATGTGTTGAGGGATGACCTGAATAGATAATGGATTCTAATTAATTTGCTATTCCTAGAGATTACACAGTGCTATGTCCTATGTATACCACTGAATCCAGCAAGTGAAGAACTGAATAAGAAATAAAATAGTATTGTATATAAGTGTGCTATGTACTTGTTTGATTTATCATAGGGCTGATATAGTTGGGTCTTTAGTGATTCTTCAGGTAGTAGTCCACCACTTTGGGTATTCCACTGAGTCAGTGGTGAAGAGTGTGGGATTCAGGGCTCAGTTTGGATCTCTACAAAGCTCAATTAGTCAGCTAGTCTGTTTTGGATAAAGACAATGGCTGTGTGTGTCTGCTGTTAGGCTGTGAAACTCAAGTTCATGTAAACTCTCACCAAGCAGCTGAACTTTAATAATACTTAGCTGAAATATATTGTGATGCTCGAATTCAGACATGCTCAAGTGTGTGTGTGTGATAGAGGAGTTCAGATCGTTCTTGATTCATTTGACTCATCTTACAATTCTTACGCAAGTTTCAACCGAATGTTTACACCTCAGGCTGAATAGATACCTACCCACCGTACTGTCCTCTCAATAGTTCACCTTGCCACTAAGTGGATAAAAGGTTTTCTCTATATGGATACTGGAATTCACCATGGACTGTGCACAGTCACATGGAGCTTAGTGTAGCAGCCACTGACTGGCTGAATATGGGATGTATAATTATCTCAGGCTGTTTGTGCCAAGCTAGGGAAGGTACCGTACTTTCCATGTCCTGCAGATGATCAGAGATAAGCGTGGCCGCCACACAGAGGAAGAAAGTCCTCTTTTTACACAGATACACAAATGAAGTCTTTTCTATTTTCACTTGAACCCAAATAGTAATTTTTTGAGAATGTATGACACTTACAAAAATGTAGACATGTGTTAATGAGAGTTTGCACTAAAGATATTTCGCCGCACATTTTTCTTTGGTCAAACTTTCTATGAACTGCCTGTGATTAATTCCATTATGACTGCAATATGAGTGGTTCTAGTTATAGAACAATGACAGGGGCTTACTAACTTATCATTAAAAAGAATGTGGTTTAATCAACAATGAAAGAAGAAACACATTTTTAAAAAGATGAAAAAAGGCTTTATACAGGCACAGCATTATGCACAATTTAAATCACAACCTTAAAACATTTCAGTGCAAAAAAAAAAGAACTGAAAAAAAATGACATTTTGCTACAAATGTACTGGGTCCTGTGAGTCAGATAAATCAGTTTATGTCTGTCTGCGCTCAGTGCAAAAGGGTCCTGAACAGACAGAATTCTGGGACAGTAATCATAGTGCAAGAGGGACACACCTGCACTTCCTACACCAAGATGACACTGGTAAAGAATTTGTGGCTCTTGCTAAGGACAACTTGGGAATGTTGCGGATCAAAATTAAGTTATTGTATGTGTCTTTGAAAAATGCTATTTCTATCTATGGTCTGGTCTCTACCCATTAAGAAGTATGGACAGTATGGACTATGCTGTCACTCAATGGATTGATATCTAGAGTACATGGAACCAATGGCTGACTGTCTGAGAAGTTTCCATATCAGTTTCAGAAGGTGAAAATTCAGCTTTCAGTTGTTCTCTTGGAAAGCCTCTAGACTCGACTATACCCTTCTGAGATACACAACTTTGAAATTAGGTCTTTGGTTTCATTTGACAACACCAAAAATGAAAATACAATTTTGGTACAAAGAAAAATATGACGGAATGATACGCTTCTCAATAAAAATTCATCAACTAATACCTTACATTTCGTCTACATGGCGAATAAAAAATCTAAAAGGCTATAATGAGCTGTAAGTGCTATGTTATTTTAAAGATAGGCTTTTATCAGCACATTTTATACCGTTAACATTTAATTCCATGGATAACATTTATTGAACTGTGGGTGTGAAATTAATTTTCAAATCAAATACTGGCAGACTGACAAATATGAGGCAATGGAACCAAAAGGGTGGCCAAGGCAGTTGGACGGAACCACGCCTATACTGTACTATACAATAAGATCTAACCAGCAAAATTACAGTGTAATCAATCTTTGGCTCACACAAGAGGACACATCCATTTCAAACCAACCCATGGTGCACAATGTGGTAGCATGTAACATTCAAAGTAACCCTACTTCAATTTTTGTTTATCCTTAAAGGCCCAATGCATCTGTTTTTATCTCAATATCAAATCATTTCTGGGTAACAATTAAGCAAGTGCCTTACTGTAATAGTTTTCCATTAAAACTGTAAAGAATAAACAAAAATAGCTCTTTAGCAAAAAACTATTTCTCTGGCAATAATTTTGTTAGGACTGGCGGAGTGGTCTGAGTATGTAATCTGAAAACTAACTGTTATTGGCAAAGAGGTTTGGAACTCTTTGTTATTGGTATATATTAACTTATACTGCCTCAAATTCCTTCCATCTTTTAAAGTGATAGTTTCATCAAAACACAGGAAAAACAGGATTTTGACTACACTGGGCCTTAAAAAAACATTCATACTACCACAGACTAGAAATACAACAATTTTTCAAGAATTTGAATATAGATCCTTCAAGGTTGTTGGGTGGTTTTTATCCCTGTCTATCGATCTAACTTCTCAAGCACTGCAAGTCATCCCATCCATTAAACCTGTATTGAACCCATTGGCTCTCTCTGCCTGTTCCTCTGGCTAATGTTAGCTCATGGCTCTCCATTGACAAAGCCCTGCTCCCCTGGTGCTCAGAGTTTGGTTCTCTTCCAGCAAAGCTTCTATGAGCATTTAATGACCTGGCAGCGCTGCACAGGACCTGGCCGGGCCAACATGAGTGTCAGCTGGGCTAAGAAAGCCCTGACAACAGCCCGTCCGAGGTAAATGCTAAATGATAACAGCAATTATGTTTGACATCTGAAAAGGGGCAGGGTTAAACAAGTGAGACAACAGTAAAATAAGGTGTTTCAAGAACTTACATTATTTGCCCTAATTCATGTACTTTAATTTAATTTATTTTTAGAAAATACATTTAAAAAATGGTGCTTACAAATAATTTAATATTAAGATTTAAATGTCTGGGGTCAATGGAACCGGCCATGGAACTGGCTGCATCAAAATAGAATTGCTGATGATGTTTGGATGAGGAAAGGAAACAGTGAGAAGCCATGAGAACCAGGAGGAACAGACACAGCGGAGACTCGACACATCTGACCATGGGTAAACTCACAAACAAATTAAATACATAGGTGAACAATAAATAGCTGCAAGAAAAAGAAAACAGCTTAGTAAAAAAGCGAGAAACTGTACAAGGCACATGTAATCTCCACAAAGCATTACCCACATGGCATTATCCCTGTGAGTGCTCTGCAGCAGGACACTCCATCTTTGGTGGTTTGATTAGGCTCAGCTTTCCAAATCTGACCAGGAAACATACAGTAGGTGCAAAATTCCAGTTGTTGTAGAATTCCCAAAGAAAGTATTCTCCAAAGCTGTACAAATTCCCTATTCCAACTTATCCTGGATCAGGGAATCTTGAACCATTCAAAGTTAAAAACAATCAAGACAAATTTGTATAGGTCCACATATGCAGGAGGATCCATTCTGAAAATGTAGCATTTTATATAATCACATATGTACAGGGTCTTTTGACAGAATTCTCCCAGGTGCCACAGTACGTGTCTGCTGGGTGCTGCAGGATTGGGATTGAGGCTTCTGTCTACCCATCATCTTCTCTGCAGGATGATCTGTAATAGTCGTCCAATCAGGAGCCCCATCCACAGAAGGAAGGCGGGCTCTTGGTGCATCTGCTGCAGGTTTGCCTGGGCAACTTGACCGTTTCTGCCAGCAAGGCGCTGTGGAGTACACAGCGAAAAGAGCCCTGTTACATACACATACTCCTGTATACATAACCACTAAACATATACACAAACATACAGGATAAAGCATTCAACATTATTGCCATAACACATGGCGTAAGAGTGCCATTCACCTGACAACCATAATGACCCGTGCTGTGTGTGGAACGCAGACAGCTGAGGTTTGCTGATAATACTGGCTATGGACATGGCTGAATTCAACTGTGGTCAGTGTGCCAGTCCTTTCATGAGGGGTAAATTCTCGTCATCACACACATGCAGCCCTACAAACACAGGAATCAGGCCAACACAACTCGTTCCTGACATCCTGGTCCACTTGAACCCAAACCCTTGGTGCCTCTCCAGGTGTTAGGACCAGTGGGTTCACTCCACACTCAGACAAGAGGCCCAGACAAATACATATAATGTTCTTACATGTGTTTGTGCTCCTGTGATACAGTACCATGACGTGTTTGTGCTCCTGTGATACAGTACCATGACGTGTTTGTGCTCCTGTGATACAGTACCTTGATGTGTTTGTGCTCCTGTGATACAGTACCATGATGTGTTTGTATACGAATGAGTTTGGTAATGATGTGTACACAGCATTGAATTATAGAAGCACAATTGAGCATTAAAGTCTGGAACCAACAGGACCCTGAACAGCTTCAACCCCCATGCCACAAAGCTGCTAATTAACCAAATAGCTACACGGACTATCTGCATTGACCCTTTTTGCACTAACTCTTTTGACTCATCACGTATGCTGCTGCCACTGCTTATTATCTATCCTGTTACCTAGTCACTTTACCCCTACCTATATGTACATATCTACCTCAATTAACTCGTACCCAAGCACATGGACTCGGTACTGTTACCTCATGTCTATAGCCAAGTTATCATTACTCATTGTGCATTTATTCCTCGTATTATTATCTTTCAATTATTTTTATATTTTTCTCTCTGCATTGTTGTGAAGGGCCCATAAGTAAGTATTTCACTGTTAGTCTACACCTGTTGTTTACCAAGCATGTGACAAATAAAATGTGATTTTATTTAAATGAGCAACCACGTTAACTGTATTTACCGTCTCAATTGAGGGTTAATGTTCTGCTCTTTAGATCTTTGTGTCAACATTGCTATGTTGGTCAGAGGCCCTGCAAACAACCACACTAGTCTTACAGCCTTGGGCTGAAGAGAACCCTAACATACCAGGTTTACGACATGAGTCATATCTCTTAATGAGCACAACAATGCAGCAGCAGTGTCATAAAGGCCATTCTATTAGGGCAGCTACTTCAGCTTCAATGGAAAGGGCACTTCATGAACTAAACACAAATAGGGACATTTTTACTGTGAGGTGAATGGAGATTAGGGAAGAGATTGAGCCATTCTATTAGGTCTTCAGTGGTGCACTTGGACATGGCCAGGTCATGGTATCCTAATAATGAGGGATGGATGGACTACTTCTCTCACAGACAATTACCTCTGCAGACTTGGCATAGTGGAGGTGAAAACAGGTGGCTGTCTTGGCCAGCCCGGCACTTTGGCCTGAGGCCACTAGTTTGGCAGGGCTTTTGCGATAAGCGCTGAGCATTTCCCCTGTGGCCCTTTGGCAGAGGGGACGGAGGAAGCGTGATTCATTTTACAAGTATAAAATGAAGAGAAAAAAAGTATACTTTTCCCTTAGTGCTTCGAGGTGAAAAAAACAACTGTTTCTTACAGGAACTGTGCTGAAGTATGACTTGGGCATCGCTCCATTAGTGAATCACTGCAGGTGTGTGGATTCAGAGCAGCTTGGCAGGTAACCATACAGTGCAGACATTGTAAACCAGCCCTCTGCCTCAGGTATTCTGCTCTCAACAAAAGGATTTTAGGAACAAATGCAAGAGGACTATCATTGCTTGGTTTTACGCTAAATGAGTCGTGCCAAGAACCACAGAAACCTGGAGTGACTGTGAATAGTGTCTGAGGAAACAGGTGATGAGGAAGTAAACTTAAATTGAGGTGCATTAACTCCTCTGTGAGATAGACTTAGAGCAGGACTGGCAACCTTGTAAAACCCCATTCTCATTCAGGCCAAACATGATGAGTTCATTAGAGAATTGACAGATCGAAGGTTTGGCTAGATGTAAATTATGGTTCTGAAAGCCTTAACAATAACTTAAAACAAGCTGTTGAAAGGTTATTTGATTAGAACATATCCTCATTCGAAGTTTAGGACCATTTAACAATGTGTGAAACAAATACTATATGTTCCTATGGTAAAGAGATTTTAATGGAATGAGATGGAAAGAGGAATGACTTATATACTTACTGTAAGCTCTACAAATGAAACACATGCTGCCATTCCAGGCAGTGGTTTCAACACAGTGTAAACACATAGACTTGTATCCTGAGATTTGGCCATTGAGGCTGAGGGTAAAACCTCTCTGGTGTGTATTATAGTATACATGTTGCATTTTGTATGGCATTATATAGTACACACAGTATGTAATCACACGCCACTTCACACCCAGATGCATGCAACATGAGAGGGTGGCATAAGGCAAATCAACAGGTGAATGATCCCTTTAATAATATGTTATTAGCTGGGGGGGGGGGGGGGGGGGGGTGAACAGTAGAAAACATATTCCAATATTACTTTCAAAGACGTTCAGCTATTTCACACATAGCTGAAATGGAGTTAGTGTGTATTGTACTTGTTAGTTTCCTTAAACTGGGATCAATTTCTCTTTCCCTTTAAGAATTATGTTTTTGTTTCATTAAAAGTTGGATCAATTTCTCTTTCCCTTTAAGAATAATGTGAATACCCAAATTCACGAAATACACACACTGAACGTTTTACACCCATAACCAGCAAATTGGTACAATGTTGCAAACAATGAACACTTAAACCATGTCTCAAGTATAATGGATCAGGGCGTGAGTATTCAGCTGTTTCTGTGCCCAAAATGTGTTGTGGCATGCCGGCATCACACACAGACTGACTAATCTCTCTCTGACAATTGATCTGGGGTGAGAGAACGCAGAGTACAGCGCCACATGCAAGCAAAACCAAGAAGCCATGACTTACAAGACCAGAAGAACACTGAAAAACTATTCGACCAAATTGGGAGAGCAAACAGAATTTGGAATAGACAACATGAAATTAAAGTGACTCGTTATTACGTTCGCAGATGTCTGCCTGCAATTGCTGCCTGAGGAAAAACAAAGTTGTCACTGAAACATTCAATGCTACTCAGCTTGTGCTTTTATTTGATCAAAACAAGGTATTACACAGCTGCTTAAAATAGTTTCCAAACAGACAAACTTCTCTCTCCCTCTTTCTACAAGAGAAAGACTGCTGGTCCTAAGCCAAAATAACCTTGCATCACATATAAGATGGGGTGTCACCACTTTCTAAGGAAAATTACTGTGTAACAAACCCCATTTAAAAACAGAATAGAAACTCAACAAAGAAGTCAGCTGCCATGTAAATGCTCAGATAATTTGGGTGGCAAACTGCAGACATTAGTTCTCTTAGAATACAACATGTTTCTGTGGCCAGACATCTGCTTTGCATTAGCAGGGTGCTTGTCCTTTTGTTCCACTCTACTATCTGCCATATCTGCCACTGGAGAGACGTCTCACCAGATCTGGGCTCAAATAGTACTTGGATTTCTTTCAAATACTTTAGCTGCACTTTATTGAGCAGGCCTGGTGCAATGGAACCAATGGAATAGTCCAAAAAATGCAAACCCTGCACATCTAAATAAAGGTGAAATAAAAAATCTGTCAGTCTGGGAAGGTTCAGTTAAACGCTCAAAGTATCAGAGGAGTGCCCTGAATTAAAAGCCTCCTTTTACAGTCCACAGGACAGAGCACCTTCACATGCAAAGTTAACTTCACAGCATTGCCACCACTAAACACACACACAAGCAACACAGAAACAGATGAACAGAGTATGGAGACACCCAAACCCACAACACACTCAAAGACTTAACAGCGGACCAACTCCACTTAGAAGTTCTTTCCAGTGCCTCTCACAAAGCATGACAACCGCTGGAGCCCTGGGTTCAAACTGACTCTGGGAGAAAGAGCAGGTCCGGAGAGCCAGGCCGGGGATGGACTGAGTGGGTCTCCATGGCGCTGGGTGAATGAGGCCTGTAAAGGCGGACCTGTGGATAATTAGAGACCACAGTGGACTCTCTGAGAGCCTTAACCACAGGGTTGGAATAATGAAGCGGAGCAGTCACGTAGCCCTGCCATGCTGCAACACAACCACTCACTCACTAACCATCTGCCCAGTCACTATAACCTGACCCTTCCTCCTCGGAGCTCTCTAACCCCAAAACTTGATCTTGATTGCGCACTCAGACAGCTAGAGTATTTTCCATAATGGCTATTAGGCAGAGAAGGAGGTGTGTGTGTGTGTGTGTGTGTGTGTGTGTGTGTGTGTGTGTGTGTGTGTGTGTGTGTGTGTGTGTGTGTGTGTGTGTGTGTGTGTGTGTGTGTGTGTGTGTGTGTGTGTGTGTGTGTGTGTGTGTGTGTGTGTGTGTGTAATGTAATAGGTCACTGGTCAGTTGGCGCCAACCCAGGGTTGTGCCGTGGTGGAGATCTTTGTGGGCTATCCTCAGCCTTGTCTCAGGATGGTAAGTTGGTGGTTGAAGATATCCCTCTAGTGGTGTGGGGGCTGTGCTTTGGCAAAGTGGGTGGGGTTATATCCTGCCTGTTTGGCCCGGGGTATCATCGGATGGGGCCACAGTGTCTCCTGACCCCTCCTGTCTCAGCCTCCAGGATTTATGCTGCAGTAGTTTATGTGTCGGGGGGCTAGGGTCAGTCTGTTATATCTGGAGTATTTCTCCTGTCTTATCCGGTGTCCTGTGTAAATTTAAGTATGCTCTCTCTAATTCTCTCTTTCTCTCTCGGAGGACCTGAGCCCTAGGACCATGCCTCAGGACTACCTGGCATGATGACTCCTTGCTGTCCCCAGTCCACCTTTTCCGTGCTGCTGCTCCAGTTTCAACTGTTCTGCCTGCGGCTATGGAACCCTGACCTGTTCACCGGACGTGTTACCTGTCCCAGACCTGCTGTTTTCAACTCTCTAGAGACAGAAGGAGCGGTAGAGATACTCTCAATGATTGGCTACGAAAAGCCAACTGACATTTACTCCTGAGGTGCTGACATGTTCCACCCTCGACAACTACTGTGATTATTATTATTTGACCATGCTGGTCATTTATGAACATTTGAACATCTTGGCCATGTTCTGTTATAATCTCCACCCGGCACAGCCAGAAGAGGACTGGCCACCCCTCATAGCCTGGTTCCTCTCTAGGTTTCTTCCTAGGTTTTGGCCTTTCTAGGGAGTTTTTCCTAGCCACCGTGCTTCTACACCTACATTGCTTGCTGTTTGGGGTTTTAGGCTGGGTTTCTGTACAGCACTTTGATATATCAGCTGATGTAAGAAGGGCTATATAAATAAATTTGATTTGGCCAGTTGCGTGGGTGGCCAGAGGCCATAGAGACAATCCGAAGTGAGGACTGGGAAGTCTGACAAATGACACAGATCTGCAGATCAGCGAACATACTGCGCAGGAGTTTTTTTAAATTCACCTTAGGTGACACCTGAAAACACACAAACGCTTTGTTTACAAGGAAATAACTCACTAGCCAGGAGATACTACCTCTGATCCAGATAAAAGCATTATGACAGTTAATGGCAGTTGAAAACATATACATAAAGCCAGATGAAACACCTGAATTTGTCAGTAACACACAATGTAATAACCTGTATATAGAGTGCCTTCGGAAAATATTCAGACCCCTTGACTTTTCCATATTTTGTACGTTACAGCCGTATTCCAAAATGGATTAAATAAATAAAAATCCTCAGCAATCTACACACAATACCCCATAACAACAAAGTGAAAACAGGTTTTTAGTAAATAAACTGAAATACCTTATTTACATAAGTATTCAGACCCTAAATTGAGGTCAGGTGTATCCTGTTTCCATTGATCATCCTTGATATGTCTCTACAACTTGATTGGAGCCCACCTGTGGTAAATTCAATTGATTGGACATGATTTGGAAAGGCACACACCCGTCTATATAAGGTCCCACAGTTGACAGTGCATGTTAGAGCAAAAAACCAAGCCATGAGGTCGAAGGAATTGTCCGTAGAGCTCCGTGACAGGATTGTGTCAAGGCACAGATCTGGGGAAGGGTACCAAAAAGATTCTGCAGCATTGAAGGTCACCAAGAACACAGTGGCCTCCATCAATCTTAAATTGAAGAAGTTTGGAACCACAAAGACTCTTTCTAGAGCTGGCCACCCGGCCAAACTGAGCAATCAGGGGAGAAGGGCCTTGGTCAGGGACAGAGCTCTAGAGTTCCTCTATGGAGATGGGAGAACCTTCCAGAAGGACAACCATCTCTGCAGCACTCCACCAATCAGGCCTTTATGGTCGAGTGGCCAAAAGGCAACTAAAAGACTCTCCGACCATGGGAAACAAGATTCTCCGGTCTGGGGAAACCAAGATTGAACTCTTGGCATGAATGCCAAGCGTCACGTCAGGAGGAAACCTGGCATCACCATTCCTACGGTGAAAAATGGGGGTGGCAGCATCATGCTGTGGGGATGTTTTTCAGAGGCAGGTACTGGGAGACTTGTCAGGATTGAGGCAAAGATGAATGGAGCAAAGTACAGAGAGATCGTTATGACAACCTACTCCAGAGCACTCAGTACCTCAGACTGGGGCGAAGGTTCACCTTCCAACAGGACAACGACCCTAAGCACACAGCCACGGCAATGCAGGAGTGGCTTCAGGACAAGTCTTTGAATGTCCTTGAGTGGCCCAGCCAGAGCCCAGACCTGAACCCAATCGAAGATCTCTGAAGACCTGAAAATAGTTGTGCAGCAACGCTCCCCATCCATCCTGACAGAGCTTGAGAGGATCTGCAGAGAACAATGGGAGAAAACTCCCCAAATAAAGGTGTGCCAAGCTTGTAGCGTCATACCCAAGAAGACTTGAGGCTATAATCGCTGCCAAAGGTGCTTCAACAAAGTACTGAGTAAAGGGTCTGAATACTTATGTAAATGTGATATTTTAGTTTTAGATTTTTCATAAATTTGCTACAATTTCTAAAAACCTGTTTTTGCTTTGTCATTATGGGGTATTGTGTGTAGATTGATTCAATAGTTTTTTTCCCTCCTCAATTTTAGAATAAGGCTGTAACCTAACAAAATGTGGAAAAAGTCAATGTCTGAATACTTTGCGAAGGCAGTGCAGTTATTTAATATACATTTGAGACAGATAGGAGACATACAGTATGTGACCCGTTTCAGGAAACTAGGCCTATGCCGCGGGTCACTACTTCACAGGAGAGCTATTTGAACGTACAAAAAATGTATTTAATCAAAATGCGTTTTTTGGCAGAAATACCTTCTCGAGCAAGTGAACTTTCAAGTGTCTTAATATCAAACTTGTATGCCATCTGTAAATATGTATACAATTGTTAAATTATGAGCTTAGTTGGTTTAGCCACAGAAAAAGTCAGCAACCTTCCCGCTAGCCATGATTGGCTGAGATAATGAGTGGGCTGGACATGCCTAGAGATGAATTTGGATTGGTCTGCCATATAGAGAGCTTCTGTCTATTTGAGCTGGTCAGTATGTGTAGGTAATCCTGTCTAACGCTGCTTTAAAAAAAATATATTGCGTAGTAAAATTGCATTAGCAGAATTCGAGTATGATAGCTAAGGTGATGGAGAAAACACCTGTCTCCGGATTACATCTTCAAACTAAGGGCAACCATGGCATCCGTGACATCTATGATGTCTACGGGTAAGATAGTCTAGCTAGCTACATTTTCAGATATAACATACTTCTAATTTTGACATAAAGAATTTTCATTTCAAGTTAAAGTGTACTGTTAGCTAACAATGAACCTGGTTGGTTAGCTACCTGCAGATTCATGCAGGTTAGTAACGTCATGAGTTGGGATTATGGTTTATTGTTTAGCAAGCTAGCTAGCTACATGTCTTAACAAAATACTCCACTATGTAAGTATACATTTCAATAGAATGTCATTGCAAGAACTGTTGATAGATGCAACGTTATCTGGTAAATTCGCTCTGGCTATCTACTCCGATTTCAGACCACAGTTAAGATAGTCTAGCGGGCCACATTTTCAGATATTACACATTTCTAATTTTGACATAGTGTTTTCATTTCAAGTTAAAGTGTACTGTTAGCTAGCTAGCTAACGTTACGTATATGATCTTATTATTCATACCTCAGAATATTTTGGGGGGCTAGTTATAACCTAATGTTAGCTAGCTAACATTGAACCTGGTTGGTTAGTTACCTGCAGATTCATGCAGGGTAGTAACGTTATGAGTTGGGATTATGGTTCATTGTTTAGTTAGCTAGCTAGCTACATGTCTTAACAAAAGACTCCACTATGCAAGTAACCATTTCGAATGCGTTCATAAATTCAGTCTGGCCATCTACACTCTTGTCTGAGTGTGCCAGAGCGCAGAATAACTGATGAATTACCAAACGCTCAAAACCCATTGAATATTGCCTGTGTCAGTAAACATCTGCAAAAAAGCGTAATTCAATCGTTGCCAGTAGCACAGTTACAGTCACCAACGCTCTGGATAACATGAAAACAGCCTAACCAGCTATGCTAGGGCGAGTACAATGGTCAGAGTTTGGGTGGGGGCTAAAGCTTAAGAGGGTGTGAACGATGCTGAATGGGTGTAGAAAAAGAAGAGCTCTCCAGTAGATAACAAAATATTCTAACACCATTTTCTCTAAAGTGAGGTTTCAAGTTCATCAACTTTCAAAGCAGAATTACTTTCCCATTGTACCTCAAATGCAGTGTATGAAATACCATTTTGTAGCTCTGTGTCTCTGCTTTTATCCAATGTAAAAAACACAATTTCAAATTTTGCTACATAAGACCGAATCAAGGCGGTCGGTCACATATGAGACAGCTCTAGATTCTAGACAGAGACAGTCTTGCAGAATTCCTCACTCTGATGTCAACCAAACACCTGAGACCAAAACACGGAACATAGAACACAACATGTTCTGCTTTTTATTGGGCTCATTGTTCTCAAAATACATACACCTCCCTCTAGCCAATATAGTACCACACACACACAAACAAGCCCTGTTCTGTTCTACAATGTGTGTTAAGTCTGAATCACAGCCTCATTTGTTGAAAGGTGTATAAATATTTATTTCTACTCAGACATTGAGGCCATTAGTAACACAACATTTACCTCACGGCAATTCCTCACACACTCATTTGAAAGAAAAGTATGTGTCTCCAGTGAATCTTTTTGGTTATACAGACAAACTGTCCGCCTTTATGGGTACCAGGCAGTGACTCTTGGGGATGGTGATGAAGAAAACACATCATAACATTCTTCAGATGCAAGATACACAATGTCCACGACAAGAAAATCCCGGTGTTATGAGCTGGCAAGAAAAACGTATTTAATTTCAGCCAATTCAAGTCTGCTCAGATGGAGAGTGACAAGAAAGGAATATGGGAGAAAACTCTCCATAGAGTGTAAACAAAATATTTTCTCCAAAAATGAACACAACAAGCCTTGAGTATTAGTGTTCAAGTGTAAGAGTTACAAAATGAACCAGGAAAACTATAACCCGGGGTAAGATGAATCCCCAACTCACAGATATTGTTTAAGGTACAAAAACATGACATTATACTGTAGATGAACAGCTGGCTGATTAAACGCCATGCCCACATACAAGCTACTGTACAATGTTGCAATAGCAGGTGCACAGATTTCCCTTTATCTTGCCTTCTGCACTATGCACCACAATTTCAATGTGGCTATTGGATCTGTCCTGTACCTATTATAAATAATGTTATAAAACCAGAGAGCCCTCGGTACATAAGAAATGACAGCACAGAACGCGTCTATGCTAGGTCAAGGTCACAAAGAAAGTATGGAAGCGTGAAATAATTTAGAATGGCACATGTTGAGCTGAGCACCTTATCAGCTCCATTTGATACAGTGCCGTCCTTGATATGGTTTGTAAATAAGGTGATGCAACCTCCAGAAATGTGCTGTGCAAGTAGCAAGAGAAGAAGAAAAACATATGGCAGCACAGGCATGTTGTTCACCAGTGCTGCCATGATTTTGGCAGCAGCTCTGAGAGAACACTTCAATTATTGACACTATCTAATGGGAAGATTAACTTTCCCCTGCCCTGCAGTGACACCTGTGATTGTCAAGACCCTGATATAATAATTGTTGCAGTGCCTATGTAGCATATTTGTACCCCCTGGATATTGAAGCTACCCATTCCCTGAAGAGGGTCCTTTGATTAAATGCTAACACCCCCAAAATGATGCATCTTCTGGATATAAGGGGCATTATCATCCTCATCATCACTTATATGTGGCTCCTCCAACCCTGCATGTGTATATACAGTAGTAGGTTACAAGACTCAGTGCTGGTGTGGTGTACCTACTCACCCCATGTATGAAGAGGTCGTTAAACTCATCTCCAATGCGCTGAAGCTCCTGACCGATCAGTGTCTCTGGCCACATGTCCCCTGCAGTTGGCGGTGGCCGTGGTCTATAGGGGTGGAGGGGGTTGGGCCACGCGTCTGGAGGACAAAGAGCAAATGGCTGTCAGAACTCATTAGAACACAATCTAGTAACAAAGACCAAGCTACAGCATTACTAAGAAAAGGCCAGTATGACACTTTGCAGACATGCCAAGTGGTTCCTATAGTGTGGTTAAGTTGTCAATATGAATGTGTTCTGATCTCTGTCTATGACTCACAGGTGTCATGAAACATATGTGTAATATTTCTCATATCCCTCACGGGCCCTGTAATATCAGTGGAACCATATGTTAATGTGGAAACACTTTACTGCAAGTGGCCTGGTATAATGTTGTTAAATCACTGTCATAAAAGAGACATAACAATAACACAGCACAGTGACAATTCATGACATGCATCATGCATCACCACAACATTTCCAAGATAAGTGTAGGACTGGTATTATGAAATGTGGCATTCTGTTATATTATGACAACCTTATGACTGAGTTATAAAGGATATTTGTTAAGAATCCTCAAGTAAAGTTGTCAAAATCAAAATGCCATTTAAGTCACCAAAGGCATTATGCCCTGAGAAGATATAAAACCACAGCTGTGGTGTTCTACATGTGCGTTAGGATCACTCATATCTAATAGTCAGAAAATAATTCCTCCACAGCATCTGTCTCCCTCAGGCAAGAACAGACATACGGTAGAACTAAAACTGGAGAACATTTGTTATTCTCCACAAACATACTATTCAGACTTTATCTAAATAAAATTGATTTGAGTTGGAGCCAGTTCACTGACTTCCAAGATCAGAGATAGAACAGTTGTTGTTCTCAACCCCATTAAGAGTAGCCTCTGGGATTAGAGATGTGGTGAAACACTACAGATAGAGATTTATCTGTCCTTATATCAGCCGGCTCCTAAGGAGAATGAACAGAGATGAATCCCTGTCTGCTGTTGACAAAAGACACAGAGGTCTATTTTGACTGGCCTATACTCAAACTCGCTACATGTTGCCTTTGCAACACTGAGCGCAAATAAAAGGACACAAGTGAATCAGGCTGCTCAATCACATCTATTATGCACTGTGCCTGTTTGTCCCTGTGTATTTCCTTTAGCTTGTCTTCTATGGCCACTAGTTTTGTCAGGGAATGTTATTGAGGTTGAGTGTAAATATGTGTGCACGCACAGGTGCCTTTAACACACATATGCACGCGCATGTTTTTCTATGACGTGCACACACACACACCCTGTCTGAGCCCAGGTGGATCCTTGGTGGCTTATGACACAACTCAGTAAACAGAGGGCAGATACTGTTCTTTAGAAACTTCCTGCTGAGGTTGAATCCAACTGTTGGCTCATGGTCACGTAACTCTGTTGGCTGGACAGATGCAGATATGGTAAAGACTACGATATTGAAGTAAATATAACAATAGACATTACAAACCGCCCAAGGAACAATAGCATGCAATAAACCAAGACACATCTGTGCGTATTAGTCCCCCCCCCCCCCCCCCCCCATATCAGTGAACACGCTACAAAACCAATGGTCCTTAATATGTTGGAATAGACAGAGAATGTCGTCAACTGGTGTGGGTTAAGAGTTCAAAACAAAGAGCACCTTCCGAATGACACAGGGGCGTGGCACATATCATTATTTGCGCGTCAAGGATTTATCATATACGCCATGCCATGCAGCTGCCCAGCGCGGGCTGGATAGTGAGTAACAACATTTATTTGTGCGACACAAGCAAGGGTGTGCCTTACCATAATCTCGATTGGTCTCCTGTGCTTGAGACATGCGCTGCAGTGCGTGAGTCATGACTTGGCTAGATGGGCTCGGAGTCTGTGTCGACTTATCTTTCAATAGCGGGGAGCTTGGAATAGAATCGCTGTCGAACGAAAAATATCCACTGGATGACCTGGACAGTGTTCTGAACAACGGCGACCTCGACTGGTAACCAAGCAGACTATTCGGCATCATTATTCCTCCCCGTGACTGCTGCTCCCCTTCGCTGAACTGGGGGTTGTCAGTCGGTTCGGCACCGGAGGCTGCTCCGCCACCGGGATTCAATTCTCCGTATTTCCCTCTCTCAATTAGGATGGTCGAGCCATTGGACTGATTTTGTTGTCTGTAGGATAGATCAAGTATCAGAGTTAGGCTATTTTTATTATTTTGTCGGTGCAATGTCATTATTTGTTGGAGATTTGATATTGTGGACTCAAAGTCTAAACAGTCATACTTTATAGAATGTGTAGGCTAATAAAACAGAGCGCGCATGACTAAATATCCCGCCCGGTCGAGTCAAATTGTTGACTCGGCTGTTACTTCTTCCTCTGCACATAGGCCTATATCCATTATTATGTTTGGACATAAGTGCTGATTCCACCATTTTTAGCAGGGGGAAACAGTTGGAATGAAGTTACGAGCCGTAGTAACTGCGTCACAACCCCATCTCCAAGCCAAGTTAACTTCTATCTGAAATGAAAGTTGTGAATATCATATTGTGCATCCCCAAGACAAATGTAGTTATAGTCATGTTTTCGAAATTAATCTGATCGTTACTTGGGAAAATGTATCGCATACTCGAATTGGTTCCAAATTACGCATGGAGGATCGCAGGCAGCGTACACTCTTTCTCTATTAGGCCTATAGTCTACCTGTCGGCTTTATAATACTATAATACTCATAATACTTTCAGTAGCCTATTATATCATAAATACTTACTCATATCAAATAAATTCAGAGTTAAATCGAAAGCCATATTTAAGAGACAACGAAAACGCAGTCAAACCGACGAACAATAGAGTCACGCAGTTTGTTGCTTGAGTGTCGGCAGACTCCGCACACATTCTACCAACATGTGTTGAAAGCAGACCTGATTGGATTAACGCCTCTGTGACTGACGGGCGAAAAAACGGCATTCAAAATCATAGGCTAGCGGCCAACTGGTCCACTATCGCCACCCTCAGGTTGCAGTAGTAGCCTATCTCTTTTTACTTTGTCTTGAAATTGGAAACACAATTCGGCCCCTCGCCTTCACTGAATCACCCGAAAACAGGAGCCCCATTGTCGTGCAACTTCAACAGGTAGCACATTAACTGCTGGGTTGACTGAGAAGAGCGAAGATAGGTTAATGTGGAAAACAAAAGGAAACAAAACAATCAAGTGCCTGCTTTTCTCTCATTCCTATCCCCAAAAAACTGCCCTATAGGCATATTATAGACAACATCGCATTGAGACCAACAGGGCTACATACACAACATAGACTAAATCCAGGCAGTCGTGGGAAAAAAACGCCTATATATATGTGGTATTTTTATTATATTCAATACCAATCCCACTAGGCACAGACTTCAATTCAACGTATATTCCACGTTGGTTCACTGTCATGTCATTGAAATGATGTGGAAATAACGTTGTTCCAACCAGTGTGTGCCCAGTGAGAATGCGTAGGCTAGTGTTTCAAGCTTTTCTATGATGGAAATAATGGGCTACTAAAGATAATCAGGAACGACGGACATCTGTTAAAACATAATTCTCCCACGCTAAACCGTTGTGCAGACACCGGAGGGACTTAATCAAAACAAGAACTTTCTCCAATTAATGTTACATCGCGCGCGTCGTGAGCTGAATACAACACTTTTGTTTCATTACGTAAACACATGAATAGCCTATTTGATATGGTAGCCTTACAAAATAAATGCATTTAGACCAGACAGCATAATGATCTAAAAACGAGTAATTAGGCCTATGGGGCTATGTTGGGTAGTGAAGTCCAAAGTTGGGAGAGCGGCGGTGCGATTTTCTGTTATATTGTGTATTCTTAGTCTTCTGAAATTATAGCTATCAAAAACATCACAGCATGCTATTTCCTTATGTTTATTTTGCACTCACCTGGACGAATAGGACATGTCCTAAACCCCTTCAGTAGCGCGACATAACAGTTGTTAATAACGGTAAAATATCTGAATATCCGCTTTTGAACTTCTTACATACGCGTAAAACGCAAAAGTTTAGAGCCCAATGCCTTTTCAATCAGAAAACTACGATGTCAACATCGAAAGAATAGTGGTTCCGCCTTGTAAAAACAGATCCCCTACAAAATATACGTTGCTTGAAGGAGGGGAAAAGCGTTCGACTCTTTTGTCTCCGGTGTGGATATCTCAGCTCAGCTGAGAATACTTCCTTGCTGTAGCAGTTCACTCGCGATTGATATAAAAAGTTGAAGCGTCTGGTCTGACTCGAGAGTGGGATGACGCCTGTATGCCATCCTCCGCCTCTGACCCGCCTACTCTTTCACTGGGTGGGATCTAAGCCTCGTTTCAAAGCATCCCTTCAAGTGTCCAGATAAACCTCTCTCTCCCCCCTCTCTCTTTAGGCGAACCGTTTACAATACTGACATCAGCCTACCAAATTCAGAGGGGCAACTTCAGCTATCCAATACCTAGCAACATTTCAGTTGTGTCAGAGAAATTATGAGGAGGATATTTTTCTATTAAAATAACAACCTCCATTAGCTGATAATACATTTCAGTTAAACATTGTTTTATAGATTATCTAATTTAAGAAGAATTGGCTTTTTCTAGAGTAATTTAGTACACATATTTGAGCCCCTAAAATAGTTATTGCATTGGTTCATCACGTGTTTGCCCACACATTCTCAGTTAGAAGAAAGGCTATATCAAAAGACAGTGTTAAAAAGTCAGCTGCACCTTCTCACAATCATCCATGTGTTGATCATTTGCACAATATAACACTATTATATAAATGGTTCGCAACCAATTAAAACACAGCATGGCATTTATCTTTGTGAATAATGTATGAGCAGACAACTTTAACTTCTCCTTGGTTCAACTGTTGACTGCAAGTCTATCACACAATTATAAAGGGAAAACATGAACGAAACAAGATACACTATACAGTACATTTATTAAGGGCATTGATAATTGATTGTCAGATTATGACAAAGATACAGTACACAATGGATTTCACTGTCATGGAAAAGTTTAAGTTTCTATGCAAGATCAAACAATGTTTGTTTATTAAGAGTCGATCGACATTATAGGCCTACATGTAATGCAGACATCTGATCAGTGAATTGAGGGATATAAAGTACTACATTTCCCACATGTATTCTGTCACAAACCATTTTCTATGACTTTGCTCATATTAATAAAATATATTCTAAACATATCTTGTGTGTTTACAATTTTTGTATCTCGCTGAATCAAAAAGCTGCCATAATGACCTATTCGGTCTTGATGAGAGAAAGTGGCTGGCAGAGAGATTCACAGTAAAAGTGTCCACCCCCACTGGGCAGAGACGTCAATTCAATGTCTATTCCACGTTGGTTCAACGTAATGTTAGTGAAATTACGTGTAAGCCTCTTTGATTCAACCAGTGTGTGCCCAGTGGGTCTCTGTATATACTGGGGATTGTATTTGTTGGGTGATTGCACATAGCTCACTGGTCCACTTTGTGAAGCTACCTCATGCTGTTAGCAGTGCAGTCCATGTGTCTACTGAGACATATGGCTTCCATACACCTATGGTCTGGTGCACTGTCTCAGGCCAAGGCTAGGTCTCAGCTCATGAGGGAAACTAGTAACAAATGTTACATTACATTAGTCTTAAGACTTGTTGTTAAAATGTAGTTCTGTTCCACTACTATCATGAATACATTTAATTTCAGAGCTTTTTTTGTACAAACAAAATTAGCATATTCATTAAGCAACACTGAGTGTAGACAACAACTGGGCCTGTAGTCTGCAAACCTGGTACAGATTAGGCAAAATACCATGGGCTCTGTTCTAATATCCACACTACGCGACTTAGAGTTCATACCCAATATGTTGCATTATTCTTAGATGTATGCTAGTATGGACATTGGAACATAGCTCATGGCTTTTCACTGAGAACTATGTGATGAGTCAAGCAGTGAGCTGGTGTGAGCTAATACTCTGAGATCGGCCCCAGCATACTGCATAGTGGGGCTCACAAAATGGAGGCTCTGATGGGGTACTCTGGTGGGGAATAGAAGGCCCACTCTGCCCGAGGGTTGGCCACCCCAACAATGGGGACCTAGATGCAATGGGGACCTGGGGCTTCCGAGTGGCGTAGCGGCGGTCTAAGGCACTGCATCTCAGTGCTAGAGGCGTCACTACAGACACTCTGGTTCGAATCCAGGCTGTATCGCAACTGGCTGTGATTGGGAGTCCCATAGGGTGGCGCACAATTGGCCCAGCTTTGTCTGAGTTTGGCTGGTGTAGGCCGTCATTGTAAATACGAGTTTGTTCTTAACTGACTTGCCAAGTTAAATGAAGGTTAAACAAAAAATGTATTAAAAAAAGATGCAGCAGGAGGGAACATTGAAGTCAGACACAATTTTCAGGGCCTCATAACCTTCACTGATCTACACAGCTGCAACAGCTGGAGGACAAACACAACAGGAGTCAGAGACATAACATTTGCATAAATCAATGAAATCAATGAATGAGAATGTGAGGAAATGGTAATGGAGATACTGGTCTGAATAGCCCTGTAAGTGAGTCAATGGCTGATTTTTAGTTTTTTTATAACGGAGGTTATGTCTTGAAATGTTTAACATTGTAGGACAGGGTATAGAAAAAGATAGCATTAATCTGATCTGATTTGTGATGACCTTCAAGTCAAAGTTCCGTACAATCTTCTAATTTTCACAACAGTCCCCAGCAAGAGAATGATTCAGCATCTTGAGTAAACAGCATTGGCCATCATGAATAAGCGGTACATTCATATACAGACAACTCTGGGCAGACAGATGGCAGGTGTTTTATTGCACTGAGGATCTACAGCAAGTGTTCCAGGAGCAGCAGACAAAGTCCAGACTGACTTAAGGAGCCACAGTGGCAAGAAAAAGTATGTGAACCCTTTGGAATTACCTAGATTTCTGAATAAATTGGTCATAAAATTTGATCTGATCTTCATCCAAGTCACAACAATAGTCAAACATAGTGTGCTTAAACTAATAACACAGAAATTATTGTATTTTTCTTGTCTATATTGAATACATAATTTAAAATTCACAGTGTAGGTTGGAAAAAGTATGTGAACCCCTAGGCTAATGACTTCTCCAAAAGATAATTGGAGTCAGGAGTCAGCTAACCTGGAGTCCAATCAATGAGACGAGATTGGAGATGTTGGTTAGAGCTACCTTGCCCTATAAATAACACTCACAAAATTTGGGCTTGCTATTCACAAGAAGCATTGCCTGATGTGAACCATGCCTCGAACAAAAGAGATCTCAGAAGACATAAGATTAAGAATTGTTGACTTGCATAAAGCTGGAAAGGGTTACAAAAGTATCTCTAAAAGCATTGATGTTCATCAGTCCACGGTAAGACAAATTGTCTATAACTTGAGAAAGTTCAGCACTGTTGCTACCTTCCCTAGGAGTGGCCATCTTGCAAAGATGACTGCAAGAGCACAGTGCAGAATGCTCAATGAGGTTAAGAAGAATCCTAGAGTGTCAGCTAAAGACATACAGAAATCTATGGAACGTGCTAACATCTCTTGACGAGTCTACGATACGTAAAACACTAAACAAGAATGATGTTCATGGGAGGACACCACGGAAGAAGCCACTGCTGTCTAAAAAAAACATGGCTGCAAGTCTGAAGTTTGCAAAAGGGCACCTGGATGTTCCACAGTGCTACTGGTAAAATATTCTGTCGACAGATTAAACAACAGTTGAGTTATTTGGAAGGAACACACAACACTATGTGTGGAGGGAAAAAGGCACAGCACACCAATATCAAAACTTCATCCCAACTGTAAAGTATGGTGGAGGGAGCATCATGGTTTGGAGCTGCTTTGCTGCCTCAGGGCCTGGACACCTTGCTATCATTGATGGAAAAATGAATTCCCAAGTTTATCAAGACATTTTGCTGGAGAATGTTAGGCTATCTGTCCACCAATTGAAGTTCAACAGAAGTTGGGTGACGCAACAGGACAACGACCCAAAACGCAGAAGTAAATCAACAACAGAATGGCTTCAACAGAAGAAAATACGCCTTCTGGAGTGGCCCAGCCAGAGTCCTTACCTCAACCCAATTGAGATGCTGTGGCATGACCTCAAGAGAGCAGTTCACACCAGACATCGTAAGAATACTGCTGAACTGAAACGGTTTTGTAAAGAGTAACGGTCCAAATTTCCTCCTGACCGTTGTGCAGGTCTGATCCGCAACTACAGAAAACATTTAGTTGAGCTTATTGTTGCCAAAGAAGGGTCAACCAGTTATTGAATCCAGTGGTTCACTGTGAATGTTTACACGGTGCGTTCAATAAAGACATAACTTAATTGTTAATTGTTAATTGTTGAGTTATTAGTTCAAGCAGACTGTTTGTCTATTGTTGTGACCTAGATGAAGATCAGATCAAATTTTACAACCAATTTATGCAGAAATCCATCTATTTCCAAAGGGTTCACGTACTTTTTCTTGCCACTGTATATACCAGAGCCCATTATCCAGTACAAAAGTACTCGTTATATTTTGAATGCTTAGCAGGACTGGAAAATGGTCCAATTCGAACACTTCTCAAGAGAACATCCCTGGTCATCCATACTGCCTCTGATATGGCAGACTCACTAAATACAAATGCTTCTTTAGTAAATTATGTCTCAGTGTTTGTCACATTCCTGACCTGTTTTCCTTGTTTTTGTATGTGTTTAGTTGGTCAGGGCGTGAGTTGGGGTGGGCATTCTATGTTATATGTTTCTATGTTGGGTTAAATGTGTTGCCTGATATGGTTCTCAATTAGAGGCAGGTGTTTGACGTTTCCTCTGATTGAGAACCATATTAAGGTAGGCTGTTCTCACTGTTTGTTTGTGGGTGAGTGTTCCTGTGTCTATGTCTATGTTGCATGTGTGCATGTAGGTTTGTAGCTTCACGGTCGTTTGTTGTTTTGTATTAGTTTGTAAGAGTGTTTGTTTCGTCTTCGTTATAATTAAAGAAGATGTATTCGTATCACGCTGCGCCTTGGTCCTCTCTTCGACATAAAGACGATCGTGACAGAATTACCCACCTGTCGAGGACCAAGCGGCGTGGGAGAGAGCAACAGCGATCGCAGGATTTCCGGACATGGGAGGAAATATTGGACGGTAAAGGTCCATGGGCACAGCCAGGAGAATATCGCTGCCCCAAAGCTGAGCTGGAGACAGCGAAAGCAGAGAGGCGACGTTTTGAGGAGCTAGCTCGGAAGCAGGAGAAGGATCTGGGCTACACTACGTGGGAGGAGATCGACAGGTGGGCGATCGACCCAAGGAGAGTGCCGGAGCCCGCCTGGGATTCTCTGGCGCAGTGTGAGGAGGGATACCGGCGAATGGAGGCAGCACGACGACGCGGTAGGAAGCCTGTTAGTCAAGCCCAAAAATGTATTGGGGGGGGCTAAAGGGTAGTGTGGCGAAGTCAGGTAGGAGACCTGTGCCAACTTCCCGATCTTACCGTGGAGAGCGAGAGTACGGGCAGATACCGTGTTATGCGGTAGAGCGCACGGTGTCTCCTGTACGTGTGCATAGCCCGGTGCGGGTTATTCCACCTCCCCCGCACTGGCAGGGCTAGATTGAGTATTGAGCCGGATGTCATGAAGCCGGCCCAACGCATCTGGCCACCAGTGAGTCTCCTCGGGCCGGCATACATGGCACCAGCCTTACGCATGGTGTCCCCGGTTCGCCTACATAGCCCAGTGCGGGTTATTCCACCTCCCCGCACTGGTCGGGCTACGGGGAGCATACAACCAGGTAAGGTTGGGCAGGCTCAGTGCTCAAGGGAGCCACTACGCCTGCATGTTCCGGTATATCCGGCGCCACCTCCCCGCCCCAGCCCAGTACCACCAGTGCTTACACCACGCACCAGGCTTCCTGTGCGTCTCCAGAGCCCTGTTCCTCCTCCACGCGCTAGCCCTATGGTGCGTGTTTTCAGCCCGGTACCACCAGTTCCGGCACCACGTACCAAGCCTCCTGTGCGTCTCCAGAGCCCTGTTCCTCCTCCACGCACTAGCCCTGTGGTGTGTGTCTCCAGCCCAGTACCTCCAGTTCCGGTACCACGCACCAGGCCTCCTGTGCGTCTCCAGAGTCCTGTGCGTCCTGTTGCTGCTCTCCGCACTAGCCTGAAGGTGCGTGTCCTTAGCCCGGTACCTCCAGTTCCGGCACCACGCACCAGGCCTACAGTGCGCCTCAGCCGGCCAGAGTCTGCTGTCTGCCCAGCGGTGCCTGAACTGCCCGTCTGCCCAACGGCGTCTGAACTGCCCGCCTGTACTGAGCTTTTAAAGCCGCCCGTCTGTACTGAGCCTTCAAAGCCGCCCATCTGTCCTGAGCATTCAGAGCCGTCCGCCAGACAGGAGCCACTAGAGCCGTCCGCCAGACAGGAGCCGCTAGAGCCTTACGCCAGACAGGAGCCGCTAGAGCCTTCCGCCAGACAGGAGCAGCCAGAGCCTTCCGCCAGACAGGAGCAGCCAGAGCCTTCCGCCAGACAGGAGCAGCCAGAGCCTTCCGCCGGCCAGGAGCAGCCAGAGCCTTCTGCCGGCCATGAGCAGCCAGAGCCTTCCGCCGGCCATGAGCAGCCAGAGCCGTCAGCCGGCCATGAGCAGCCAGAGCCGTCAGCCGGCCATGAGCAGCCAGAGCCGTCAGCCGGCCATGAGCAGCCAGAGCCGTCAGCCGGCCATGAGCTGCCCCTCAGTCCGGAGCTGCCCCTCAGTCCGGAGCTGCCCCTCAGTCCGGAGCTGCCCCTCAGTCCGGAGCTGCCCCTCAGTCCGGAGCTGCCCCTCAGTCCGGAGCTGCCCCTCAGTCCGGAGCTGCCCCTCAGTCCGGAGCTGCCTCTCATTCCGGTGTTGCCCCTCATTCCGGTGTTGCCCCTTAATCCGGTGCTGCCCCTTAATCCAGTGGGGTTAATTTGGAGGGTGGCCATTTGGAGGAGGCTATGGAAGCGGGGTTTGACTATGGTGGGGTGGGGACCACGTCCGGAGCCGGAGCCGGCACCGTGGACAGATGCCCACCCACACCCTTCCCTAGACTTTAAGTGGTGCTCCCGGAGTTCGCACCTTGAGGGGGGGTTCTGTCACGTTCCTGACCTGTTTTCCTTGTTTTTGTATGTGTTTAGTTGGTCAGGGCGTGAGTTGGGGTGGGCATTCTATGTTATATGTTTCTATGTTGGGTTAAATGTGTTGCCTGATATGGTTCTCAATTAGAGGCAGGTGTTTGACGTTTCCTCTGATTGAGAACCATATTAAGGTAGGCTGTTCTCACTGTTTGTTTGTGATTGTTCCTGTGTCTATGTCTATGTTGCATGTGTGCATGTGTGCATGTAGGTTTGTAGCTTCACGGTCGTTTGTTGTTTTGTATTAGTTTGTAAGAGTGTTTGTTTCGTCTTCGTTATAATTAAAGAAGATGTATTCGTATCACGCTGCGCCTTGGTCCTCTCTTCGACATAAAGACGATCGTGACAGTGTTGGAGTGTGCACCTAGCTATCCGTAAATAAAACAAGAAAATTGTGCTGCCTGGTTTGCTTAATTTAAGAAATTTAAAATGATTTGTACTTTTACTTTTGATACTTAAGTATATTTTAGCAACTATATTTACTTCTGATACTGAAGTATATTTAAAACCAAATACTTTTAGACTTTTACTCAAGTATTTTACTGGGTGACTTTTACTTAAGTCATTTTCTGTTCATGTATCTTAGCTTTCACTCAAGTATGAGATTTGGGTACATTTTCCACCACTGCCATTATCTTTATAGGGCTCAGATTGGAATCAGATTGAACTGCCTAAGAACAAAGTGTATTTGCAAGTTTGGGGGCTTTATGCAAGTTTGTAAAATATTACAATGGAACTTAATAGTGCCGACTGACTTAGTGTTCCTAACTTTAACTGCAATAACAATCGGTCTGACTTTCTTGCTTTGACACACAAAATCTCTTGTTCTAAGAAAATGCTGGAACCAACACCCAATCTGAGATATTGACTGTGCAACTAAACAGGAAGGTAACTACACAGCAACAGGCAAACCTAATTATAGCAATAAACATTGAGATGAGCTATTCTGACAAATTTCAGTTGACCCCAGGTCTCTCTGTCATAGGTGCAGGCAGCCTCCCTCATTAGACGACCAGTTCCCCATGGCTGTTGTGTGGACAGTCATATTAATCATAAACTCAGGAGGGCCTATGATGTAATTGTTCCCAATCAGTAGGAGGGTAAACTTAACAGCCATGGTTTCCATGGGAGAAGAATTACCTGTGGATCATTCAGAAACTCATTAAAACTAATGGGGTGGAGAGGGTGAGTAATGACTGCCAACCCCACAAATCACTGAGACAGTGTGAACAAATACATATTTCTTAAGACTAGAAAAATATGTCATTCCCTTATATGCTGTAATGAATTTATTGAATGTTTTTCAGCTAAATACTTAGTAAGAAATTCAGTTTATGAAGTGAGGCATTATCAAGCATAATTGTTTAAAGAAAGTCTTACATATCAGCTCATAATATGCCTGACTAAATGTATATCCTTAATTCTGAATTCATCATCAATTCAAGTTTATCTAGTAACATATCATTGTTCATGCAGGTCTCCCATTGTGTGGACAATATTAATTTCATTAACTGAGATCTTTCCCTCAGATTCACAGCTTGTGTGGTGCTAAAACCCACTTTAATGCCACCTAGTGGCTCCTAACCAGAAAAGCAATAGCATGTCATTTGACTTCATAATGTCAGCTATGAGGCAATCTAGCTACTGTGCAATCAAAACACTAAAAGTATTTACCTGTCCAACTGGTATTTGTTCCAGTACATTTGTGCTTTTTTATTTCACCCCTGGACAAGGGGAAGTTTATAGAGACTGTGTGGATACTGCACTACAACTTGGATATAATTGAGTTCTTAAAAGTAACTCACTGATTGAAAGAACAAAATAGACCCGGCGTGTGATACAGTGTTCCATTCAAACAATCCTTCAGTGTTTTATTTGTGTAGCCCCATCTTATCTGAGGTCTATCAGGCACTAAATGATGCTTGGGCATGTTTGACCTGGTGTCTGCACCTTTTTAAAGAGCCCTCCGCCCCTATGAAGGTTCTCAGGGTGTCAACCTGTCACTTGTTTTAATCTAATCCCTCTTCACTCCCTCTCTCTCTGAAGCCTCATTCCCCCCTTTCCTCCCTACTTGTCAAAGATGAAAGGAGAGCAGCACCCAGACAGGTGAAAGGAAGAGGAGCGCCAGGTTTAAACAAACAGAGAGAGAAAGAGGAGCCAAAGGAAAGGTCACCGTCGCCACATCGACACAGCAGCAGACTGAGGGAGAAAGTCAGAGATAGAGGGATTGTTATCTGTAATAGACTATGTTCCAGTTAGTGAGCAGTGACTATAAGGTTAAGAATGTGTGTGTGTGTGTTTGGTTTTACTATCCTTGTGGGGACATTTCGTCAGTCCCCACAAGGAAAAATGCTATTTTACGCTTTGGGTTTAGGTTCAAGATTAGGGTTACAGTTAGGGTTAGTATTATGGTTAGAATTAGGGGTTAGGTTTAGGAGTTAGGTTTAGGGGTTTAGGGTTAAAGTTAGGATTAGGTTAAGGGTTAGGGGTTAGGGGTTAAGGAAAATAGGATTTTGAATGGGAATCAATTGTTTGGTCCCCACAATGATAAAACAAAGGTGTGTGTGTGTGTATGTGTCTGTGTACGTGAGTGGGTGTTAGGGGTTATTGACGACTAGCTATTGACAGCTACAGCAGTAGCTGGCAGAGCCCAGGTTCCCATGCAGTGAACCATATCACTCCCCACAGCCCAATATTGACCAGTGTAATAAGAGAGCTCTGTTCACAATGGCACTGTGACTCTGAAGGGCTGGACTCATGTTGAGAAAATGTCATCTATGTGTTACAACTGTGCTTTGTCTCCTCAACAAACAACATAAAAAAGTCCCCCATGTGCCCGCTATATTCCTCAGGGACACACGCCCAATCACACACAGCTTTTCTTAGTGAGCCTTAAGCAAGATCACATGGAGCCACCATGCTAACAAACTGTAAGCAGTATGTAATACAGTATGTAATGTATGTGTAATTAATTTGTGTAATTAAATAACTACAATCACACTAACTCGCAGTCAATTATTTCACATCAACAACAGACATCCTTAGACCATCTTCCTTCATTAACGTTCATTAGACAGTCATTGTAAAGTAGAGGAAGAGGGGGGGTAGATTAGAGATTGTTTTTTAAATGACCTGATCTGTGTCTGTTTATACAATCAATTATACAATCATGCAATCAATTTGATTTTGCTTTTACCAATTTAACTACATAATAACATAATGGTTGATAATACAGGTGAATGCATTATCAGTGTGTGCATGCATTGAGTTACTAAACTTGTTTTGGCTGATTTCATTGTGCTACAGATGAAAAATAAAAAGCAATTTGGGATTTATTTGATTGTACTACTGATCAACATTTGCATAGGGGAAGCAATCTCTTATTTTCTAAAAGTGTACGCTGTCTCATTTAGACCTAATGACGTCATCCACACACAGTGAGAGCATTGAGTGAGAGAGACAGAAGAGGCGTGAGGCAAGGGAGATGAAGTGAATTAATCAAGTTCTTGTCAATGACTATGGTTTTTGGCGACAATCAGTTTTGAAATCAGCATATTTTGCGTTATAGTTTGCATATTATCACAAACAATGTACTAGGATAGTGAACTGATGTTAGCTTCAGCTGTAAGCTAGGACAGTTAGCCTACACAGCTGGATGCTAATGGTATTTTCTTGCATTGTAAAGTGTTCTAGCCTGGAAAATGGACAATGTTTTGCGAACAGTAATTAACATTTGCAACACTTTCACATGCCGTGTTGCATTAACTTCTGTGCAGCATGAGTGGAGAGCTAACATGATCCAGCCCAGACTCCCAGTGAGTGCAATGGTTCTTCTGACAGGCTAGAGCTAGCAATGAGTAAGTGGAGCAGGCACGGTGTGCTCGTGCTATAAGGAGACGTAGACGGACTTAATCCTCTCTCAATCAGTAGATGACGTGAGACACATTTGACACAAGTACCGAAAGTAACAAAACATTTTGTACCAAACAATTTTTAATGTTCTAGTACCAACGTTTCAGTATAGTATACAATACTAAACTTACGTGACCAGTCACATTTTTTTCACTGGAACCCTATCGACCAATAAAAAATTGGTGTCACACTTCAAAGTCAAAGGGTCACAAATGCGAGTGTTTTGGTCGCTGTCGCGAACCCTGCTGTCACTCAAGCAGACTGTTACTATATGGTATCAAAACAAAATACAAAGACCGTCAGGAACCGTCCCAATATTGAACTGACAAGAACAGCAACAGCAAGCAGCAGTGTGTGGGTGTGTGGGCACACATTAAGAGCAGGTGTGTGCATAGAGATCAATCTGGAGAGATGATCATCATGCACCCAGACTAGCGTATAGGAGCCTGTCTCTGTCCAGGCTCACACGGTACAGTCAGGTGGGCAGGGTGATTTGCATGGGCTGTTTCATACTACTGCCTGTGTGGTGATAAGCAAAGACAGTCACTCTTATCTGCTCTGTTTTTTAATGACTCTCACTCTACCTTCAGAGGAACTCACCTTTGAGAGATGAGGAGATGAGGCTTAGATATGCAGGAAATGGAAGGTACAGCAGATCGGCTCATTACATAAAACAATATTTAAATATAGCTTACTTGACATGAGGAGTGTGGGAACCAAGCCTGTGTAAACGTTTGAATACAGCCTTCTACTTCTATTCTGACCTCATTATTTTTCTTGCTACTTACAATCTTCATACCACTTAGTTCTGGGTCTACAAGGGATACCACTATGATCTAGTTAATCACCGTTAAATAACTGTCTCCTCAGATATGACTGTACCCAGTGGGGGGGATCTCAATCAAATCAAATCAAATTGTATTTGTCACATGCGCCGAATACAACAGGTGCAGACCTTACAGTGAAATGCTTACTTACAAGCCCTTAAACCAACAATGCAGTTTTAAGAAAATACCTAAAAAAAGTAAAAGATAAGAATTACAAATAATTCAAGAGCAGCAGTAAATAGCAATAGCGGGGCTATATACAGGGGGTACTGGTACTGAGTCAATGTGCGGGGGCACCGGTGTCGAGGTAATTGAGGTAATATGTAAATTAATGAAGAGTTATTAAAGTGACTATGCATAGATAATAACAGAGAGTAGTAGCAGCGTAGGGGGGGGGGGGGGGCAATGCAAATAGTCTGGATAGCCATTTAATTAGATGTTCAGGAGTCTTATGGCTTGAGGGTAGAAGCTGTTGAGGAGCCTTTTTGTCCTAGACTTGGCGCTCCGGTACCGCTTGCCGTGCGGTAGCAGATAAAACAGTCTATAACTTGGGTGACTGGAGTCTCTGACAATTTTATGGGCTTTCCTCTGACACTGCCTATTATATAGGTCCTGGATGGCAGGAAGCTTGGCCCCAATGATGTACTGGGCCGTTTGCACTACCCTCTGTAGCGCCTTACGGTCAGATGCCGAGCAGTTGCCATACCAGGCGGTGATGCAACCGGTCAGGATGCTTTCGATGGTGCAGCTGTAGAACCTTTTGAGGATCTGGGGACCCATGCTAAATCTTTTCAATCAGGGAACTCCTTCAAGACTGTTGGAAAATAATTCCAGGTGAAGCTGGTTGAGAGAATGCCAGGAGTGTGCAAAGCTGTCATCAAGGCAAAGGGTGGCTACTATGAAGAATATAAAATATAAAATATATTTCACACTTTCTTAGTTACCACATGATTCCATATGTGTTATTTCATAGTTGTGATGTCTTCACTATTATTCTACAATGTAGAAAATAGTAAAAATAAAGAAAAACCCTTGAATGAGGAGCGGTGTCCAAACCTTTGACTTGTACAGTATGCACTGAACTTGTCTGATGCTTTAAGCAGGCTGTTTGATTAAATAATTAAGACACAAAAAATACTCAAGATGGAGCCAGAGATCAAGATAGCCTAACCAGAAGAAGAAAACCTATGCCCGACCCTCCTTCACCCACTGTTGGTAGTCTTCGCAGAATTATTCTTCGGAAGTTGTTGGTAATAGGCTGGCTGCACCAGCGGTCGGCATCCTTTTCCATTTGGAGTGACAATTTATGTAAAAATGGCTACCAGTTATGATGCCTCTGACGAGGAGGAGTAGTAAGGATCGGAGGACCAATGCGCAGCGTGGTACGTGTTCATACTCTTTATTAAAACAATCGAACACTGAAACAAAACAATAAACGACACGTGAAATAACCAACCGAAACAGTTCCGTGTGGAACACACAGACACAGAAAATAAACACCCACGAAACACAGGTGGAAAAAGGCTACCTAAGTATGATTCTCAATCAGAGACAACTAACGACACCTGCCTCTGATTGAGAATGATACCAGGCCAAACGATTGTTGATTTATTTGTATTTTTATATAAATATGTTATTTGGGGTCTCCTTGGGCAGTCTTAATAATTGCTTAATTTTCACGCAAGAAAAACTGGATCTGGGTTTTAAGGGTTAAGATACAGTTTTTAACAGTTTAATATCAGTGTTTCATACTTAATTTGTGCATTATACCTTTGGATTTAACTTTTGATTGCAAGCCTTTCATATTTTTACCTTCATAATTGTTATACCTTTTTAGCATAAACATCATTTGGAATCTGTCCATGTTTTACCATTCAACAATTGAGGAACACGTCTTACAACACCCTGGACATTTGAGTATAATAAATTGACATTTTTGTCATGGAAAGAGCAGGTGTGTTTTGTACACTCAGTGTAGAGCTGCTGCCTAACAAAATCACTATTTTAGTAGTTCTTTAAACTAAATAAGGTATACTTTTATGTCTGCTGAATACCAACTATCAATCACTTAGATCATGTATTTTTATGTAGAGATACCTCGCGAAGCAACTGCTCTCTACTCTATCCCTCTCGATTGCGCATAGTCAGTTCTATCCGGGTACCTTGGGACGTCCCTACCCCATTGAAGTTGAAATTTAAAATGGTTAAGGTAAGGGTTAAGGTTAGGGTTAGTTAAGGGTTATGGTTAAGGTTGAAGGGGAATTTCACCCTGGGGGAATCTTGGCATGTTTTCATCATGTCCGAGGCATTTCTAGGACAGTGAGATGTATTTTATACATAATTGCCTAGGTGGAAGGCAGGTCTGGGCTTTGTGCGTTGAATGATAAACCCTATGACAGCTTCCGGTGTATTGAATGGGGAGGGGGGTGAGATCTGAAAATAAATGTAGGCCTGCTTTGAGGCATTTTGTGAAGGCTCTATGTTATACTGATCGAACTATACTTTTTTGTGTGTGTAGATATGGTTGTCCTTGTTCGATAGAGCCATTGGATGCCAAAAGTTTGGGAACCCATGATCTACTCTAATGGCATCATGCTATCTTAGCATCTCTGTCCCCAAGATGTGTGAACTGGATTGTAGAAATGGCCATAAGCCAAAATATGCATATACAGTATTTATTGCTGTGGTCTACCACAAACTGCTTCGTCTGGCTGTTGGTTTTATTTCTGATTATTTGAAACCCTTTCTGGCATCTGAACTGGTTGTGTTAGGAGAAGTATATCTTGATTGGATTACTCATGCCTAAGATCAGTTTAAAAATATCTGTCTTGCATTCAACTTAACTCAGTTGATAACGAAACCAACTCGGATGAATGTAAAAAACCTAGCAAACTCCTCATTGATTGACTTTATCCTGACAAACCATGCCCATAAGTATTTGGCTAGTGGTGTTGTTGCAGATGATATCAGTGACCACCGCCCTATTGCCTTCATTAGACATTACACATTGAAAAACCCTGACCCTCGTATAATTGTGAAGAGAAATAAATAAATAAAAATCTTGCCCTAGACGTTCCTTCATGATCTACAGTACCAGTCAAAAGTTTAAACACACCTAGTCATTCAAGGGTTTTTCTTTATTTTTAGTATGCTCTACATTGTAGAATAATAGTGAAGACATTATAACTATGAAATAACACATACGGAATCATGTAGTAACCAAAAAAGTGTTAAACAAATCAAAATATATTTTAGATTTTAGGTTCTTCAAAGTAGCCACCCGTTGCCTTGATGACAGCTTTGCACACACTTGGCATTCTTTCAACCAGCTTCATGAGGAATGATTTTCCAACGGTCTTGAAGGAGTTCCCACATATGCTGAGCACTTGTTGGCTACTTTTCCTTCACTCTGCGGTCCAACTCATCCCAAAACATCTCAATTGGATTGAGGTCGGGTGATTGTGGAGGCCAGTTCATATGATGCAGCACTCCATCACTCTCCTTCTTGATCAAATAGCCCTTAAACCTTTTCTCAATAGGGGGGCGCTATTTTCACTTTGTAAAAAATCGTGCCCAAATTAAACTGCCTCGTACTCAATTCTTGCTCGTACAATATGCATATTATTATTACTATTGGATAGAAAACACTCTCTAGTTTCTAAAACCGTTTGAATTATATCTGTGAGTAAAACAGAACTAATTTTGCAGCAAACTTCCTGTCAGGAAGTGAAAAATCTGAAATCGAGGCTCTGTTCCAGGGCCTTCCTATTAATTTGCCAGAAATCTATGGATCTCCATGCACTGCATACGCCTTCCACTAGATGTCAACAGGCAGTGAGAGGTGGAATGGGGTGTCTAGCTTGATCTGAGGCCGAACAAGAGCTTTTGGAATGACGTGTCTGGAATTTTCATTGTCTTGGAAGACGCGAGAAGGAACCCCAGGTTGCGTTCTGAAAAGCTTTCGGTATAGACGTTAGATATCTCTGGCTCTGATTTTATTTGATACATGTGACAAAAACATCATAAAGTAGTTATTTTAAACCGAGTTATATCAGTTTATTGAACGTTTATTGCGATTTTCGGCATTTTCTTTTCTTTGCGTTATGTGAAGTTGGGCACGTTTGCGCCACATGGCTAGCTTTGGTTGCTAATTCGACAGGAGAAGAGGACATTCTACAACCAAACAACGATTATTCTGGACAAATGACAACTTGTACAACATTCTGATGGAAGCTCATCAAAAGTAGGAACCATTTATGATGTTATTTCGTATTTCTGTTGAAAATGTTTAGTCATATTTTCCGCCCTTATTTTGGGCGCTGTCTCGCTATAACGTTAGCTGTATGTCGTACTAAAGTTATTTTAAAAAATCTAACACAGAGGTTGCATTAAGAACTAGTGTATCTTTCATTTGCTGTACAACATGTATTTTTTAGTAAAGTTTATGATGAGTTATTTGATTAGATTAGGTGACTCTCCAAGATTTCTCCGGACAATTTTGTGCATTTTGACTACATATTCACATTGTAAAACCACGATTTGTACCGCTAAATATGCACATTTTCGAACAAAACATATATGTATTGTGAAATATTATGTTAATGGACTGTCATCTGATGAAGTTTGTCAAGGTTAGTGAATACATTTATATCTTTTGCTGTTTTTTTCGCTATCGCTACCTTTGCGGTGAATGAATGTGGTTGTGTGGTTGGCTATTGTAGTAAGCTAATATAATGCTATATTGTGTTTTCGCTGTAAAACACTTAAAAAATCTGAAATATTGTCTGGATTCACAAGATGTTTGTCTTTCATTTGCTGTACACCATGTATTTTTCATAAATGTTTTATGATGAGTATTTAGTTATTTCACGTTACTCTCTGTAGTTATTCTAGCTGCTTTGGTGATATTTGTGATTGTAGCTGCAATGTAAAACTATGATTTATACCTGAAATATGCAAATTTTTCAAACACAACATAGATTTATTGTATAACATGTTATAAGGCTGTCATCTGATGAAGTTGTTTCTTGGTTAGTGACTAATCATATCTTTATTTGGTCGAATTTGTGATAGCTACCTATGCGGTAAAAAAATTGTGAAAATATGAGGTTGAGTCTTTTGCTATCGTGGTTAGCTAATATAAATACATATTGTGTTGTCGCTGTAAAAAATTTTAAAAATCGGAAATGATGGCTGGATTCACAAGATGTGTATCTTTCATTTGGTGTCTTGGACTTGTGATTTCATGATATTTATATGCTAGTATTTACTTGTGGCGCTATGCTAGGCTATGGTGGTTTTTTATTGATGAGGATGCTCCCGGATCCGGGATTGTGACCAAGTAGAAGTTAAACAGCCTGGAGGTGTGTTGGGTCATTATCCTGTAAAAGAACAAATGATAGTCCTACTAAGCGCAAACCAGATGGGATGGCGTATTGCTGCAGAATGCTGTGGTAGCCATGCTGGCTAAGTGTGCCTTGAATTCTAAATGAATCACAGTGTCACCAGCAAAGCACCCCCACACCACCACAACTCCTCCTCCATGCTTCATGGTGGGAACCACACATGCATCCGTTCACCTACTCTGCGTCTCACAAAGACATGGCAGTTTGAACCAAAAATCTCAAATTTGGACTCATGAGACCAAAAGACCGATTTTTCACCGGTCTAATGTCCATTGCTTGTCTTTCTTAGCCCAATCAAGTCTCTTCTTATTATTGATGTCCTTTAGTAGTGATTTCTTTGCAACAATTTGTCTATGAATGTCTGATTTATGCAAGTCTCCTATGAACAGTTGATGTTGAGATATGTCTGTTGAACTCTGTGAAGCATTTATTTGGGCTGCAATTTCTGAGGCTGGTAATTCTAATGAACTTATCCTCTGCAGCAGAGGTAACTTTGGGTCTTCCTTTCCTGTGGCGGTCCTCATGAGATCTAGTTTCATCATAGCGCTTGATGTTTTTTTGCGACTGTACTTCAAGAAACGTTCAAAGTTCTTGAAATTTTCCACATTGACTGACCTTCATGTCTTAAAGTAATGATGGACTGTCGTTTCTCTTTGCTTATTTGAGCTGTTCCTGCCATAATATGGACTTGGTCTTTTACCAAATAGTGCTATCTTCTGTATCTTATGGACTTTTTTGTAAGGGTATTGTCTTTCACTTTTGTCTCACATGATCTATTCACCAAGTCCCACAGTTTGAACTAACCCTACCATCGCTATTTAGACCACATATGTATTTGCCTGTTGTCTTTTATTTGTGGGTTTTCTCTTACACAGTGTAGTGCTGATAGAGTTGAAGAACACCAACTACAGATACACGTGCTTGTTTTTCCCCCCTTTATTTAACTAGGCAAGTCAGTTAAGAACAAATTTTTGTTTTCAATGATGGCCTAGGAACAGTGGGTTAACTGCCTTGTTCATGGGCAGAACGACAGATTTTTACCTTGTCAGCTCGGGGATTCAATCTTGCAACCTTGCGGTTACAAGACCGATGCTCTAACCACTAGGCTACAGGTGACAAACGTATTATTTAACTGTTGTAACATACAGCAGAGAAAATTATATTGTCCCCGTCAGGAGTCCAGGCTTTTGCCATAGATGGTAGAGTTCACGCCTCTGTACCACACAAGCTTTACAGTGGCTTGCGAAAGTATTCACCCCCTTGGCATTTTTCCTATTTTGTTGCCTTACAACCTAGAATTAAAATAGATTTTTTGGGGGGTTTGTATCGTTTGATTTACACAACATGCCTACCACTTTGAAGATGCAAAATATTTTTTATTGTGAAACTAACAAGAAATAAGACAAAAAAAACAGAAAACTTGAGTGTGCATAACTATTCATCTCCCCAAAGTCAATACTTTGTAGAGCCACCTTTTGCAGCAATTATAGCTGCAAGTCTCTTGGGGTATGTCTCTATAAGCTTGGCACATCTAGCCACTGGGATTTTGTCCATTCTTCAAGGCAAAACTGCTCAAGCTCTTTCAAGTTGGATGGGTTCAGCTGGTTTACAGCAATCTTTATGTCATACCACAAATTCTCAATTGAATAGAGGTCTGGGCTTTTACTAGGCCATTCTAAGACATTTAAATGTTTCCCCTTAAACCATTCGAGTGTTGCTTTAGCAGTATGCTTAGAATCATTGTCCTGCTGGAAGGTGAACCTCCATCCCAGTCTCAAATCTCTGGAAGACTGAAACAGGTTTCCCCTCAAGAATTTCCCTGTATTTAGCGCCATCCATCATTCCTGACCAGTTTCCCAGTCCCTGCCGATGAAAAACATCCCCACAGCATGATGCTGCACCACCATGCTTCACTGTGGGGATGGTGATGAGAGGTGTTGGGTTTGCGCCAGAAATAGCAAACTGGTGTTGCAGACTCTGGGGCCTTTCAGAACAGGTGTATATATACTGAGATCATGTGACAGATCATGTGACACTAATTATGTGACTTCTGAAGGTAATTAGTTGCACCAGATCTTATTTAGGGGCTTCATTGCAAAGGGGGTGAATACATACTCACACACCACTTTTCAGTTTTTATTTTTCTGAATCTTTTGAAAAAAGTTATTTTTTCCATTTCACTTCACCAATTTAAACTATTTTGTGTATGTCCATTACATTAAATCCAAATAAAATCAATTTAAATTACAGGTTGTAATGCAACAAAATAGGAAAAACGCCAAGGGGGATAAATACTTTTACATGGCACTGTAGATTGCATTCTGCTAAGGCACTTGTCTCTCTCTATATCGGTCAGCTACATTGGTGAGCAGGATGGGATCCTTTCGATACACCTATGGGGCCTGGGCACACAAATGCTCCTAGATAGAAGGGGGAATACAGAAGCATGTGTTCATGACAGTTCTACAGTTTCCATCAGTCAAATTGCCTGAGCAGACATAGTGTTGAAATATTATTTTTGTGAGAAAATGTGCAAGGAATGAAGGTGCCAATACTGTCACATACAACAAAAAAACAGCTCCTCCCTCAACGGGGATTGATTAACTTCAGTCTTTTCGGCTTTGGCCCACAACCTAATAACACAGCCACTCCACAGATAGAACAATTAGCCAGATATCTCACCGGATGTATAAATGTGAAGCATCCGTTTGGCTACCAAATATGGTGATGAGAGGAAGCCCAGTGGCCGGCAGTGGGAGAAAATGGAGTGAAATGGATTTGGTTCGATGTTTTACTAATTTCCTCCTCAATGAAACATTTGATCTCAGTACAGTTTTCTGTTTCCAAAACTAAAATCTATAACAAACAGAGTGGACTACGTTTTGTAGACTGTATCGTTTGCCTACGTTTCTAAAAAGTGCTTTGTTTTGAAGGAGTATCAGGTTTGAAGGTAAGACCCAGATGCAGACAATGTCGAATTAACAACAGTTTAATAATCCAACAGGGGCAGGCAAAAGACACGTCAAGGGCAGGCAGAGGTCAGTAATCCAGAGGTGGGGCAAAGTTACAGGACGACAGGCAGGCTCAGGGTAGGCAGAGTTGTCAGGCAGGCGGGCTCAGAGTCAGGACAAGCAAGGGTCAAAACCAGGAGGGCAAGAAAAGAGAGACTGTGGAAAGCAGGAGCTGAGACAAAAAAATGCTGTCTGACTTGACAAACAAGATGAACTGGCCCAGACAGACAGATAACACAGATATAAATACCCAGTGGAAAATGGGGAAGATGGGTGACACCTGGAGGGGGGTGGAGACAAGCACAAGGACAGGTGAAACAGATCAGGGTGTGACAAGGAGTGCAAGGGCGAATTGAGTTATTGCACACGTGCACTTCACAGAGTAGGTGTTTCCTAACGGAAATATGCAAACAAATACTACAACGTGCTAATAGGATCTCGCTAGCTCATGCTTGGCTTTGCTCACCTCCTTGCTTGTTGTGCCCACTATGATTAATTTGATTTGCTCCCAATGGAAACGATAGGCTCTGGTCCATCTTGGGTTAGTTATACAAATCTTTGGCAACACAGTCCGTGAAGGGCATGAGGCGTGGCTAATGTTAGCAAGCTTGAGCTAGCTACCAAGCTCAAATCAAATCAAATTGTATTTGTCATATGCGCCGAATACAACAGGTGTAGACCTTGCCGTGAAATGCTTACTGACAAGCAATTAACCAACAATGCGAGTTTTAAGAAAATAGAGGTAAGAAAATGTTGACACAGTAAACAAAAAAAACTCAAATTAAACAATAAAATAATAATAATGAGGCTATATACAGGGGGTATCGGTACTGAATCAATGTGCGGGGATACAGGTTAGTCGAGGTAATTTGTACATGTAGGTATGGGTAAGGTGACTATGCATAGATAATTAACAGCGAGTAGCAGCAGGAAGCTTGGCCCCAGTGATGTACTGGGCTGTACGCCCTACCCTCTGTAGAGCCTTACAGTTGGATGCCGAGCAGTTGCCATACCAGGCAGTGATGCAACCGTTCAGGATGGTGAAGCTGTTGAACGTTTTGAGTATCTGGGAACCCATGCCAAATCTTTTCATTCTCCTGGGGGGGGAAAGGTGTTGTCGTGCTGTCTTCATGACTTTCTTGGTGTTCTTGGTGTGTTTGGACCATGATAGTTTGATGGTGATGTGGACACCAAGGAACTTGAAACTTTCAACCCGCTCCACTACAGCCCCGTCAATGTGAATGGGAGCGTGTTCGGCCCTCCTTTTCCAGTAGTCTACGATCATTTCATTTGTCTTGCTCACGTTGAGGAAGAGGTTGTTGTCCTGGCACCCCACTCTGGTATCGCAACTGTTTGGCATCCGACCGTAAGGCGCTACAGAGGGAAGTGCATACAGCCCAGTACATCACTGGGGCCAAAATTCCTGTGATCCAGGACTTACAGTTGAAGTCGGAAGTTTATATACACTTAGGTTGGAGTCATTAAAACTTGTTTTTCAACCACTCCATGTCACGTTCCTGACCTGTTTTTCCTTTTTCTTGTATTTATTTAGTTGATCAGGGCGTGAGTTGGGGTGGGTTGTCTATGTGTTATTTTCTATGTTGGGATGTTTGTGTTCGGCCGGGTATGATTCTCAGAGACAGCTGTCAATCGTTGTCCCTGATTGAGAATCATACTTAGGCAGCCTGGGTTTCACGTGTGTTTTGTGGGTGTTTGTATCTCGTGTCTATGTTTGTGCCACACGGGACTGTTTTCGGTTTGGTCACGTTTGTTGTTTTTGTATGTGTAAGTGTTCAGTTTTACGTTCATTAAATAATGACTACTTTCCACTCTGCGTGTTGGTCCGTTCCGTCTCGCCTCTCCTCGTCTGAGGAGGAGAACGACTTCGACAGCCGTTACACTCCACAAATGTCTTGAAAACAATTTATAGTTCTGGCAAGTCGGTTAGGACATCTACTTTGCGCTTGACACAAGTCATTTTTCCAACAATTGTTTACAGACAGATTATTTAACTTATAATTCACTATATCACAATTCCAGTGGGTCAGAAGTTTACATACACTAAGTTGACTGTGCTTTTAAACAGCTTGGAAAATTCCAGAAAATGATGTCATGGCTTTAGAAGCTTCTGATAGGCTAATTGAAGTAATTTGAGTCAATTGGAGGTGTACCTGTTGATGTATTTCAAGACCTACCTTCAAACTCAGTGCCTCTTTGCTTGACATCATGGGAAAATCAAAAGAAATCAGCCAAGACCTCAGAAAAACAATTGGAGACCTCCACAAGTCTGGTTCAACCTTGGGAGCAATTTCCAAACGCCTGAAGGTACCACATTCATCTGTACAAACAATAGTATGCAAGTATAAACACCATGGGACCACGCAGCCGTCATACCGCTCAGGAAGGAGATGCGTTCTGTCTCCTAGAGATGAACGTACTTTGGTGCGAAAAGTGCAAATCAATCACAGAAGAACATCAAAGGACCTTGTGAAGATGCTGAAGGAAACAGGTACAAAAGTATCTATATCCACAGTAAAACGAGTCCTATATCGACATAACCTGAAAGGCCGCTCAGCAAGGAAGAAGTCACTGCTCCAAACCCGCCATAAAAAGACCAGACTACGGTTTGCAACTGCAACGGTACAAAGATCATACTTTCTGGAAAAATGTCCTCTGGTCTGATGAAACAAAAATAGAACTGTTTGGCCATAATGACCATCATTATGTTTGGAGGAAAAAGGGGGTGGCTTGCAAGTCGAAGAACACCATCCCAACCGTGAAGCATGCGGGTGGCAGCATACTGTTGTGGTGGTGCTTTGGTTATGTGGATATATTGAAGCAACATCTCAAGACATCAGTCAGGAAGTTAAAGCTTGGTCGCAAATGGGTCTTCCAAATGGACAATGACCCCAAGCATACTTCCAAAGTTGTGGCAAAATGGCTTAAGGACAACAAAGTGAAGGTATTGGAGTGGCCATCACAAAGCCCTGACCTCAATCTCATAGAACATTTGTGGGCAGAACTGAAAAAGTGTGTGTGAGCAAGGAGGCCTACAAACCTGACTCAGTTTCACCAGCTCTGTCAGGGGGAATGGGCCAAAATTCACTCAACTTATTGTGGGAAGCTTGTGGAAGGCTACCCAAAATGTTTGAACCAAGTTAAACAACTCAAAGGCAATGCTACCAAACCCGAATTGAGTGTACGGCATGTAAACTTCTGACCCACTGGGAATGTGATGAAAGAAATAAAAGCTGAAATAAATCATAGTGATCTACTATTATTCTGACATTTCACATTCTTAAAATAAAGTGGTGATTCTAACTGACCTAAGACAGGGAATTTTTACTAGGATTAAATGTCAAGAATTGTGAAAACTGAGTTTAAATGTATTTGGCTAAGGTGTATGTAAACTTCCCACTTCAACTGTCTGTACTAGGCAGTGTCAGAGGAAAGCCCAAAAAATTGAGACTCCAGTCACCCAAGTCATAAACTGTTCTCTCTTTTACCGCACGGCAAGTGGTAACGGAGTGCCATGTCTAGGTCCAAAAGGCTCCTTAACAGCTTCTACCCCCAAGCCTTAAGACTGCTGAACAATTAATAAAATTACCACCCGGACGATTTGCATTGACCCCCCCGTTTGCTTTTACATTGCTGCTACTCGCTGTTTATTATCTATGCATAGTCACCTTACCCCTACCTACACTAGCATTAAAAAGTTTGGGGTCACTTAGAAATGTCCTTTTTTTTAAAGAAAAGCACATGTTTTGTCCATTAAAATATAATCAAATTGATCTATAATACAGTGTAGACATTGTTAATGCTGTAAATGACTATTGTAGCTGGAAACGGCTGATGTTTAAAATGGAATATCTACATAGGCGTACAGAGGCCCATTATCAGCAACCATCACTCCTGTGAAATTTCTAAGTGGCCCCAAACTTTTGAACGGTAGTGTGCATGTACAAATTACATCGACTAACCTGTACCCCCGCACATTGACTCTGTACCGGCACCCCCTGTATGTACTGTAGCCTCTTTACTATTATTTTTTAATTATTTGTTATTTTTATAGTTTGTTATTTTTTAAATGTTTTATTTACTTGAGTTTATTTAGTAAATACTTTCCTAACACTTATTTTTCTGCAAACTGCATTGTTGGTTAAGGACTTGTAAGTAAGCAATTTTAACTGTGAGGTCTACAGTTGTTTTCGGCGCATGTGACAAATAAAATTAGATTTGATTTAGAGCTCAGAGACAGGATTGTGTCGAGTCACAGATCTGGGGAAGAGTACCAAAAAAATTCCCAAGATCACAGTGGCGTCCATCATTTTAAATGGAAGAAGTTTGAACCACCAAGAGTCTTCCTAGAGCTGTCTGCCCGGTCAAACTGACCAGTCGTGGGAGAAGAGCCTTGGTCAGGGAGGTGACCAAGAACCCGATTGTCACTGACAGAGCTCCAGAGTTCCTCTGTGGAGTAGGGAGAACCTTCCAGAAGGACAACCATCTCTGCAGCAATCCACCAATCAGGCCTTTATGGTAGAGTGGCCAGGCGGAAGCCACTCCTCAGTAAAAGGCACATGACAGTCCTCTTTACCAAAAGGCACCTAAAGGCCTCTCAGGCCATCAAAAACAAGATTCTCTGGTCTGATGATACCAAGATTGAACTCTTTTGCCTGAATGTCAAGCATGGAGGAAACCTGGCACCATCCCTTCAGTGAAGCATGGCAGCATTATGATGTGGGTGTCACACCCTGACCTTAGAGATCCTTTTTATGTCTCTATTTTGGTTTGGTCAGGCCGTGAGTTGGGGTGGGCATTCTATGTTTTTGTTCTATGTTTTCTATTTCTATGTGTTTGGACGGGTGTGGTTCTCAATCAGAGGCAGCTGTCTATCGTTGTCTCTGATTGAGAACCATACTTAGGTAGCCTTTTCCCACCTGTGGTTTGTGGGTAGTTGGTTTCTGTTTTTGTGTCTGCACCAGACAAAACTGTTTCGCTTTCGTTCTCTTGTTTGTTGTTTTTGTTCGATTCGTTTTTTTGGATTAAATCATGAACACTTTAAACGCTGCACCTTGGTCCACTCTTCCTTCAGCCCACTAGAAGCATTACAGAACTACCCACCACCAAAGGACCAAGCAGTGTGGCCAGGAGGAGCAGGGATCCTGGGCCCGGGAGAAGAGAGAATGGAGGACATCGTGGACATGTGAGGAGGTGATGGCAGGGGACAAGACCCTGCCATGGAAACAGGCTGAAGTAGCGAGGGAGGAACAACTTCGCTACCAGGAGTCACGGCAACGAAGCAGAAATGTTTTTGGGGGAGGCACACGGGGAGTGTGGCAGAGTCAGGATTCAGACCTGAGCCAACTCCCCGTGCTTACCGTAGGGAGCCGAGGATGGAACCAGAGCCAGTCGGGGTGAAATTGGAGGTGAGTGAAGGGAGCGAAGCAGAGACAGTGAAGGAGTTGATGGGGAGATTGGAGGAGAGAGTAATGAGAGAGTTGCTGTGTTGGTGCATGAGGCACGACATCCGCCCGACGGAGCGTGTCCTCGATTTGATGTCACCTGAGTCAGCTCTCCATACTCGTCCTGAGGTGTGTGCTAGCCGTCTGGTGAAGACTGTGCCAGCCCCACGCACCAGGCCTCCTGTGCGCCTCCCCAGCCCTGCACATCTTGTGCCAGCTTGGCGCTCCAGACCTCCAGTGCGCCTCCACACCCCCTCCTTCAGCCCACGAGAAGCGTTACAGTGGGGATGTTTTTCAGCGGCAGGGACTAGGAGACTAGTCAGGGTCGAGGGAAAGCTGAATGGAGCAAAGTACAGAGAGATCCTTTATGAAAACCTGTTCCAGAGCGCTCAGGACCTCAGACTGGGGTGAAGGTTCACCTTCCAACAGGACAACAACCCTAAGTACACAGCCAAGGCAACATGGGACTAGCTTCGGGACAAGTCTGAATGTACAGTAATACAATGCAATATATTAGCAAAAATGTCTAAAAACCTATTTTTGCTTTGTCATTATGGGGTATTGTGTGTAGATTGATGAAAAAACTATTTAATCTATTTTAGAATAGATTAACATAACAGAATGTGGAAAAATTGAATAGGTCTGAATACTTTCCGAATGCACTGGATGTACTGTACTCTAATCAATGCCATTTCGACATTGATCGTCCTAACATTTACAATTCCATTATTTTACTTTGAGATCTGTGTGTATTGTTGTGAATATTTAGATACTACTGCACTGTTGAAGCTCGGAACACAAGCATTTCGCTACACCCGCAATAATATCTGCTGCCGCCGACGGAGATGGCAGCATCGCTACTAGCTCTTAAGCAACTCTGCAGTATTTTGTTTATTCATGTACTATTTTTTACATTATTAGCTCAGCAATTGTTTTGTGTCATTACATACAGCTGGGAAGAACTATTGGATATTATAGTGGTGGTAACTCACGAGAACTTCCAGCATTAAAACCAGGATTATGACTTCCCTGGAGCGGATCCTTTGTTTGCTCTCCCGAGAGCAATAAAACTTATTCCAGAGGCTGACCCAAAACAACGCCAGCGAAGGAGAGGTACTCGAGGTGGTCTTCTGGTCCGACTCACAACACCCACCGGTCCGTGCACAACACCCACCGCTCCCGAGTATTTTACTCGCTAATGTCCAATCTCTGGATAATCTAGAAGAAAAAGAAACACACACCTATGTAGGCGAGGTGCTGGCTAGTGGAGTAGAAAACTTGAAAATAAAGGAGAGCCGCACACTCTAGGAGCTCAGATGCAAAAATATTTAATTACCAACGTTTCGACAGGCAAGCTGTCTTCATCAGGGTACAATCACAGACACTGCGGGATGACTCGTTTATATATAGTGTCAAGACACACAGGTGTCTGTAATCATGGCCAACAGTGGCCTAATATCATTGGATAATTACTCATATTAAAACGGCATAGAATGAGCAACATACAATTAATACAAATGGATAGCATACGATCATAGACTGACTAAAGACCACACAAGCGTACAAACAACCACAATGGCAAAGTCACAACAAACACAACAATCACAAGAATGGCTTCAGATCAAATTCCACATTAAGACCAAAGGGAGCAAGGGTCTTTAAATTAAATATCCAAGCAGCCTCTCGTCTTAACAATAAATTATCAAGGTCACCCCCTCTCCTAGGGAGGGTGACATGTTCGATGCCAATATAACGCAAAGATGAAATCGAGTGACCTGCCTCCAAGAAGTGGGACGCAACTGGGTAGGTCAAGTTTTTGCACCTAATGGTGCTACGATGCTCTGAGATACGTACTTTTAATTCACGCTTTGTTTCACCCACATAATTTTTACCACAAGGACAAGTTATGAGATAAATAACTGCCTTAGTGGAGCACGTAATAACACCTTTGATTGGGATCGATGTCCCTGTTTGTGGATGTTTGAAGGATCTGTATTTATAAGTGCCATTGCATTGGGCACAGCCATTACACTTATAATTACCATCCAATAGGGGCGCAAATAGACGTTGTCAATCTCTGGATAATAAAATTGATGAGCTCAAGGCAAGAGTTGCTTTTCAGAGGGACACCAGGGATTGGAATGTACTCTGCTTCACAGATACATGGCTCTCTCTCGATATACTGTCTGACTCTGTAAAGCCAGTTCGGTTCTCAGTACATTCCACCGACAGGAACAAACATCTCTCCAGGAGGCAGAAGGGTGGAGGTATATGTTTTATGATTAACGACATATGGTGTAACTGTGATAACATACAGAAACTCAAGTCCTTCTGTTCACCCGACCTAGAATATCTCATAATTAAATGCTGACCGTACTATCTCCAGCGAGAATTTTCATAAATAATAGCCATAGCGGTCTATGACTATTAAAACCTACCCCATCCAGAAACCGTGGATAGATGGCAGCATTCGCACAAAACTGAAAGCGCGAACCACCGCATTTAACCAGGGCAAGAAGACTGGGAACATGGAAGAATACAAACAGTGTAGTTATTCCCTCCGCAAAGCAATCAAGCAGGCTAAACATCGGTATGGGGACAAAGTTCAACGGCTTAGACACGGGACGTATGTGGTAGGGTCTACAGACAATCACAGATTACAAAAGGAAAACCAGCCACATCGTGGACACCAACGTCTTGCTTCCAGACAGGCTGAACACCTTCTTCGCTCGCTTTGAGGATAATACAGTCCCACCGACGCGGCCCGCTACCAAGGACTGTGGGCTCTCCTTCTCCGTGGCCGATGTGAGTAATACGTTTAAGCATGTTAACCCTCGCAAGGCTGCCGGCCCAGATGGTATACTTAGCCGTGTCCTCAGACCATGCGCAGATCAGCTGGCTGGTGTGTTCACAGATACATTCAATCTCTCCCTATCCCAGTATGTTGTCCCCACATGCTTCAAGATGGCCACCATTGGCCCTGTACCTAAGACTATTGCCCCGTAGCACTCACCTCTGTCATTATGAAGTGCTTTGAGAGACTAGTCAAGGATCATATCACCTCCACCTTACCTGCCTTCCTTGACATAATTCAATTTGCTTACCGCCCCCAATAGGTCCACAGATGATGCAATCGCCTGCACACTGCCCTATCCCATCTGGACAAGAAGCATGTAAGAAGGCTGTTTATTGACTATAGTTCATTGACTATAGCTATAGCCATCAGACTGCTAAACAGCCATCACTAGCACATCAGGGGCGGCTGCCTTATAGACATAGATTAGGAATTACTGGCCACTTTTAATAATGAATCACTAGCCACTGTAATAATGTTCCGTATGTAGCATTACTCATCTTATATGTATAAACTGCACTCCACACTATTCCACGGTATCTTAGTCACTTTTAAATTGCGTTTACATATTGCATCACCCTTTTCATATGTATATACTGTATTGTATTCTATAATAGACCACTGACTGTTAAACAGCCATCTCCAGCACATCAGAGGCTGCTGCCTATAGACATAGATTAGGAATCACTGGCCACTTTAAGGAAATGAAACACTAGTCACTTTAATAATGTCTCCGTATCTTGCATTACTCATCTCATATGTATAAACTGTACTATATACTATTCTACGGTATCTTAGTCACTTTAATTGTGTGTAAATATTGCATCACCCATCTCATATGTATATATCGTACTCTATACTATGCCACTGTATCTTAGTCCAATGCAGCTCTGACATAAATGTATATATATTCTTAATCCATTCCTTACTTAGATTTATTTTGTAGTTTGGGTATATGTTGTGAATCTGTTAGATATTACTTGTTAGATATTACTGCACTGTTGGAGCTAGAAGCACAAGTATTAATCTACACCCGCTAAACACGTGTATGGGACCAATATAATTTGATTTGATTTAAATATGTGTATGTGATAAATACACATTTATTTGATTTGTTTGTTCTTATAGGTAGCCAGATCGTGATTACAACAAAACATTTTACCACACTGTCTTGTTACATTGGTGAGTAAAAACTCATGCTTCCTCATACCCTTTAACTTTTATGTCTGAAAATAAAATATTAATTTGACTAACCTGCGTTACAAACTCCAGTGAGCAGATGGCGATGTGGGACTTTAAGGCAATGCTGCCAATGTGACGTATAATCTAGTGGACGGGACGCTTCTTACCCACAGCAACAGTTAGACAGCCACCTCGGTAGCTTGCTAGCCAAACCGATACAGCTCGTTAGACGCTTTCGTGTATATTAGCCACTGTGTTTTAAACCCATTTCTGTTATCTAGTTAGTTATCCCATTTAATGTCATATTTACTGTGTTGTTATTGGTAAACTAGCTGGCTGGTTAAATTAGCACTATCCTAGCTAGCAAGCTAACATCACCGACCATGACCTCACTAAGTTACTCTCCAACTATTAAAGAAGAGGTCTGCTGGACGGAGAAGGAGGACGTGGAGGTTGTTACAATACAACAACAAGTGGAGGGTGAGGCTGTTAGAGTGAAAGAAGAAGAGAGAGAAGTTACAGTAAAAGAAGAGGGAGACGCGTTCAGAGTGAAAGTGAAGGAGGAAGTTACGGTGAAAGAAGAGGAGCAAGAGGAGGATGGAGTTGTCGGAGTGAAAGAAGAGAAGAGGGAGATGACTGTCACATCGAAAAAGGAGGAGGAAGAGGAAACTGGATATCTGGGCCCGGTTTCCCAAAGTGGTCTTAAGGCATCCTATGGTTCTAACGATGAATTTAGCCTTAAAATAAGTTTGGGAAAATCGGCCCAGATTAACACTAGTAAGTACTGTCTTAAAAACAGAGGCACAAACTCTGCAGTTATTGAACTGACGTGTGGTGTTAAAGGGTAAATCTGCAGTTGTTACATCCATATTTGGACTTGATAATTATTTATATATAGCCATTGATTCTTGAAGAATATAACACATGCCTCATGGGCTTAGTTCAAAGTTTTGTCTTAGCTTGATTATTGTCCAGCCATGTGGTCAAGTATGGCAAAGAAATACCTAGTTAAGTTGCAGCTGGCCAAGAACAGAGCTGCAGGTCTTGCTCGTAAATGTAATCAGAGGGCTAATATAAATGCTATGTATGCCAGTCTCTTGACTAAGAGTTGAGGAGTTGCAGATTGGTTGGTTGATTGATTGTGTGGCTTTTTTAAAGGGGCAACCAGGGATTTAAACAGCAACAAAATGGTATCCCTGAGAATTGGTTTGGTTAACATCTGAGGGATGGGAGCTGGAGAAATGTAACCACTCTCAAATCCACAGAGAAAGCTATTGTAGAAACCTTAACCCAAAACCTAGCGTCCTCATCAAGAAGTTCGGACATCTTGGCGTAACGGTTATAATGTGTTGTCTTGACTGTGGCTGGGCCCAGGTTTGGGTCCAGCTCAGAGCTCCCCCTGAATTCGCTACACTATGGATACAAGTAGTCATCTACCGATATGACATTTTTGTCTAATACCGATATCCAATATTTTACTTGACCCCAAAAATACGATACCAATATTTAAAATGTTAGCGGCCTTTTAAGCATTCTGGTACAGTTAAATAGTTAACACACACACATGGACACAGCGGTCTAAGGCCCTGCATCTCAGTGCAAGAGGCGCCACTACAGTCCCTGGTTCGAATCCAGGTTGTATGACATCCGGCCGTGATTGGGAGTCCCATAAGGCGGTGCACAATTGGCCCAGCATCGTTCGGGTTTGGCTGGGGTAGGCGTCGTTGTAAATAAGAATTTGTTCTTAACTGACTTGCCTAGTTAAATAAAGGTTACACACACCACACTGACCAAAAAGTTATTTTGTTGGCATTTACATATGTCCCCATTATCAGTAAAACATCATCAAAACCTATTTCTTGCTGTGCGGTTTCGTTGTTCATTTGTTCAGTTTCATTCTCAACCAAGATTTCTCATACTATGGAACGCCGTTTGGCTCTTTGTGCTGTCAAATAACACTATTTGACGTGTCAAATAACACTATTTGACGTGACAAATAACACTATTTGACGTGTCAAATAAGCTTGTTGACCAATCAGGACCTGAATATGACTGCACGTCACATAATAATTGAACAGTATACATTTTTTATGTAGTTATTACACATTGATTACACTATCACTCGTATTTCATATGTCACAATGATTCATTGTTACATATGCTATGATGCTGGTAAAGTTGTCTCGTGCACCTACTGTCCTGGTCATAAAAAATTAAAGCTAGCTAGCTCATGGATGCAAACAATGTTCTTCCCCAAAAACATAGCAAAACAACATCTGTTTTAGTAGCTCTAGTTAGTTAGTTAGCTAACATCATCTAAAATAACCATAATTTACAAGACCGTTCTTATTTGATTAATGGTGGTCGGACCCATCTATGTGAAGCTAGCCACAATAAAGATTAGCCACAATAGTGGACTTTGCGGTTAGCCTTCAAAATAAAAGTATGTAATTGACAGTGACGCAAATGAATACAAATAGTAGAATTATGCCATAATTGCATAAGCACGGTTGGGATGTTGTTATATAAAATCAACAAAAGACAATAATTTGTTAATTTGACAAAAATCTGTTGAAATCACACTGGATGTATTATACTTTAGAATTGCGTTGGGGACATACTTATTTCACTGTACAGCCTTACCTATGAATTGTGGATCAATGACATGGGGTATCAGTCTACTCAGTGACACCCAGAGAACATTAGCGTCGTAACTCTTATTGCGGGACTCTGAAACAACTGTGAATTGAGCCAAATTTATTGTCAAACACTTCCTGAGGAAAAACAATACTGCGTGGATGTTTTGGAGTCTGATAACTGACGAGGACATTGGGAAAAAATATATTGGGTATTAAGTAGACCCAATCCTTAGGTAAAGCTCTACAGTGCAATATGAATGTCACTACACACAATAGGCTGACAGGGGAGGTGATTTCACACAGTCACAGTCCTGCGATAAGAGCTACAATGCTAATATTTGCATAAACTCTTCAGTTGTTTTCTGTGGGTGTCACCAAGTTGACTGATACCCCATTTCATTGCTTCATATTCCAATCTTGTTTAACATTATCTAGTCTAAATATGGCATGATTCCACCAATTGTAACCTTCTGCATCACTTTCAAAGAGTTACCTTTATTGCAAACTGCAAATTCCACTATTGTGACCAATCCTTATTATGGCTAGCTTCACAACATATAACCTGGTCGGGTCGAGCATCACTAGCCAGATGAAGCTAGCTGGCTGCTTATAACGTTAGCTTTTGGCAACAGGGTTAAGTAGCTGGCTAGCTATTTATTTTCATGAACTGAAGTTCAATTTCAATAGGCGAACAACAAGTGGCTACCTAGCTAATACTTACTCACAAGGATTCTTAAATCATTGCTAAGAATAATGAAAATGACTGCAGTTTCTACAGGTCATTGTTTTCAGGCTGGTTATATTGGTGCTAGCTAGGTACCAAGCTAAAGCTAGTTACCCCAGAAGTTGCGGTCTAACAAATAATGCTTTATTACCAACGCGGTATTGTAAACACATTGTGGCCGATTCTGGCCGATGCTTGCCTGTTTGCAGAGTTTTTTGTACAGCTTTGACAGTGCTACTGATTGTAGTGGTGGCGCTAGGCTAGCACGTGCGCGGAAAAATTCAGAACACACAACGTTCTATAATAGAACTGTGTTATTTGACGTGTATCTTTTTTGACACGCAAAGACCCAAACAGCGTTCCATAGTATGTCGTGAAGCTAATAACAGTGCCGCTATTACTGTGTAACTCCAGTAGGGCAACATCTGTACCGGTGCTCGACCAGTTGGCGAAAGCCAACATCACCCACGACAGAGAATGGTACTGAATTCCATTATCTTGATGTTAATGGATTTCGCCTTTGAGTTGTCTCGCTGAAATGTTCTTACTCTTTCAAATGACTGCTCGACTTGTTGACTGCTGGATCCACACAGCAGACATTGTGGGCTAGGTAAGGAATGCTGTGTTGCACATGTAGCGCAACATTTTACGTGGCGTCATTACATAATTTACCTACGTTATATAGATATGCACGTCAGTTTTGACATCGGTTTTGCACATCGCGTTAAACTACACATCGGGCCGATACCGATGTTGGCATTTACAAACAGATACCTTGTTTACATAACTATTCAGACCCTTTGCTATGAGACGTGAAATTGAGTTCAGGTGCATCCTGTTTCCATTGATCACCCTTAAGATGTTTCTACAACTTGATTGGAGTCCACTTGTGGTAAATTTCAATTGATTGGACATGATTTGGAAAGGCACACACCTGTTTACATAACATCCAACAGTTGACAGTGCATTTCAGAGCAAAAACCAAGCCATGAGGTCGAAGGAATTGTCCATAGAGCTCCGAGACAGGACTCAAGGCTGTAATCGCTGCCAAGGTGCTTCAACAAAGTACTGAGTAAAGGGTCTGAATACTTATGTAAATGTAATATTGAAGTTTTTTTAGTTTTAGTAAATTAACAAACATTTCACAAACCTGTTTTTGCTTTGTCATTATGGGGTATTATGTGTAGATTGATGAGAAAAAAACAACTTAATCAATTTTAGAATAAGGGTGTAACCGAAGAACATGGAAAAAGTCAAGGGGGCTGAATACTTTCCGAAGGCATTGTATATACAAAAGTATGTGGACACCCCTTCAAATTAGTTGATGTGGCTATTTCAGCTATACCTGTTGTTGACGGGTGTATACAATCGAGCACACAGCCATGCAATCTCCATAGACAAACATTGCCAGTAGAATGGCCTTATTGAAGAGCTCAGCAACTTTCAACGTGGCACTGTCATAGGAGGCCGCCTTTCCAACAAGTCAGTTCATCAAATCTCTTCCCTGCTCGAGCAGACCCGGTCAACTGTTAGTGCTGTTATTGTGAAGTGGAAATGTATAGGAGCAACAACGGCTCTGCCGCGATGTGGTAGGCCACACAAGCTCATAGAACGGGACCACAGAGTACTGGAGTGTGTAGCTTGTAAAAATTGTCTGTCCTCGTTTGCTACACTCTCTACCGGATTCCAGACTGCCTCTGGAAGCAACGTTAGCACAATAACTGTTCGTCGGGAGCTTCATGAAATGGGTTTCCATGGCCGAGCAGCCACACACAAGCCTAAGATCACCATGCACAATGCCAAGCGTTGGCTGGAGTGGTGTAAAGCTCGCCTCCAATGGACTCTGGAGCAGTGGAAACACGTTCTCTGTAGTGATGAATCACACTTCACCACCTGGCAGTCCGATGGACAAATCTGGGTTTGGCGGATGCCAGGAGAAAGCTACCTGCCCAAATGCATAGTGCCAACTGTAAAGTTTTGTGGAGGAGGAATAGTAGGGTTGTTTTTCATGGTTCTGACTAAGCCCTTTAATTCAAGTGAAGGGAAATCTTAACGTTACGATTCTATGCTTCCAACTTTGGGGCAACAGTTTGGGGACTTGTTTACTTGTTTCAGCATGACTATGCCTCCATGCACAGAGCGAGGTCTATACATAAATGGTTTGTTGAGATCGGTGTGGAAGAACTTGACTGGCCTGCACAGAGCCCTGACCTCAACCCCATCAAACACCTTTGCGATGAATTGGAATGCCGACTGCGAGCCATGCCTAATCGCCCAACCTCAGTAATGCGCTTGTGGCTGAATGCATGCAAGTCCCTGCAGCCATGTTCCAACATCTAGTGGAAAGCCTTCCTAGAAGAGTGGATGCTGTTATACCAATAAAGAGGGGACCGACTCCATATTAATGCCCATGATTTTGGAATGAGATGTTCGACAAGGCCCAGACGGCATCCCTTGCCGCATCCTTATGGCATGCTCTGATCAGCTGGCAGGAGTGTTTACGGACATTTTCAATCTCTCCCTATCCCAGTCTGCTGTCCTAACTTGCTTCAAGATGTCCGCTATTGTTACTGTACACAAGAACACAAACAAACTTAACTAAATGACTGTAGCCCGTAGCACTCACTTCTGTCATCATGAAGTGTTTTGAGAAGCTATACGCCGTTCCTCGGCGTATACATCGCTGACAATCTGAATACTAAACAGTTGGAGTTAGGAACACAAGCATTTCATTACACCCGCAAAAAAAATCTGCTAATTATGTGTATGCGAGGCTATAAAATGTTGATTTGCGAGCTGGTGTCCATATACTTTTGGTCATATATTGTAGATGTCCAAGCTTACCTCTTTCAGGTAATACATTCAATGCATTATTAGCCTTATATTTAGCTCGTTAATAATGGGTTATGCATAATAAGCTTCTAACTTATAGCCTCTTGCGCAATATGCACTCACCTGCCTCGTTAAATAAAGTTAAGTTGGAGTCCCATGCAGGAAAAGCTAGACTAGAATAGCTTGCTGGACTGTGTTTTTAATTTTGCATTGCTTATACAAATAGACTATTCGAAAAGGGACGCTAGCTCTTGTTTTCTGAATGTTAAATACAGCAGCCAATAGAACTCCCAGGTAGTTTGAAAGAAGAGCGAATGCGCGATTGCAGTAGGCTAAAACAGTTATTTATTCAGACCCATAACCATTCGATCTTTGTGAAGAGTTGTGAAAGTCTTCTGCAACTAATTCTAGTCCTATATTATTCAAGGATGTCATTAGAATGATGAAGATGAGGACAACACAACTTATTTAACTGTTTACAGCGAGGAAGGAATGAAGCAACAATAGAGAGAAAGAAAGTTATTAGCCTACCTCTCTCTCTCTCTTATGAAAGGTATATGTGTCAGCCTACTAATTATACAAATAGGCCCTGTTATTATTAAAAATAGAATTTGCTAGCTTATACTTGTAACTTTGTAGGCAGCATGTGCTGCACCAGAATCACATGTTCTCTTCCCTGCTTTATCATGGTTTGAAAGATGTACAGTTGAAGTCGGAAGTTTACATACACTTAGGTTGAAGTCATTAAAACTATTTTTTCAACCATTCCACAAATTTATTGTTAACAAACTTTAGTTTTGGGAAGTCGGTAAGGACATCTACTTTGTGCATGACACAAGTAATTGTTTACAGACTTATTATTCACTGTAGCACAGTTCCAGTGGGTCAAAAAATTATGACATGGCTTTAGAAGCTTCTGATAGGCTAATTGACATAATTTGAGTCAATTGGAGGTGTACCTGTGGATGTATTTCAAGGCCTACCTTTAAACTCAGTGCCTCTTTGCTTGACATCATGGGAAAATCAAAAGAAATCAGCCAAGACCTCAGAAGAAAAAAAATGTTGACCTCCACAAGTGTGGTTCATCCTTGGGAGCAATTTCCAAATGCCTGAAGGTACCACGTTCATCTGTACAAACAATAGTACGCAAGTATAAACACCATGGGACCACGCAGCCGTCATACCGCTCAGGAAGGAGATGTGCGTTCTGTCAACTAGAGATGAATGTACTTTGGTGCAAAAAAGTGCAAATCAATCCCAGAAGAACAGCAAAATACCTTGTGAAGATTACCTTGTGAAGTATCTATATCCACAGTAAAAGGAGTCCTATATCGACATAACCTGAAAGGCCACTGCTCCAAACCCGCCATAAAAAAGCCAGACTACGGTTTGCAACTGCACATGGGGACAAAAATCGTACTTTTTGGAGAAATGTAATCTGGTCTGATGATACAAAAATAGAACTGTTTGGCCATAATAACCATCGTTATGCTTGGAGGAAAAAGGGGGAGGCTTGCAACCCGAAGAACACCATCCCAACCGTGAAGAACAGGGGTGGCAGCATCATGATGTGGGGGGGGCTTTGCTGCAGGAGGGACTGGTGCACTTCACAAAATAGATGGCATCATGAGGGAGGAAAATGATGTGGATATATTGAAGCAACATCTCAAGACATCAGTCAGGAAGTTAAAGCTTGGTTGCAAATTGGTCTTCCAAATTGACAATGACCCCAAGCATACTTCCAAAGTTGTGGCAAAATGGCTTAAGGACAACAAAGTCAAGGAATGGGCCAAAATGCAACTTATTGTGGGAAGTTTGTGGAAGGCTACCTGAAACATTTGACCCAAGTTAAAGAATTTAAAGGCAATGCTACCAAATACTAATTGAGTGTATGTAAACTTCTGACCCACTGGAAATGTAATGAAAGAAATAAAAGCTGAAATAAATAATTCTCTCTACTATTATTCTGACATTTCACATTCTTAAAATAAAGTGGTGATCCTACCTGACCTAAGACAGGGAATTTTTACTAGGATTAAATGTCAGGAATTGTGAAACTGAGTTTAAATCTATTTGGCTAAGGTGTATGTAAACTTCCGACTTCAACTGTATGTAATTCCAGTCTGTATAACACAGTACAGTAATGCTGTTCACACAAAAAAAAATGCCTACTGGAGCTAGTTTCAAATCAAACCACATTTTAATTGTCACATGCGCCGAATACAACCGGTGTAGACTTTAGCGTGAAATGCTTACTTACAAGCCCTTAATCAACAATGCAGTTCAATAAATAGTTAAGAAAATATTTACCAAAGAGAGCATCTAGCTATCTACATCTATGGGCTTTTATGTTTTTCTGTCGTACATAATGTGCAGTAGGCTATATCATTGGCTACAGTATATGCATTGGATAACGGCACAATCATTTGGGATTTTTTGGGCTTGGGCTCATTAAATGTCTAATGTAGGGCTTGTATTTAATGTATAGCTCTCATCAAATCCAGACAGGCCTATTTATGTGCTTTTGAATGACACTTCTTGTTTTGGCGGGAAATACCGGGTTACCCAGGAGAACATTTATTTATTCTCTGGGAAAATATTCAACCCTAGTTAAGCAATAACGCAAGAGGGGGTGTGGTATATGGCCAGTATACCACGGTTAAGGGCTGTTCTTACGCATGACGTAACGCGGAGCGCCTAGATATAGCCCTTAGTATATTGGTATATTGACCATATATACTATAAACCCCAGACAGCAGTAAAAATAAATGTTTTGTCAGCCAATCAGCATTCAGGGCTCGAACCCCAAGTTTATAATGTATTTTATTCCTTTAAGTTCACATGTGGAACTACATGAAATGTGTACTTACTTTTGTTTCTAATCATTTAGAAAACTTTTAGCAAAAACAGTTTTTAGCAAATTAAATAACTGAAATATGCCATTTACATAAGTATTCAGACCCTTTACTCAGTACTTTGTTGAATCACCTTTGGCAGTGATTACAGCCTCGAGTCTTCTTGGGTATGACACTACAAGTTTGGCACACCTGTATTTGGGGAGTTTCTTCCATTCTTCTCTGCAGATCCTCTCAAGCTCTGTCAGGTTGGATGGGGAGCGTTGCTCCACAGCTATTTTCAGGTCTCTCCAGAGATGTTAGATTAGTTTTAAAGTCCAAATATGGATGTACCAAGCCTGGATCGCCCCCCTTTATTATCAGCCGCTGAAGTAGGAGAGACTGTTTGCCTACTCAACCCAGAGTGAAACCAAAACACCTCATGCAGCCCGTGGCAACCTGATGACGCCGAGTCACGTCATAAACAAGTACGTGGGGGAAAACAACTGACGTTTGCCATCTGTGCCCATTCGGCAGCCTAGATTTACAAGGTTATTACTTCTACACCAACACTTTTTGGGGTTTTCATAGGCTTACAATTGTTGTTTTGATTATTGCTTGAACAGTCGCTACGATAATATTTGGTTGTGATAGTTGCAAAATACCTATTTTTGGATAGCTAGCCAAAGAGCATTTTACTGGTTGAAGTGTTTTTTAAGTATAAAGCAGTTGCGATGATGACACAAAATTAAGCAGGACATTCAAACAAGCCTTACGATTATAATCCAAAAGTAGTGTGAAATGCACTCAAACAACATTTTTGCTGGCATCCTACGAGGACTCCCATGAGTTTTTCCCCATGGTGGGGAAATTGTGAATAGCGACACAGCTTAATGTGTAGCACTCCCGATCTTGCACTGGTAATGCGCTGTAATTTACGGAATACATAGGGAAAAAGCACACTGAACAAAAATATAAACACAACATGTAAAGTGTTGGTCTCATGTTTCATGAGCGAAAGTAATAGAGCCCTGAATTTTCCATACGGACAGAAAGTGTATTTCGCAATTTGTGTGCACAAATTTATTTACATCCCTGTTAGAGCATTTATCCTTTGCCAAGATAACCCATCCATCTGACAAGTGTGTCATATCACGGTTGCCAGGTGTACGGTGTTTCCTCCGACACATTGGTGCGGCTGGCTTCCGGGTTAAGTGGGCATTGTGTCAAGAAGCAGTGCGGCTTGGCTGGGTTGTTTTTAGGAGGACTCACGGCTCTCAACCTTCGCCTCTCCCGAGTCCGTGCGGGAGTTGCGGTGATGGAACAAGACTGTAACTACCAATTGGATACCATGAAAAAGGGGTAAAAAAATAATAATAATATATATATATATATATATATATATATATATATATATATATATATATATATATATATATATATATATATATATATATATATTACTAATTAAAAGACACATGATCATTTCACAGGTGCATCTTGTGCTGGGGACAATAAAAGGCCACTCTAAAATGTGCAGTTTTGTCTCACAACACAATGCCACAGATGTCTCAAGTTTTGAGGGAGTGTGCAATTGGCATGCTGACTGCAGGAATGTCCACCAGAGCTGTTTCCTGAGAATTGAATGTTCATTTCTCTACCATAAGCCATCGCAACGTCATTTTAGAGAATTTGGCGATAGTTCCAACCGGCCTCACACTGCAGACCATGTGTATGGCGTCTTGTGGGCGAGTGATTTGCTGATGTCAACGTTGTGAACAGAGTGACCCATGGTGGGGTTATGGTATGGGCAGACATAAGCTATGGACATCAAATACATTTACATTCATATACGATGGCAATTGGAATGTACAGAGATACCGTGACGAGATCCTGAGGCCTATTGTGGTGCCGTTTATCCGCCTCCATCACCTCATGTTTCAGCATGATAATGCACGGCCCCATGCTGAAAGGATCTGTACACAATTCCTGGAAGCTGAACATTTTCTAGTTCTTCCATGCCCTGCATACTTACCAGACATGTCACCCGATGAGCATGTTTGCGATGCTCTGGATCGACGTGTATGACCGCATGTTCCAGTTCCCGCCAACATCCAGCAACTTCGCATAGCCATTGAAGAGGAGTGGGACAACATTCCACAGACCACAATCAACAGCCTGATCAACTCTATGTGAAGGAGATGTTGCGCTGCATGAGGCAAATGGTGGTCACACCAGATACTGACTGGTTTTCTGATCCACGCCCCTACCTTTTTTTTAAGGTACAGTAACAGTCAAAAATTTGGACACATCTACTCATTCAAGGGTTTTTCTTTATTTTTACTGTTTTCTACATTGTAGAAATATAATGAAGACATCACAACTATGAAATAACACATATGGAATCATGTAGTAACCAAAAAGGTGTTCATCAAATCAAAATATATGTGAGATTTTTCAAAGTAGCCACCCTTTGCCTTGATGACGGCTTTGCACACTCTGGCATTCTCTCAATCAGCTTCATGAGGAATGCTTTTCCAACATACTTGAAGAAGTTCCCACATACTGAGCACTTTTTGGCTGCTTTTCCTTTGCTCTGCGGTCCAACTCATCCCAAACCATCTCAATTGGGTTTAGGTCAGGTGATTGTGGAGGCCAGGTCACTCTCCTTGGTCAAATGAGTCCCACAAACCAGATGGGATGTCCTATTGCTGCAGAATGCTGTGTTAGCCATGCTGGTTAAGTGTGCCTTGAATTCTAAATCACAGACAGTGTCACCAGCAAAACCATCACACCACCTTCTTCAAGGTGGGAACCACACATGCGCAGATCATCCGTTCACCTATTCTGTGTCGCACAAAGACACGTCAGTTGGATCCAAAAATCTCAAATTTGGACTCATCAGACCAAAAGACAGATTTCCACCGGTCTAATGTACATTGCTTGTGTTTCTAGGCCCAAGCAAATCTCTTCTTATTATTGGTGTCCTTTAGTAGTGGTTTCTTTGCAGCAATTTAACCATGAAGACCTGATTCACGTAGTCTCCTCTGAACAGTTGATGTTGATGTGTCTGTTACTTGAACTCTGTGAAGCATTTATTTGGGCTGCAATCTGCAGCAGAGGTAACTCTGGGTCTTTCTTTCCTGTGGCGGTCCTCATGAGAGCCAGTTTCATCATAGCACTTGATGGTTTTTGCGACTGCACTTGAAGAAACTTTCAAAGTTCTTGAAATGTTCTTGATTACTTTAAGACTTGAAGGTCAGTTAATGATGGACTGTCGTTTCTCTTTGCTTATTTGAGCTGTTCTTGCCATAATATGAACTTGGTCTCTTATCAAATAGTGCTATCATATGTATACCACCCCTACCTTGTCACAACACAACTGATTGGCTCAAACACATTAAGAAGGAAAGAAATTCCTTGACACCGGTCAATTGAAATGCATTCCTGGTGACTACCTCATGAAGCTGGTTGAGAGAATGCCAAGAGTGTGCAAAGCTGTCATCAAAGACTGGGGTGGCTACTTTGAAGAATCTCAAATATATTTTGATTTGTTTAACACTTTACTACATGATTCCATATGTGTTATTTCATAGTTTTGATGTCTATATTATTATTCTACAATGTAGAAAATATTTAAAATAAAGATGAACCCTTTAATGAGTAGGTGTGTCCAAACTTTTGACTGGTACTGTATATGTGACTAACAGATGCGTATCTGTATTCCCAGTCATGTGAAATCCATAGATTAGGGCCTATTGAATTTATTTCAGTTCACTGATTTATATTAACTGTAACTCTGTAAAAACTTTTGAAATTGTTGCATGTTGCAGTTATATTTCTGTTCTGTATAAAATCTTCGCTCACCATTTTTGCTCCATGCAGATATACTGCCTCCGCCCTCATGCGGCAAATTTTAGCAAACCTAGAAGGGGGCCTGCCTATATTGGTGACCAAAAGTAATCTGGCACAGAACAAAGGGTTTCAAAAAGTCTCATTTATTTCTAGCCTAGAATAATCCACTTTACCACTAATGTGAAAAAATATAAAATATGACTGTTGGTGCTCACCTGACTGTCTTTAAGACAATTGGCAAATACATTTGTAAAAGCATTTATACTTCATTAGACAGTCATGGGCATCACCTTTTTAGCTGAACTAAACAGGGGATTTCTGCTGTTGTGGGCCTTTAACCATCTGTCTGACTTTGTTATTCACACAGGAGAGAGACTTGACTATCGTGGATCCTCTGTAGAGCCTCAACAATATCATGAAGCTGACGAGGCAGAGAAGAGTCTCTCCACATCAGAACGCCTCAAGAAACACCAGCGGAAACCCACAGGGACGAAATCTCACCGATGCTCTGACTGTGGGAAGAGTTACTCAAGATCAGATTCACTAAAGGTACACCAGAGAATTCACAATGGAGAGAAACCTTATACCTGTGATCAATGTGGGAAGAGTTTTGTTACATCTAGCCGTCTGACTATACACCAGAGAACACACACAGGAGAGAAGCCATATAGCTGTGATCAATGTGAGAAGAGTTTTGTTACTTCTAGCCATCTGACTATACACCAGAGAACACACACAGGAGAGAAATCTTACCATTGCTCTGATTGTGGAAAGAGTTACTCAAGATCAGATTCACTAAAAGTACACCAGAGAATTCACACTGGAGAGAAACCTTTTATCTGTTATCAGTGTGGGAAGAGTTTGAATGATCCAAGCAGCATGAAAACACACCAGAGAATTCAGGCTGGAGAGAAACCTCATTGCTGCTTTGACTGCGGGAGGAGATTCACCTCTTCAGAGGACCTTAAAATACGTCAGAGAATCCATACAGGAGTGAAACCTTATAGCTGTTATCAATGTGGGAAGAGTTTTACTGAATCTAGACAGCTGACAATACATCAGAGAGCACACACAGGAGAGAAACCTTACCCCTGCTCTGACTGTGGAAAGAGTTTTGTTTCTTCAGTACATTTAAAATCACACCAGAGAACACACACTGGAGAGAAGCCTTATAGCTGTAATCAATGTGGGAAGAGTTTTACTCACTCAAGCTGCCTGATGGTACATCGGAGAACACACACAGGAGAGAAACCTTATAGCTGTAACCAATGTGTGAAGAGCTTTGTTACATCTAGCCGTCTGACTATACACCAGAGAACACACACAGGAGAAAAGCCTTATAGCTGTGATCAATGTGGGAATAGTTTTACTACATCTAGCCATCTGACTATGCACCAGCGGACACACACAGGAGAGAATCCTTATAGCTGTAATCAATGTGGGAAGAGATACACTGGTAGAAAATCTCTGATTAAACATCAGAAAATACATATATGAAGACGTTGTTCCATGATTTCAATTAAATAATGTCACAATGTAGAATGTTTTTAACATTGTAGTAGGAGTATTTTAATGTCACAATGTACAGTGAGGGAGAAAAAGTATTTGATCCCCTGCTGATTTTGTACGTTTGCCCACTGACAAAGAATAGATCAGTCAATAATTTTAATGGTAGGTGTATTTGAACAGTGAGAGACAGAATAACAACAAAAAAATCCAGAAAAACGCATGTCAAAAATGTTATAAATTGATTTGCATTTTAATGAGGGAAATAAGTATTTGACCCCCTCTCAATCAGAAAGATTTCTGGCTCCCAGGTGTCTTTTATACAGGTAACGAGCAGAGATTAGGAGCACAATCTTAAAGGGAGTGCTCCTAATCTCAGTTTCTTACCTGTATAAAAGACACCTGTCCACAGAAGCAATCAATCAATCAGATTCTAAACTCTTCACCATGGCCAAGACCAAAGAGCTCTCCAAGGATGTCAGGGACAAGATTGTAGACCTACACAAGGCTGGAATGGGCTACAAGACCATCGCCAAGCAGCTTGGTGAGAAGGTGACAACAGTTGGTGCGATTATTCGCAAATGGAAGCTGGGCCTGGGGCTCCATGCAAGATCTCACCTCGTGGAGTTGCAATGATCATGAGAATGGTGAGGAATCAGCCCAGAACTACACGGGAGGATCTCGTCAATGATCTCAAGGCAGCTGGGACCATAGTCACCAAGAAAACAATTGGTAACACACTACGCCGTGAAGGACTGAAGCGCCCGCAAGGTCCCCCTGCTCAAGAAAGCACATATACATGCCCGTCTGAAGTTTGCCAATGAACATCTGAATGATTCAGAGGACAACTGGGTGAAAGTGTTGTGGTCAGATGAGACCAAAATGGAGCTCTTTGGCATCAACTCGCCGTGTTTGGGGGAGGAGGAATGCTGCCTATGACCCCAAGAACACCATCCCCACTGTCAAACATGGAGGTGGAAAATTATGCTTTGGGGGTATTTTTCTGCTAAGGGGACAGGACAACTTCACCGCATCAAAGGGACAATGGACGGGGCCATGTACCGTCAAATTTTGGGTGAGAACCTCCTTCCCTCAGCTAGGGCATTGAAAATGGGTTGTGGATGGGTATTCCAGCATGACAATGACCCAAAACACACGGCCAAGGCAACAAAGGAGTGGCTCAAGAAGAAGCACATTAAGGTCCTGGAGTGGCCTAGCCAGTCTCCAGACCTTAATCCCATAGAAAATCTGTGGAGGGAGCTGAAGGTTCGAGTTGCCAAACGTCAGCCTCAACCTTAATGACTTGGAGAAGATCTGCAAAGGAGTGGGACAAAATCCTTCCTGAGATGTGTGCAAACCTGGTGGCCAACGACAAGAAACGTCTGACCTCTGTGATTGCCAACAAAGGTTTTGCCAACAAGGGTTTTGCCACCAAGTACTAAGTCATGTTTTGCAGAGGGGTCAAATACTAATTTCCCTCAGTAAAATGCAAATCAATTTATAATGTTTTTTACATGCGTTTTTCTGGATTTTTGATGTTGTTATTCTGTCTCTCACTGTTCAAATAAACCTTCCATTAAAATTATAGACTGATCATTTCTTTGTCAGTGTGCAAACGTACAAAATCAGCAGGGTGTCAAATACTTTTTTCCCCTCACTGTATAACCCTAAAGGTTTGCCCCCCCATTCTATTGATTTCAGCGTGAAATGGATATTAGCCTCATAAGGGCAAAAATCCAGGCTCTGAATTGAAAGTGCACTAGTTATGTGATTAACAAAGAAAGTGTTGCGGTACACTTACCGCATTGGGACCCACTTGAAAAGAAATGCAACACCTCAAAATGTAGCTATATGTTTTCTACAAATTGTCCTCTAACCAGTGATGTAAACATTATTCCCAGATTCCATGTGGTTTTTGAGCTGTTAGTTTTAACAGGACATGCAACCTCATCTCCCCCCTCTCGTGCAACTGATTTCAATGTGATATCTATATGAGTGATGACATAAGTGTTGCATTTCTCTTCATTTTTGCGACCCCTAAATTTAAACGCATTACTCAAATGTAGCGGACTGAAATTCCACAAATGAACTTTTTAACAAGGCACACCTGTTAATTGAAATGCATTCCAGGTGAAGCTGATTGAGAGACTGCCAAGAGTGTGCAAAGCTGTCATCAAGGCAAAGGGTGGCTACCATGAAGAATCTCAAATATAAAATATATTTTGATTTGATTGCTACAGGATTCCATATGTGTTATTTCATAGTTGTGATGTCTTTACTATTATTCTAAAATGTAGAAAATGGTAAAAAATTAAGAAAAACCTTTGAATGAGTAGGTGTGTCCAAACTTTTGACTGGTATTGTACGTTCACTTTTGGCTGACAGTGAAAGTTGAAAATACATATTTTTCAGTTTGTTATTTCAATGACTTGAAAATAACTTAATTTCAACATACTTGCAGCCTATACTTGCAGAGTATTAAAAAATTGGTCTATTAACAATCGTACATCACTCTAGTATTTCTACACACTATTTCTTTACAACATTCAAGTGCTAATTGTATTTATTCCTCTTCTGAAGATGCGTGACTCAAATCACCTACTCATATCAAACATCCAGCGTAGCAAAATATATATATTTTGTATTAATCCATGCCTCACCATTAAGTGAATTATTGCCAATACCTATTAACAAAGGGGTGTACATTTGGTTTTGATATGTCATAATATTTACATTTCATGTAACATTTAGTCATCTTAATTATTCATGCAACCAACTTTTTAGTATATTGTTTACAAACAATGGAGTAAAACAAGCTTATATTTTGGTTTGGACATTGCATCCTATTCTTACTATTTTAGCTAATGGCATTTCCTTAGGGTGCTCGTTAGTATTTGTTTTTATCGTTATTCTTTAGTTTTTTATCCTCATGTTTGTTGTGTAGTAAATATTTCAGTTCTTTAGAAAAGAATCTATGAAGTGCATTGCGTTTTATCCATGTCTGAAATGTGCTATATAAATAAAGCATAGTTTAATTTTAACATATTGCAAAACAAATGCAACCAATGACCAACTTCATCCAATCAAGTGCATTTTTGTTGAAAAGGAAAAATGTTGAAATCAACAATGCGTCAAAGGATTCAACTACTGAAACAAACAAATGGATTAAACAGATCAATCCCACTTTTCAAGCCTGCTGGTGGCATGGTAAACACCACCCCGGGCTCTACCAGGGGCACACTTAAGGTGGTCTCCCACAGCTCTTGCATACTGTATGTGGCAGTAGGGTGTACCAATGCCTGACCTAGCGCCTGAAGACAAAAGTCAGACACAGATTCCAAATGATGGCCATTAAATGATTCCATTAGGTTCAATACATGAAGTAATAGCTTCAAAATAGATGTCTACCATCTCTATAATGAATAGGCTGACCAAAATATAGCATAGTCATTCGAGCTTCAATAATAATAAATCTGTTATTTATTGCTTTTCTTATGTGCCAAAAGTGACAGGAAAACAGTGTGAGCTAGCAATCTTTCTTTACATTGAGCATCACCCGTTACCTGCGATTTCATGATTTGTCCAAATGATCAGTGACACAAAATCTGCATACCTGAACAAAGTTCCTCGTTAGTCGTTGCACAGTCTTGACACCATAGAGATAGATAGGCCTCAACTTTGTGCGTCATTGTGGCATCCGTGACTGCATGGGCAGCGCCATTGAGGCTACAACCCATAGGAATCGCCACCCAGTTGACAACTTTGACTACTTTAAAATGGTGGAAGCCCTCAATGTCTCTGCCCATGCTAAAACGGCCTTTTGGCCACTAGAGGCCTCTATCATTCTCTATGGTTGGCAGATGCTGCTACTGCACCATTTATGTTACCTGCATCTGTCCCTGAGTATTCTCTCGTGGACAGAGTACAGCTGACAAATTACGCAAATTCTGGGTTAACCTAGATTAGTTAATGAGAAATTACACGTTCCATAAACCATGGTTCATGAACAGAAATGTTCATTTTTGGCAACCGGAGGGAAAGGAGTGTTAATTTCCTCTTTTTATTTGTGTTTATTGAGGATGAGGGGTGTTTGTGTCTGGCAACTCTCGTCAAACATGAGGTCTGGGCCATGTTGACATTGATGTGTTATTGGCACACAGAAGCCTTGGGCCTCTTTCTCTGTTCCCACTCTCTTCCTCTAATGGTAACCTGGGAAAAGGTCTGAACAGAAATGTATCACTGGGTCATTAAGTTTCTTATTGAGGACCATTCTCCCCAAATGCTCTTTAAAGGCAGGTAGGTCTACATGGTAAGTATAGGAGCATCACAGGGCCATCAGAGATTATTTAACATCAGATTGGATGTCTGACCTTGTTAGCAACCTTGCTTGGAGCAATCTGAAACCTATTCCTGTCAAATAACAACACAAGACTTATAATAAGAGCCGCATGGGAAGACTGCATTTGAGCCCTATTCAATCGGATAAGACCGCCAATATATGTAAGGCGCTAACCATGTAGTTTAACATAGGGTACGTACTTGCTGTGTGTTGCCCTATAGGAGCTCCAAGTACTTCCAAATATCTATGAGGTTTTCTGGACACTAATCACACGATTGGTGTAGCAGATGCAACTGTTGGTGTTCGCAAGCAAATAACTGTTAGGCCTCTTTAGTGGAATTAAATCGTCATGCTTCGGAGTCAATGGAGGTATTTACTCTACTTACACAGTTCTAACAATGCTCAAGTTTTAGCCCAATTATACTAACAGAGTAATCAAAAAATCCACCACAGCCATGCTTGAATGTATTAATGCAAGCATGGTTAATGAATACCACGGTAAAAAACTTTTTAGGCTTTTGGATTATGAGTGTTTTCCATGTAGTCTTGTTGTCAAAGATATTAGATGTAACCATAGATCTTGTGGCAATGCTGAGATGCTTAAGCAGTGTTGGAATGTCAACATTTCCAACGCGAGGCTCATTGAATACTTCTGCTTCAGTATCTAAGCACCAGCTGTATACAGACGTCATCCTCCATGCCCAACCTGTCTGTCCAAGAATTGTACTTTTGAATTTCGTAAAGTCAGTGTGGAAGAGGTGATAGACAACAATCATTTTATCTTAAATGTAAGTCTACGAGAAAGTGTGTGCCCTCAGGCCTAGCGAGAAGCTAAAGTCATTCCGCTACCCAAGAATAGTAAAGCCCCCTTTACTGGCACAAATAGCTGACCAATCAGCCTGTTACCAACCGTTACTACATTTCTGGAAAAAATTGTGTTTGACCAGATACAACGCTATTTCACGGTAAACAAATTGACAACAGACTTTCAGCACATATAGGGAAGAACACTCAAGAAGCACAGCACTTACACAAATGACCGATGATGAGAAATTGATGATAAAATGATTGTGGGGGCTGTCTTGTTAGACTTCAGTGCAGCTTTTGACATTATCGATCATAGTCTCGTGCTGGAAAAACATATGTGTTATGGCTTCACACCCCCTGCTATAATGTGGATAAAGAGTTAGTTGTCTAACAGAACACAGAGGGTGTTCTTTTAATGGAAGCCTCAAACATAATCCAGGATAGCTTTTTAGGCCCCTTGCTTTTTTCAATCTTTACTAACGACATGCCACTGACTTTGAGTAAAGCCAGAGTGTCTATGTATGCGGATGACACTATACATGTCAGCTACTACAGCGACTGAAATGACTGCAACACTTAACAAAGAGTTGCAGTTTCAGAATGGTTGGGAAGGAACACGTTGGCCCTAAATATTTCTAAAACTAAAAGCATTGTATTTGGGACAAATCATTTACTAAACCATAAACCTCAACTAAATCTTGTAATAAATAATGTGGAAATTGAGCAAGTTAAGATGACAAACTGCTTGGAGTAACCCTGGATTGTAAACTGTCATGGTCAAAACATATTGATACAACAGTAGCTAAGATGAGGTATGTCCATAATAAAGCTCCGCTCTACCTTCTTAACAGCACTATCAACAAGGAAGGTCCTACAGGCCCTAGTTTTGTCGCACCTGGACTACTGTTCAGTCGTGTGGTCAGGTGCCACAAAAAAGGACTTAGGAAAATTGCAATTGGCTCAGAACAGGGCAGCATGGTTGGCCCTTGGATGTACACAGAGAGCTAATATTAATAATATGCATGTAAATCTCCCCTGGCTCAAGAGAGATCGACTTTATCACTACTTGTATTTATGAGAGGTATTGACATGTTGAATGCACCGAGCTGTCTGTCTAAACTACTGGCACACAGCTCGGACACCCACGCACACCCCACAAGACATGCCACAGAGGTCTCTTTACAGTCCCCAAGTCCAGAACAGACTATGGGAGGCGCACAGTACTACATAGAGCCATAGCTACATGGAACTCTATTCCACATCAAGTAACTGATGCTAGCTGTAAAATTTGATTGAAAAAAACGGATAAAAAAAAAAACACCTTATGGAACAGTGGCTCTCTGTGAAGGGACTGTGAAGCAACACAAACATTGACACATGCATACACACACACACACACACACTCGATAGCATACACATTATACACACACAAACATGGATTTAGAACTGTTGATATGTGGTGGAGTAGGGGCCTGAGGGCACACAGTGTGTTGTGAAATCTGTGAATGTATTGAAATGTTTTTTAAAATTGTATAAACTGCCTTAATTTTGCTGGACCCCAGGAAGAGTACAGCTAATTGGGATCCATAATAAATACAATACAACGAGAGGAAATCATAGGAGGCCTCCTTTCTGGCTCCAAGTGTGTGACATTTACAAAAGGCTACTACTTTGCATCCACACAGTCATCTGACTGACAGTTTAGCACAATGTTCTAGCACTAAAACCAACCGTGTGTTTGAGTAGTTCACATAGAACCAGAAGCATCACACAAAGACAAAAATATATCATCTTGAAAATGTATTGTGAGGTAAATGTTATGTTTATGTATCAAATCAATGCTACAAAGTATTGAATCAATGCTACTTTCTAATAACTAATTAGAAAGGTTCATGCAGGTGACTGACTGATCGTCTATGGAGGAATCCTCACTATCACTGTTCCTCAACTTGGCAGTATGCCCAGAATATTGCTATGGGAACAACCGAGGTATCTCAGTTTCAAGATCTCAACTTGGAGACAGAGCCTCGTGAGGTATTGGTCAGTCACATGTGCAAGCCACTGGTAGTGATTCATTCATTATGTTAAATCATGCAAATATAACTGGTCTGTGTATAGCCGTATATAAGACAACTGCAGGGACCACCCCAACAGAGCTTCTGATAGATATGTACGGTGTGCAGAGTTTGCTGTAACCTCTCCAGCGTGCTGATAATAAAGAGTGATTCATTTTAAGGTTGGCTTCAGGTGTCCCTGGTGTTGAATTTCCACCACAGTATGATATTTTAAGAGCAGTAGATGGTAGCTGGAGGGTTCTTTCCATCCTAAAAACAAGTAAGACCTTCATGCCACCCCCACAGTTAGAGAGACAGAGATACAGGGGAGAGACCCTGATAGTACCCACATAAAGGGGCATACCTGGTTATGAAGGACTCAAGGCAGCTTCGCTAAGGCAAAGCAGCAATATTATCAAGCACATACAGGATGGGTAGATAGCTGTGTAGGTTGTATACTAAGAGCAGTGAACACTATGTCTGATGCAGAGATATGGGAAGCTGGACCCACACACGTGCCAGAGGAACAGCAGACTCAAGTGGATGATGTCACTTCATGAGGTCATTACTCAGCGATGGTACAGTAACACCGGAATGTATCACATTACCTTGTAAGGAACTCATGAAACGTGTTCAAAGCTTTGTTTCTGAGAACTTTCCATAGGACCTACCTGATGATCAAAAGCAGAGCTTACAGTGGCTTGCGAAAGTATTCACCCCCTTGGCATATTTCCTATTCTGTTGCCTTACAACCTTTTTTAAAATATCATTTGATTTACACAACATGCCTACCACTTTGAATATGCTAAATATTTTTATTTTGAAACAAACAAGAAACAAGACAAAAAAAACTGAAAACTTGAGCGTGCATAACTGTTATCCCCCAAAGTCAATACTTTGTAGAGCCACCTTTTGCAGCAATTATAACTGCAAGTATCTTGGGGTATGTCTCTATAAGCTTGGCACATCTAGCCACTGGGATTTTTGCCCATTCTTCAAGGCAAAACTCCCCCAGCTCCTTGATGTTGGTTGGGTTCCGCTGGTGTAAAGCAATCTTTAAGTCATTCTATAGATTCTCAATTGGTTTGAGGTCTGGGCTTTGACTAGGCCTTTCCAAGACATTTAAATGTTTCCCCTTTTAAACCACTTGAGTGTTGCTTTAGCAGTATGCTTAGGGTCATTGTCCTGCTGGAAGGTGGACCTCCGTCCCAGTCTCAAATCTCTGGAAAACTGAAACAGGTTTCCCTCAAGAATTTCCCTGTATTTAGCGACATCCAGCATTCCTTTAATTCTGACCAGTTTCCCAGTCCCTGCCGATGAGAAACATCCCCACAGCATGATGCTTCCACCACCATGCTTCACTGTGGGGATGACGTTCTCGGTGAGGAGAGGTGTTTGGTTTGCACCAGACATAGTGTTTTCCTTGATGGCCAAAAAACTCAATTTTAGTCTCATCTGACCAGAGTACCTTCTTCCATATGTTTGGGGAGTCTCCAACGTGCCTTTTGGTGAACAACAAACATGTTTGCTTATTTTTTCTTTAAGCAATGGCTTTTTTTCTGGCCACTTCCGTTAAGCCCAGCTCTGTGGAGTGTACGGCTTAAAGTGGTCCTATGGACAGATACTCCAATCTCCGCTGTGGAGCTTTGCAGCTCCTTCAGGGTTATCTTTGGTCTCTTTTTTGCCTCTCTGATTAATGCCCTCCTTGCCTGGTCCGTGAGTTTTGGTGGGTGGCCCTCTCTTAGCAGGTTTGTTGTAGTGCCTTTCTATTTTTTTTTAAATAATGGATTTAAATGGTCCACCGTGGGATGTTCAAAGTTTTGGATATTGTTTTATAACCCAACCCTGATCTGTACATCTCCAGAACTTTGTCCCTGACCCGTTTGGAGAGCTCTTTGGTCTTCATGGTGCCGCTTGCTTGGTGGTGCCCCTTGCTCAGTGGTGTTGCAGACTCTGGGCCTTTCAGAACAGGTGTATAGATATTGAGATCATGTGACAGATCATGTGACACTTAGACTGCAGACAGAGGGACTTTATTTAACTAATTATGTGACTTCTGAAGGTAATTGGTTGCCCCAGATCTTATTTAGAGGCTTCATAGCAAAGGGGGTGAATACATATGCATGCACCACTTTTCCATTTTTTATTTTGTTGCATTATTTTGAAAAAAGGTTTTTTTTTCATTTCACTTCACCAATTTGGACTATTTTGTGTATGTCCATTACATGAAATCCAATTAAAAATCAATTTAAATTGCAGGTTGTAATGCAACAAAATAGGAAAAACGCCAAGGTGGATGAATACTTTTGCAAGGCACTGTATGGTTTTATACTGAACGGTAAGAGACAGAGGAGTGAAACACTGATTTCACACATACCTTCATTAGCAAGGTCTGGTCTTCTTCAACTGGGCACACTTGAACTAGAACAAACTGCTCTAGAGTTACTATGGAAACAAACAAAAAAACAATGAGGTTGAACAAACAGTGCTATTACCCAGCCAGGCAGTGGGTCACAAATGTTCAGACTCAATGCAGTGACAGTCACACTGAATCACATTTAATGGAAACTTCATGAAATAATGGGTTCTCTTTTACAGTTCGTAGCTTTGCCTTATTGTAATACAAAACAGGATACCATATGCACATGTGATTAATTATAGTCATTAGATAGAGTAATCAACAAGTATGAATTGATTGACTAAATAAATCCTAACAATAAACACTTTAAAGAAAGTATCTGAATATGAATCTTGTGTAAATGACATAGAACTTAAATATTGTGATATGCATTCCTGAATCACTGTTAAGAATCACAGATCCTCAACTTCTAAGAAGTATGAGGCAGTTGGCCAATTGTGGTGGCGACACCTACAACCACACTCACTATAGTAGAGGATCTCATCACATTTGGTCATAGTGATACTAGGCATAACCACTAACACACTCACACTGGGTTATGTGCTACTGCACCATATTCTGTAAAAAAGACAAAACTACTATGCAACTACAGTGCAATTGAGGGAACTTTTTTTCCAATGCTCTTTAAACTCTGTTTGGCAAAGGCATTAAATTGCTAAGGCATAAATATTTCATATTTCAACAAACCCTTTCACACTGATGGTGCCTCAATGTATCAGTCAGCCCCCCCCCCCCTCAGAGACTTTTGTGTACTTTATTGCCTTAGGGCTGGTTAAGGTTGTAAGACTGCCTGTGTGTTTGTCAGTGGTGTAAAGTATTTAAATCGTTTTTGGGGGGGTATCTGATCTTTACTTTACTATTTATATATTTTTGACAACTTTACTTTTACTTCACCACATTCCTAAAGAAAATATTGTACTTTTTACTTCATACAGTTTCCCTGACAACCAAAAGTACTTGTTACATTTTGAAGGCTTAGCAGGACAGGACAATTGTCAAATTCACACACTTATCAAAGAACATGTAGTCATCCATACTGCCTTTGGTCTGGTGAACTCACTAAACAAAAACTTCCTCTTTTGTAAATCATTTCTGAGTGTTGGCGTGTGTCCCTGGCTGTCTGCTTTGCTTAATAGAAGGAATTTTAAATTATTTATACTTTTACTTTTACTTTTGATATTTTAGCAATTACATTTACTTTAGAAACTTAAGTATATTTAAAACCAAATACTTTTAGACTTTTACTTAAGTCGTATTTTAATGGCTGACTGCAACACTATACAAGTCAGCTACTACAGGGAGGGAAATCACTTAACGAAGAGCTGCTGTTAGTTTCAGAAGGAATAAGTTAGTCCTAAATATTTCAAAATCTAAAAGCATTGGATTTGGGACAAATCATTCACTAAACCAGAGACCTCAACTAAATATTGTATTAAATCATGTGGAAGTTGAGGTGACTAAAATTGTTTGGAGTAACCCTGGATTGTAAACTGTCATGGTCAAAACATGTACAACAGTAGCTAACATGGGGAGAAGTCTGTCCATAATAAAGTGCTACTCTGCCTTTTTAACAACACTATCATCAAGGCAGGCCCTACAGGCTCTAGTTTTGTCACACCTGGACTACTGTTCAGTCGTGGTCACGTGCCACAAAGAGGGAAATTTACAATTGGCTCAGAACAGGGCAGCACGGCTGGTCCTTAAAGGTACACGGAGAGCTAATGTTAATAATATGCATGTACATCTCTCATGACTCCAAGTGGAAGAGAGACTGACTTCATCATTACCTGTTTTTGTAAGAAGTGTTGACAGGCTGAATGCACCGAGGTGTCTGTTTAAACTACTAGCACACAGCTCGTACACCCATACATACCCCACAAGACAAGCCACCAGAGGTCTCTTCACAATCCCCAAGTCAAGAACAGACTATGCGAGGCGCACAGTACTACATAGAGCCATGGCCACATGGAACTCTATTCCACATCAGGGTAACTGATGCAAGCAGTAGAATCAGATATATTTTTTTAAACAGATACAAATACACCTTATGGAACAGTGGGGACAGGCAGACACGCATACACATGATAAGACACGCACTCTACACACATGTACACATCAATTTTGTAATGAAGATATGTGATAGTGGAGTAGTGGCATGAGGGAACACACTAAACGTATTGGGCATACTGTTATGAAATGTAATATTGTGTAATATTTTTAATTGTACATAACTGCCTTAATGTTGCTGGACCCCTGGAAGAGTAGCTGTTGCCTTGGCAGCAGCTAATGGGGATCCTTAATAAATATAAATACAAATACTTGAATAACTTCCCATTAGGGTATCTATACTTTTACTCAAGTATGACAAATTCATTCATTCACCATGAGGTCAAAGGAATTGTCCGTAGAGCTACGAGGCAGAATTGTGTCAAGGCACAGATCTGGGGAAGGGAACCAAAATATTTCTGCAGCATTGAAGGTCCCCAAGAACACAGTGGACTCTATCATTCTTAAATGGAAGAAGTTTGGAACCACCAAGACTCTTCCTAGAGCTGGCCACCCGGCCAAACGGAGCAATCCGGGGAGAAGGGTCTTAGTCAGGGAGGTGACCAAGACCCCGATGGTTGCTCTGCCAGAACTCCAGAGTTCGTCTGTGGAGATGGGAGAATCTTCGAGAAGGACAACCAGCTCTGCAGCACACCAACAATCAGGCCTTTATGTTAGAGTGACCAGACGGAAGCCACTCCTCAGTAAATGGTGCATGACATCCTGCTTGGAGTTTGCCAAAAGGCACCTAAAGACTCTCAAGCGTCACATCTGGAGGAAACCTGGCACCATCCCTACGGTGAAGCATGGTGGTGGCAGCATCATGCTGTGAGGACTAGGAGACTAGTCAGCATCTAGGCAAAGATGAATGGAGCAAAGTACAGAGAGATCCTTGATGAAGACCTACTCCAGAATGCTCAGGACCTCAGACTGGGGCGAAGGTTCACCTTCCAACAGGACAACGACCCTGAGCACACAGCCAAGACAACGCAGGAGTGGCTTCAGAACAAGTCTCTGAATGTCCTTGAATGGCCCAGCCAGAGCCCGGACATCTCTGGAGAGACCTGAAAATAGCTTTGCAGCAACGCTCCACATCCAACCTGACAAAATGTGGAAAACGTCAACCGGTCTGAGTACTTTTCGAAGGCACTGTGACATGATTATGATGCTCATCATTCCATTCAATGTAATAATGTGATATAGAGTTTGGTAAATGATCCAAGTCCTGTAATAACATCTGGTATGTAGACTTATGTAGCATGTTGTAACATATAAGGTTCTGATGAGTAGTTGAATGATGTGTTAAAGTAACTGTCCAGTGAAAGATCACTTTTAAACGTTTATATTCTGTTAACTTATACCCAAATATATGTTGTTGACTCGTCCTATACTCGTATTTGTGGCCAAAGCATAGATTAGGCCCATGGTCTTGTGAATGTTGACCTGATTAAAGACACAAAAACCCCACCTCAAACTTGCATTTAAAAAAATGCTATTTCCTCATAGAACATGATGTCATGTTGGCTCATTGGCTGAGCTGGCTAATTAGCGGTCGATTTGCATGAGTATATTTAATGACTGGTGACTATTTAATGACCCACACCATTCTGTAGTTTGAGTACGCCCACACCATTCAAATAAAAACATTTTTTTTTTGTAACATACATAATTAAACATTTTGGAATGAAAACTATTTAACTTGTATTGTAATTCATTATAGTTCATACAGTTGAAGTCAGAAGTTTACATACACCTTAGCCAAATACATTTAAACTCAGTTTTTCACAATTCCTGACATTTAATGCTAGTAAAAATTCCCTGTCTTAGGTCAGGTAGGATCACCACTTTATTTTGAGAATGTGAAATGTCAGAATAATAGTAGAGAGAATGATTTATTTCAGCTTTTATTTCTTTCATCACATTCCCAGTGGGTCAGAAGTTTACAAACACTCAATTAATATTTGGTAACATTGCCTTTAAATTGTTTAACTTGGGTCAAATGTTTCGGGTAGCCTTCCACAAGCTTCCCACAATAAGTTGGGTTAATTTTGGCCCATTCCTCCTGACAAAAGCTGGTAGTAACTGAGTCAGGTTTGTAGGCCTCCTTGCTCGCACACGCTTTTTCAGTTCTGCCCACAAATGTTCTATAGGATTGAGGTCAGGGCTTTGTGATGGCCACTCCAATACCTTGACTTTGTTGTCCTTAAGCCATTTTGCCACAACTTTGGAAGTATGCTTGCGGTCATTGTTCATTTGGAAGACCCATTTGCGACCAAGCTTTAACTTACTGACTGATGTCTTGAGATGTTGCTTCAATATATCCACATAATTTCCCTCCCTCATGATGCCATCTATTTTGTGAAGTGCACCAGTCCCTCCTGCAGCAAAGTACCCCCACAACGTGATGCTGCCACCCCTGTGCTTCACGGTTGGGATGGTGTTCTTCGGCTTGCAAGCATCCCCCTTTTTCCTCCAAACATAACGATGGTCATTATGGTCAAACAGTTCTATTTTTGTATCATCAGACCAGAGGACATTTCTCCAAAAAGTACGATCTTTGTCCCCATGTGCAGTTGCAAACCGTCATCTGGCTTTTTTTATGGTGGTTTTGGAGCAGTGGCTTCTTCCTTGCTGACCGGGCTTTCAGGTTATGTCGATATAGGACTCATTTTACTGTGGATATACATACTTTTGTACCTGTTTCCTCCAGCATCATCACAAGGTCCTTTGCTGTTGTTCCGCGATTGATTCGCACCAAAGCACGTTAATCTCTAGAAGACAGAACGCGTCTCCTTCCTGAGCGGTATGACGGCTGTGTGGTCCCATGGTGTTTATACTTGCGTACTATTGTTTGTACAGATGAACGTGGTACCTTCAGGCATTTGGAAATTGCTCCCAAGGATGTACCAGACTTGTGGAGGTCTACAATTGTTTTTCTGAGGTCTTGGCTGATTTCTTTTAATTTTCCCATGATGTCAAGCAAAGAGACAGTGAGTTTGAAGGTAGGTCTTGAAATACATCCACATGTACACCTCCAATTGACTCGAATGATGTCAATTAGCCTATCAGAAGCTTCTAAAGGCATGACATCATTTTCTGGAATCTTCCAAGCTGTTTAAAGGCACAGTCAACTTGTATATAAACTTCTGACCCACTGGAATTGTGATACAGTGAATAATAAGTGAAATAATCTGTCTGCAAACAATTACTTGTGTCATGCACAAATTAGATGTCCTAACCGATTTGCCAAAACTATAGTTTGTTAACAAGAAATTTGTGGAGTCGTTGAAAAACGAGTTTTAATGACTCCAACCTTCTGACTTCAACTTCTACTGTAAACTTTCCGACTTCAACTGTATTTCCTATAAATCTGGAAACACTGGACAGTAAACCACCGCCCCCTTTTGAAAACTAGGCTAATTGCAACAACACTTGCATGCATTCAAACATTATTTTGTTGGCTGCAGCAACAGGAAATTTGAATTATTATGTGTATTATAATTAATGGAATTTGTTTGCGGGGGTTGATACATTTTCCGCTAGGGAAAAATAAAGTCTAACGTTTTAAAGTGGAAATGACACATTTTAGAAGCATTTTTTAAACTTCAAATACACTACAAATTAGCATTTTCTGCTGTGCAGGAAAATTCTCAGCAACAAGATTAATCAAATGAAGATCCTGCATCTGTACCCTCTAACTTTTTGGGAAAGTGGTTAAAGTAGCTGGTTTTTGTCAAAAGTTACATTGTTTACTGTAAATGTTGGAAGTCATGATGTCACAGTGTGACCCGTAGATATTTTGAAGAAATCCCATTAAAGTGGATGAGGTTTTTTAAGAAGGACAAAAAAAATTATAACTTAAAATGTCTTAAATGTCAAAGTCCCCTGTTTCGGAGACTGCTGTGATTCTGGTACCGGTTCCAACTGACATTTTGTTTATAAATATTTCTGTGAACAGATACATTTGAAATTGCTTGCATTGAGCGATAGCACTGGTTCCCACAGACACAGTAGTATATTTTGTCCTCCTGTGTGACGTTGGGTGTGAAATCTGAAAGAACTTGAAGCAGGGATGTCCCTCCTACCATTTAACTCGCTCTTTCAACTGTCCATCAACTCCTGGCTGAATCCTATGTCACAAATACTGACAAAACACATGCCTGCAATCCTTACATCATACACTCTAAAAAGTAAAGGTTCCCGGAGTATCCTCTAGAGGTTCTTCAAATTGAAACTGTTTAATGGCTCTTCAAATAACCTTTTGAAGTCCCCTTTGGGGTAAATTTTTGAACTACCCCCCCATCGCCTCTATTATTATTATTATGAATAATAATATGCATAACAATAACAACAATAACACAATATTTTAGTTTTCAGTCCTTATTATGATTTTAGTGACAAAGCAGAATAGAAAAATCCAAATATGAGGTAAACTCACAGCAGAGCCCCAAGTCCAATGGGTTTATCCTCTGGTGTGTTGATGTTCTCCGTATCCATAGCCAGAATGATTTAGCAGTGAATGGTGATCGAACAGGTTTCCTGTCATATTCATCAGAGGTGTAGGGAGGGTGAAGTCTGTGAATCGCCCAAAAATTATACAGATGATTAAAAAAACATGCACACGACAGTACTCATACCTTGGTTTTTGTGGTAAATGTGAATGAAAGAAAAAACGCTTGATAATGGTTTTCATACACATACCTTGTCCATAATGTAGAGGCCTATGGGATATTTATTGAAGAGGTAAGGGAGGAGGATGGTAACTGTGATCTACATAACATACCAGTACCAATTCATATACCTTAGTATGCGTCCTCATCTGTATGCCTGCAGACACAGAAACAAAAGTGAGCAGTTCAGTCATCTGCACCCAATACAGCTAGCCTTCAACATATTCTTATAGCCTACATATTCTTTCCTCTTTGTTGATTGATATCCATTGAATTGTGTCCATTTTCTGTTTTAGAAGGATTTGCACAAACATGAAAAGATAGATGGTGTCGTGTCTTTGGCTATGCCGGATTAAGTGATATGACATGCTATTCTATAAAACAATTTCTCTGTAATTCATGTTACCTGATTAAGATAATCAGGTGAATGTAATTAACTAGAAAGACGGTGCACGAAAAATAATGTTTATGGAGCTGTTATCTTCCGAATAAACTCTTAAAGACCTAGTAATCTTTTACATCAATAGCAGTCATTATTTAATCGTCACTTTATTCAGTCTCATCTGAAAGTTGTAAATTCTTGGTTATCTTCACAAACCCTGGCTAACAAGTTGAATCAGCAATACAAAATTTAGTTTAATTATTTATTTACTAAATACCTAAATAATGGGAAAAGAGCCTTGAATTCTAAATAAATCACAGACAGTGTCACCAGCAAAGCACCCCCACACCATAACACCTCCTCCTCTATGCTTTATGGTGGGAAATACACATGTGGAGATCATCCGTTCACCCACAACACGTCTCACAAAGACACAGCGGTTGGAACCAAAAATCTCCAATTTGGACTCATCAGACCAAAGGACACATTTCCACCGGTCTAATGTCCATTGCTTATGTTTCTTGGCAGCGAAGAGTCCTTTCCAAGTCTTAGTCGGCTCGCTCCGACTGGCCATTGGACTGGGGGTGGAACACAGAGGACAGGCTGGCCGACGACCCAATGAGCGTTCAGAACGCCTTCCAGAACCGGGACGAGAACTGAGGACCCCGGTCGGAGACCGTGTCCACTGGGATTCCATGGATCCGGAAGACATGCTGCACCATGAGCCGGGCCATCTCTTTGGCAGAGGGTAGCTTGGAATGAAGTGGGCGGAAAGTCCACTACTGTCAGGACACTGCCATCAGACAGGGGAAGACCCGTGATGAAGTCCATGGATATGTGATACCAGGGACGGTGAGGGAAGAAAACCAGCCGGAGCTTGCCGAGAAGTCTTGTTCTGCGCACAGACCGTGCAGGCGGCGACGAACGCGGAGACGTCCGGGACTATGGTAGGCCACTAAAAGCATTGTCGCACAAAGGCCAGGGTTCGACGGGAGTCCGGGTGGCAGGCAAGCCTGGAGGAGTGGGCCAACCCCAGGACCGAGGAGCGGACAGTGTCAGGCACAAACATCCGGTTATCTGGGCTCCCCCCGGTGTTCGGCTGGGAATGCTGCGCCTCCGGGCCTGCCTCCCTATTCCCCAGCTGAGTGCCGTCGCCAGACATGAGGTGGGAAGGATGGTCTCGGGGTCCGACGGTGTAGCCGCGGGGCTATAGCAGCATGACAGCAATTCCGGCTTGATGATCTTGGTCGGTAGGAGAGGGAGAAGTTGAACTGGGTGAAGAGCAGGGCCCACCTAGCTTGCCTGGAATTGAGATGCTTGGCAGTGCGGAGATAATCCAGGTTCTTGTGTTCGGTCTACACAATGAAAGGATGTTCTGCCCTCTCAAGCAAGTACCTCCCCTCCTCCAACGCCATCTTCACCACGAGAAGCTTACGATTCCCCACATTGTAGTTCCTCTACGTGGCATTGAAGCGATGGGAGAAGAAGGCTGGGATGCAGGGATGTAACTTGAGGTCCAGGGCAGAACGCTGGGTCAGGACAGCCCCCACTCTGATATCCTAAGCATTGGCCTCCACCACGAACTGGCAGGACGGGTCAGGATGAACCAAGATGGGAGCTGTGGTGAAACAGTGTTTGTGTAACGTTCGTGGAAGTCGTTCTCCTCTTCAGACGAGGAGTAGCATGGATCGGACCAACACGCAGCGAGGTATGTAGACATAATGATTTATTAACAAGACGAAACACTATGAACACTTGAGCAAACTACAAAACAATAAACGAAGTCAACAGACCTGAACAAACGAACTTACATAAGAACACGAAGAACGCACGAACAGGAACAGACTACAAACACGAACGAAAACAAAACAGTCCCGTGTGGTGCGACATACACAGACACGGAAGACAATCACCCACAAACAAACAGTGTGAACAGCCTACCTTTATATGGTTCTCAATCAGAGGAAACGTCAAACACCTGTCCCTGATTGAGAACCACATAAGGCTAATTACCAATGAACCTAAACATAGAAACACAAAACATAGAATGCCCACCCCAACTCACGCCCTGACCAACTAAACACATACAAAAACAACAGAAAACAGGTCAGGAACGTGACAGTTTGAGATCCCGGAACGCCCGGTCAGCAGCTGGGGACACGTGAACAGAACTTTGGGAGTGCAGACACAAGGGAAGCCAGGGTGCTGTAACCTAGAATATTTGTCATGTTTGGAATACATGATATTCATCAGTCGCCTAATGTTGGAAAATGAAAATCTGCCTGCGATAAAACAAGTTTGGTCATGATGAGTTATAGTCGAAATGCATTTATTTACTCTGCTCGCAAGTATTTTAGTAAACACCTTGAGATCACATCCGAGGAGGGCAATAGGACGTTATTAAGATGGATCTGTTTCATCTTTCTTTAATATTAGGGAGATATTAGCGGAGTATAAAGATTCCGGGAGTCTGTGAGATTAATTATATGAAGAATTTCCTGTTTATGTGTATTAATGTATGTTAGAATTTATTTGTATGTTTATGTTTACCTTTCCCTTGGGAATTAAAAAAATCGAAGGTGAGAACTGGAATGAAAATTGTGTTGGGAGATAGTTGAGGTATTGACTAGACTGGTGGGGTCGGGCATGCAGGTGGCTCGGCCTTGCTGGTCAGTCTGGCTGAAATTTGATATAGAGAATGTCTTAATAAAGACAATCAAAAGTTGTTAATTTGTTAGGCTATTAGTTAAAGGTGCAACACAATATGTATTATTGAATTAACTTTGATCTAGCTCAGTCTTATTAATCCCTTAAACATATTTAATAATGATCTCTTACCAAGCTTTATGACTGTGGGCATTTTTGCTTACTTTTTGTTCTAAATAGAGACGGCATATTTGATTGTGTAAAAGTGCAGGAAATTAGCTTTAGATTCCCCCAAAAAATTCTGGGGGAGGACCCCCAGATCCTCCACCAGGTTATGTCCCCCCCACACTTCTGTGCACAATGCCAACCGTCGGCTGGAATGGTGTAAATGGTGTATAGCAGTGGAAACACGTTCTCCTGAGTGATGAATCACGCTTCACAATCTGCCAGTCTGACGGACGAAGATGTGTTTGGCGTATGCCAGGAGAACGCTAGCTGCCCCAATGCATAGTGCCAACTGTAAAGATGAATGGTCTTGGGCTGTTTTTCATAGTTCAGGCTAGGCCCCTTAGTTCCAGTGAAGGGAAATCTTAACGCTATAGCATACTATGATATTCTAGATGATTCTGTGCTTCCAACATTGCGGTAACAGTTTGGGGAAGGCCCTTTCCTGTTTCAGAATGACAATGCCCCTGTGCACAAAGCGAGGTCCATACAGAAATGGTTTGTCAAGATCATTGTGGAAGAACTTGACTGTCCTGCACAGTGCCCTGACCTCAACTCCATGGAACACCGTTGGAATGAATTGGAACAACGACTGCGAGCCAGACCTAATCGCCTACCATCAGTGCTCGACCTCACTAATACTCTTGTGGCTGAATGAAAGCAAGTCCCCGCAGTAATGTTCCAACAGCTAGTTGAAAGCCTTCCAAGAAGAGTGGAGGCTGTTATAACAGCAAAGGGTGGACCAACTCCATATTAATGCCCATGATTTTGGAATGAGATGGTCAACGAGCAGGTGTCCACATACTTTTGGTCATTTAGTATATGATTGTACAACAGTTGGTCTGACACAAAACCACCTTCATGTTCACACAGTCACACCCTTGTAAACACACTCCAACCAATTCAACCACCTGTCTATAGAGATACAGTATCATCCTCCACGATGAAATCAAACTTGGACAATGATTTCACTATCCAGTTTATGAGCTTATAATCTGATTTTTGAGTCTCCCTCTACCCCGACAGCACTGTATCTGAATGGTGACCTTGTTCCTATTATCTCAGAGGCCAAAGAGTCATGTGTGTGTGTATGTGTGCGTGTGTACGTGTGTGGTACAGTCCAAGGTGCTACGTAGCTTCCCTCTACAACTCGCAAAGAAGGAGAAATGCCCTTCATCCCATAAAGCTGATGGCTCTATGCGCAGATCAAGTTATTGCAAATCCAATTGTGTGAAAACGCACACTAACAACCTTTTATCTCAAAGCACAATCACCTTCTAGAAAATCTCAGTCTATAGTTTTGCCAAAAATGTGAGGTTAATCTCACTCGTTTGAGAAACAATGGCAGACTCTGTGAGCTCTATCAACATGTTTGTCTAGAAGCCATGGTTAGTATTTAAAACATTTCACATCAAAAGTGTGATGAACAAAACAACGTAATATGGTACTTGACATTTCAGATAAGAGGTGTGGAAAATATTGAAGAGAACTTTGACCTGCTTTTGGTTTTCTGGTATAACCTACATGTCACATGACGATGTTGTCACCTTCAAACGTGACGAATACATCAGTTACACTTCAGAACTGGGATTCAATTCTCCATTATAAAACCCTAACAGAGAGAAGAACACACAGAAACCTGCCATCTACTGGTATAAAGACACACCTAATTTGCATTCAGTAGTGATGGGCTTCACATTCATATTTACAATTCATGTACAGTATGTAAATGAAATGAGTGGTCAGGAACCCTGGTCCTAAAATGCCACAGATTATGTTTTAAATTCCAGTCCAGCACTAGAACATCTGATTCAGCAAATCATGGTACAGGAACCAGCAGGGTCGTTGACTAATATGTTGACCAAATTAAATAATAGATCAACATACAACCTTGAATATTTTGACTTTTGAGAAATGGGACTCAAACATGTTCACAGTTATTTCAAAAATCACAACGGCGTCACTTCTGAAAGCAGTGACATGAGCAGCTAAATGTCAGGCGATGTCACTACAAAGTGCGGTCTGTGTAGGATCAGACACTCAAGAGATGCGAGTACTCCCACATGACAAGGTGCAGTGTTGTGGTTTCCCAAGTTGCCCTTACATCACCTCAACGAGAAACACTCAAACCTATTCATCACATTATTAGAGACTTGGTACAATGAAACCATCCTCTACGACCGCAGTATTGCATCGTCCAAGAACCCTCGGCACTCCTTCATGGACCAGATCCACAACAAGACAATGGGCCTGGGTCTTTAAATTAGTAGTGTGGAGTAGTGGTATTTAAGATAAGATTGGAATAATGCACGTCACATACAAGTCTGCACGTGGTTGAGAGCTTCAAGTTCCTCAGTGTCCACATCACTAAGGACCTACCATGGTCCAAACACACTAACAGTTGTGAAGAGGGCACGACAACGCTTCTTCCCCTTCAGGAGGCTGAAAAGATTTGTCATGGGCTCTCAGATCCTCAAAAAGTTATTAAGCTGCATCTTGATTGGCTGCATCACCGCTTGGTATGGCTACTGCTTGGCATCCGACCGCAAGGTGCTACAAAGAGTAGTGCGTGTGGCCCAGTACGTCACCGGGACCGAGCTCCCTGCCATCCAGGACCTCTATACCAGGCGGTGTCTAAGGAAGGCCCTAAAAATGTGATCTCTGCTAACGCACGGCAAGTGGTAGCAGAGCACCAAGTCTAGGACCAAAAGGCTCCGGAACAGTTTCTACCTCCAAGCCATATGACTGCTGAACAGTTCATCAAATGGCTACCTGGACTATTTGTATTTTGGCTCTATGAACACTCACTGGACTCTACCCACACAGTCACACATACTACACTGACACTCCAACACACACACATACTACACTGACACTCCAACACGCACACATACTACACTGACACTCCAACACACACACACACACACACACACACACACACACACACACACACACACACACACACACACACACACACACACACACACACACACACTCCAACACACACACACACACACACACACACACACACACACACACACACACACACACACACACACACACACACACACACACACACAAACACACACACACACACACACACACACTCTTCACATACGCCGCTGCTACTCTGTTTATTATCTATCCTGACTGCCGAGTCACTTTTACCTCGACCTACATATACATATTACCTCAAATAGCTCGTACCCCTGCACATTGACTCTGTACCAGTACTCTTTGTATATAGCCTCGTTATTGTTATTTTACTGTGTTACTATTCCTATTTGTTTTGCTAATATTTTTGTACTTTTTAACTCTGTATTGTTGGGAAAGGCCTTGTAAGTAAGCATTGCATGTTGAAGTCTACACCTGTTGTATTTGGCGCATGTAACAAATACAATTTGATTTGATTTGAGAATGCATCATCATAATAGCAAGACTGCCATCTAGTGGCATCAGATACCATTGCTCTTTTCACCACGAAGTCAGTCATATATCAAACCCATCAATCAGTATGTGAGGGGAAAAAATATTTAAGAATAGTGTTTATATAGCCCAGTGTATGGTCCTGAGAGTGGAGGCAGTTTTAAGTGGTGTTTGATGATGGTCTCCTCTGATATTGGTGTGTCTAGAGGTAGTGTTAAAGAAATGCTCCGGAACTTTGGCGACTACTAAGTATTTTTTAAACCTCCCGCTTTGGGCTGTATGTGTCAATGTGTAGTTCATACATGCATAATGTTTGAGCAGAATTACTGTCTTACCTCAATTAGCCACAAAATCCCTAGTTTAAAAGTGACTGTTTCTCTGAAAGCTGTGCTGCCAGATTTTTTCCCACATGGGCCAGCCCCCTAGCAATTCCTGTTCAACCAATGAGCTTCAGCCCCTCGCCATTTCAGTGAAGGCTAGCAAGAAGCACATGATGCACCCCCAGCAGAGCAAGAGAGAGAGCAATGACGTGGTGCACATATCTGTACATATGTGATGGAATACACCATTTTCGGGGACCACTTTTGGCTAAAAAGTATACTGGCTAAAAAGTATACAAAAGTACCGGAGGATCTCTTTAAAAGTATCTGGTGGTGAAGGTGAGAGCCAGGTGAGGCATCAGTTTATGGTACTGGGTCTGGTGCTTAATGATCTTCAACTCTTCCTTGTCCTTCTGCCCAAACTGAATGACGACTGGAAGGAGAGAGGAGAGCGGAAGAGAGTGAGGAATGAGTAGAGCATGAAGGAGGCTTACATTTTGTGTGTGTGCATGTTTTGTACTGTGAGTATGCATATGCTGATGTGGTGGAACATTAGTTTTGTGGAGTGTATGTTGAGTGGTGAGATGTGGTCATCGTCACACACATGCCTTGATGTGCACCTGTTGCTCTGGAAGCACTACAAATCTTATCTCTGACTACTGCATATCTAAAACAGCACAGGTGTCTCAGAGGGGAGAGTGGGGGAGGGTTTGGGTAGACAAAGGCGATGGATGGTGGTATATAGGCTGGTTTACAGGGTACATGAAGATACTGCCATCTCAAAAGGACGGCAGGGCAAAATATACTAACTTTGATGACATAAGCTAACTAACCAAGATACTGTAAATTTCATGTAATGTGACACTCAGATGTTATTTATTTAACCTTTATTGATACAGGTTTTTCTCATTGAGATAACATCTCTTTTCCAAGAGAGACCTGGTCCAATAGCAGCAGGTGGAACAACGTTTCAGACAAATCAACTTACTAACACAACATTAAACAAAACTACAAACACACATACAGTACAACAATTACATATTACTTTAAAAACACAGAAGTCTTGACTAAAAACAGCTCTCCTAAAGACAATTACACTCTTCTATGATATTACATCGATCAAGTGTTTAAACTCCACCAACGAAACTAGATAGTCAAATTTTTAAATATTCAGGAGAGAATTCCAGAACCACGGAGCTAAGTAACTAAAACTATTTCTTCCATGACCTGTTCTAATTTTTGGTATTGTTAGAAGCAAATTATGTACTTCAGATGTATTGTTTAAGTTGTACACCCTAACTGTACGATTGACAGTCCAATGTTACTGCTAAGATCCCCTCTGTGTTAACCAGAAAGATCACACAGATGTTTCTACTATGTCAAGGTTTGTCCCCAATCTGCTTTGACACGATGCCAGACCACAGAAGAGAACACACCTGGGTGTTAACACAGAGGGGAAGTCCTCACACAGACGACATCCCCACAACCTATCCTCTCAACTCTGAAGACAAAGCTAACAGTGGTTACACAATGTACTGTTCAAACACAGCTACAGTGCCTTCAGAAACTATTCATACCCCTTGACTTATTCCACATTTTGTTGTGTTACAGCCTGAAAAGTGAAAATATGTTTTTAGACATTTTTGCTAATTTATTGAAAATTAAATACAGAAATATCTCATTTACAGAAGTATTCACAATCACAACCCTGTGTCAATACTTTGTGGAAGCACCTTTGGCAGAGATTACAGCTGCAAGTCTTTAAGTGTGACATTAGTGCTCGTACGAACTCGGCCCCAGGCGCAGAGAAACACAGCAGGCAGAGGTAAGGGTAAATCAAGAATATTTACTTAAGGTCTTTATAGCAAAACAACAAAGCAAGGGCCCACAAGAACACTGAACAAAACATGAAACCTGAGCAACTGGCCCAGTCCACAGAGGAATCTAAATAGTCATCCAGCAGGTGATCCCAATAAGCCCAATCAGGGCCACCTCGATACTAGAAGTAACCCAAGGGTGCTCTCCAGATGCAATCTCAGGTATTACACTCCTGGGAGAAAACCTGACCTGTGACACTAAGAGCTTTCCACACCTGGATTGTGCAACACTTGCCCATAATATTTTTGAGAATTTTTCAAGCTCTGTGAAATTGGTTGTTGATCATTGCTAGACAACCGTTTTCAGATCTTGCCATAGATTTTAAAGTAGATTTAAGTCAAAACTGTAACTCGGCCACAAGAACATTCACTCTCTTCTTGGGTTATTGTCATACTGAAAGGTGAATTAATCTCCCAGTGTCTGGTGGAAAGCAGACTGAACCAGGTTTTCCTCTAGGATTTTGGCTGTGCTTAGCTCCAACCGTTTATTTTTTATCCTGGAAAAACTCCCCAGTCCTTAATGATTACAAGCATACCCATAACATGATGCAGCTACCACTAGTCTTGAAAATATGGAGAGTGGTACTCAGTAATGTGTTGTATTGGATTTGCCCCAAACACAACACTTTGTATTCAGGACAAAACGTGTACTTTATTACTTTAGTGCCTTGCTGCATACAGGATGCATGTTTTGGAATGTCTTTATTCTGTACAAGCTTCCTTCTTTTCACTCTGTCAATTAGGTTAGTATCATGGAGTGACCAAAATGTTGTTGATCCATCCTCAGTTTTCTCCTATCACAGCCATTAAACTCTGTAACTGTTTAAATTCACCCTGAGCGGTTTCCTTCCTCTCCAGTAACTGAGTTAGGAAGGAGGCCTGCATCTTTGTAGTGACTGGGATACACCATCCAAAATGTAAGTAATAACTTAATGATGCTCAAAGGGATGTTCATAATCTGCTATTCTTTTTAATCCATTTACCCTCCTTTGCGAGGCATTCAAAAACAGCCCTTGGCTTTATGGTTGAATCTGTGTTTGAAATGTACTGCTTGGCTGAGGGAGCTTACAGATAATTGCATGTGTGGAGTACATAGATGAGGTAATCATTCAAAAAGCACGTTAATCACTATTATTGCACACAGAGTGAGTCGATGCAACTTATTATGTTACTTGTTAAGCATATTTTTACGCCTGAACTTATTTAGGCTTGCCATAACAAAGGGGTTGAATACTTATTGACTTAAAACATTTCAGCTCTTCATCTATTATTCATTTATAAAAATTGGGAAAAACATAATTACACTTTGACATTATGGGGTATTATGGGTAAGCCAGTGAAGAAAAAATAAGCTATTTCATCAATTTTAAATTCCGGCTGTAAAACAACAAAATGTGGAAAAAATCAAGGGGTGTGAATACTTTCTGAAGGCACTGTAACACTGATTGTATGTCTGACACTGTGTGTGTGTGTGTGTGTGTGTGTGTGTGTGTGTGTGTGTGTGTGTGTGTGTGTGTGTGTGTGTGTGTGTGTGTGTGTGTGTGTGTGTGTGTGTGTGTGTGTGTGTGTGTGTGTGTGTGTGTGTGTGTGTGTGTGTGTGTGTGTGTGAGTATACCAAGACCACTAGCCCCACTTTAAGTTCCTGAAGGTTTTACTATGTGTGTTGGTTGTGCATTGGTGGGATTGGTGGGGTGGGGGTTATTGGTCTTGTTGTGGGTTCTTTGTCATGGTGCCAGATGGAAAGCCTGATATCACGGTTAGGTACAGAACAGAACATTTGTCACAAAACAGGAAATGTGTCCTCCATGTGCAGTAGCCTGAATCTACGTTGTGATTGCCTCCCTCCCTCCCTCTTTCTTTCTTTCTTTCTTTCTTTCTTTCTTTCTTTCTTTCTTTCTTTCTTTCTTTCTCTGTCTGTCTGTCTGTCTGTCTGTCTGTCTTTCCTTCTTTCTCTCTCTCTCTGCGTGGGGGTTATTCTCTGGATACCAACCACAGAGAGAACCCTCCCCTTCCCCTCCACCCACGCATTTGCCCCCATATTGTAAACTTCAGCAGAACACACGCAACCCACATGTGAGGATGCACAAAAACACAACAACAGATACAGAAAAAAAGAGACTCAATAGTGCTGTCAAAATAACTCTGTTTTCTGAGGTGAACAAAATAATTCTTCATACCAACTGTTGTTTTCTTTCCATTTTGAGCAGTTAATGCTTTTGTTGACATTCTAAACATATTACACCTAATAAGAATTAAATGGAGTTGGGTCATCTACATAGATAATGTATTACATATATTATGTGATAAGCTGGTTTGGAGCTAACCTATCACTTCTATTGACTTTATGGAAACATTCCACATAATGAAAAGTGCTTCAAATCAACTATTGTGCTTGAGCAGGGAGTACAAAAGGCTTCCTCTAGAATGACTGTCAGAACCTTTTACTTTTCAGTTGGAAATACAACTGAGAAAATTATATCTTCCAATATCAATCACATCCAATGCATATGTATATGCATACAGTACCAGTCAAAAGATTGGACACACCTACCCATTCAAGGGTTTTTCTTTATTTTACAATTTTTTTACTAAAAATAAACCAAAACCCTGGAATGAGTAGGTGTGTCCAAATCTTTGACTGGTACTGAAAATAAACTCAGCAAAAAAAGAAATGTCCTCTCACTGTCAACTGCGTTTCTCTTCAGCAAACTTAACATGTGTAAATATTTGTATGAACATAACAAGATTCAACAACTGAGACATAAACTGAACAAGTTCAACAGACATGTGACTAACAGAAATGGAATAATGTGTCCCTGAACAAAGGGGGGGTCAAAATCAAAAGTAACCATCAGTATCTGGTGTGGCCACCAGCTGCATCAAGTACGGCAGTGCATCTCCTCCTCATGGGCTGCACCAGATTTGCCAGTTCTTGCTGTGAGATGTTACCCCACTCTTCCACCCAGGCACCTGCACGTTTACGGACATTTCTGGGGGGAATGGCCCTAGCCCTCACCCTCCGATCCAACAGGTCCCAGACGTGCTCAATGGGATTGAGATCTGGGCTCTTCGCTGGCCATGACAGAACTGACATTCCTGTCTTGCAGGAAATCCCTCACATAACGAGCAGTATGGCTGGTGACATTGACATGCTGGAGGGTCATGCAATCACAACACGCAGGTTAAAATATCAAAACAAACTCTGAACCAATGACATTAATTTGGGGACAGGTCGAAATGCATTAAACATGTATGGCAATTTAGCTAGTTAGCTTGCTAGCTAATTTGTCCTATTTAGCTAGCTTGCTGTTGCTAGCTAATTTGTCCAGGAATATAAACATTGAGTTGTTATTTTACCTGAAATGCACAAGGTCCTCTACCCCGACAATTAATCCACACATAAAACGGTCAACCGAATCGTTTCCAGTCATCTCTCCTCCTTCCAGGCTTTTTCATCTTTGAACTTATATGGTGATTGGCATCTACACTTTCATAGTATTACCACGACAACCAGCAAACAGTTCGTCTTTCAATCACCCACGTGGGTAAAACCAATGAGGAGATGGCCCGTGGGTACCTGCTTCTATAAACCAATGAGGAGATGGGAGAGGCAGGACTTGCAGCGCCATCTGCGTCAGAAATAGAAAGGAGTCCTATTTTAGATGCTCGTTGGCGCCAGTGTGAGTGCAATAATTGAATATCATGGATTTCTAAATTTACTTTGCAACGCTCGCGCACGCGATGTGTCCGGTCTGGTCAGCATGTGAAGCCAGCGCAAATTCCTACTATTTATGTGTCCAGATTAAACGTGGGACGTCCCGCATTATAAACAAACAATCAGTTGAATTCATGGTTATTGCATAATTTTCATCATTATTGCATCTATTAGAAGCGATTAATAGACGAAACAACGATGTCATTTAACCAATTGACTGGCCAAAGATCAGTGCATTCATCAGCAAAGACGCAGTGCAAGCTGATAGTATTTTGGACAACCAAATTGAACTCAAAATGATTGATGAAATCGAAGTGTGTCAGCTGTATGGTGATTTGCGATTCATAACTTACATTTTACCGGTACTACCAGTAGTAGTAGGCCAACCGATAACACCACGACGGAATGCGTTTGAAGTAATGATGCGCCGCCGAGAAGAGTTAGCATGTCCAGCAAAGTACATCGCCAGTGGCACGCACAAACTTAGTGCAGATCAGCAGGTGGGGGCTTTTCGTGGCAGCCAGACGAGACAATCGAAGAAGGTTGCTCTGAGCAAAGTTACTGGGCTCGAATTTAGTCACGCTTGATTGATGCTAGATTGCTGCTTCTAATTGTGCATGTTGTAAACAAACTTTTTTTTTATGATTTGTTATGCTGGTGAATGAGGACCCAAAAGCGACTTAACAAAAACAGAGTCTTTATTCCAGTCTTAAACAAAACGGTACTCCAGGATATATCTTAGATGACACCTGCTCACACGCAGCATCTGATGAAGGCAAAACCACGACAGGGCGGAACCAGGACACAGAACAGCAAACATCAAACAAAGATCCGACAAGGACAGAAGCGGAAAACAGAAGGAGAAATAGGAACTCTAATCAGAGGGCAAAATAGGGGACAGGTGTGAAAGATTAAATGAGGTAGTTAGGAGAATGAGGAACAGCTGGGAGCAGGAACGGAACGATAGAGAGAGAGCGAGAGAGGAAGAGAGGGAGGGGAAGAGAGAGGGATAGAACCTACTAAGACCAGCAGAGGGAGACAAATGGAAGGGAAGCACAGGGACAAGACATGATAATCAAATGACAAAACATGACAGTACCCCCCCACTCACCGAGCGCCTCCTGGCGCACTCGAGGAGGAACCCTGGCGGCAACGGAGGAAATCATCAATCAACGAACGGTCCAGAACGTCCCGAGATGGAACCCAACTCCTCTCCTCAGGACCGTAACCCTCCCAATCCACTAAGTACTGGTGACCACGTCCCCGAGAACGCATGTCCATGATCTTCCGTACCTTGTAAATAGGTGCGCCCTCGACAAGGACGGGAGGGGGGGAGGGAAGACGAACGGGAGCGCGAAGAAAAGGCTTGACACAAGAGACATGGAAGACAGGGTGGACGCGACGAAGATGTCGCGGAAGAAGCAGTCGCACAGCGACAGGATTGACGACCTGAGAGACACGGAACGGACCAATGAACCGCGGAGTCAACTTGCGAGAAGCTGTCGTAAGGGGAAGGTTACGAGTGGAAAGCCACACTCTCTGACCGCGACAATACCTAGGACTCTTAATCCTACGTTTATTGGCGGCTCTCACAGTCTGCGCCCTGTAACGGCAAAGTGCAGACCTGACCCTCCTCCAAGTGCGCTCACAACGTTGGACAAAAGCCTGAGCGGAGGGAACGCTGGACTCGGCGAGCTGGGACGAGAACAGAGGAGGCTGGTAACCAAGACTACTCTGAAACGGAGATAGCCCGGTAGCAGACGAAGGAAGCGAGTTGTGAGCGTACTCAGCCCAGGGGAGCTGTTCTGCCCAAGACGCAGGGTTTCGAAACGAAAGGCTGCGTAAAATGCGACCAATCGACTGATTGGCCCTTTCTGCTTGACCGTTAGACTGGGGATGAAACCCGGAAGAGAGACTGACGGAAGCACCGATCAAACGACAGAACTCCCTCCAAAACTGTGACGTGAATTGCGGACCTCTGTCTGAAACGGCGTCTAACGGGAGGCCATGAATTCTGAACACATTCTCAATGATGATTTGTGCCGTCTCCTTAGCGGAAGGAAGCTTAGCGAGGGGAATGAAATGTGCCGCCTTAGAGAACCTATCGATAACCGTAAGAATCACAGTCTTCCCCGCAGACGAAGGCAGACCGGTAATAAAGTCTAAGGCGATGTGAGACCATGGTCGAGAAGGAATGGGAAGCGGTCTGAGACGACCGGCAGGAGGAGAGTTACCTGACTTAGTCTGCGCGCAGTCCGAACAAGCAGCCACGAAACGACGCGTGTCCCGCTCCTGAGTAGGCCACCAAAACCGCTGGCGAATAGAAGCAAGCGTACCCCGAACACCGGGGTGGCCAGCTAACTTGGCAGAATGAGCCCACTGAAGAACAGCCAGACGAGTAGAGACAGGAACAAACAGAAGGTTACTAGGACAAGCGCGCGGCGACGCAGTGTGAGTGAGCGCTTGCTTTACCTGTCTCTCAATTCCCCAGACAGTCAACCCGACAACACGCCCTTCAGGGAGAATCCCCTCGGGGTCGGTAGAAACCACAGAAGAACTAAAGAGACGGGATAAGGCATCAGGCTTGGTGTTCTTATTTCCCGGGCGATAGGAAATCACGAACTCGAAACGAGCAAAAAACAACGCCCAACGAGCTTGACGTGCATTAAGTCGTTTGGCAGAACGGATGTACTCAAGGTTCTTATGGTCAGTCCAAACGACAAAAGGAACGGTCGCCCCCTCCAACCACTGTCGCCATTCGCCTATGGCTAAGCGGATAGCGAGCAGTTCGCGGTTACCCACATCATAGTTGCGTTCTGATGGCGACAGGCGATGAGAAAAGTAAGCGCAAGGATGAACCTTATCGTCAGACTGGAAGCGCTGGGACAGAATGGCTCCCACGCCCACCTCTGAAGCGTCAACCTCGACAATAAATTGTTTAGTGACGTCAGGAGTAACAAGGATAGGAGCGGATGTAAAACGCTTCTTGAGGAGATCAAAAGCTCCCTGGGCGGAACCGGACCACTTAAAGCAAGTCTTGACAGAAGTCAGAGCTGTGAGAGGAGCAGCCACTTGACCGAAATTACGAATGAAACGCCGATAGAAATTAGCGAAACCGAGAAAACGCTGCAACTCGACACGTGACTTAGGAACGGGCCAATCGCTGACAGCCTGTACCTTAGCGGGATCCATCTGAATGCCTTCAGCGGAAATAACAGAACCAAGAAAAGTGACAGAGGAGACATGAAAGGCACACTTCTCAGCCTTCACGTAGAGACAATTCTCTAAAAGGCGCTGGAGTACACGTCGAACGTGCTGAACATGAATCTCGAGTGACGGTGAAAAAATCAGGATATCGTCAAGGTAAACGAAAACAAAGATGTTCAGCATGTCTCTCAGTACATCATTAACTAATGCCTGAAAGACAGCTGGAGCATTAGAGAGACCGAACGGCAGAACCCGGTATTCAAAATGCCCTAACGGAGTGTTAAACGCCGTTTTCCACTCGTCCCCCTCTCTGATGCGTACGAGATGGTAAGCGTTACGAAGGTCCAACTTAGTAAAGAACCTGGCTCCCTGCAGCATCTCGAAGGCTGACGACATAAGGGGAAGCGGATAACGATTCTTAACCGTTATGTCATTCAGCCCTCGATAATCCACGCAGGGGCGCAGAGTACCGTCCTTCTTCTTAACAAAGAAAAACCCCGCTCCGGCGGGAGAGGAAGAAGGCACCACGGTACCGGCGTCGAGAGAAACAGACAGATAATCCTCGAGAGCCTTACGTTCGGGAGCCGACAGAGAGTATAGTCTACCCCGAGGGGGAGTGGTCCCCGGAAGGAGATCAATACAACAATCATACGACCGGTGAGGAGGAAGAGAGTTGGCTCTGGACCGACTGAAGACCGTGCGTAGATCATGATATTCCTCCGGCACTCCTGTCAAATCCCCAGGTTCCTCCTGAGTAGAGGGGACACAAGAAACAGGAGGGATAGCAGACATTAAACACTTCACATGACAAGAAACGTTCCAGGATAGGATAGAATTACTAGACCAATTAATAGAAGGATTATGACATACTAGCCAGGGATGACCCAAAACAACAGGTGTAAAAGGTGAACGAAAAATCAAAAAGGAAATGGTCTCACTGTGGTTACCAGATACTGTGAGGGTTAAAGGTAGTGTCTCACATCTGATACTGGGGAGAGAACTACCATCTAAGGCGAACATGGGCGTGGGCCTCCCTAACTGTCTGAGAGGAATGTCATGTTTCCGAGCCCATGCTTCGTCCATAAAACAACCCTCAGCCCCAGAGTCTATCAAGGCACTGCAGGAAGCAGCCGAACCGGTCCAGCGTAGATGGACCGACAAGGTAGTACAGGATCTTGATGGAGAGACCTGAGTAGTAGCGCTCACCAGTAGCCCTCCGCTTACTGATGAGCTCTGGCTTTTACTGGACATGACATGACAAAATGTCCAGCAGAACCGCAATAGAAACAAAGGCGGTTGGTGATTCTCCGTTCCCTCTCCTTAGTCGAGATGCGAATACCTCCCAGCTGCATGGGCTCAGTCTCTGAGCTGATGGGAGAAGATGGTTGAGATGCGGAGAGGGGAAACACCGTTAACGCGAGCTCTCTTCCACGAGCTCGGTGACGAAGATCTACCCGTCGTTCTATGCGGATGGCGAGTGCAATCAAAGAGTCCACGCTGGAAGGAACCTCCCGGGAGAGAATCTCATCCTTAACCTCAGCGTGAAGTCCCTCCAGAAAACGAGCGAGCAACGCCGGCTCGTTCCAGTCACTGGATGCAGCAAGAGTGCGAAACTCTATAGAGTAATCCGTTATGGATCGATCACCTTGACATAGGGAAGCCAGGACCCTGGAAGCCTCCTTCCCAAAAACTGAACGATCAAAAACCCGTATCATCTCCTCTTTAAAGCTCAGATAATCGTTAGTACACTCAGCCCTTGCCTCCCAGATAGCTGTGCCCCACTCCCGAGCCCGACCAGTAAGGAGTGATATGACGTAGGCGATCCGAGCTCTCTCTCGTGAGTATGTGTTGGGCTGGAGAGAAAACACAATCTCACACTGGGTGAGAAAGGAGCGGCACTCAGTGGGTTGCCCAGAGTAACATGGTGGGTTATTAACCCTAGGTTCCGAAGACTCGGAAGACCAGGAAGTAACAGGTGGCACGAGACGAAGACTCTGAAACTGTCCTGAGAGGTTGGAAACCTGAGCGGCCAGGGTCTCAACGGCATGACGAGCAGCAGACAATTCCTGCTCGTGTCTGCCGAGCATTGCTCCCTGGGTCTTGATGGCAGTGTTGCGAGAATCCGTAGTCGCTGGGTCCATTGTGGTCGGATCTTTCTGTTATGCTGGTGAATGAGGACCCAAAAGCGACTTAACAAAAACAGAGTCTTTATTCCAGTCTTAAACAAAACGGTACTCCAGGATATATCTTAGATGACACCTGCTCACACGCAGCATCTGATGAAGGCAAAACCACGACAGGGCGGAACCAGGACACAGAACAGCAAACATCAAACAAAGATCCGACAAGGACAGAAGCGGAAAACAGAAGGAGAAATAGGAACTCTAATCAGAGGGCAAAATAGGGGACAGGTGTGAAAGATTAAATGAGGTAGTTAGGAGAATGAGGAACAGCTGGGAGCAGGAACGGAACGATAGAGAGAGAGCGAGAGAGGAAGAGAGGGAGGGGAAGAGAGAGGGATAGAACCTACTAAGACCAGCAGAGGGAGACAAATGGAAGGGAAGCACAGGGACAAGACATGATAATCAAATGACAAAACATGACATGATTAAAGGTTATACTCTATGGCTGGATTTATGTATTTTTCCCAATGCTACATTAATTTGGCAGAACTAACTTGATTGACCCTCTTTCTACAAGGCCTAGTCTATGAAAGGCCTAATCATATTTGTATGAATATTTTGTTAACACCTAGGCTTTAGAGATGATTTCAGGTAATTAACTAATTATTATGCATCAACATTTTAATTTGATTAAAATTATTTATTGTCAATCATTCTTGAATTTGTTAGGCTATACAATTAAGTAGATTAATGAACTGATAATAAATTCATGCATTACTTTTTACATTTTTTAAAATAATTTTTGAATATGATAGAATTTTGCATTCTATTATACATCCTATGTGAATAATGTTCATTAATGTTAATGTGTGTATTAATAATAATAATCAGAAAATCAGTCTGAAATTGAATATTTTGCCTATTGGACAATGTGGTAAAGTACTGTTATTCCTTATTCACCTAATGAATGAATTTATTTTATTTTATATATGTATATTTGTATTTTTTTTGCTCGCGCGCCTCACTTTCTGGGAAGGAAATCCGTTAAACTGTGAATCAATTTTGTCTGGCCTAAGTAAAGAATAGAAAATAAAAGTAACAAATAATTAAATAGCAGCAGTAAATTAACAGGCACGGCTATGTATAGGGGGTACCAGTACAAAGTCAATGTGCGGGAGCACCGGTTAGTTTAGGTAATTGAGGTAATATGTACATGTAGGTAGAGTTAACGTGACTATGCATAGATAATAAACAGAGAGTAGCAGCAGCGTAAAAGAGGGCTCTGGGTAGCCCTTTGATTAGATGTTCATTAGATGTTCCATACTCACTACCCTCTGTAGTGTCTTGCGGTCGGAGACCAAGCAGTTGCCAAAGCAGTCAGGATGCTCTCGATGGTGCAGCTGTAGAACCTTTTTTGGATCTGAGGACCCATGCCAAATCTTTTCAGTTTCCTGAGGGGGTATAGTCTTTGTTGTGCCCTCTTCACGACTGTCTTAGTGTGTTTGGACCATGATAGTTTGTTGGTGATGTGGACACCAAGGACCTTGATGCTCTCAACCTGTTCCACTACAGCCCCGTCGAGGAGAATGGGGGCTTGCTCGGTCCTCCTTTTCCTGTAGTCCACAATCATCTCCTTTGTCTTCATCACGTTGAGGGAGAGGTTGTTGTCCTGGCACCACACGACCAGGTCTCTGACCTCCTCCCTATAGGCTGTCTCATTGTTTTCAGTGATCAGGCCTACCACTGTTGTGTCATCGGCAAACTTGATGATGGTGTTGGAGTCGTACCTGGCCATGCAGTCATGAGTGAACAGGGAGTACCTGAGTGGACTGAGCACGCACCCCTGAAGGCCCCCGTGTTGAGGATCAGCACGGCGGATGTGTTGTTTACCCCCCTCCATCCTCACAAACTTCTTGCCCCCTCTGAAACTATTGGTGCATGACGCCCCTGGCTGAAACATGTATGAAATTATACATTGTATCATACCATTTTAATTTCTCTGTCAGCAAAATGAGAGGGAATATTGTTTGAGACATACATGTAATGTGTATGGTAATTGAAGAAAAACATTCAATCGAACATTGTATAATGCCTTTCCGGAGTCGCTGCCAGGTCAACTCTATGTAAAAAAGGTTATTCAATTCAAATCAAATCAAATTTTATTTCTCACATGCGCCGAATACAACCTTACAGTGAAATTCTTACTTGCAAGCCCTTAACCGACAACGCAGTTCAAGAAATAGAGTTAAGAAAATATTTACTAAATAAACTAAAGTAAAACATTTAATATTAAGTAAAAAATTAAATAATAATAACGAGGCTATTTACATGGGGCACTGGTACCGAGACACTGTATGGGGGTACAGGTTAGTCAAGGTAATTTGTACATTTAGGTAGGGATAAGGTGACTATTCATAGATTAAAAAACGCGAGGAGCAGCAGTGTAAAAACAATGGGGGGGGGGGGGGGGGGGGGTCATTGTAAATAGTCTGGGTGGCCATTTGATTAATTGTTCAGCATTCTTATGGCTAGGGGGTAGAAGCTGTTGAGGAGCCTTTTGGACCTAAAAAAAAGTGTTATACAAATCAAATTCTATTTTATATTTGAGATTCTTCAAAGTTGCCACCCTTTGCCTTACTGACAGCTTGCACACTCTTGGCATTCTTCATGAGGTAATCACCTGGAATGCATTTCAATTTAAACGTGTGCCTTGTTAAAAGTTAATTTGTGGAATTTCTTTCCTTCTTAACGCCTTTGAGCAGTAAAGAATTTATATTACAGTATGTTAGACTTTAGGGGGGTTGGTCCTGGTCAGTCCCTGGATGGGAGACCAGATGCTGCTGGAAGTGGTGTTGGAGGGCCAGTAGGAGGCACTCTTTCCTCTGGTCTAAATAAAGATCCCAATGCCCCAGGGCAGTGATTGGGGACACTGCCCTGTGTAGGGTGCCGTCTTTCGGATGGGACGTTAAACGGGTGTCCTGACTCTCTGAGGTCATTAAAGATCCCATGGCACTTATCGTAAGAGTAGGGGTGTTAACCCCGGTGTCCTGGCTAAATTCCCAATCTGGCCCTCAAACCATCATGGTCACCTAATAATCCCCAGTTTACAATTGGCTCATTCATCCCCCTCCTCTCCCCTGTAACTATTCCCCAGGTCGTTGCTGCAAATGAGAATGTGTTCTCAGTCAACTTACCTGGTAAAATAACGGTTAAAAAAAATAAAAAATAAAAAAGATTTTTTTTTTTTTACAGATGGTCTCAGCTTGGTCACCAAATAATTATATATATTTTTTTTTCTTCTAGTATTGTATGCATTTCAATCCAACGGTCTTATTACGTGTAACCTGTCACATTGTTGGCAAGCATGGCCATTACGACAAAAGCCAGTGCCAACGTCAAAAGGCATTCTTACTAGGACTTTGAACATGATTATTATAGTTCACCTCATGTGGCATGTAATTCATGGAACTACACTGTGTGGCACATATGATCCTGGGGTAAAATTCCGTTACTCTGAACTGAATGCCAAATATCATAAAATACAGACAAGGAGGCTGATATCAATCACTGAACCAACTTTAATTAACATACTTAAGTGCAGTGGTATAAAAACAAGGATTACAAGATGTGTATAAAGAATCTAACATGAAGTATATCATGTCTACTCTATCTCATGTCACACTTTCACAAAAATGCCCTTGAATGGCTGCAATGTAAGACAGTCAAGTGGAGTAACAAGTGTCACACCACCAAATTCCTCATTGTCTATGTCAGTTTAGCTACTGCATACCAGCTCTCCTGCCGGTGGGGTTGAACTTTCCTACTCTGTCAGTGTTTCCCTTGCGTCCTGTCTCAGTTCAGTCAGTGCTCATCCTGTCTGCTATCTACTTGCAGTACAGGTCATACTTCAGTTTAGCCCCCAGCTTAGTCCCTGCCAGGTGCTTCTCAAATGCTGTGTCCATCTCCTGGCTTTGGGCTGGGCTGAAATGGTTCTTCCAGTCTCCTACTTCACCTGGGGAGGAAATACCCATTAAACACACATGAGCAAGACTAAAACACATGATCAATGTAGAGCAAGTACATAACACAAGTTATCTTTAGATTACAGTTATTCATAGATTACAGTTGATCTAGTCTTTTAGGTAGTGTGAGGTAACCAACATATTATAAAATATAACTTTGACTGATAATAAGATTACCTCAACCTCACACCTAAGACATACAGCATACCGTAGTGAATGTGCATGGCGAGTATGAAACATACAGTATAATTAAACAAATGTAACCGAGAAATCCCAGTCCACCAAGTTTAATGTTGGTGGTGTGATAATCATGTATGAAACTAACTAAACAAGTGTGCAACAGCCTTTTAGGATTGTGTATGGAGTGTGCTCTGCTATTATCCATTGTGATCAGTGGACAAAGCTGACATATGATTGCATTATATAACTGGCAGTCAATTAGATTAGCAAGTGGGATTGTTTTTATTTTTATATTTACACATTTGCGATCTCAATTAATCCTAATACACAATGGATAATATTATAAATTGTAAAAGAATACCTGTATATGTATCCTTTAATAAGTTTCAGTGAGTTCAATGTCACATATGCTGTAGAGTGCCATATATGACCCTTGGCCTGCTATACACGCGTGAATATCACGTATAAGCTGTTAAACTACCGGTCTAATGTTCAAAGACACGCCCAGCATGAGGCTGTCTGTTCAGCACAGGCATGTTAAGGTTGTGTGAGGTCATGTAGAAAAAGAGAGAGAGAGAGAGAGATATTCTCCTATGCTACCTATACCATACCTCAGCAGAGTGAAACAACACAAGTCAATGAATGACAGACTATATACTGCACTGTATTTAGGGGGAACAGTCATGGTTTGTTAGGCAGACAGACAGTAATTGATTAATGCATTCAACTTATAGGAGGTTACCAAAGGTTATTAGCTTTCTCTCCCTGAAAAGGACAAGGGTTGTTTTTGGAGGACCAGGAGACCTGAGACATGAGTCTGTATTTAAAGTTGACAGACATCATATCAAGTGTAAGTCACTCTGGATAAGAGCGTCTGCTAAATGACTTAAATGTAATGTAAATGTAATGTTTGTCTCACCATAATGCCACATTTTCTGTCTCAGGTAGGTGGGATTAAACAAACACAGTCACTCTGGAACAAAGCTCCCTCATACAGCTCTCTCCTCTCTCTCTCAACACACACACCTTTCCTGAACAAGACGTTGCCCATCTGGCCGTGTGAGTCATTGGAGCTCTCCTTCATAGCGTTGAAGGTGCTCTCCTCTGCAATGGTCTGGATCTGAGGATCACTGAGACTGAAACCAAAGAACTCAGAGACCCTTCGCACACCTTCACTCAGGTCCTGGGTGGGTCACAATTAACAAGACAGAATGTAAATGACAAAAAGCAAACCTATCAAAAATATGGTCTGTTTCCAAAACACAAGGAATGTTTGATACCTGTTTTAACTCCTCAAAGGTGACTATTATCACGTTAGGGTCATCCATTCTCTTCTCCCAGCCAAGTACATGGTCGAAATATGAACCCCAGGGAACTAGGAATAGGCACATACTATTCTGATGAGGCTTTGTAATGTATAGATACATCTCTTACTGTAATACCAATGACTCAAGTTGTATTTTTAGATTAAGCAAACCCCAAAATATAAACCCAATGTTCATAAGGGCTCTTTACTTTAGGTACCTTTTCCACTCATAAACTCTGAGAAGAAGCGGTCCCAGGACTCGGCAGTGGGTAGACATGGGTTTTTGTTGGAGAAGTGATAAAAGGAAACCACTGTGTCTTTCGGGTTCCTGAATATCACCAGCATCTGTTTTTGATCAACAGAAGACCATAACATAATAACAATAACAGTATATTTTTTAGACTGATCCAGGCAGCCTGGTCTCATAGACTAGACGCAACATAGTAAACAAACATCACTCAAATATGTATGATATGTTATGTTTGGTGTGGTTACATAACACAAAGGTTAATATATATTTTTTTTTATATATACTGTATATATATATTTTTTTTTTTAAGGGGTAGACCAGCTTTTCTATTGCAGATAGATTGTAGCTTCCATCAATGTAATTGTCTGCATAATTTCCAATCCCCCAAATATTATTTTGTAAATATATACACTACCGTTCAAAAGTTTGGGGTCACTGAGAAATGTCCTTGTTTTTGAAAGAAAAGTACATTTTTTGTCTATTTAAATAACATAAAATTGATCAGAAACACAGTGTAGACATTGTTAATGTTGTAAATGACTACTGTAGCTGGAAACGGCAGATTTTTTATGGAATATCTACATAGGCGTACAGAGGCCCATTATCAGCAACCATCACTCCTGTGTTCCAATGGCACGTTGTGTTAGCTAATCCAAGTTTATAATTTTAAAAGGCTAATTGATCATTAGAAAACCCTTTTGTAATTATGTTTGCACAGCTGAAAACTGTTGTGCTGATTAAAGAAGCAATACAACAGGCCTTCTTTAGACTAGTTGAGTATCTGAAGCATCAGCATTTGTGGGTTCGATTACAGGCTCAAAATGGCCAAAAACAAAGACCTTTCTTCTGAAACTGGTCAGTCTATTCTTGTTCTGAGAAAAGAAGGCTATTCCATGCGAGAAATTGACTGGCGGTTGGATTGGGGATGGAATCCGGAGGATAGGCTGGCCGACGACCCATTCAAATTGCAGAACGCCTTCCAGAGCTGAGACGAGAACTGAGGACCACGGTCGGAGACAATGTCCTCTGGGAGTCCATGGATCCAGAAGACGTGCTGCACCATGAGCTGAGGCGTCTCCTTGGCAGAGGGTAGTTTGGGGAGAGGAATGAAATGGGCGGCCTTGGAGAACCGATCCACTACCGTCAGAATGATGGTGTTGCCATCAGAAGGAGGGAGCCCAGAGGCAAAGTCCAGAGAGATATGGGACCAGGGATGATGAGGGACAGGTAGTGGCTGAAGGAAGCCAGAAGGAGCTTGCAGTGGAGTCTTGTTCTGAGCACACACAGTGCACGCAGCGACAAAGGCAGAGACGTCAGGAACCATTGTGGGCCACCAGAAATGTTGTCGGAGGAAGGCTAGGGTTCGACCGGAACCTGGATGACAGGTCAGCCTGGAGGGATGAGCCCATTCCAGGACCCGGGACCGGACTGAGTTTGGGGCAAACAACTGGTCAGCCAGGCCCCCTTCAGGTTCAGGCTGGGAGCGTTGTGCCTTGCGACCCAGGGTTTCAAAACCCCAACCCAATGAAGCCGCAAGGCATATGAGGTAGGGAGAGTGGTTTCGGAGACCGAGGGTGTGGCAGAGGAACGGTATAGGCTGGAGAGGGTGTCAGGACTCATATTTTTGGACCCTGGGCAGTAGGAAAGGGTGAAGTTAAATCTTGTAAATAACAAAGCCCACCGGGCCTGCCTGGAGTTAAGGCGCTTGGCTGTACGGAGATATTCAAAAATGTTATGGCCGGTCCAAACCAAAAAAGGCTGTTCTGCTCCTTCCAGCCAGTGCCTCCACTCTTACAGCGCCATCTTGACAGCCAGAAGTTCTCTGTTGCCTACATCGTAGTTCCTCTCTGCTGGATTGAGATGATGGGACAGGAAGGCACAGGGATGGAGCTGGTCCTGGGCAGATTGCTAGGACAGGACTGCCCCCACTCCAACATCAGAAGCATCAACCTCTACCACAAATTGTCGACACAGGTCCGGATGGATGAGGATGGGTGCTGTGGTGAACCGATGCTTCGGGTCCACAAAGGCTCTGTCAACAGCTGGAGACCATGTGAAAGGTACTTTGGGAGAGGTGAGTGCAGAGAGTGGGGTCGCCAGGGTGCTGTAGCCCCGAATGAAAGAGCGGTAGAAGTTAGCGAACCCCAGGAAACGTTGTAACTGCACCCTGGACGTAGGTTGAGGCCAATCGACCACTGCTTTCACCTTTTCAGGATCCATTTGGACATTTCCATCAGCAATGCCATATCCCAGAAAGGATATGTAGAGCTGTGGAACTCACACTTCTCTTCTTTCACAAACAACTGGTTCTCAAGGAGGCGCTGAAGGACTTGTCTGACATGGAGATTGTGTTCTTGGGCAGACCGGGAAAAAACCTGGATGTCATCAAGGTAGACGAACACAAAACAATTTAGCATGTCCCGGAGCACATCGTTTACCAGGGCCTGGAAGACAGCGGGGGAGTTGGTGAGTCCAAACGGCATGACCTGGTACTCATAATGTCTGCTGGCTATGTTAACTGCTGTCTTCCACTCATCTCCTTCGCGTATCCAACCAGGTGTTAGACATTCCGAAGGTCCAGCTTGGAAAAAATGGTGGCCCGCTGGAGAGGTTCAAAAGCCGAGGAGAGGGGTGGTAGGGGGTAACGATTCTTGATCGTTATATCATCAAGACCCCGGCAGTCAATACATGGCCACAGGGTCTTGTCCTTCTTCTCCACAAAGAAAAACCATGCACCGGCAGGAGATGCAGATGTACGGATGCCTCCAGTAGCCAGAGAATCCTCAATGTACTCCTCCATGGCCTTGGTCTCCGGGCCGGATAGAGGATATAGCCGACCACGTGGTGGTTTGGTGCTGGGGAGGAGATCAATGGCACAATCATAAGGACAGTGCAGGGGAAGAGAATTAGCATGTGCCTTACTGAATACCTCCAGGAGGTCTTGGTACTCAATGGGAACAGCAGAGACATCCGAGGCTTTGCTTATGCTCTGAGGAGGACGTCTCGGGGACGGATGTGCCGCTTTAAGGCAATGGGAATGACAAAACGGGAGCTTGTTGTCCATTCAATAACAGGGTTGTGTTTTTGGAGCCAAGAAAATCCCAGAACAACAGGAACATGGGGTGAATCGATGAGGAGGAACTGTATAGTCTCACTGTGGTTTCCTGAAACCCTCATCTGAACGGGCACTGTGCTATGGGTGACTCATCCAATTGAATTTCTGTCCAGTGCCCTTGCATCCATGGGGACAGAGAGAGGTTGAGTGGGAATACCTAATTCAGAAACCATGGTAGCATCTATAAAACTTTCATCAGCCCCAGAGTCAATGAGCACCCGGAGAGACTTAGACTGGTCTCCCCACAGCAGAATCACAAAAAAAGGTGTACGGGTGATAGGAATTAGGGAACTCCCACTCTGGCTCACCAGAATACTTGTACCCACTAGAAAAAAGGGTTTCTTGACAGGGCAGGTGGCTATATAATGTCCCACACCTCCACAGTACAGACAACAGTTAGAACTCAGCCTATGTGAATGTTCCCCAACCGATAATCTAGCTCTTCCCAGTTGCATGGGCTCTGGAGTATCCATCTCACCTGTCGCCGATGATTCTCGAGGAACCTCGGGTGTTTTCGGCTCTCGTTGGAAAAACACACTTCAGGGATTTCCGGATTCCTTAGGGCAGACGAGTGTTCCCGATGAACGAGAGTACCCGAGGCCCAACCTCCTCTCACACCGGCGTTCTTGTAAGCGCCCATCAATCCTAATCGAAATGGCGATGAGAGAATCTAGTTCCAGTGGTATTTCCCGAGCTGCGAGCTCGTCCTTTATCACCTCCGACAGTCTATGGAGGAAGGTGTCTAAAAGAGCCTCCGGATTACAGGAACTCGCGGCCAATGTGCGGAAATCTACTGCGTAGTCTGCCACACTACGGGAGTTCTGACGTACCTGCAGTAGTTTTCGAGCCGCCTCCCTCCCGGGCACCAGAGAATCGCAAACCTTCCTCACCTCTGCCATAAATTCCTCCAGGCTATGGCACACAGATTGCTGCTCCTATACAGCTGTCGCCCAGGAGAGCGCTCTTCCGGACATTAGCATGATTAAATACGCTATCTTCGATCGGTCCGACGGGAACGAAGAGGGCTGGGGTTCGAAAATGAGGGAGCACTGGGAAAGGAATGCCCGGCAGGTACCAGGATCAACTGCATAATGCTCCGGAGGAGGTAAGCAGGGTTCTCGGGGAGCCGGGGTAGGTTGAACCAATCCACAACTAGTAGAAAGGTTACTGGGTGGTTGGGAGGTCTCAGATGTGGCGTGCCTATGAGCTACTTCACGGATTTGCTCCATTATCGCCTTAAACCCTTGGTCGTGGCATTCCATCAGGGAACGAAGCCCTTCCAAAAGATGCCGAAGTAGCTCCTCATGCCTCCCAATGGTGCCTCCCTGTAGGGGGACAAGAGGACGGAGCTGGTCCAAGTCTGCTGGGTCTGTCATGGCCAGTTCCTACTATAAGGGCACAAGGCGAGACCGAAATGCAGACACAGGAGGCAGATGATTGAGCTCCGATATTTATTATGACAAAAAGGGTAGGCAAAAGGCAGGTCGGGTACAGACGAGAGTTCATAAACCAGGTCAGAGTCCAAACAGTACCAGGCGATAGGCAGGCTCGAGGTCTGGGGCAGGCAGAGTGGTCAGGCAGGCGGGCTCAGCGTCTGTACTGGCAAGGGTCAAAACCAGGAGAGAAAGAAAAGAGAGACTGGGAAAGCAGGAGCTGAGAAACAAGAACGCTGGTTGACTTGACAAACAAGACAAACTGGCACAGAGAGACAGGAAACACAGGGATAAATACACCAGGGAAAATAAGCAACACCTGGAGGGGGTGGAGACAAGCACAAGGACAGTTGAAACAGATCAGGGCATGACAATTGGAGTAAACTAATGAACAACAACACTTAGGCTTCTACTTCCAGCTTATACATACTATAAACATTTTACACAATCTTTTTTTCAATAATTATATTTTGTTTGTTTGTACTCCAATCCTTCCGTTACCCTCAACCTCTCTGTCTATTTCTGAAGACCATCCAGTTTGATTTCTATTTGCCATATATTTTTAACTGTGCTGTTTCACAAAGGTTCTAAGCCTATTTTACAGACACAGTATATTTTATAGAATATTACTTAAGGCAAAACCAAAAGGAAGGTGGTTGGATGGGTAAGCATATAACTCGAACATTTAGAAATCCAAAGGCTGCATGTTACTACTTTTTTAGCTACTTTGCAACTACTTAGCATGTTAGCTAACCCTTCACCTAACCATAACCTTAACCCTTTAACCTAACTTCTAACCCTAACCTTAACCCTAACCTTAACCCCTTACCCCTAGTCTAGCTAACGTTAGCCAACTAGCTACCTATCTAACATTAGCCACAACAGATTGTAATTCGTAACATATCATACGAGTTATATATTTTTTTGTTGATTTGAGTGGAGTGTGATTGTCTGCTGAATAGTGTACTACGTGTTTATGTTTTGTTCTTTGCTCTGTCTACCATGTTCTCTGTTCAGTTTGTTCTTTGCAGTGTATATGTCTATGTCTGTGTGGTACTCTGTATGCAGAGAAACACTAGCTCTGACACTGCACAGGAAAAGCTTACACAATTACATAACAAGGGAATTACAAGTTGTTGTTTGGAGGAAGTCGTGGTAGAATTTCATATCACTCATATCAAAAGAGGAAGTTCTGTGGGCCCGAAGCATAAAAACACTGCTGGAAAAATAAACATGGTAATCGTGAGTTCCATCACAACAACACTTAGATACCTTGTTGAAAGTACATACCTTTGTTTTCTTTGTGGTGAAGGATGCAGGAATGTTATCTGGGTGCATGTGTGTCCCTAGAAATCTGGGGGACGGTGCTTTGTGAATAGCCTGAAAGTTAGACAAGGCTTCCATTTAACGCTACATGAGCCATGGTATGCTGTTGCTCTTACGGTCATATACTGAACAGACACTGTGCATACAGGCATGTTATGTTGTTTTAGGCATAGGGGATCACAGGGAACCAATGTAAGAACAGTTACACACTCTTCAATCCTGACACAGTTGGCCATACAAAACACTGTTATATTATACCATCTCACTATATCCTCCATGTTAATTGCATTCGGTGTGAGAATCATGGGTGTATACTGTAGGTAGACCACTCTTGTTGGATGAGGTTTAAGGTCTAGCTGTGCTAACATTTCCACACACAAGGGCTCATGAGGGCGTTCATTGGAGGCCACTCACAGCACATGTTTGTAATTCACTAACATTCACTAATGGGCCTTAGTGGATCACAGCATGATTGCAACACATGCATCTAATTATTGTGACTAGTTACAGAACAGTAAAATGACATTATTCTTTGCCTGTGTAACAGATGGGGATCTGTAAAACTCACTCCTCAGCCTGAAGTGTCTCCACTTGCGCTGGTGAAGAGATGGTGGTGGCGCGACTGGGTAAGATGCTTTAGGGGTGCAATCACACGTGTTTGTGAGGCAGAGGTCCTGGGTTGGAGCCTCTGCATGAGCCGAATCATTAGGAAGCAGTACTTGCTAAGCAAGCAGCGTGACGTCCTCTACACCGGACTGTATAGATATTCTCTCTGTTTGTGACATAAGTAGCATAGAGAACAGTGTCCTGACCTGATGTTGTGTCATGAAAACCTACTTTATGGACCTAAAGTGGGCTAAAAACGTCCCAATATAACTACAGCGCCTCTTTATGCAACAGGGAATGTGTGAATTTGTGAACCATACAACCCCACACAACACATACACAGCATTTCCAATTATTACACACAAAGCATATTCCATTATTTCCACGTTTGATTTATTTGTGGCAGACAAACCTGCAGTGTTGCTAAAACTACAGGGGAGACAAGCAGTATAACATACCTGCTGCATTTCTGGCCCAAAGAACTCCATCAATGGAGGGATTTGGGACTCTGCTTTCTCACCAGTTGCTGCTGCTAGTATTTTACGAAGTACCGCCACCATCCAATTAAAACCTGCCAGAGACAGTGAACATTCAGGTCCATTAACATTTGAGCATAAGAGAAGGTTGTTCAATTTACACCGAGGGATCAGGAATAGAAAGGGTTAGTGTCCTTTGATATTCTTAAAAATGCTTCCCCACGTTTCACAATTAGGCAAGAGTGAGTTCTAAGTTATTATCCCAAAATATTTGTCATGTGAGTGGCAATCCGCTAAGGAGCAGTTTCCCAGAGACAGATGAAGTCTTGTCTTGGTATAAAAACCATTCTCAATTGAGAGTCTCCATTGAAAGTTAATTTTACTCCATAACTAGGCTTATTCTGGGTCTGGAAAACCAGCCCTTAGTGTTTTGTAATATCCATAAAATGGTTTCATGGACTGTGAAAGAAACAGCTAAAAAAGAAACCGGGTTAACATCAATGAGGCCGTTTGAGGCTAAAAGGGGAGACAAGGTAAAGGGTGGGACACACCTTCAAAATCAGGATTTGAAATATACTCAGAGTGCTCTTTGCACTTTCTAAATTTTTCTTTACCATCTGCATTGTCCTTACAAGATACTTTGAATGGTAGGCTATGTATGCTTTGAACTATTTGAACTGTGTATTGAAGATTCCAAAAGGAGCGAAGTAAAAGATATACCTTTATTTACACCAAATTAACAATGTATAGGGCAGGCAGAGCCACGGGAGGTAGTGGTGCTTGGGTGGTGAAATGGTGAAATAGCACCACTCCCTGCAGAAGAGGTGTAACAATTTGTGTTGTTGCAATGAAAACGACAAAACTATTTTTCCTTTGCACTATTGCTATAAATTATACTAGGATTGGGGTAAGTGAGAGAGAAAAAACATGGGATATTTATATAGGGACCCCATTCTTAGGGGTGCTCCCGATTGGTGCAGCAATCTAAGGCGCTGCATCTCAGTGCTAGAGGCATCACTAAAGACCCTGGTTTGATTCCAGGCTGTATCACAACTGGCCATGATTGGGAGTCCCATAGGGCAGCACACAATTGGCCCAGCGTCGTCCAGGTTATGGTCATTTAAAAAAACTATTTGTTCTTAACTCACTTGCCTAGTTAAATAAAGGTTAAATAAAATAACATCTCTGCATGGAAAGCTCTCAGCTTTGTAAGTGGTGCGTTCATGACCTTTTCTATTCAGTTGTGGGGGTTTGTAGTCGGAAACACGCTCTTCTGTACAACAGACAGTTTAGTTTGAGTTGAGTGGGGTCTCTCTCTCCCTCTCTGTCCTCTCTCATCTTTTGCTCCCTCTTCTTTTCTCTCCCCCTTGTGGTGGATATTAAGTGATCTGGATATATATATATAGTTTTCCACTTATATTTTCTATTAGTTTACAATTCTAAACTTGGCTAAAATGGGAACAATATTTTTAAAAAGGAGGATGAATTGCACAGCTGTCCATTTGTGCTCAGTTTTAATTGTAACAATCTTGTTTTTAGTAATTTAGTTACAAAACCCATCTAATTTTCTCTCTCTCTCACACACAGACCCATTGTAATTATGCACTACAAAGACATGTACGGTCTGTTCACAACGGTCTATTTTGTTTTGCAAACAGTCATGAGGTAAATTAACTTAGGCTGTAGTGAATACTATTACCGAATATTGTTCTATGATTAGGCTACTCGTCACATTAGGAATCGTATATTATTGTTAGCCTGCAAGCGCTTTATTATAAAGGTGATTTTTTAAAAGAGGACTTGGAGATAAAGTTTGGAAATGAAGGTCTCTTCAACCACATAAAATATGCATCCAAGCCAAGCTGAAATCTTATCAGAAACATGTTGGGTCTTTTTCATAGCTTTCTATTTCCTTACAACCAGTCAAATTGATGTCAATTTTTAATTTTGCACAGAAAATCTTTCCCGTCATTTTTTTTGTCATTCCATTTTCTCTCAGGTCCCTAAACGTCTTTGCTCCACGCAAGAAGCAGACATGACAGAGCAAACTTTACCAATGTCAACTAGATTGAAGTATTCATTCTATACTTTATGACATTATTCTTTATTTAGTCTAAGGCAACATATAATAACAGAAGAGAAGCTGCATGTATTTTGTATTATTATTATAGCCTACCAAAATGTTGGAAATTATGAGCAGAAACATATAAAATGTTGGCAATTTATATTTTTGCATCCCCTGTCAAAAACTCATGCCGCCATCCCTGACTGTAGCCTACAGCGCATTTTCTATATATGTGGGTCAGGTGCGGACTTAAGATTTTCACTTCATCAGTTGGGGATGGGTTATTAGCAATTGCGGGCTGTTGAACAAACAGCTGACCCGCGCACCACTAGTGTGTGTGTTATTTTGTCACGTCACTACGTGTGCCTGTGAGTGTGTGTGCAATGTGCATTTGTGTGTTTGTAATACACATTGAGTCTGTATGTGTGGATATATACCAGTATGTGTGTTACGGTTAAATTAAAGATATATAATACATTCATAACACCTTTATTAAACTATTCATAACCGCTTTGTGAATGTTGCAGTATCATTTATAACAACCTCTATAACACATTTATACAACATCATTCATATGGAACCTTCAAAATAAAAGTGTTTTTTCATTACAGCATTACAATTAATTTTATTAGAAATATATTGTGGGAGTGAGCCGGACAGTTGCTGGTGTCACTGCCTGTGTTAGACCTGCTGAGCTAAAGCCAAGTAATTCGCTTGTGGAGCTAATGCAAGTCTCAGGCAAGGTTAGTTGACATATTACAATGACACCAATTGCACTGATGCCATCCAGACCTGGGTTTATATAGTTTTTGAAATCGTTCCAGTAGTTTGAGGGTTTGCCTGGAGTGCCAGAAGAATTTGCACTTTTGGGACTATTCCATTGGTTCCATTGTGCCAGGAAAGCACAATCATCAAATACATTGAGTTAAAGCATTTGAAATATAGGGCCTACAATTTACATCCAGGTCTGGCTCCATTGTGGACTTGAGCTAGGCATATAAACCCAAGGAACAAAAATACTGTATGAACTCAACATGAAACAATTTCAATTATTTTACTGAGTTACAGTAAAATCAGTCAACTGAAATAAATTCATTAGGCCCTGATCTATGGATTTCACATGACTGGGCAGGGGTGCAGCCATGGGTGGGCTTGGGAGGGTTCATAGGCCCACCCACTTGGGAGACAGGCCCAGGCAATCAGAATTTGTTTTTCCCCACAAAAGGGTCCACCGAAACGATCCCACAGGTGAAGAAGTCGGATGTGGAGGTCCTGGGCTGGCATGGTTACACGTGGTCGGCGGTTGTGAGGCCGATTAGACGTACCGTTAAATTCTCTAAAACAACATTGGAGGCGGCTTATGATAGAGAAATTAACATTAAATTCTCTGGCAACAACCCTGGTGTACATTCCTGCAATCAGCATGCCAATTGCACGCTCCCTCAAAATGTGATACATCTTTGGCATTGTGTGACAAAACGGCATATTTTAGAGTGGCCTTTTATTGTACCCAGCAAAAGTGGCCTTTTATTGTACCCAGCACCCAGCACAAGGTGCACCTGTGTAAGGTGCACCTTAACACTTTGTTGGTTACTACATGATTCAATGTGTTATTTCATAGTTTTGATGTCTTCACTATTATTCTACAATGTAGAAAATACTTCAAATAAGAAAGACCCTTGAATGTATCACATTTTAGGGAGGACCCAGATGCAGACAGTGTCAAAGTAACAAAAGTGTATTACTAGAACAGGGGCAGACAAAGGACAAGTCAAGGGCAGGCAGAGGACAGTACTCCAGATCAGAGTAAAAAGGTACAGAACGGCAGGCAATCTCAGGTGCAGGCAGAGGTCAATAATCCAGGGCGATGTGACAAGGTGCAATCCGCAGGCAGGCTCAGGGCAGGCAAAATGGTCAAACCGTGAAAACTAGAAAACAGGAACTATAGAAAAAGACAGGAGCAAGGGGAAAACCGCTGGTAGGCTTGACAAAACAAACTGGCAACAGACAAACAGACAACACAGGTATAAATACACTGGGGATAATGGGGAAGATGAGCGACACCTGGAGGGGGTTGGAGACAAGCACAAAGAAAGGTGAAACAGATCAGGGTGTGACATAATGAGTAGGTGTGTCCAAACTTTTGACTGGTACTGAAGACCTTCTCCCTGTGCACGGCCCCCATGAATATTGCAACACCAACATTTGAATGAACATTAGTTTTGTGAGAAACGTAATCATAGTAATGTTTGTTTGTTTGTGAGAGAAATCTGATATTGCTGCTAACAACTGAAGTTTGTCTTGAAGGACAGATGTGTGGAGCTCTTAGACCTTGAGATGTTGTATGGAAATTATGTAAGCCTATGAAGCTTGTGCTATTTCTGTGGCGCTGAAACTAAAATAAATTGTTGCATCGCTTCAGTTGTCTGTCCTTGATGCAAAGAACCTGTGCTTAGTTTAGTCCCAAGGACCTCACCTTGTGTTTAAAAAGGTGCCGTATTGTCTGCTAGTACAGGAATAGATATTTGTGTAAATCTCCCACGTTAGATTGGGAGTAGCGTGATTCAAGGGTAGGCTTTGCCTGTGCCTCTCAAGGACTTTCACATTCTTATTCTGAAGCCATTCCAGTGTTGCTTTGGCTGTATGCTTGGGGTTATTGTCCTGTTGGAATGTAAATCTTTGCCCTAGTCTAAGGTTGTTTGCCCTCTGCAGCAGGTTCTCATCAAGGATTTGCCTATATTTGACTCTATTAATTGTTCCCTCTATTCGTACTAGTCTCCCAGTCTCTGCTGCTGAAAAGCATCCCCATTGCATGGTGCTACCACCACCATGCTTCACGGGATGGTGTTAGACAGGTGATGAGCTGTGCCGGGTTTTCTCCAGACATAGCGCTTTGCATTCAGGCCAATGAGTTCAATTTGTCTCATCAGACCACAGAATCTTTTGCCTTATGATCTCAGAGTCTTTCACTTGCCTTTTTTCAAACACCAGGCGTGCTGTCATGTGCCTTTTTTCTCAGGAGTGGCTTCGGTCTGGCCACTCTCACATAAAGCCCAGATTGGTGAAGTGCTCTAGATACTGTTGTTCTTCTGGCAGGTTCTCCCATCTCAGCCAAGGAACTCTGTAGTTCTGTCAGAGTGGTCATTGGGTTCTTGGTCATTTCCCTGTACCTGACTAAGGTCCTTCATGCCCAGTTGCTCAGTTTGGTCAGACGACCAGCTCTAGGCAGTGTCTAGGTAGTTCCATATTTTTTTCCATATCCCAATGATGGAGACCACTGTGCTCTTGGAAACTTTCATCACTCTAGAAATTGTTTTATACCTTTCCCAGATACTGTCAGAGTTCCAAAAGTATTGGGAAGTGACAATTTTTGTTTTGTTTTTGCTCTGTGCTCCACCACGTCAGAGCAGAAACTATACAATGAAGTTCAAGGAACTGTCCTTAGATCTCCGAGAAAGAATTCTATCTCAGAGATCTACGGACAGTTCCTTGGACTTCGTGGTATATTTTCTGCTCTGACATGCACTGTCAAATGTGGGTCCTTATATAGACATGTATGTTTCTTTCTAAATCATGTCCAAACAATTGGATTGGCCACACGTAGACTCCAATAAAGTTGTAGCGACATCTCAAGGATGATCAAAGGAAGTTGGATGCACCTGAGCTCAATTTGGAGTTTCATAGCAAAAGGGTGTGATATACTTAGTGCCATGCAAAAGTATTCATCCCCCTTGGTGTTTTTCCTATTTTGATGCATTACAACCTGTAATTTAAATAGATTTTTTATTTGGATTTCCTGTAGTGGACATACACAAAATAGTCCAAATTGTTGAAGTGAAATTATTTTTATTTTATTTTAAATAATGTAATTATGGAAAAGTGGTGCGTGCATATGTATTCACCCCCTTTGCTATGAAGCCCCTAAATAAGATCTGGTGCAGCCAATTACCTTCAGAAGTCACATAATTTGTTAAATAAAGTCCACCTGTGTGCAATCTAAGTGTCACATGATTTGTCACATGATCTCAGTATATATACACCTGTTCTGAAATCCCCCAGAGTCTGCAACACCCCTGAGCAAGGGGCACCACCTAGCAAGCGCATGAAGACCAAGGAGCTCTCCAAACAGGTCAGGCACAAAGTTCTGGAGAAGTACAGATCAGGGTTGGGTTATAAAAAAATACCTGAAACTCTGAACATCCTACGGAGCATCATTAAATCCATTATTAAAAAATGGAAAGAATATGGCACCGCAACAAACCTGCCAAGAGAGGGCCGCCCACCAAAACTCACAGACCAGGCAAGGAGGGCAGTAATAAGAGAGGCAACAAAGAGACCGAAGATAACCCTGAGATTGGAGTATCTGTCCATAGGACCACTTTAAGCCGCACACTCCTCAAAACGGCACTCAAGGTATTTGGCTTTACAGAAGAGTGGCAGAAAAAAAGCCAATGCTTGAAGAAAAAAAGAAGCAAACACATTTGGTGTTCGCCAAAAGGCATGTGGGAGACTCCCCAAACATATGGAAGAAGGTACTCTGGTCAGATGAGTCTAAAATTGAGCTTTTTGGCCATCAAGGAAAACTCTGTCTGGCGCAAACCCAACACCTCTCATCTCCACGAGAACACCATCCACAGTGAAGCATGGTGGTGGCAGCATCATGCTGTGGGGATTTTTTTCATCGGCAGGGACTGGGAAACTGGTCAGATTTTAAGGAATGATGGATGTCGCTAAATACAGGGAAATTCTTGAGGGAAACCTGTTTCAGTCTTCCAGACATTTGAGACTGAGACGGAGGTTCACCTTCCAGCAAGACAATGACCCTAAGCATACTGCTAAAGCAACACTCGTGTGGTTTAAGTGGAAACATTTAAATGTCTTGGAATGGCCTAGTCAAAGCCCAGACCTCTATCCAATTGAGAATCTGTGGTATGACATAAAGATTGCTTTACACCCACGGAACCCATCCAACTTGAAGGAGCTGGAGCAGTTTTGCCTTGAAGAATGGGCAAAGATCCCAGTGGCTAGATGTGCCAAGCTTATAGAGACATACCCCAAGAGACTTGCAGCTGTAATTGCTGCAAAAGGTGGCTCTACAAAGTATTGACTTTGGGGGGGTGAATATTTATGCACGCTCAAGTTTTCAGTTTTTTTGTCTTATTTCTTGTTTGTTTCACAATAAAAAATGTTTTGCATTTCAAAGTGGTAGGCATGTTGTGTAAATCAAATGTTACAAACCCCCCAAAAATCCGTATTAATTCCAGGTTGTAAGGCAACAAAATAGGAAAAATGCCAAGGGGGGTGAATACTTTCGCAAGCCACTGTAAATAAGATATTTCTGTTTTTATTTCTCAAAACATGTTTTCACTTTGTCATTATGGGATATTGTGTGGATAATAAAATCATATTTAATCCATTTCGAATTCAGGCTGTAACACAACAAAATGTGGAATACGTCACGGGGTATGAATACTTTCTAAAGGCATTGTATATATGTGGTTCGTTGTTATATTGAGTAGTGTCAAATAAGTGCATATACAGTATTTGTCCTATAATGAAGTCGTGCGTTCACAACAGAGAATACGGCACTCCTTTTCTCCATATGAAGTTTCTAGTCAGACTCTTCTTTCACTTGTTATTAGTAACCTTCATTCATGTAGTTAATTCATCTGTTTCTCTATGACCGTGTAAAAGTGGGAACATGACCATCTCAGTAGATGGCAAGGTGTAGGCGTATTCAAAGAAAATCTGGATTCTGTCTTGATATTGTGGCATCTGGATCAAAATGATCCTATTCCGATCCTTTAAAAAAAAACTGTCTCAAAATCGGATAAAAACAGGGGATTACACAATCCGGATCATTATTATCCAGAATAGATATTTTTAAGACTGGGACCTGAGGCTTACCCGGTGCCCCCAGACTGTTGCATAAATCGTGTGTCAGGGGGTTGGGTACCGTGGCAGCAAAAATACAAACTTCCTTTGTAATAATAAATAAAGATCTATTCAAAGGAAGTTTTATTTTTTAAAGTTCCTTACGAATGATGTTGAATAAATGTGTAATAACGGTTGTTATGAATGATATTGTAACACTCATAAAGGTGTTATAACTGGTGTCATAAAGATGTTATCCCCTTCATATAAAGTGTTACCTGTGTTTCTGTGTGTGTGTGTGTGTGTGTCTGTGTCTACGACTGCATGTGTGTACATTTCAATGTGTGCTTGTGCGTGTGTTTGTAAGAGTGCGCTCTGGTTTGTGTGTGTATTTTCAATAGGTGGAGAGTGGTATGTGCATTCAAATAAGGGAAATGATACATAACATTTTTTATTTTAGTACGCTATAAGATGATTGGTTGCACATACTTTGGCTATTAATCCAAAAAGTTGTTTCATGGTTTTACATTAACCGGTTTTATTACATTATAAATATTAAAGTTATTACATGAACCGTTGTTACAAGGGGGCCTCTATGTCTGCAGTATGTTGAGTGGCTTGTGTTAAATTCAACATTCATCAACACTGATTGCTTATCTTACATCGCTCTATAGTGTGCAGAGGAAAGAACTGACAAAACGAGCAAAACTGGCTGCAAATTTGGGTTGTAATAACAAGGTCAAAACCAGAAACAGACTTTATTGCAACCAATTTTGCCTGCCGGGGAGGCCCTACCCCAAAGCACACAGATCATATTCTGCGTGCTTTGGGGTAGGGCCATCCATTGTGAAATTGAATTATAGGTCACTTTTGTAAGAGAATACCCCAAACCCACTCAGCAAATCAAAAACCTTTTGTATGACTTTGAATACACGCTGCAATAAAATGCCATACACTATGAGCTATGAGTAAGACAACAATATAAGTAAGATGAATTGCCCCAATTGTATAATGAACTTGAACTTTGAACCTTATGTAGGTAAGGCCATAGAGTATACAACTGAAGACCAAGAGGAACACTCCTTATTTTAATGATTAAACTTGATATAATAGTAAAATCAAATCAGAAATCGAATCATATTGTATCCGTCACATGTTTTGTAGACAACAGGTGTAGACTAACAGTGAAATGTTACTTACGGGTCTTTTTCCAACAATGCAGAGTTAAAGATTAAAAGATAAGATACAAAATAAAAATAAAAATAGTGACACTATTGTAAATAATGTGACACTACTGTAAATAATGACAATAACGAGTAAAAATAACATGGCTATATAGTGAATGACTATTAGAAAAGGTAAATGCTTAATCAAGATGCCCATTGCCCAAGGATGACCATCTAAATGTTTAACACTATTTCCACATTCAAATATTTTTGACTTACCACATTTGGGATATGCAACTAACATTACATCATCTGCTCTTGCTTCCAGCCTCTCCATAGCCTTTAGGTTCTCCACTGGACTCATGATGACAGGGTACAGCACTCCATTATATCTGTACAACTTATCCTCCTCCTTCATATCTTTAGCCAGTTCCATTTTGGCTGAGAAAGAGCTACTCATTTTGGATAATACTGCAGAAAATCTCAAGGTAAAGAAAATTCAGTTTCCACCGCTAACAGGCATCCAGTGTAATTGTGCAGCTGGACGGCCACGAGCTCCACTCTGTGTATGAGTGTGGGTGTGTGAATGTGGGTGTGTGTGAGAGAGAGAGTACAGTAGGAGGAGAAGGAGGCACGTCTTTCAAAGACAGAGCTTGCGTGAGAAGCAGGAGTTTCCTGGTTTCTGTAGGGGAGAATGGAAGATCTGGTGTCCTGTGTGATTGATGGGGAGATGCCTGTGCAATACTAACCAGATGGGAGGGACCGCTAGAGCTAAGACTACAGTAGGTCATTGAATGGAAGGAAATGTTTGGGTAGGGTATCCAAAGACAGCTGGGCCAATATCTGTCCAATGTTGCATGGAAGTAAACTATTTCTATTACATAATTTTCTTTCCTAAGCGTCTAAACAACACCGTGCTATCTGACAGTGAACATACTGTAAATTAATCACTTTGAGAGAATGCTGTGTATCCCTTGCTACACATTTTGCCATTATGTAAATAGGGAGCGTTTGAAGTATCCCAGATGTTGAAATGTCCTGCCACAAGTGTTTTTATAAACAATACCTATGTGGATGTATTTCCCTTAGAATCTAGTGGCCCCTATAGCTTCATCCACTCCATTCACATTTTTTACTGTCACTTGATTAACCGTTTCTGTACAATGTGAATATTCATGCCTATAGAAATAAGCAAATAAGCTTCCTCTCTGGCCTCCCTCTTGGCATGGTGCCACCAACTCAAACACACACAGCGGGACATAAAGCATGGCATGTGGTTACGCTTCACATTTTCCCATACTCTTACTGGAAATGAATAATCTCTGAATAATGCTTTGAAATCGAGGCCCATTCAACAGTGCCGGCAATAGACAACGTCAGAGGTCGATCAACATTGAAATAGGAAAGTATTAACGGGGCGTAAATTAATAAAATGGGAGGTTTTAGTTAGATAATTTTCTCGGTTTCACTGCAAAGTGTATCATGCTGTAATCTCAGTATGCATACATCATTAATTATCCCTTTTAGGTTGTTGTTGTTGGACTATTCTTTACTGAGACATCCATAGAGGGAAAATGATGACACCCGATCAACCCATAAAAGCCCAAAACAGGCCTAGTTTATTTAGGCCTAGCTGGGCCTAGTTGTATGCGGTACAGGCTTAGTGGTGAAAGTGTGCATTGGATGAGATTTTGACATGATGTGATATGTTATGACTGTGGTTATTCTGACCCTGCTGATGTACAATCGACAGGACCGATACTCTTTTTCTGGATGACTTAGACAAGTTACATACTGTATACCACCCACCCACCCACACAGAGCACTATAATGGAACGACTCAAGTGCACATAAGGGTGTTTTATCACCCAAAGCTGCACAGCACCCAGACTCTAACTCACCTTGACACATGTCAAAGCCTATTGGAGAGAAAGCGGTGACTGCGTTTCAAAAGATGAGGTCCTCCTTTCCAAACAGCCAGTCAGGAGATGTGCCCTGTGCTAAACATAAGAAGCTCTAGCAGGCCTCCAGTCTCTCCAAGTGACTACAGGACTTACAACGGCTGGATGACCAAGTGAATTCAGTGAGTGCGGATGTGAATCTGAACACAAACAACACAGCCTTCTCCCATAGCTCTGCAGTGTTGTAGCAAGCACATAACACTGTGATAACCTGGGGAGAAATAATGTAAACCGACTGTATGAGGTGCAGAGATACAGAGTGAAATACAGAGTAACAGTAGAACCAAACTGGACCATCACTGGCATGTTCATGGATCACTCAAAATTGTCTCCCACTGCTGACAAGTGCTTGGCAGTCAAGTTAGCCTTGATTCACTGTGAAAGCCCATTTGTGTGGGACTGTATTATGTAAAGACAGTAAAAGAGAGATACGTTGTCTGTATGAGGGAGCCAAAGGTTTAAGGATCTGATAATATTGCTCTTGTATTAGACAAGAGCTATTATCACCCAGCTAAATCACATAGCCTGCTGTTGAATAATCATTCAGCACTTTGCTTTGTGATGTGTGTATTATTTGTATTATTATTTTAAGTGTCTGTAGCTGCAGAATAATGCTTACACCCACACTATGTGTTTCCAGTTATACAACAAGTTAAGTTGCTGGTCACACGCCGTGAATATATCTTCCATTTTATTACTGCAGAATCCGAAGAATGTAGTAGGCATATGACTATTGTGGTGGTCAACCAAGAAAAAAGGGATGTGAGCAGATCTGGGTCCAGATTTACTGGGCTTTTGCACCTGTTCAACTTTTCTATGATATTATTTCTAGAATCAATAAAAAATTAAAAGTACAATTAAGGATGAAAGCCTGATATAAACACAGTTTCATGTTTGTTTGTTTTTCATTGTTATCTACTTGGTTGGTCACATATTTTGCTAACTATTTGTGCAAACTAAATACTATATAGTACTGTTTTTTTATGTTTGTGGAAACTATAGAGTCCATGAGCAATTTTTACAGCTATTTAACTATTGACTATGAAATGGTGTTGATAACAAGTGGGTTGGGCCAGGTTGTAAAAAACTGACAGACCAGTTAGGCAGCTTGTTGAGATATACACTGAGTATACAAAACATTCAGATGAGGTCCAATGTACTGCATAGTGCAGTGGCACATACTTAAAAGGACTTCCGTTTGTGCTTAACAATCTAATATACTGTTATGTTTTGTATATCCCCACGGTATGTAATACGGTTTACAGAGAAAGTACACAAACACCAAAAAAAGTATACTGTTTTTGTTTTAAGTAAGGTGATCACCTTCTCATGTCATACCACAGTGTAATTACTTAACACTAACTTTCCTTGTTATCTTATCAAATAGCATAGTAGCATCTGAACCTTTGTTGAAGTGTATTTCATTTACTGCCCATGTGGCTATGCCTTGTTTGACACTGTTTCCGCATATGAATGAGGGAGTTCGACTAAGCTGAACCGGTGTGCACCGGGCTATGGCTCATGACGTGAACGGGCGATTTGTTGTGGCCTGTTCCACCTGTGCCCAATGCAAGTCCCCAGCCGGCCCTGGTCCCACCTGTCCATAGACAGGGTTACTTCCATTCCAAGGGTTTACTACTATCCTGGTGGCCGTTGATCAGTTCTCCAAGGCAGCCCATTTCATTGGCTTACCCAAGTTGCCCTCAGCGAAGGAGACTGCTGATCTCATGATTACCCATGTCTTTCGACTATACAGACTTCCCCAGGACATCGTCTCGGATCGTGGGCCCCAGTTCATCGCACGGTATTGGAAAGCCTTCTGGTCCCTGTTGGGGGCGTTAATGAGTCTCTCCTCGGGATTCCACCCACCCCCCAAAACAGAGCGGGCCAACACGGAGCTGGAGAAGTTCCTCAGCTGTTTTGTCTCCACCCAGGCCAGCAACTGGAGCAAGTTCCTCGTCTGGGCAGAGTATGCTCAGAACACACTGCCCGTTCACTGGACTGTCGCCATTCGAGTGTCAGTTCCCCCCCCCCCCCCCCCCCCCCGTTTCCTGAACAAGAGGTCGAAGCGGGGGTGCTGGATCAGAGCACCTGGATCAGAGCGCGATCCTCCTTGCTCCGCTTCTCTGCCCGACACCTACACCAGGCAAACCAGCACCGAAGGCCTCTTGGGCTCCTCCGACCGGGTCAGCGGTTGTGGCTGTCCACCTGTGAGCTTCCCTTAAAGGTAGACTCGTGGAAGCTCGCTCCACCTGCATAGGGCCATTCAAGATCATGAGTTGCATCAATCCGGTCACCTATCGTCTCAAGCTTCCCAGGTCTTTGAGGGTCTGTCCATCCTTCCATGTCTCCCGTCTCAAGCTGGTAAGGACCAGTCCCTTCACTCCCCCCACACCTGCCCCTGTGCCCTCGACATTTTGCTGGTCACCCGGCCTACAGTATCCAGCATATGTTGAGGGCTTGTCGGTTCCGAGGTACCCTGCAGTACCTGGTGGACTGGGAGGGCTACGGCCCTGAGGAGCGGGCGTTGGTGCCTGCCCGGGACATCCTGGATCCGGGACTTGTTCAGAACTTCAACCAACTTTGTGGTGGTTGCCCTGGCGCCGCGGCCTAGAAGAGGGGGTACTGTCATGGTTCCACCTGTCACCAGAGGGCGGCAGAGACCGTACTAGAGACATTAACAACACTCTGGTGTGTCCAATTTACTCATTATGATTTCCATGTTAAAACAGGTGTGTTTTCTGTTGTCCTTTGCAGAGCTTGAATTGTTTACTGTGTACATGTGTTTCCTGAGTGAGTTTTTGAGACTTAGTGTTTGTTGTTTTTTCAAGTGTACTGTGTTCCTGCGGCTACCATTTCTTAGTAAAGTATTATGTTTATCCTTAACCACTGATTCCTCGTCTGGTCTCTTCTCTGCACCTAGGTCCAACCTTACCACGTCACACTTTCTGATGCCTATTAATCATTTGATAAAAATGTTTACTTTTCATCATTCACACTATGAAAATAGATACTTGATACAAATAGGCTATCCAATATCATAGCTTAGGCTACATGTTATTGCATAAACACACAGACAATAGGTCATACATTGGTTGCTGACATGGTAGAAAAGTCCCTAGTGGGCTAAGCCGATATGACGGCTTGGTAGACAAAGGAAAGGGGGTGGGGACAGCTCAAGAGCGGGAAACTCAGAGAGAATTCACTGTAATACAGTTGATAACTACACTCATGAAATGCTAGTACTTTTAACATGAACAGCATGAACATTCAAAAATAAATAGCAATTTACATATTTACGAGTGCATGCCTTTGTTGTCCCTCTCTGTGATCACTGGTCCGTCTGCTGAATAGTCAGTAAACAGAAAGCCCCTGGTTTGTCCACCAGAGATCAAAGTCTGTTGGAGTTGTAGGTTGTTATTATGGATACTTCAGAGTACCATTCTGAATTGTTCTTAGGTCGGGTGCGTTTACCAGACTAAACTATTTAAACAGCTGCAGCCTGAATACTTGTTCTTTAGTTTGTAGATTTCTTAGCCATTTCAACGTGGGAACTTCCGTTCCTGAGTCTTTGACTAATGTCAATTTTGTTGGAAGTGGCTTTTATACTAGAGTAGAAAAGGGGGCGGTCCATGACGGCAATGTAAATGTCTGTACTCACAGGGTGTCATCACTGACTAGTTAAAACTTGATATGAAAACCCATACTCTCATTTAGAAGGCTAACATCACATTTCATCTTCTCACAAATAGTTTCATATTTAATCAGATATTTTATACCATATTCAAATGCAAACCCCATAATTGAGAACAGTACACAACCGAAGACACAGGGTTGGTTGTGTACTGTTCTCAATTATGGTTTGCATCTGAATATGGTATAAAATATCTGATTAAATATGAAACTATTTGTAAGAAGATGAAATTTGATGTTAGCCTTCTAAATGAGAAGGTGTGTTTCTTGTCCTTCATGAGATCCTCAAATGAAACACACTCAACATGACTGCCCCTTAATTAAGTGTCCACGGACCACTCCCACATTCTCAAAAATATAAATGTTGTTTAATTCTTCAATTTTAGGGATTAGGAGTTTTCGCAAGAAGGAGCCATGATATACACCCAAAAGGGCCACCTCGTGACAACTATATAGCCTCAAAACCCATGTTGCCCAAAAAGTTATACTTTTGCATCATCTGTCAAAAAGAACATTCTTCCAAGAGTCTTGATGATCATCCAGGTGCTTCCAGGTTCTTTTTGGCAAACTCGAGTCAACATTTTGACAACATGGTGCCCATTATGCCTGGTGAAAACCAAACACTGCATTCCACAGTAAGAACATCATACCAACAGTCAAGCATTGTGGTGGTAGTGTGATGGTTTGGGGATATTTTGCTGCCTTAGGACCTGGACAACTTGCCTTAATAGAAGGAACCACGAATTCTGCTCTGTATCAAAATTCTACAGGAGAATGTCAGACCATCCGTCTGTGAGCTGAAGCTGAAGCGCAGCTGGGTTATGCAGCAAGACAATGATCCAAAACACACGATCAAGTCTACATGAAGATTACTAAAAAACAACAAATTTTAAGTTTTGGAACAGCCTAGTCAAAATCTAGACCTAATCCCAATTAAGATGTTGTGGCAGGACTTGAAACGAGCAGTTCATGCTTGAAACCCAACACATGCTTAGATAAAGCAGTTCTGCAATGCAAGTGTGGGCCAAAATTCCTCCACAGCAATGTGAGAGACTGATCAACAACTACAGGAAGCATTGGCTTCAGTCATTGCAGCTAAAGGTGGCACAACCAGTTATTGAGTGTAAGGGTAATTGGGTGTTAAAACTTTGTTCTATAAATAAAATAAGTATCCATTTTTGTTTGTTATTTGTTAACTCAGGTTCCCTTTATGTAATATTGGGTTTTGGTTGAAGATCTGATAACATTCAGTATTACAAATATGAGAGAAAATCAGAAAGGGGGAAAATACTTTTTCATGGCACTGTAGGTCTCTCCATGGGTGGGAGATGGACATTTAAGCTTATCGATGATCTCTTTATTTTGAGAATGGCTTACCAAGAAAAACTTCCAAAAGGACTAATTCAAAGTAAAAAGGAGTTGGAGCACTCAACAAAAAAAGGTTGAGATTAATTTCTTATTGCTCACTTTAATCGATTGTGCAGGATGTGAACAGGTGACTGAGGTTTCAACGTCAAGCTGGCGTCTTCGTCAGTGACCTGATCATTGCACATAGCTCCAATTGATAGCCTAAAACAAAGAGGCATTCTGAAAGTACTCCTTAGACACCGTGGATCCAAAGGGGCTGAATTATGATTTTCACTGTTCTCATTTCTATTATGTTGTTGCCTTGTTTTTTGGGGTCTCTGTGTCTCCGGATTCACAGACACCCAAATATCACCTGTATATTTTGACATTAACTATTGATTAACGAGACACACTATTTCGCTTATTTTGTGTGCTATAATTTGACATTTACCTTGAAACATTATCATTATAAAATATTTTACATTGTTGTGTCTCAATGGCCACTAGGCTACAAATAGGATCAATGTGCAATGGTCAGGTCACTCTGAGGAAGACATCAGCTTGACCTCAAAACAGCAGTCACTTGTTGGCATCCTGTACAATGGATTAAAGTGAGCAATTAATAATCAATCTCTGACATATGCAGAGCTGTGGGATATCACCTCAAGCATGCCCCTGGTAGAGCCGGGGGTGGTGTTTACCACACCTACAGCAGGCTTGAAAAGTGGGATTGATCTATTTGGCTTTGTTTGAAAAGTGGGATTGTGTAATGGTTTCTCTCCTCCTCTTCGTCTGAAGAGGAGGAGCATGGATCAGACCAAAATGCAGCGGGTTTTGAAGACATAATGAATATTTATTAACAGAACGACGAAACACAAAAACTCTTTAACAAACTACAAAACAAATAAACGACGTAGACTGACCTAAAACATGAGAACTTACAAATACACGAAGAACGCACGAACAGGAACAGACACGAACGACAACGAAACAGTCCCGTGTGGTGCGACATACACAGACACGGAAGACAATCACCCACAAACAAACAATGTGAACAGCCTACCTTTATATGGTTCTCAATCAGAGGAAACGTCAAACACCTGTCCCTGATTGAGAACCATATAAGGCTAATTACCAATGAACCTAAACATAGAAACACATAACATAGACACCCAGCTCACGTCCTGACCAACTAAACAAAGTAAAACAGATTGATCTGTTTTGTCTTTGTTTCTTTCAGTTTTCAGTAGTTAAATCCTTTGACTCATTGGGGATTTCATAGTTTTTAATTTTCAACAAAAATGCACTGGATTGGTTGAAAAGTGATACTAAACTTAAACTGAGGTTGTGTCTCAAAATTCATACTACCGTGCTCCGAGCATACCAATTGGAGCATGGAGGGTCGGACTACGAGTCCAAATAAAAAGTATGCAAAACGGAGTATGGAAGGCAGTTCTCGAATGCGTACTCCGTTTGTGCATATTTTTATGCATGCATCGATGCAAGCTTCAACTGAAAGTATGCAAAGGAATTTGAGCTGAAGCAAGAGAAAATGCACTCAGACTTCGGAATGAAATGTTGCTTATTCACATCTCATTAATAACCACAAATAATTGTTAGCTAGCTACCCACAAAAAATGTACATCTACCTTGTATAAAATTAGTTTTAGGTCATTTTTGTCTGTTTAACTAGTTGGCTAGCTAGATTATTATGATTCACATATCTAGCTGATAATTAAAAAGTAAAAGTTTGCCTTCTGTATATCTTGTTTCTTCTATTGTTGCCATTGTTCCAACATCAGTCGCCGTTCCAATTCCTCCCAGAGGTGTTTGGGGAGTTTTTTGTCAAGACACGTAGCTAGCTAGCTAAACAATGAACCATAATCACAACTCATGACGTTACTACCCTGCATGATTCTGCAGGTAGCTAACCATCCAGGTCCAATGTTAGCTAGCTAACATTAGTCTATAACAAGCAAAGCAAATGGCTCTGAGATACGAATAATAAGATAATACACATAATGTTAGCTAACGAGCCAGTCAGCTAATGTTAGCTAGCTTGAAAATACTTAATGTCAAAATTAGAAACGTGTAATATCTGAAAATGTAGCTAGTTAGACTATCTTACCCGTGGTCTGAAATCGGAGTAGATAGCCAGAGTGAATTTACCAGCTAGGATATCGTCTCCGACCCTGACCCCCAATTCACGTGACTGGTATGGAAAGCCTTCATGGAGAAGCTGGGGGTCATGGTCAGCCTCACTTCCGATTACTGGCCTTCCTCCACCGGCCTCCCTCCATTGCGCCCTTCCTCCACCGGGCTGACTCCCTTCCAGTGTGTTCTGGGCTACCAGACAGTCCTGGACTCATGGACTCCAAGCCAGACCGAAGCTCCTGTGGTGAACGAGTGGTTCAGGCGCACAGAAGAGGTGTAGAACAATGCTCATGTGAGGCTCCAGCGCGCCATCCGCTGTCAGAAGGAGCAGGCGGATTGCCAGTGAAGAGACGACTCCGGGATGCTGGCCTTCTAGGCAGAGTTCCTCTGTCCATTGTCTATGTTCTTTTTGTTCTTTTGCCCATCTTAATCTTTTTTTTATTAGCCAGTCTGAAATATGGCTTTGCAACTCTGCCTAGAAGGCCAGCATACCGGAGTTGCCTCTTCACTGTTGATGTTGAGACTGATTTTTTGCAGGTACTATTTTATAAAGCTGCCAGTTGAGGACTTGTGAGGCGTCTGTTTTTCAAACTAGACACTCTAATGTACATGTTCTCTTGCTCAGTTGTGCACCGGGGCCTCCCACTCCTCTTTCTATTCTGGTTAGAGACAGTTTGCACTGTTCTGTGAAGGGAGTAGTACACAGCGTTGCACGAGATCTTCAGTTTCTTGGCATGGAATAGCCATAATTTCTCAGAACAAGAACAGTTTGTGGGCACTGCTTGTCGCCGTTATAGTGCAATTAATGTATTGTTTAGTGTTGTTTAGTGTCTTTGCTGGCATGCATCTAAAAATAATTTGGGGAGTTTGCCCCACCAAGATTTACATGCTAAAAACGCCACTGGGCATATGGCCAATATACCACGGCTAAGGACTGTTCTTATGCACGACGCAATACCCAGAGGTGCCTTATTGCTATTATAAACTGGTTACCAACATAATTAGAGCAGTGAAAATAAATGTTTTGTCATACCCGTGGGATACGGTCTGATATACATCGCCTGCCAGCCAAAGACCATTTTTTAAATACTGTTTACATGTGTACGCAAGTACGTTGAAATTATGTTTTCAATTCGTTGAAATAACCTGATACGTCTTTTCAACGAAAACCGAATGTAGACTGTAAGAAATACCATTGTAATAACACGAGCATATTGCTATTACATTGTTATAACTAACTTCTTTCTTAAACAAGGTTCTCTCACATACTCACAAGCAGAAACTGAGACACACACACACCAGAGACAGATGGCTGACACAGAACATTCATAAACACTGATAAGGCAGGGAAGGCCTTGAGCAAGAGTGCTTGGTACGGCTTCCCACGAGATAATGAGACACACACATAACCAAGGACTGAGGGCTGACGTAAATCTTTCATAAAACACAGATAAGACAGGAACATCAACGCACACACAAAAACTCCTCTTCAGTCTGAACATTTTTGAAGACAAAGAACTCTACTCAGAGCCAATGGGACAGTGATACTAGCCTGAAGGAGACCTCGCCCAACTCATCAGAACCAACCAGAGGACCAGAACTTCCAGACTCAACCTACTTTCTGTGCTGGATAAAATGACTATGTATTTCTGTTATCTGGGCTCTGTCTGCAGGTTCCTTACGAGCCGAATGAACGAGACCATGCATGTTTGTATCAGATATCTTTACCTCTGAATAAAACTGCTTTTTATTATACGAATATCCACCCTGTCCAGAGTCTCTACTTCGTCTCAGTTCTCCAGTAAACTTGTGTCATCAACAAGACGGACATCTTTGTAGTCGTCTTTTCAATGACATGAAAGATACTGTCTTTTCAACTTTCAACCAACACCGACTGTAGATTGGACGTTGGGCATAGTAGTCTTTTCAACGACATTTTGCTAGGTAATTGTCTGTGTCGTGTACAGTTCATGGATCATAAAAAGGCCTAACAATTTTCAAACGGCAACTTTAATCACGATTTTCTCAACAAAAAAATACAGACTGGTAAAAAACAGCTACATTTCCAACATTGATCGCAACTATGTTGGAAATGTGTATGTATATTTTTCTTATCAACCACCAACATAACTACACTTTTCTTTCAAACAGAAAGTGGGCTTTCAATTTATCATTCAGAGATCTGTGATTTAATTACATTTGCGTATTTTTTTGCCACAAAAAGTGTCTGTGTCGTGTACAGTTCATGGATCATAAAAAGGCCTAACAATTTTCAAACGGCAACTTTAATCACGATTTTCTCAACAAAAAAATACAGACTGGTAAAAAACAGCTACATTTCCAACATTGATCGCAACTATGTTGGAAATGTGTATGTATATTTTTATTATCAACCACCAACATAACTACACTTTTCTTTCAAACAGAAAGTGGGCTTTCAATTTATCATTCAGAGATCTGTGATTTAATTAAATTTGCGTATTTTTTTGCCACAAAAAGTGTATTTTCTCGACTTCCGTTGTATTACGCGCTGAAATCACTGACTTCTAAGCATTGTAAACCATCTTATTTTGGCATAGCGAAGAGCTAACGTTACATCACGATTATATTATTTACAGATCTGTGCATTTGCGCAGGCGATTCATTTTGTGGCTGAAGAGTAAAAAATGGCGATGGACGGTGGCATGTCCACGTCTCCATCAGACCTATCGTATCACAATGTTGGGGACTTTTACCCCAGAAAATTCGGTTCCAAGCCGGACGTGGTGCCGTCCGGGGTGACCGAGAGGAAAGTTGGTCCCCTTGATAAACCTGACATGGTGGCGGTGGACGTTGTCAACATCAACGACTCAGGTAGCTGCTAACGTTACCCGTAGTTAGCTAGTTTTGCTAGCTAGCCAGTGCAATGCAATTTATTTGGGGTACCTAGCTAGCTGCCTAGCCACGTTTAGCTAGCCCCATATACAGCTGTGAAGCCTCTTTCCACAACTGTTTGTGTCGCTAGTAGCGAACTAGCTATATCTTCACTTTAGCTAGTGTATTGTTATTCATTGCCAAGACAATACTTGCTTTAGAGTTTACCTGAATTCCGGGACAAAGCTAACTAACATTAGCAATGCTCTATCATCTAACGAAAGCTATGTAACGTTGTCCTTTGTATATTATTTATATATACACTTGTGTTCCCCCTGTGTACTTTTTGTATTGATTTGTTGTTAATAAGTACAATAATAAAATAAAAATAAAATATATATATATCTCAAATGTAAAAAGTTGTAGCTAGGCCTGGAAACCAAAGCAAAGATGGTGGATAAATTAAGATGTCCCACTCAGGCCGTTTACCATAAAAAAAAGAAAGTTCTGGTCTGCTTAACCGGTTTGCTCTCACATAGGCACAATTTGCCTCTGACCGAAGCAGATATACAGTTGAAGTCGGAAGTTACATACGCTTACATACGAGTCATTAAAACTAGTTTTGCAACCACTCCACACATTTCTTGTTAACAAAGTATAGTTTTGGCAAGTCGGTTAGGACATCTACTTTGTGCCTGACACAAGTAATTTTTCCAACAATTGTTTGTAGACAGATTATTTCACTTATAGTTCACTATATCACAATTTCAGTGGGTCAGAAGTTTACATACATTAAGTTGACTGTGCCTTTAAACAGTTTGGAAAATTCCAGAAAATTATGTCATGGCTTTAGAAGCTTCTGATAGGCTAAATTGACATCATTTAAGTCAATTGGAGGTGTACATGTGGATGTATTTCAAGGCCTACCTTCAAACTCAGTGCCTCTTTGCTTGACATCATGGGAAAATCAAAAGAAATCAGCCAAGACCTCAGAAAACAAAAATGTAGACCTCCACAAGTCTGGTTCATCCTTGGGAGCAATTTCCAAACGCCTCAAAGGTACCACGTTTATCTGTACAAACAATAGTACGCAAGTATAAACACCATGGGACCATGCAGCCTTCATACAGCTCAGGAAGGAGATGTATTCTGTCTCCTAGAGAAGAACACCGTCCCAACCGTGAAGCACGAAATGGCAGCATCATGTTGTGGGGGTCCTTTGCTGAAGGAGGGACTGGTGCACTTCTCAAAATAGATGGCATCATCAGGGAGGAAATTATGTGGATATATTGAAGCAACATCTCAATACATCAGTCAGGAAGTTAAATCTTGGTCGCAAATGGGTCTTCCAAATGGACAATGACCCCAAGTGTATTTCCAACGTTGTGGCAAAATGGCTTAAGGACAATAAAGTCAAGGTATTGGAGTGGCCATCACAAGCCCTGACCTCAATCCCATAGAACATTTGTGGGCAGAACTGTAAAAGCATGTGCGAGCAAGGAGGCCAACAAACCTGACTCGGTTACACCAGCTCTGTCAGGAGGAATGGGCCAAAATTCACCCAACTTATTGTGGGAAGCTTGTGGAAGGCTACCTGAAACGTTTGAACCAAGTTAAATAATTTAAAGGCAATGCTACCAAATACTAATTGAGTGTATGTAAACTTCTGATCCACTGGGAATGTGATGAAATAAATAAATAAAAGCTGAAATAAATCATTCTCTACTATTTTTCTGACATTTCACATTCTTAAAATAAAGTGTTGATCCTACCTGACCTAAGACAGGGAATTTTTACTAGGATTAAATGTCAGGAATTGTGAGAAACTGAGTTTAAATGGACAAGGTGTATGTAAACTTCCAACTTCAACTGTAGCTAGCTAGGTGCCTCCATAGGTGCCTGCACAGTTTTTAAACCTTTTCCATCTGCATCCATTTTGCACGTTAACGTTACGACACAAAGGTTATGGCTAAAGCTAGGCATGCATTACACACAAATCTTTACATCAGGGGAGCACTTATGCAAATTGTCTGCATAATCTTTTCATCCTGAAGTCTGTGACCGGTGTTCTCACATTGTGATCTGTCAATCAAAATTATATAATAACACAAGGAATAAATACACAATCAGTAATGATAACTTGGCTATATAGGCCTACACTGGGTACTAGTAACCAAGTCTGTGTGTAAGTGTAAGGGGTAATTGAGATTAGATATGTAACTGTAGGTAGGGATAAAGTGACTAGGCAGCAGGATGGATTTAAAAAAAAACAGTAGCTGCAGCATATGTGATGAGACACAAGAGGTAGTGAAAAAGGGTCAATGCAAATATTACTGGTAACTATTTATCAGTTATATGGCTTGGTGGTAGAAGCTGTTCAGGATCCTGTTGGTTCCAGACTTGGTGCATCTGTACCATTTTCCATGCGAAAGCATAGAGAGCAGTCAATGACTTGGGTGGTTAGAGTCTTTGACAATTTTTGGGGCCTTCCTCTGACACTGCCTGGTATAGTTCATTGATGGCAGGGAGCTTGGCCCCAGTGACGTACTGGGCCATATGCACTACCCTCTGTAGCACCTTGTGGTCGGATGCCAAGCAGTTGCCATATACTCAGCGGTGATGCAGCCAGTCAAGATGCTCTCAATGGTGCAGCTGTATAACTTTTTGAGGATCTAAGGGCCCACATTTTTTCAGCATCCTGAGTGGGCAAAGGTTTTTTTGTGCCTTCTTCACGACTGTGTTGGTGTGTGTGGACCATTATAATTCCTTAGTGATGTGAACACAGAGGAACTTGAAGCTCTCGACCCGCTTAACTACTGCCCCGTGGTTGGGGGCGTGCTCGGCCCATCGTTTCCTGTAGTCCACGATCATCAGTTCCTTTGTTTTGCTGATGTTGAGGGAGAGGTTGTTGTCCTGGTTTGTGGTGGTAAATAGACAGTTACAAAAAAATATAGATACACTTGCTTGGTAAATAGTATTGTCTGCAGCTTATCATGAGGGATTCTATCTCAGGTGAGCAAAACCCCAAGACTTCCTTAAATTTAGATATCACGCCCCAGCAGACACACACCTCCCCCTTAACCTTACCCGAAGCTGCCGTTCGGTCTAGACCAGGGGTGTCAAACTCATTCCACGGAGGGCCTAGTGTCTGCAGGTTTTTGGTTTTTCCTTTCAATAAAGCCCTAGACAACCAGGTGTGGGGAGTTCCTAACTAATTAGTGATGTTAATTCATCAATCAAGTACAAGGGAGGAGCGAAAACCCGCAGACACTCGGCCCCCCGTGGAATGAGTTTGACACCTGTGGTCTAGACGATGTATAGAAAAACCATCTAGATGTGTATTGTTCTTGTTCAACCATGACTCCGAGAAACATAGGATAATACTAAGTCTTTAGGTCCCGTTGATAGGATAATCTCGAACAGAACTTGTCCAGTTCTCTAGTGATTGTATGTTCGCCAATAGAAAGGAAGGTAGAAGCGGTTTATTTAGTTGCTGATGTAGTCTCGTCAGGCAGCCCGCTCGTTTGCCTCTCTTGTGCTATGTCTTCCTCTTTCAAGTACCGGGGATTAGGCCCTGGTCCAGAAGGAGCACGTCCAGAGATGCTGACTCATTGAAGTAGAAATCTTCATCCAAATTGACATTAGTGATCGCTGTTGTGATGTCCAGAAGCTGGTCATATGAAATTATGGCGGAAATATGATGTAAAAATGACAATCAGCTTAAAAAAACATACAAAATAGAAGAATTGGTCAGGAGCCCGTAATACTGCAGCTATCTACTGCAGCTTCATCTTCCATTGTCGCATCGTAGCACCCCCTTGCTGCACAAGATACGACCGGAAATTTCTGGCAAGCCAGAGAAATAATCGGGACCTAAGATACGGATCGGCAGAGCGCAAGTCCCATAATTGCACGTCTTTCACTCGCTCACTTTATGCGACCTACGACGTCTTGGTTGTAGCCTACGATGTTAGGATGTAGCTGCAGTCCCCGGAATTTGTTGTGGATCCAAAACTGGCTCCTCCGTCGCGACGTCCCCTGAATGCCCATCTGCTAGCCTACTAGCCGCGGCCTGCTAGCTGTCTAGAGCATATTGGACTGTTAGCTTAAGAGGCCCATCGGACAAATTCTTTGGCCACTATACCTATTCTGCCAATTGACCTGGACCCCTTTTACCACACAAAGCCCTGCTGATACGCGACGACTGGTCTGCAGACATAACAGCACGAGGGGGCTACAACAGACTTTCTTCCATCCCAACGTCCTTCTAAGGCCCTTCTGCTAGCTTGCAATCCCTGGCCCGCTAGCTGCCTGAATCACAGTGTCTCCGGTCCGAGCCACTCACTGGACCCCTATGATTACTTGGCTACGCATGCCTCTCCCTAATGTCAATATGCCTTGTCCATTGCTGTTTTGGTTAGTGATTATTGCCTTATTTCACTGTAGAGCCTCTAGCCTTGCTCAATACACCTTAGTTAACCCTTTAATTCCAACTCCCACACATGCGGTGACCTCACCTGGTTTAAATTATGTTTCGAGAGACAATATCTCTCTCATCATCACTCAGTGCATAGGTTTACCTCCACTGTATTCTTATCCTACCATACCTTTGTCTGTACATTATGCCTTGAATCTATTATATCGTGCCCAGAAACCTGCTCCTTTTACTCTCTGTTCCGAATGTACTAGAAGACCAGTTCTTATAGCCTTTAGCCGTACCCTTATCCTACTCCTCCTCTGTTCCTCTGGTGATGTAGAGGTTAATCCAGGCCCTGCAGTGCCTAGCTCCACTCCCATTCCTCAGGCGCTCTCATTTATTGACTTCTTTAACTGTAAAAGCCTTGGTTTCATGCATGTTAACATTAGACGCCTCCTCCCTTAGTTTTCTTTTACTCACTACCTAAGCACACTCTGCCAACCCGGATGTCCTAGCTGTGTCTGAATCCTGGCTTAGGAAGACCACCAAAACCCCTGAAATTTCCATCCCTCACTATAACATTTTCAAACAAGACAGAACTGCCAAAGGGGGCGGAGTTGCAATCTACTGCAGAGATAGCCTGCAGAGTTCTGTCTTACTATCCAGGTCTGTGCCCAAACAATTTGAGCGCCTTTCCAGAAACCAGTCTCTCACCGTTGCCGCTTGCTATAGACCACCTTCTGCCCCCAGCTGTGCCCTGGACACCGTATGTGAATTGATTGCCCCCCATCTTTCTTCAGAGCTCGTGCTGTTAGATGACCTAAACTGGGACATGCTTAACACCCCGGCCATCCTACAATCTAAGCTTGATGCCCTCAATCTCACACAAATTATCAATGAACCTACCAGGTACAACCCCAAATCTGTAAACACGGGCACCCTCATAGATATCATCCTAACCAACCTGCCCTTCAAATACACCTCTGCTGTCTTCAACCAGGATCTCAGCGATCACTGCCTCATTGCCTGTGTCCGTAACGGATCTGCAGTCAAACGACCACCCCTCATCACTGTCAAATGCTCCTAAAACACTTCAGCGAGCAGGCCTTTCTAATCGACCTGGCCCGGGTATCCTGGAAGGACATTGACCTCATTCCGTTAGTAGAGGATGCCTGGTTATTCTTTAAAAGGGCTTTCCTCACTCATCTCAAATAAGCATACCCAATTCAAAAAATGTAGAGCCAGGAACAAATATAGCCCCTGGTTCACTCCAGACCTGACTGCCCTTGACCAGCACAAAAACATCCTGTGGCGTACTGCATTAGCATTGAATAGCCCCCACGATATGCAACTTTTCAGGGAAGTTAGGAACCAATATACACAGTCAGTTAGGAAAGCAAAGGCTAGCTTTTTCAAACAGAAATTTTCATCCTGTAGCACTAACACCAAAAAGTTCTGGGACACTGTAAAGTCCATGGAGAATAAGAGCACCTCCTCGCAGCTGCCCACTGCACTGAGGCTAGGAAACACTGTCACCACCGATTTAAATCCGCGATAATTGAGAATTTCAATAAGCATTTTTCTACGGCTGTCCATGCTTTCCACCTGGCTACCCCTACCCCGGTCAACAGCCCTGCACCCCCCACAGCAGCTAGCCCATACCTCCCCCATTTCTCCTTCACCCAAATGAAGATAGTTGATGTTCTGAAAGAGCTGCAAAATCTGGACCCCTACAAATCAGCCGGGCTAGACAATCTGGACTCTCTTTTTAAAATGATCAGCCAAAATTGTTGCAACCCCTATTACTAGCCTGTTCAAGCTTTCTTTCGTATCGTCTGAGATCCCCAAAGATTGGAAAGCTGCTGTGGTCATCCCCCTCTTCAAAGGGGGAGACACTCTAGACTCAAACTGCTACAGACCTATATCTATCCTACCCTGCCTTTCTAAGGTCTTCGAAAGCCAAGTTAACCTGATGAGGACAGGGGGTGCTGTTTTCACTTTTGGGAAAAACGTCTCCAATTTAAACGGCCTCGTACTCAATTCTTGCTCGTACAATATGCATATTATTAATTTTATTGGATAGAAAACACTCTCTAGTTTCTAAAACCGTTGGAATTTTGTCTGTGGGTTTAACAGAACTCATTTGGCAGCACACTTTGTGACCAGGAAGTGGAAAGTCTGAAATCTATGTTCTGTTCAAGTGACTGCCTATAAATGGGCATGATAGGTATGGCTAGATGTGCACGTCATACACCTTCACCCGGATGTCAAGAGGAAGTGAGAGGAAAAAGGAGTTGATTATCTCTGTCTGACGTTGAATAATCCCTCTTGGAACAAGGTGTCCCGCATTTTCTGTTTTCTGCAATGCGCGTGTTGGGACCTGTTATTGCCTACTGGAAACCAGTCGTTATGTGCGAATATGATCTCCGGCTTTGATTTTATTTGATACATGTTACAATATCATCCTAAAGTATGTTTTTTCAATATAGTTTCATTAGATTATTGAAATTTATTCGGGACGTTAGTTGTGTTGCGTTGTTTGACTTTGTTGACGTTGGAGAGCTTAGCGGCGCATGGCCAGTGTGCTTGCTAATTCAAGAGGGAAAAATATCGTTCTGAATCCAAACAAAGACACTTCTGGACAAAGGACCAAAGGTACAACATTCTGATAGATCAGCAAAAGTAGGAACCATTTTGTGATGCTATTTCATATTTCTGTCGAACTGTGTACTAGTAGCTTTGCGCTCAGGTTTTGGTTATTCCCTTACCATAACTAAGTCTTATGTCGTAATGAAGATATTTTTAGAATTCTAACACTGCGATTGCATTAAGAACTAATGGATCTATCGTTTCCTATACAACATGTATTTTTTTGTAATGTTTATGAATAGCTATTTGGTCAGAATAGGTGAGAGTCTAATAGAAATATCCGCACATTCTGGGGAAAAGATGCTACGTTAGCACGTTATGCTACGTTGTATATCCACGGATTTCAGCTCTATATATGCACATTTTCGAACAAAACATAAGTGTATGTATAACCTGATGTTATAGGACTCATCTGAGGAAGGTTTATGAAGGTTAGTGAAATTTAATATCTTTTGCTGGTTTATTCGCTAACGCTAACATGCCTATTGCTATCGCTAACGTGCCTTGATGAATGAATCCGGTCGTGTGGTAGGCTATTGTAGTAAGCTAATATAATGCTATATTATGTTTTCGCTGTAAAACACTTAGACAATCGGAAATATTGTCTGGATTTACAAGATCTGTGTCTTTCAATTACTGTACGCTGTGTATTTTTAAGAAATGTTTTATGATGAGTAATTAGGTAATACATGTTGGTCTCTATAATTGCTCTGGCTGCTTCGGTGCTATTTTTGACGGTAGCTCTGATGGTAGCTGCAATGTAAAACTGATTTATACCTCAAATATGCACATTTTTCGAACAAAACATAGATGTATTGTGTAACATGTTATAAGACTGTCATCTGATTAAGTTGTTTCTTGGTTAGTTTGGTTGGTTCTTGGTTAGTTAGGTTGGCTTTGTGCATGCTACCTGTGCTGTGAAAAATGTCTGTCCTTCTTTGTATTTGGTGGTGAGCTAACATAAATATACGTGCTGTTTTCGCTGTAAAACATTTAAAAAATCAGACATGTTGACTGGATTCACAAGATGTGTATCTTTCATTTGCTGTATTGGACTTGTTAATGTGTGAAAGTTAAATATTTCAAAAAAATATTTTTTGAATTTCGCGCTCTGCCTTTTCAGTGGAATGTGGGAGGAGTTCCGCTAGCGGAACCCCGGAGTCAGACAGGTTAACAAACAGATCACCGACCATTTCAAATCCCACCGTACCTTCTCCGCTATGCAATCTGGTTTCTGAGCTGGTCATGGGTGCACCTCAGCCACGCTCCAGGTCCTAAACGATACCATAACTGCCATCGATAAGAGACATTACTGTGCAGCTGTATTCATCGACCTGGCCAAGGCTTTCGACTCTGTCAATCACCACATTCTTATCGGCAGACTCAACAGCCTTGGTTTCTCAAATGACTGCCTCGCCTGGTTCACCAACTACATCTCTGTCTGAGTTCAGTGTGTCAAATCGGAGGGCCTGTTGTCCGGACCTCTGGCAGTCTCTATGGGGTGCCACCTGGTTCAATCCTCGGGCCGACTCTTTTCTCTGTATACATCAATGATGTCGCTCTTGCTGCTGGTGACTCTCTGGTCCACCTCTATGCAGACGACACCATTCGGTATACTTCTGGCCCTTTGGGCACTGTGTTAACTAACCTCCAGACAAGCTTCAATGCCATACAACACTCCTTCCGTAGCATCCAACATCTCTTAAATGCAAGTAAAACTAAATGCATGCTCTTCAACCGATCGCGGCCCACACCTGCCCGACCGCCCAGCATCACTACTCTGGACGGTTCTGACTTAGAATATGTGGACAACTACAAATACCTAGGTGTCTGGTTAGACTAACCTCTCCTTCCAGACTCACATTAACCTCACTAGGGTATGTGGGACGCTAGCACCTCTTCAACAGCCAGTGAAACTGCAGGGACCCAAATTCAAAACAACAGAAATCCCATAATTAAAATTCCTCAAACATACAAGTATTTTACACCATTTTAAAGATACACTTGTTGTAAATCCAACCACAGTGTCCGATTTCAAAAAGGCTTTACCACGAAAGCACACCAAACGATTATGTTAGGTCAGAGCCAAGTCACAGAAAAACACAGCCATTTTTCCAGCCAAAGAGAGGAGTCACAAAAAGCAGAAATAGAGATAAAATTAATCACTAACCTTTGATGATCTTCATCAGATGACACTCATAGGACTTCATGTTACACAATACATGTATGTTTTGTTCGGTAAAGTTCATATTTATATCCAAAAATCTCAGTTTACATTGGCGCGTTATGTTCAGTAGTTCCAAAACATCCGGTGATTTTGCAGAGAGCCACATCAATTTACAGAAATATTCATAATAAACATTGATAAAAGATACAACTGTTATGAATGGAATTTTAGATCCTCTTCTCCTTAATTCAACCGCTGTATCAGATTTCAAAAAAACTTTACGGAAAAAGCACACCATGCAATAATCTGAGTACAGTGCTCAGACACAAAACCAAGCCATACAGATATCCGACATGTTGTGGAGTCAACAGAAGCCAGAAATAGCATTATAAATATTCACTTACCTTTGATGATCTTCATCAGAATGCACTCCCATGAATCCCAGTTCCACAAATGTTTGATTTGTTCGATAAAGTCCATAATTTATGTCCAAATACCTCCTTTTTGTTTGCGAGTTTAGTACACAATCAAAACTCACGAGGCACGTGCAAGTCCAGGCGAAAGTTCAGACAAAGTCATATTACAGTTCGTAGAAACATATCAAACGAAGTATAGAATCAATCTTTAGGATGTTTTTATCATCAATCTTCAATAATGTTCCAACCGGAGAATTCCTTTGTCTGTAGAAATGCAATGGAATGCAAGCTAACTCTCACGTGGACGCGCGTGGTCAGCTCATGCCACTCTGGCAGACCTCTGACTCATTCAGCTCCCATTCCCCCCTCCTTCACAGTAGAAGCATCAAACAAGGTTCTAAAGACTGTTGACATCTAGTGGAAGCATTAGGAAGTGCAATATGACCCCATAGACACTGTATATTTGATAGGCAATGACTTAAAAAACTACCTAACCTCAGATTTCCCACTTCCTGGTTGGATTTTTTCTCAGGTTTTTCACTGCCATATGAGTTCTGTTAAACTCACAGACATCATTCAAACTGTTTTAGAAACTTCAGTGTTTTCTATCCAAATCTACTAATTATATGCATATTCTAGCTTTTATGGCTGAGTAGCAGGCAGTTTAATTTGGGCATGCTTTTCATCTAAAAATTCTGAATGCTGCTCCCTACCCTAGTGAAGTTAAGCATCTCCAATCTAAAATTAAATCTAGAATCAGCTTCCTATTTCACAACAAAGCATCCTTCACTCATGCTGCCAAACATACCCTCGTAAACTGACTATCCTACCGATCCTTGACTTCGGCGATGTCATTTACAAAATAGCCTCCAACACTCTACTCAGCAAATTGGAGGCACTCTATCACAGTGCCATCCGTTTTGTCACCAATACCCCATATACTACCCACCATTGCGACTTGTATGCTCTCGTTGGCTGTCCCTCGCTTCATATTTGTCGCCAAACCCACTGGCTCCAGGTCATCTATAAGTCTCTGCTAGGTAAAGCCCCGCCTTATCGCAGCTCACTGGTCACCATAGCAACACCCACCCGTAGCACACGCTCCACAGGTGTATTTCACTGGTCACCCCCAAAGCCAATTCCCCCTTTGGCTTTCTTTCCAGTTCTCTGCTGCCAATGACTGGAACAAACGGCAAAAATCACTGAAGCTGGAGACTCATATCTCCCTCACTAACTTTAAGCACCAGCTGTCAGAGCAGCTCATAGATCACTGCACCTGTACATAGCCCATCTGTAATTAGCCTATCCAACTACCTCATCCCCATACTGTTATCTTTTTTATTTATTTAGCTCCTTTGCACCCCAGTATCTCTACTTGTACACTCATCTTCTGCACAACTATCACTCCAGTGTTTAATTGCTATATTGTAATTATTTCACCACTATGGCCTATTTATTGCCTTACCTCCGTTATCCTACCTCATTTGCACACACTGTATATAGACCTTTTCTATTGTATTTTTGACTGTATGTTTGTTTATTCCATGTGTAACTCTGGGTTGTTGTTTGTGTTGCACTGCTTTGCTTTATCTTGGCCAGGTCGCAGTTGTAAATGAGAGCTTGTTCTCAACTTGTCTCCTGGTTAAGTAAAGGTGAAATAAATAAAAATCATGGCAAAATCGCAGTTAAAAATTGTCTAATGTATGGCCAGTTTAAACCAGACCAACCAGATTATTGGTGACATTTTGGAAAACATGCTTAATCAGACATGCGTCGTCCTGGTATCTTGAAAATAAAGTTATATTAAACTTCACTTTGTGTATGGTCCATATCAGTCATCTGTTTTTCATAACCAAATACTTTCTTTGCAGATATCCCAATCCACAGAAAAAAGCAAGAAACTGACATGTATTTGATGGTAAGTTTTCCTTATTCAAGACACCAGTTGGTAGGGTCTAAAGCAGGGATGTTGAACTCATTTTGCCACATTTGATCTTTAACGAGGTCCGGAGGCATTTCCGATGATCCCTGACTTTATAGCTTTCATTTAGGTGATTTATTAGCGAGCTGTACACGGTCAAGAACATTTCCACACAACTAATTTTTGATTTGGTTTCAGTCATAAAGTATATTGAGTATGTCCCCCTGAAAATGCTGTATGTTTGACACCCCTGGTCTAAAGCAGAATTTAGTTTTACAGGCAGCCTACTGTAGCTAAATACGAAGGATAAACACTAATGGTGGTGCTTCTCTCTGAGTCCTTAATCTCACATCCTTCCATGTGACTGTGTGTTTGTGTGGTACCCACAGGGCACTATACACCCATTCCGGAAGACGCACAGATCCTTCTTTGGGAAACTCTCTCAAGAATTCCGCTTGGTGACTTCAGACAGACGGGTAAGGAATTATTAAGGGGTGTGTGCATGCGTGTACATTAACATGCCACAGAGACAACTGTCCCACAGTGGTCTTTGTTTTGGAATTCCCCATCCCTGTAAAATGACGCTTACTTTATTATTGCATTATTCTGGTAAGCTGTTTAGACATCTCATCTCATAGGCAAGCACCCTAACACCTCATGTTAATCGTTCAAACATTTTTAGTTGGTGGCACCAGCCCATTATTTGGTTGCACCACAAAAAATTATTTTGCAGCGTCACACAATAGAAAAATGAGTAATCAATCATTAAGCCATTCACAATGCTTTATTAAGAAGTGTGAGAATAGACTACTGAGATGGTATTCATTAAATTCGTTGTTACATCTAACAGGTCCAGGCAGGAATGCATGATTCAACATATTTTAATATTCATCCTAATCCAGTGATTGTCATGAATTTTAGGTTGACATTTAGACTATTCATGCTATAATTTTCTGTTAAAATAGGGCTGCAGAATAGAGATGAATTTGCCTTCATCTTTATGTGCGCTAATATTACATATTGGCCTAATTCAATTAACCACCTGAGGAAGTGGAAACTCAAAATGCATTAGCTAGATCTCTAACTCTAAAAATAACACCTGCTGCTAGTAGAAATGTATGAATCTAACAGTAAATGTAATGTCCTTAAAATAAACTTTGCATCGGTAGTAGGCCTACTATCCAATCAGGTCTAGTGCAGGTCTAGTGCAGTCGCGATGACCAATACGCATTTTGCATGCTTTGTATTTCAAAGCCATATCAGAAATCTTAATTGTAAAAACGTGTGCTTTGAGCTCAATAATGAGATTTGAGAAATACAAATTATACCTACAGCAAGCTGAGACCCTCCTCTCTTTAGCATGGACAATAGAGAACGACCACTAATCGGCCAAGCCGATATATCGTGCCGATATTGCTATTTTCTAGTCTTTCGGCACCCTTTTCTATAAACTTTGCCAATAGTCCCTTCACATAGCAAATCCAGGTGTCGACTCTAAAAACTGCTGCTTTCTCAGCCGCCACTCACTGTCTGAGCCAAGAGCACTGAATAGTGCCGAGGAATGTCTAGCTGGGAAAATCAGAAGCAGGCTAGCTCAGTATTGAGAAACTGATGAATTGACACTGACCAAAATAGAACATGTTGCAAATATGAATTTAGTTTATTCACTAATAGTAAGGCTTGCCCAGACATGCATGCAATAAGCAAGCTAGCTAGCTAAGTAGATAGCTATGTGAAATGTTAGCAAAGTTGATGATAACTAAACCTTTCATCTGTGATGTTAGCTAGCTAGCTAGTTATAGTAGATACTATGCTATCTGGCTTTACAAACATGGTGCAAAGATATAAGATAGGAGCTAATAGCCAACGTAGCTACCTAACGTTACCTGGTTATCAACATGCACCATTTTTTTCCTGATCATTAATTATAAAAAAAATAAAAATGCTATGCTGAACAAAAATATAAACACAACATGCAACAATCTCAACGATTTTTCTGAGTTACATGGGTGGGCCTGGGAGGGCATAGACCCACCCGATGGGGAACCAGGGCCAGCCAATCAGAGTTTGTTTTTTCCAACAAAAGGGCTTTGTTAAATATAGAAATGCTCCTCAGTTTCATCAGCTGTACGGGTGGCTGGTCTCCGATGATCCCACAGGTAAAGAAGCAGGATGTGGAGGTCCTGGGCAGGCATGGTTTCACTGACATTTTCAACCTGTCCCTGACCGAGTCTGTAATACCAACATGTTTCAAGCAGATCAGCATAGTCCCTGTGCCCAAGAACACTAAGGTAACCTGCCTAAATGACTACCGACCCGTATCACTCACATCTGTAGTCATGAAGTGCTTTGAAAGGCTGGTCATGGCTCACATCAACACCATTATCCCAGAAACCCTAGACCCAATCCAATTTGTATAGCACCCCAACAAATCCACAAATGACGCAATCTCTATTGCACGCCACACTGCCCTTTACCACCTGGACAAAAAGGAACACCCACGTGAGAATGCTATTTATTGACTACAGCTCAGCGTTCAACACCGTAGTGCCCACAAAGCTCATCACTAAGCTAAGGACCCTGGGACTAAACACCTCCCTCTGCAACTGGATCATGGAATTCCTGACGGGTTGCCCCCAAGTGGTAAAGGTAGGGAACAACACATCTACCACGCTGATCCTCAACAGAGGTGCCCCCCCCCTGCGTACTCAGTCCCCTCCTGTACTCCCTGTTCACCCATGACTGCATGGCAAGCCCGACTCCAACACCATTATTAAGTCTGCCAACAACACAACAGTGATCACTGACAACGATGAGACAGCCTATAGGGAGGAGGTCAGTGACCTGGCAGTGTGGTGCCAGCATAACGACCTCTCCCTCACCGTGGTCAAGACAAAGTAGATGATTGTGGAGTACAGGAAAAGGAGGGCCGAGCACGCCCCCATTCTCATCGACGGGGCTGTAGTGGAGCAGGTTGAGAGCCTCAAGTTCCTTTGTGTCCACATCACCAACTAACTGTCATGGTCCAAACACACCAAGACGGTTGCGAAGAGGGCACGACAATGCCTATTCTCTCTCAGGAGACTGAAAAGACTTGGCATGTGTCCTTAGATCCTCAAGAAGTTCTATAGCTGCACCATCGAGAGCATCCTGACTGATTGCAGCACCACCTGGTATGCCAACTGCTCGGCCTCCGACCGCAAGGCACTACAGAGGGTAGTGCGTACGGCCCAGTACATCACTGAGGCCAAGCTTCCTGCCATCTAGGAGCTTTATACCAGGCGGTCAGAGGAAGGCCCTAAAAATAGTCAAAGACTCTAGCCACCCTAGTCATAGACTGTTCACTCTGCTACCGCACGACAAGTGTACTGGAGCGCCAAGTCTCGGTCCAAAAGGCTTCTTAACAGCTTCTACCCCCAAGCCATAAGACTCCTGAACATCTAACCAAATGGCTACCAGGACTATTTGCGTTTTTACGCTGCTGCTACTCTCTGTTTATTATCTATGCATAGTCACTTTACCATTACCTACATATACATATTACCTCGACTAACCTGTGTCCCTGCACATTGACTCTGTACCGGTACCCCCCCGTATATAGCTTCGTTACTGTTATTTTATTATTGCTCTTTAATTATTTGTTATTTTTCTATTTTCTTAAATTGTTTTATTTTTGTTTTCATTTGTTTACTTCCGTTTTATTTAGTTAATACTTTCATAACACCTATTTTTGTCTTGAAACTGCATTGTTGGTTAAGGGCTTGTAAGTAAGCATTTCACTGTAAGGTTTACCTACACCTGTTGTATTCGGCGTATGTGACAAATAAAACTTGATTTGATTTGTGGAGATTGCTTTCCCTAGAAGCTGTATGGAAAAGACTGGGTTAGATTCTATAGGACCAGAGAGACTGGTCGGGGTAAACGGAGTCAATGGAGTTCACTTCACATGCATGGAGAGGAGACTAAGTTTTCCGAAAAGAAAGTTATTTTTGCGGAGGAAGTGGAGATTGGCGTCTTTCTTCATAAGGGTGTGATGATGTGTGATTATTTAGGTTAGGCTCACTGTGGCTTGACACTGGGTATCTGCTCCATCCATGCACTAGGCAGTGGGAATCTTCCAGACTGATGCTGCTGTTAACCTGGCAGTAAAACTCTTCTCTCCTTCTGTGCTGCTGAGTAGACATATTCGTCTGGATTAAAGCTGATGATGAAGTACATGACGTAGGCATATTATCTACAGATGATATATCAGCGACAATATTCTGTGACTCAGGGAGGCTGATGTTCCTGAAGGTGTTTGTGAATGTGTCACTCCAATTTACGATTTAACCTAGATATGGGATGTCTAAAGAACAACCCTCAGGAAAAGATGTGCAAACATGTTTACTTGCAATTCCTCCTTCACCCAGAGGGTGGCAGTGACATCTCGTTGTTCCCTGCTTTCCCAGAAAACGTGTGGGGTGGGGGGGGTGGGGGGGTTGTTGTATGTGTTGGGCGGCATGCTGTTGCTCTGTTTGCACACAGCCACAGGCACAGCGATCTACAGGGCCCTGAAGCTGCAACAGGCCCACACACACACACTTCAGCTCCCATCTCTATCCCTGGCTCCGGCTGTCACAAGACGCCCTAGCCCTGTCATAACACGGTGCACTGCAGTAATTGTAGATTTCACAGCACTCCAAGGACAGCCACTGACTCCAACACGAAGTGACAGACAAAGACGTGGTGGATAGCCTTGAGTTTGTACCGTCCTCACATTTTTGCTTTCCATTTTGTACGTGGTTTGTCTGCAACAAAGTATTCCCTGAATTGGCAAATTAACAATACAATATTATTACATTAGCCTAGCTGACAGATAGGTTAGGCAATGCCATAACATAACCTAACCTATCATCCACCTGCATTAGCTATTAATACACCACTCCAAGCAATCCTATAGATCTAAATTAATTCATTGGTTTAGAAAGCTCTGGTTAATGTTCTGTTTGTGTTTTAGTCATGGAGAATCCTGGTGTTCGGGATGCTGAATGTTCTTTGTACTGGCTGCCTGCTGATGTGGTGCAGCTCCACCAACAGTATGGGTGAGTACTCATCTATATGACACAGTGTTCCACACAGCCAGACAGGCAGGGTTAGCCTAGAGGTTAGAGGGCCCACTGAGTAAACAAGGACATCTATGGACTACAGCTTTGGATACTACATAGTAGAGTACATCAGTGAGAACACTATGTACTGACATTGTTCTGATACTGTGCTCAGACATAATTCTGTTCTCCCTTAAGTTCTTCACCTAGGGCACTTGAAGTTCCCACCATTATAGTGATTATTCTCCAGCTTCCTAGATCCACTTATGATGTCACGTATCCAGAGGGGGAGAGATCCCATATTGCAGAGTCCTGCTGATCCATAGGAATAGTAATTAATCTACTATGTTCTGACCTCCCACCCCCACGCAGATTAGATCTCTGCTGGTGTCGCAGTGTTATTGTGATGGTGTGTTCAGGGCTCTAAAGTGCGACCATTGTGGCCGCATATGCTCCTAAATATTTTGCTGTGCGCCTTTTAATTTGGGCGGACCAGTGCGCCTAAAAAGAAATCATCCAGATGTAATGATGCAGAAAATAGGATCCCTCATTCAAATCAAATGTTATTTGCCATATACGCTGAGTACAACAGGTGTAGACCTTTACGTGAAATGCTTACTTTACTAACCCTTAACCAACAATGCAGTTTTAAGAAAAATAAGTGTTAAGTAAAAAATAACAAATAGTTAAAGAGCAGCAATGAAATAAGAGTAGCGAGGCTATATACAGGGGGTACTGGTACAATGCCCGGGGGCACAGGTTAGTCACGGTAATTGAGGTAATATGTACATGTAGGGAGAGTTAAAGTGACTACGCATAGATAATAACCATAGAGTAGCAGCAGCGTAAAAGGGGGGGGGGGGGGGGGCATAGTCTGGGTAGCCATTTGATTAGCTGTTCAGGAATCTTATGGCTAGGGGGTAGAAGCTGTTAAGAAGCCTTTTGGACCTAGACTTGGCGCTCCAGTACACTTGCCGTGCGGTAGCAGAGAGAACAGTCTATGACGAGGGTGGCTGGAGTCTTTGACAATTGTTAGCGCCTTCCTCTGACACCGCCTGGTATAGAGGTCCTGGATGGCAAGAAGCTTGGCCCCAGTGATGTACTGGGCCGTACGCACTACCCTCTGTAGTGCCTTGAGGTCGGAGGCTGTTGCCATACCAGGCATTGCTGCAACCAGTCAGGATCCTCTCGATGGTGCAGCTCAATAACTTTTTGGACGATCTGAGGACCCATACCAAATCTTTTCAGTCTCCTGAGAGAGAATAGGCTTTGTCGTAACCATGATAGTTTGTTGGTGATGTGGACACCAAGGAACTTGAAGCTCTCAACCTGCTCCACTACAGCACCATTGATGAGAATGGGGGTGTGCTCGGTCCTCCTTTTCCTGTATTCCACAATCCACTCCTTTGGCTTTGACACGTTGAGGGAGAGGTTGTTATCCTGGCACCACACGTCCAGGTTTCTGACCTCCCTATACGCTGTCTCATCGTTGTCGGTGATCAGGCCTACCACTGTTGTGTCGTCGGCAAACTTAATGATGATGTTAAGTAACTGCTGCTACTCGCTGTTTGTTTGTTACCTATGCATAGTCACTTCGCCCCCACCTACATGTACAGATGAACTCAACTAGCCTGTACCCCTGCACACTGACTCGGTACCGGTGCCTCCTGCATATAGCCTCGTTATTCTTATTTTGTTACTTATGGAACCGCCACCTGTCCCAGACCTGTTGTTTTTCAACTCTTAATGATCAGCTATGAAAAGCCAACTGAAAATTATTCATGATTATTATTTGACCATGCTTGTCACTTATGAACATTTTTGAACATCTTGGCATAGTTTTGTTATAATCTCCACCCGGCACAGCCAGAAGAGGACTGGCCACCCCTCATAGCCTGGTTCCTCTCTAGGTTTCTTCCTAGGTTTTGGCCTTTCTAGGGAGTTTTTCCTAGCCACCGTGCTTCTACACCTGCATTACTAGCTGTTTGGGGTTTTAGGCTGGGTTTCTGTACAGCACTTCGAGATATCAGCTGATGTACGAAGGGCTATATAAAATAAAATTGATTGATTGATTGACTTGGTAAATATTTTCTTCTTCTTGAACTGCACTGTTGGTTAATGGGTGGTAAGTAAGCATTTCACGGTAAAGTCTACACTAATCGGCGCATGTAACGAATAAAGTTTGATCTGAGGGCCTGACCATGCTGTCATGGGTGAACAAGGATTACAGGAAGGGACTGAGTACGCACCACTGAGGGGCACCCGTGTTGAGGATCACTGTGGCAGATGTGTTGTTACCTACCCTTACCACCTGGGGGTGACCCGTTTGGAAGTCCATGATCCAGTTGCAGAGGGAGGTGTTTAGTCCCAGTGTCCTTAGCTTATTGATGAGTTTTGAGGGCACTGTGGTGTTGAACGCTGAGCTGTAGTCAATAAATAGCGTTCTCACGTAGGTGTTCCTTTTGTCCAAGTGGGAAAGGGCAGTGCTGAGTGCAATATAGATTGCATAATCTGTGAATCTGTTGGGGCGATATGCAAATTGGAGTGGGTCTAGGGTTTCTGGGATATTGGTGTTGATGTGTGCCATGACCAGCCTTTCAAAGCACTTCGTGGCTACAGACGTGAGTGCTCCGGGTCGGTAGTCATTTAGGCAGGTTACCTTAGTGTTCTTGGGCACAGGGACTATGGTGGTCTGCTTGAAACATGTTGGTATTACAGACTCAGTCAGGGACAGGTTGAAAATGTCAGTGAAGACACTTGTCAGTTGGTCAGCGCATGCTCGGAGCACACGTCCTGGTAATCCGTCCAGCCTTGCGGCCTTGTGAATGTTGATCTGTTTAAAAGTCTTACTCACATCGGCTATGGAGAGAGTGATCACACAGTTGTCCGGAACAGCGAATGCTCTTATGCACGCTTCAGTGTTGTTTGCCTCGAAGCGAGCATAGAGGTAATTTAGCTCGTCTGATAGGCTCTGGTCACTGGGCAGTTCGCGCCTGTGCTTCCCTTTGTCTGTAATCGTTTGCAAGCCCTGCCACATCCGACGAGCATCGAAGTCGGTGTTGTACGATTCAGTCTTAGTCCTTTATTTACGCTTTGCCTGTTTGATGGTTCGTCTGAGGTCATAGCGGGATTTATTATTTGTGTCCAGGCAACTCTACCCTTTAGCTCAGTGCGCATATTGCCTGTAATCTATGGCTTCTGGTTGAGTGCATGTACGTACGGTCTCTGTGGGGATGATGTCATCGATACACTTGTTGATGAAGCCAGTGACTGATGTGGCGTACTCCTCAATGCTATCGGAAGAATCCCCGGAACATATTCCAGTCTGTGCTAGCAAAACAGTCCTGTAGCTTATTATAGTGAATGGAAAAATTAAAAATCTTTGTGTAAAACAAACACAATTTGAATACAACCATGGTACCAATAATTGCTTCTAATACACCAAATGTATGTCCTTGAACCAATTTTATTTTAAAATCACACAAAGAAGAAGATAAGGATAATATAGTTGCTAATGTCAGCTTGCAGTACCCCGGTCGGCCTTCAACTTGACTTAGTCTTAGCACTAACTCAGTGCTAGCCTGCAACGTCACTTCCTGAAGTAAACTTATGTCAAACTGTTATGTTTCCATGAAACGCAATCTTAACCAACTTAATATGGCTTCAATGCGCTATTGAGTCTTCACATTGTAATGAATGGTGTCACGTGATCGATGGCTTTGTCCATTCATATATACAGTCATTGATGTGTGGTGCTCGAATGTCTAGAAGGGCTGGGCAAAATGGCCAAAATATCCTATCACAATATTTTTCTCATTTTTATGTTATTTTATGTTTTATGTTCAAATTATGCTTCATGAGTAGTGCTTGACCCTAATGTGGCAACAAATACATTCTAAGTGGTTTTAATGGGACTTTTTCTTTGCTGATAGTTTTATACTGTTCAATCAAAATGTTCAGCATTTTCATAAATTTCTGCATTTCCTTCACTCATTTATCATTTCAACACTGGACCAAATTTGTTTTGTATTTGTATGCCTCTAATTTGTAAAAAAGTAACTTAATCAGAATAATTACTGTGTGTGTGTGTGTGTGCGCTGTAGAAGCTAGTGGATGTTGTTTTCGCAGAGGGATGTCTGGTTGGTGCTCAGACCGGAGCAATTCTGTAGTGGGCTTTAGTGTTATTATAGTGTGCCAGCGGGGCAAATTACATTGAACCAAAATATAAACGTAATGTGTTGGTTTCATGAGCTGAATTAAAGATCTCAGCAGAAAAATATTATTTCTCTAAAATGTTAAGCACAAATTTGTTTACGTCCCTGTTGGTGAGCATTTCTCTTTTGCCAAGATAATCTATCCATATGACAAGTTTGGCATATCAAGAAGCTGATTAAACAGCATGATCATTACACAGGTGCACCTTGTGCTGGGGACAAAAGGCCACTAAGGCCGCTTCTCAGGGAAGCTCATCTGTGTGCTCGTCGTCCTCACCAGGGTCTTGACCTGACCGCAGTGCAACATCGTAACCGACTTCAGTGGGCAAATGCTTACCTTCGATGGCTACTGGCACGCTGGAGAAGTGTGCTTTTCACAGATGAATCCCATTTTCAACTGTACCGGGCAGATGTGTGGGTTAGCGGTTTGCTGATGTCAGCCTTGTGAACAGAGTGCTCCATGGTGGAGGTGGGGATATGGAATTGGCAGGCATAAGCTACGGACAAGGAACACAATTGCTTTTTATCTTTGGCAGTTTGAATGCACAGAGATACCATGACGAGATCCTGAGGCCCATTGTCGTGCCATTCATCCGCCGCCATCACCTCATGTTTCAGCATGATCATGCACGACCCCATGTCGCTAGGATCTGTACACAATTCCTGGAAGCTGAAAATGCCATAGTTCTTCCATGGCCTGCTTACTCACCACACGTCACCATTGAGCATATTTGGGATGCTCTGGATCGACGTGTATGACAGCGTGTTCCAGTTCCCGCCAATATCCAGCAACTTCGCACAACCATTGAAGATGAGTGGGACAACATTCCACAGGCCACAATCAACAGCTTGATCAACTCTATGCGAAGAAGATATGTTGCACTGCATGAGGCAAATGGTGGTCACACCAGATACTGACTGGTTTTCTGATCCACACCTAGGATTGTTGCGGTGACCATATTACCGCCACACCGGCCATCACAAGTCATGGAGGCAGTCAAATTCCACATGACCGTTTAGTCACGGTAATTAGGCGTCTCCAATCTCTGCTGCCGCTGATGGTCATTAGTAGTCTACAAAACTTGCTAACTGCCTGGTACTCAGCACTCTATTGTCCCTCTAATCACTCTGACATCAATGCAAATTTAATAGAAAATCTAAACAAACAAACACTTCATGAGAGCTCCTGTTGTGCAACATTTCTATAGGCTATCCAATTTCCGCTAATAGAAAGAGGATTCCATCAGGTTTCTATAGGCTAGGCCTACTATATTAAGCACATTGATTATATTTACAACAGGAGTATAGCCTACCTTGCTGGCATGAAAATAAACCCCCGGGAAAATCGTCCTCAATTCGCTATTTAAGTGCATAGATGACATGTATTTTTTCAGGTGCATGATAATGGTCCATTCTAAATCAAAACAAATGTCACACATACATATTATTTAGTATATGTAAAGACAATATTAAATCAAGAATAGTCTGATGGGTGCCAATTTTACCCTATCACTTGTGAATTACATGTCACTTGTGAATGATGCCCAGCATTTTTTTGCAACTTGTTCAACTCATAGTCGCACACCTCATGTAGCCTAGCACATAGGCCTATATGTTTTACTAAGGTTTGTATAACTTTTTCAAATTAAAGCACATTAATCCGCTTTACAAGGGGTGTAGAGTCTAACTGGCATGTATAAGCAGCACGGAAGATAATTTTCACCAAATTATGTTATAATTTGCACCTTTATAATAAAAGCATTTCATGCATAATTGCATTTGCGGTCACTTTTGATAATGTTGTTTTCTGCTAATGGAACATTCGTGCTTAACCTACTACCATGTGCGCATTTCTGCTCTTATGTGAAGAAAACCCTCATAGTTAATCAACATTTTAAGCTAAATGTTCTGCCACACTTCATACATTTTTTTTTTTTATGCTAATGGATGTATTAATTTGGGATCTATCGCATCCCACAACTTTCCCAGACTGTTTGGAATATTTATTTCTCACACAGAATAGAATAGGTTGAGTGAGAGAAGCTTGGGATTGCGCAGCACACTCAGGGAGAAGGGCACAATGCAACACTCCGGGCCTCAAAAGGCACGGATGTTTTTAGGGTGCATTATGGCCACAAATGGGATGCGGCTGTGAAGTTCAAGTAATTATCAAGTGCTGGTCAAATTGTGAATGACAGACTATTGGAGTGTGTACAGCCTGCGCAAAAAAACAAAGCAGAGCTCATGCCTTTCAAGCAACTTTTTTCAAATCATCATTAGTCACATCATGCAGCCTTACAATGTATTAAAAATCTAAACATATAGCCCAACGTTTGTAGAACAACTAAAGTTACATTAATAACTAAATTAAGCATGTAGGAGTACCTATTTCTTTGTAAACCGCTCAACAAAGAATAGATGCATGTGGACTCCCTAAAACAGTTTTGAGAAAATATGTATTTTTTTTCCCAGCTTTGTTCAATTGTATTCTTCATACTATAAAGCAGGGAACCACAGAATGCGGTGTTTGCATAATCAGGCCATAATTTATCCTGTCAGCGGCCATATAGTCACAGGGAGAGGAAGAGCGAGGAAGGGCTGAGAACAAGTCTGAAGTCCCCATCAGCAGCACTGAGCTTCATCACTGTGACTGGTCTTAGCTGTGAATGTAGCTGCTTGGTTGTGAGACAGCGGCTTACTGAAGAGATCTCCCGTTGTAAACTTGAGCAGGATCTGTGTTTCCATTACAAATTCCTTGCAGGTTGGATAGAATCAATATTCACTCCACAGAGTTTGATGCAAACCGGAGGGTGACGCGGCCTTCACTGATCTGTAAAGTTCAAGCTCAGGGTTTGTCGTGAAGCGAGATAATGATTAACTGAGATAAAATGATCTCATTGTTCCACTTTCCAATTCAGTGACACCCTCTCTCTTGACTTTTAGGTATACTTAAAGTACATTTCATAAAGCGGTTGTTAAACAAGTGTTCACAACATTACTTGGAAGAGAACACATAATTAACAGTGACATTGCAGGCTATTACTTGGCTTACCATGTATGGTGAATAGAATACATCTAGGCCCTGCAATAAACTAGTGCCCTCTCCAGCTGCCTCACATTACAGAAACCGGAGATAGGGCAGGAGCCTATGTGCTGTTCTGGCTCGGGTGAGGCTACTTACTTATTTAGGTCACATTTTTTGTATATCGAGTGTCTGGATGAATCGAGAACACCATAAATTGAAAAGGTGGCCTATCCTTTAAGATACCATAACCAAGAAGTCCTGAAAATTCGAAAGGAAGACATTGCACTGCAACCAATGAGTTGGTTTCTCATCTGAAAAAAAAAAGAGTCCTTGATCTCTTAGGAAGCTACTTTTGCTGATATATGTACATTATCCTAGCCTAATAGCTATGAAAAATAGTGGGAAGATATTAGCTTGTAATTTACTGAATTGTTGCCAATTCTGGAAGAATAATATATGCTTTTTTCTGAGACTTTTATAAGGTAGCTACCGGAAATATTTGTACATGTTTTGACCCGACGAAGATCTTCTGGATCAAAACGAGATTAAATGGGGAAAATATTTGTCATCAAACAGTGTGTATGCCTTTGTTCTTTTCACGTATGTACCATTAGCCCAGCACCAACGTTTCTTGATGGATGTGCATATTACCACAACCATTTCTTCAGCTGAAAATGTTCCCATTCGATAGCAGTATTAGATTCGATTTTTCTTTGTCTGATTTTCACAGACATTTGCTTAACATACAAGAAAATCCACTGTGATATGGTGTAAGACATGGCATAGGCCCGACATAACATCAAACATACACAAGAATAATGACCGCTTAAAGTGGAACTGACAGCATTTTAGCAACATGAAATGTTATTTTAATGTGTTCATATACACCCCCAGGAAGAATATGACACAGTCAAGCGAGCACTTAGATATGGTCATTTTCACGTTTTCATCATTTGGGAATTACGTATACTAAGGCATTTTGTTTAAATTCTATAGCAATATAGAGTGGAAAAGCGGCCGTGCATTTGCACAAATAATAGACACTGCAGGAATTTAAACCTAATAAAAACATGTCTCGTCCAGGACGGAGTCTACGCAGACCAGTGCGCTATAGCCAATCAGAGCTATAGTAGGCCTTTATGCAAATACACTTTTTGCCACACGGGCCTGCCATCATACACTTTGAACTGGACTGTGTGTTTACAGGCAGTTGCAGCAGCGTGACTTTAGATCATAAGCACGCATTTGCAAAAAGCCACAAAATTAACTTGAATGGATTTCTGCAAATACAGTTGAAGTCGGAAGTTTACATACACTTATGTTGGAGTCATTAAAACTCGTTTCTCAACCACCACCAATTTCTTGTTATCAATCTATAGTTTTGGCAAGTCGGTTAAGACATCTAATTTGTGCATGACACAAGTCATTTTTTCCAACAATTGTTTACAGACAGAATTTTTTATTTTTTTATTATACTTATTCACCATTTATTGTATCACAATTCCAGTGGGTCAGAAGTTTACATACACTAAGTTGACTGTGCCTTTAAACAGCTTGGGAAATTCCAGAGAGTTATGTCATGGCTTTTGATATGTCAATTAGCCTCATTTGAGTCAATTGGAGGTGTACCTGTGGATGTATTTCAAGGCCTACCTTCAAACTCAGTGCATCTTTGCTTGACATCACGGGAAAATCAAAAGATATCAGCCAAGACCTCAGAAAAAAAATTGTAGACCTCCAAGTCTGGTTCATCCTTGGGAGCAATTTCCAAATGCCTGAAGGTACCACATTCATCTGTACAAACAATAGTTCACAAGTATAAACATTATGTGACCACGCAGCCGTCATACCGCTCAGGAAGGAGACGCGTTCTGTCTCCTAGAGATGAACGTACTTTGGTGCGAAAAGTGCAAATCAATCCCAGAGCAACAGCAAAGGACGTTGTGAAGATGCTGGAGGAAATGGGTACAAAAGTATCTATATCCACAGTAAAACGAGTCCTATGTCGACATAACCTGAGAGGCCGCTCAGCAAGGAAGAAGCCGCTGCTCCAAACCCACCATCAAAAAGCCAGACAACGGTTTGCAACTGCACATGGGGACAAAGATTGTACTTTTTGGAGAAATTCCTCTGGTGTGATGAAACAAAAATAGAGCTGTTTGGCCATAATGACCATCGTTATGTTTGGAGGAAAAAGGGGGAGGCTTGCAAGCCGAAGAACACCATCCCAACCGTGAAGCACGGGGGTGGCAGCATCATGTTGTGGGGGTGCTTTGCTGCAGGAGAGACTGGTGCACTTCACAAAATAGATGGCATCATGAGGCAGGAAAATGATGTGGATATATTGAAGCAACATCTCAAGACATCAGTCAGGAAATTAAAGCTTGGTCGCAAATGGGTCTTCCAAATGGACAATGACCCAAGCATACTTCCAAAGTTGTGGCAAAATGGCTTAAGGACAACAAAGTCCTTCTCCTAGCAGCTAGCTATCTAGCTAACGTTAGGCTCCATGTTTTTAGCTTGCTACAAAAATAAATACGCTAGCCTATTTGCCAATTTATGACTGACTGGTGATCATTGCGCTTGGTAGTTTGATTGTATGGACATTACAAGTCATTGAAAGTGAAACGGTACATCCCGAATGGAGGCAACAAACAATGTACCAGGCCAACTGTGATTTACAACCTGATAGCAATATTTTTGGGACTATCAAGAAATATATTGGTGAATTATATTAATCATGCATTAAACTGCATCCATCTTTTCTGCCAACAATGCCTTTGTCATGGAATGTTGAGTCAAATATTTATTTTTGAGGCAGTTTTCAGCACACTTGTTAGCCTAGCTTTTGCCTGTACCGTGACACTGTTGTACCAAGCAGTGATGCACTCTGGATAGTGGAGAAGAACAAGTTCAGAATTTCTGAGCCTGCCCCGAAAGACCTCAGCCTGCAAAGAAAGTACATGCGTTGTTGCACCTTAGCACACATAGTCCACATGGACACTCCATCTCAGGTCATGGTCAACATGTACGCCCAGATATTTATATGAGTCGACCTGCTGCATCTGTTCACTGTGAATGATGACCTGGTTCCGGTCAGCCACTGACGTGGGGTCAAAGATAACGACGTGATTTTTTTTACATTCAGGACCAGAGAATTTGTGGCACACCAGGCTGTTTACACTGTCTAGGTACAGAGGGAGGTTGCTGTTGTCACCCATTAAGGCCAGCAGGACGGTGTCATCTGAGAACTTAATTATGTGATGCTTGGTGTTTTGATTTGTGCAATCGTTGGTATTCAGAATGAAGAGGACGGGTGAGCTCACACAACATTGCGGACCCCCGCAGCTGGTGACCACAGGAGGGGGAAAGGGTGTTGTTTACCTTGACCAACTGAGTTCTGTCACTGAGAAATTAGTGATAGAAGTGAATCAGGTGTGGGTTAATCCAGTTCTTTCACTTTGGTTAGGAGAAGGTTTGATTGTATGGTGTTAAAGGCAGAGGAATCTATAAAGAGTGCTCTGGTGTAGGTTTTTGGTTGGTCACGGTGTTTCTGGATCAGGTGTGAGGGTGGTCACTGCCTCCTCTGTACTGCACCCGTTTCTATAGGCAAACTGGTGGGCGTCCACATTCCTATCCACAGAGATTTTTAGGTACCGAACCACTATTCTCTCCGGAGATTTGATGAGCACTGAGGTCAGGGCCACTGGTCAGTAGTCATTGTGCTCCATGGGGCATGGCTTTTTTGGGGATTGGGATGATGTGAGATGTTTTCCAGGTCTGTGGTATTGTGTGTGAGTCGAGGGATAACTGGAAGATGGATTGCCAGACTGGACCAAGCTCCTCAGCGGTCTTGAGGAGGAGTGGGCTCACATTATCTGGCCCTGAGGCCTTCCTTGGGTTCAGCTGTTTAAAAACCTTTGTCACCTGCTCTGTGGTAATTATGATTTCCACTGCGTCAGAGGTAGGGACAGTCTGTAGGACTACAAAGTAGGCATTTGTGTCATTTTTGGATGTTGCCGAGCAGCGCACGGCAAGTATCTGATAATGGTGCCTTGAAGGGTGGTGTTGGGAGGTTTCCAGAGGGGAATTTAAATTGTATTTCCTTGATTCTTTGCGTCCTCTGCTCACCTCTTCCTCAAAACACATTTTGTGTGTGTGTAACCTATCCTAAAGTGGTGAGCTGTTCCGTAGCCTTTCAGAATAAAACATATGAGTCTACAGGATGCCGTTTGGTGTTGTCAGCTGGTCCAGATCAAATTTTGCACCGGTAGACTAGATAAAGTTTCAAGCTTTTGAAAAATGCTTTAATTTGATATGCACATTGCTCTTTTGTCAACACTTCTTTTAGCTGGATCAATACTCGCTGCGGAACGTGGGTTGTGTAGGTCATTACAGACAAACACAAACTGACTGCACGCAGTTAATGTTTTCAAGGCCAATGATCCTCTAGCTTTATTCCCTTCTTATACTGTGTTTGTTTACTATGCCAATTATTCTGCTAAATTGATATGGGGGATTATACTGGATGATTATAGTGGGTTAATTTTAAGCATTTTTAATGCTCCTTTGTGATTTCTGGAAATTCAGGACTTTTCAGCGTTGATGGTGTTATGAAACATGGACAGACACACACACACACACACACACACACACACACACACACACACACACACACACACACACACACACACACACACACACACACACACACACACACAGAGGTTAGTTGATCAGTGTGAGTGTGTTTTCATGTGATAGGTTATGTTTGTTTTTGTGTTAGTTGCTGCATCTGATGTCTTTCTGCTCCTTTTATATCAGACAGCATCCTGTCAGAAGCACTAGTCTCTGGGACTGTGTGTTCCCGCCGTACACCGTATTTCTACAGCTGGAGGAAGCCAAGCGAAAGGAGGTCAAGTGCCTGTTCTGCAGGCTTATAAACACCCCTCCTCCCTTATCTTCCCCATCTCCATCCTTCCTCCTGCTCAGGGAGCGAGAGAGCTGAATGAAAGGGTTTACCCTGTTGGACAACCCCCCTAGTCTGAGCTGCTGGCCCAGTGTGGCTCTCAGGAGACTGGCATGGTGGCAAACTCTATGCAGATGCCCCCCAAAAACGTATGTGGGTAAGAGAGTGTGACTGAGAGTGATGGAAAAAGAGAATGTGTGTGGCACTTGAGACTGAGCTTGTCCTCGCTAGGCTCTTGCAGCATGTGTGTCCAACTGTCCATGAGTTTGTTTGTTTGTCAGTGTGTGTTTGTTTGTCAGTGTGTGTTTGTTTGTCAGTGTGTGTTTGTACATGTGCGGCTGTGTGTAAGTGTGTGTGTTTTCTGTGAAGGGAGAGTTGGTTAGTCCCCAGGCCCCTCCTGTTCTTCCACGTTAGAGCACAGCTGGTGAAGCCATTGAGTCCCACAGGGCTATGAGTAAAGGGAACAGTCCTACATTCATATTCACTGTCTGTTCCAAATGATTCTCAGCTTTGCCTATAATGAACTCACTTACTTTATTCCCCAAACGACCGCATCAGGAAGATCACATCTGCTTTACTTAGAATCTGTCTAAGTAAAGCACTCCGTGATTTAAAGGTAATAATCGGTCCATGGGGTTAGCTTTTTTCATAGACATGTAGCTAATAGGCTAGAACTAGGTGATGTCGACAGTACAGTCGTGGCCAAAAGTTACAATGGAATACTGAAGTATAATTACAAGCATTTCATAATTGTCAAAGGCTTTTATTGACAATTACATGAAGTTGATGCAAAGAGTCAATATTTGCAGTGTTGACCCTTCTTTTTCAAGACCTCTGCAATCCGCCCTAGCATGCTGTCAATTAACTTCTGGGCCACATCCTGACTGATGGCAGCCCATTCTTGCATAATCAGTGCTTGGAGTTTGTCAGAATTTGTGGGTTTTTGTTTGTCCACCTGCCTCTTGAGGATTGACCACAAGTTCTCAATGGGATTAGGGTCTTGGGAGTTTCCTGGCCATGGACCCAAAATATTGATGTTTTGTTCCCCGAGCCACTTAGTTATCACTTTTGCCTTATGGCAAGGTGCTCCATCATGCTGGAAAAGGCATTGTTCGTCACCAAACTGTTCCTGGATGGTTGGGAGAAGTTGCTCTCGAAGGATGTGTTGGTACCATTCTTTATTCATGGCTGTGTTCTTAGGCAAAATTGTGAGTGAGCCCACACCCTTGGCTGAGAAGCAACCCCACACATGAATGGTCTCAGGATGCTTTACTGTTGGCATGACACAACTAATGGTAGCGCTCACCTTGTCTTCTCCGGACAAGCTTTTTTCCGGATGTCCCAAACAATCGGAAAGGAGATTCATCAGAGAAAATGACTTTACCCCAGTCCTCAGCAGTCCAATCCCTGTACCCTTTGCAGAATATCAGTCTGTCCCTGATGTTTTTCCTGGAGAGAAGTGGCTTCTTTGCTTCCCTTCTTGATACCAGGCCATCCTCCAAAAGTCTTCGCCTCACTGTGTGTGCAGATGCACTCACACTTGCCTGCTGCCATTCCTGAGCAAGCTCTGTACTGGTGGTGCTCCGATCCCGCAGCTGAAACAACTTTAGGAGACGGTCCTGGCACTTGCTGGACTTTCTTGGGCACCCTGAAGCCTTCTTCACAACAATTGAACCGCTCTCCTTGAAGTTCTTGATGATTCGATAAATGGTTGATTTAGGTGCAATCTTACAGGCAGCAATATCCTTGCCTGTGAAGCCCATTTTGTGCAAAGCAATGATGACGGCACGTGTTTCCTTGTAGGTAATCATGGTTGAGAGAAGAAGAACAATGATTCCAAGCACCACCCTCCTTTTGAAGCTTACAGTCTGTTATTCGAACTCAATCAGCATGACAAAATGATCTCCAGCCTCGTCCCCGTCAACACTCACACCTGTGTTAATGAGAAAATCACTGACATGATGTCAGCTGGTCCTTTTGTGGCAGGGCTGAAATGCAGTGGAAATGTTTTTTGGGGATTCAGTTCATTTGCATAGCAAAGAGGGACTTTGCAATGAATTGCAATTCATCTGATCACTCTTCATAACATGGAGTATATGCAAATTGCCATCATACAAACTGAGGCAGCAGACTTTGTGAAAATTAATATTTGTCATTCTCAAAACTTTTGGCCACAACTGAATGTTCAGTACAGCTAATGTATGTCCTCATCTGCCTCATCTTATGTAATATTTTTTAGAGCTACCATCCGTCCGAATGAGCTAATCTAATAGCGGCATACGGTTTTGTTGCTGTTAAATTAAGAGGAAACTGTAGTAAGACACCTAAGACATTCCACAGGCACAGACTGAGATCCACCCTGACAACAGAAGCCTATCCAAGCCAAGTCTGGCCAGAGTGTATTCAGCTCAGGGTTGGAGCAGGGAGCTCGCTCTCCTGTCTCCAGGGCAGGGGACGATATCACTACAAGCTGGTCTGAAGCTCCTCAGGGGCCTGTCCTTGTACCCCTATTCATTTCTGACAGCCTACTTAAAGTGTAGAGTTCCAGTCTCCATCTGTAGCCTCGCGTTACACAAGCCTATTCCTTATTGGGAAAAAACGATGTGCTTCTCACCCATGTCTTCCTATTCAGAGGGCTACATCCTACTAGCCTCATCCATCAGGATTCAGTGTAGCCTGTCACTCTGACAACAGTAGGGCCACCTTGTATAAGGGGGGGGCGGGATGGGGTGCTCAATTACACTAAACTTTGGAATAGGTGAGAATTGACGGGCAGGTAGTTATTTTATATTTTTGATAACAACTAGAATTGTCTTTAGGCTGTGCTGCGCTGTGAAACACCAACTGTCAAGAGTGAACAAGTGAGAAATCTTTACATAGAACCTGCAGCTTTTTAAAGATGTGGTTAAAACCATAAAAATACAATCTCATTAAATTCTGTGGTTACAACACTATACCTTGACCATTATCATAACACTATCCTCCTAAATCAGTCGTGTACCCATTTTCACTTTGTTTCCACTGAATGGTGAATATAAATGTTGATCTCAGAGGTCAGGTTTTCTTTCAAGCAGTTACTCCATTTATTTAGTGGTCTGGTGAAAGTTCTTCGTGAGAGCTGGTAGTCACAGCTAGCTTCAGGTTTTGGTTACTGATGGGTCAAGTTTGATGGTTCAACTCTATCTCATCAACAGCCATGTTTTTATATATGTGTGTATGTATGTAAAATATATATATATATATATATATACAGTGGGGAGAACAAGTATTTGATACACTGCCGATTTTGCAGGTTTTCCTACTTACAAAGCATGTAGAGGTCTGTAATTTTTATCATAGGTACACTTCAACTGTGAGAGACGGAATCTAAAACAAAAATCCAGAAAATCACATTGTATGATTTTTAGGTAATTAATTTGCATTTTCTTGCATGACATAAGTATTTGATACATCAGAAAAACAGAACTTAATATTTGGTACAGAAACCTTTGTTTGCAATTACAGAGATCATACGTTTCCTGTAGTTCTTGACCAGGTTTGCACACACTGCAGCAGGGATTTTGGCCCACTCCTCCATACAGACCTTCTCCAGATCCTTCAGGTTTCGGGGCTGTCGCTGGGCAATACGGACTTTCAGCTCTCTCCAAAGATTTTCTATTGGGTTCAGGTCTGGAGACTGGCTAGGCCACTCCAGGACCTTGAGATGCTTCTTATGGAGCCACTCCTTAGTTGCCCTGGCTGTGTGTTTCGGGTCGTTGTCATGCTGGAAGACCCAGCCACGACCCATCTTAAATGCTTTTACTGAGGGAAGGAGGTTGTTGGCTAAGATCTCGCGATACATGTTTCCACCTCCATGCTTCACGGTTGGGATGGTGTTCTTGGGGTTGTAATCATCCTATTTCTTCCTCCAAACACGGCGAGTGGAGTTTAGACCAAAAAGCTCTATTTTTGGTCTCATCAGACCACATGACCTTCTCCCATTCCTCCTCTGGATCATCCAGATGGTCATTGGTGTAACAGTATAACTTTAAACCGTCCCCTCGCCCCGACACGGGCGCGAACCAGGGACCCTCTGCACACATCAACAACGGTTGCCCACGAAGCACGGTCGTTACCCATCGCTCCACAAAAGCCGCGGCCCTTGCAAAGCAAGGGGCAACACTACTTAAGTCTCAGAGCAAGTGACGTAACTGATTGAAATGCTACTAGCGCGCACCCGCTAACTAGCTAGCCATTTCACATCCGTTACATTGGCAAACTTCAGACGGGCCTGGACATGCGCTGGCTTGAGCAGGGGGACCTTGCGTGCGCTGCAGGATTTTAATCCTTGAAGGCGTAGTGTGTTACTGGTTTTCTTTGAGACTGTGGTCCCAGCTCTCTTCAGGTCATTGACCAGGTCCTGCCGTGTAGTTCTGGGCTGATCCCTCACCTTCCTCTTTGTGCAAGGAGGAGCACTGCCAGAGCCCTGCAAAATGACCTCCAGCAGGCCACAAATGTGCATGTGTCAGCATATGGTCTCACAAGGGGTCTGAGGATCTCATCTCGGTACCTAATGGCAGTCAGGCTATCTCGGACGAGGGCTGTGCGGCCCCACAAAGAAATGCCACCCCACACCATGACTGACCCACCGCCAAACCGGTCATGCTGGAGGATGTTGCAGGCAGCAGAACGTTCTCCACGGCGTCTCCAGACTCTGTCACGTCTGTCACATGTGCTCAGTGTGAACCTGCTTTCATCTGTGAAGAGCACAGGGCTCCAGTGGCGAATTTGCCAATCTTGGTGTTCTCTGGCAAATGCCAAACGTCCTGCACGGTGTTGGGCTGTAAGCTCAACCCCCACCTGTGGACGTCGGGCCCTCATACCACCCTCATGGAATCTGTTTCTGACCGTTTGAGCAGACACATGCACATTTGTGGCCTGCTGGAGGTCATTTTGCAGGGCTCTGGCAGTGCTCCTCCTTGCACAAAGGCGGAGGTAGCGGTCCTGCTGCTGGGTTGTTGCCCTCCTACGGCCTCCTCCACGTCTCCTGATGTACTGGCCTGTCTCCTGGTAGCGCCTCCATGCTCTGGACACTACGCTGACAGACACAGTAAACCTTCTTGCCACAGCTCGCATTGATGTGCCATCCTGGATGAGCTGCACTACCTGAGCCACTTGTGTGGGTTGTAGACTCCGTCTCATGCTACCACTACAGTGAGAGCACCGCCAGCATTCAAAAGTGACCAAAACATCAGCCAGGAAGCATAGGAACTGAGAAGTGGTCTGTGGTCACCACCTGCAGAATCACTCCTTTTTGGGGGGTGTCTTGCTAATTGCCTATAATTTCCACCTTTTGTCTATTTCATTTGCACAACAGCATGTGAAATTTATTGTCAATCAGTGTTGCTTCCTAAGTGGACAGTTTGATTTCACAGAAGTGTGATTGACTTGGAGTTACATTGTGTTGTTTAAGTGTTCCCTTTATTTTTTTGAGCAGTGTATATATACACACACACACTTGTGTTTGTGTGCAAAACTATATGTGGTGTGTTATGACACACTTCTCCCCCCTGGGCCACTAAGGTGTGTGTGTGAAGGTAATGTGTGTGAAGTGTGTGAACGTTTAAACAAAGTTGGGATTGTTATCGTTTATAAATAAATGAATAAATTGTTTAGGGATAAAGGGCTTTTAATATATATATTTTTTACAAATACCTAATACAATACTGTAATGTTAGTAGGAGGTGATATGCATCTTTCAAGTTATTTGCCACGGATATAAAGCGCTCCACACGTCATTTTCATCGTTAACAGAAAAATGGCAGTGAGACAGGGAAGCCACAGCAGCTTATATGACAATAAGTTCAATAAGAAGGTGGTGAAATGCCAACTTTGCAATTAAGTTACGGTGTCAGTACAGGTGCAATGCTTAAACCTGTTGGGGATGGGGGCGCTGTTTAGACTATTTATGCTAATTGGGTAATTTTTGAAGCGGCTTCCCACAAAATCCTTGATCGTACAATATGCATATTATTATTATTATTGGATAGAAAACAGTCTATAGTTTCTATAGGAGTTGAAATTTTGTCTCTAAGTGGAACAGAGCCCATTCCACAGCAATTTCCCTGACATGGAGTCAGATTTGAGAAATGTTGGCCACTGTTCTGAAGTCAGTTAAAAGGGCACTGTCATTGCTATGACTATACGGACACTTCTTACGTCTTCCCCTGGATGCCTTTACGTGATGACGATTCCAATGGGGTCGATTGCGCGTTCACAGGCACTACAAATGAAAAAACTCTGAGGCTAGTCATTCTTTTGGAGCTGCGTCATGCGCCTAGAGGACACCGGCCCGCACCTGTTCCAAGCGTTAGTTTAGCCTGTTATATTTCTCCGGTCATCTTTTCACTCGTTATAGGAGTTAAAAACATCATAAGGTAGTTAATTTAAAGCGTTTTATAGCAATTTATATCCGTTTAGTGCGATTTTGGGACATTTATTTTTGAAACGATGTGAATAGTTGGGCACGCTTTTCAGTTCATCCCGAACGCAGTTGGCATTTCCACATGGCAAGAGGACAGCTTTCCACCAAAAGACGCTTACTCCCAAGAAAGGATCCTTTGCCCAAGATACTGATGGAAGAACAGCTCAAGGTAGGACATTTTTATTATGATAAATCGTGTTTCTGTCGAAACATTTTAGTGGCTTAGGACGCCATGTTTTTTGACGTAGCTTCGCTTGGCGCAAACTGTATTGAAAAGTAAGGATAAATTAAAAAATGTAATTCCGCAATTGTATTAAGAATTAAATTGTCTATCAATCCCTGTCCACCCTATATTTTTTAGTCACGTTTATGAGTATTTATGTATAAGAGTAGATCACTGTCTAAGTGGCGCAAGGACATATTCTGACCAGCTGAGTTACATTTCACATTGTCTAACCATGATTTTGGTGGCTAAATATAAACGTTTTCGATCAAACTCTATATGCATTGTGTAATATGATGTTACAGGAGTGTCATCTGAAGAATTCTGAGAAGGTTAGTGAAAAAATTAATATATTTTTGGCGATGTTGACGTTATCGCTCACTTTGGCTAGAATCAATGCTGGGCTGCTATGTGCTATGTGCTATGCTAATATAACGATTTATTGTGTTTTCGCTGTAAGACACTTAGAAAATCTGAAATATTGTCTGTATTCACAGGATCTGTGTCTTTCGATTCGTGTATGCTGTGTATTTTTACGAAATGTTTGATGATTAGTAAGTAGGTAAACACGTTGCTCAATGTAGTTTTTCTATTCCATTTGTGACGGTGGGTGCAATTGTAACCTATGCCATCTACCTGAAATATGCACTTTTTTCTAACAAAACCTATCCCATACCATAAATATGTTATCAGACTGTCATCTGATGAGTTTTTTTGTTGGTTAGGGGCTATAAATATCTTAGTTTAGCCGAATTGGTGATGGCTACTGGTGTTGGTGGACAAATAAAAGATGGTGGATTATGCTAATGTGTTTTTAGGTAATAGATGTACATCTTTACATATTGTGTCTTCCCTGTAAAACATTTTAAAAATCGGACATGTTGACTGGATTCACAAGATCTGTGTCTTTCATTAGCTGTATTGGACTTTAATGTGTGAAAGTTAAATATTTTAAAAAAATATTTTTTTTGAATTTCGCGGCACTGGTTTTTCAGTGGGGGGTGTGCCGCTAGCGCCACGCTGATCCTAGACAGGTTAACCATCTGGAAGGGTGGCACCGTGAGTCCCAAACCGTTGCTGTTAGCAGCGCAGACTCCCAACAACAGACATTCGACAGGCTCGTCACACAAAAGTACGATAAGGGATGGAGTGAGAAAATCGCAGCGCTGATTACAGAAATTATTACATTTGATATGCAGCCATTGTCAATGGTAGAGGATGTCGGCTTCAATGCCCTGAGGGCATATCTAGAACCAGGCTACCAGATACCATGTCGAAAAACTGTGTGGAGAAATTGTACAATGACTGCTCTGCAAGTCCGAAGTGCGAGCTCTCAAACCACATACATAGCGTTAACAACAGATTGTTGGACGTCTATGAACACACTGTCATACATCGCTGCAACGAGCCATCACATCGATGAGAAGTGTGACATGAAGTCCCATCTACTGACCACTGTGATCATGGAGGAGAGGCACACAGCAGGGAACCTAAAAACAGCATCAACTACCATCGTTGCTGAGTGGGTGGGGGACAGCATTAAGGTGAGTGCCGTCTGGTAGACATGACTGCGGTAGATTGAACTACATTGCCCCCTAGCTGTCACATGCAGGACCATATCTGCATTTTGAATTCACCATCGAAATCACCAGTAGATAGTGATAGCGCAGACGTCATCCACGTATTCCTGTGGAATTGAGTATTTGAATTTGAAGCGCGCCGTATTGCTGGAGGCCAAAACGTCCATCCATTTTTTGTTGGTGCTTGGCCGTTCTGGCGATTTTGGTAATTTATCATTTATATAGGCTTTCTAGGGTAGACCAGGGCTTGTGACTTCATGCTTCAGATCGGATGATGGGGGCCCTGGAATTCACGTCATGTCATGCTTTTTTTTCTTATCAATTAAATCATTAAAAAGGATAGTTTAAACATTTAATAAAAATCACATTTGTCACATTCCTAGTGTGAGTGTGTGTGCGCTCAGCTCTCAATGCTATGTAGCAGGCAGCCATGAGTGTGTTTCCCTGGTCACCCCCCCCCCCCCCCCCCCCGTGGCTGTCAGCACTGGCCCAGACCAGCAGCAGCTTCCTTTGCACGGCTCCCATTTCCCCTGCCAGGTGTTTCTATGTAGTAAGTCAATAAAGCTTTTAGTTTACATATGGAGCGATTTATTGTTGTTTTAATGTGCCGCGTCGACAGACACCCGAGATGCCCCAGTCGATGCGTGTTTCTCTGCGCAATGACAGTCCACACAGCTGCAGTTAGCAAATCTTTCCTATCTGAGATACTGTGTGTGTGTGTGGGGAGGGTGCTATGGGTGTATACTAGGGTGAGTATTTTACAAATGTTCCATCCCAAGAAAAATCACTTTTCTCCGGGTTAACCTGGTATTTCCCGCCCAAACCGGAAGTTTCAGTTTAAAGCATACAAATAGGCTTTGATAGAAAATTCTGGTCTGATGAGCCATACATTAAATACATTTTATGAGCCCTACATTAAAGATATTTTATTAGCCCAAGCTCGAAAAGCCCAAATGATTGTGCTGTTATCCAAGAGAGCAGTATACTGCAGTATACTGCACATTATGCACAACAGAAAAACATAAAAGCCCATGGATGTAGCTAGCTATATGCTCTCTTGGGTAAAGCTCCAGTAGGCTTGTCTTTTTGGGTGTGAATTGTATTATCTGGACTGGATTTACGCACCTCTTTCAAACCATGATAAAGCTGAGTGAACATGTGATTCTGGTGTAGCACATGTGGCCACAAAGTTACAAGTAGAGGTCGACCGATCTATGATTTTTCAACGCCGATACCGATTCTTGGAGGACCAAAAAAAGCCGATTCCGATTTAAGCGATAAAAAAAACTTTTTAATTTTTATTTTTAAATACGAAAATAAATTAAATAATTAAAAATATATATATAATAATAAAAAATAATAATTTTATTTTTATTTGTAATAATGACAATTACAACAATACTGAATGAACACTTATTTTAATTTAATATAATACATCAATAAAATCAATTTAGCCTTAAATAAATAATGAAACATGTTCAATTTGGTTTAAATAATGCAACAACAAAGTGTTGGAGAAGAAATTAAAAGTGCAATATGTGCCATGTAAAAAAGCTAACGTTTAAGTTCCTTGCTCAGAACATGAGAGCATATGAAAGCTGGTGGTTCCTTTTAACATGAGTCTTCAATATTCCCAGGTAAGAAGTTTTAGGTTGTAGTTGTTATTATAGGAATTATAGGATTATTTCTCTCTACCATTTGAATTTCATATACCTTTTGACTTTTGGATGTTCTTATAGGCACTATAGTATTGCCAGTGTAACAGTATAGCTTCCGTCCCTCTCCTCGCCTCTACCTGGGCTCAAACCAGGGACACATCGACAACAGCCACCCTCGAAGCATCGTTACCCATCGCTCCACAAAAGCCATGGCCCTTGCAGAGCAAGGGGAACAACTACTTCAAGGTCTCAGGGCGAGTGAAGTCACTGATTTGAAACACTATTAGCGTGCACCCCGCTAACTAGCTAGCCATTTCACATCGGTTACATCAGCCTAATCTCGGGAATTGATAGGCTTGAAGTCATAAACAGCTCAATGCTTGAAGCACAGCAAAGAGCTGCTGGCAAATGCAGGAAAGTGCTGTTTGAATGAATGCTTACGAGCCTGCTGCTGCCTACCACCGCTCAGTCCGACTGCTCTATCAAATATCAAATCCTAAACTTAATTATAACAGAAGAACACACAGAAATACGAGCCTTAGGTAATTAATATGGTCAAATCCGGAAACTATAATTTCGAAAAACAAAACGTTTATTCTTTCAGTGAAATACGGAACTGTTCCGTATTTTATCTAATGGGTGGCATCCATAAGTCTAAATATTGCTGTTACATTGCACAACCTTCAATGTTATGTCATATATGTACAATTCTGGCAAATTAATTAAGGTTTTTGTTAGGAATAAATGGCCAGGTGGCCCAAATGGCCAGGTGGCCCAAACTGCTGCATATACCCTGACTCTGCTTGCACGGAGCGCAAGAAGTGACACAATTTCTCTAGTTAAAAGAAATTCATGTTAGCAGGCAATATTAACTAAATATGCAGGTTTAAAAATATATACTTGTGTATTGATTTTAAAGAAAGGCATTGGTGTTTATAGTTAGGTACACATTGGTGCAACTACAGTGCTTTTTTCGCGAATGCGCATGTTAAATCATCACCCGTTTGGCGAAGTAGGCTGTGATTCGATGAGAAATTAACAGGCACCGCATCGATTATATGCAACGCAGGACAAGCTAGATATACTAGTAATATCATCAACCATGTTTAGATAACTAGTGATTTATGTGAAGATAAGTTTAATGCTAGCTAGCAACTTACCTTGGCTTCTTGCTGCACTCACGTAACAGGTAATCAGCCTGCCACGCAGTCTCCTCATGGATAATATTTCCCCTAATGTTATTAGCCTACCTCCTCCTTCTCTCTCTCTATTGTTGCTTCATTGCTTTCTCGCTTTCAACAGTTAAGTGAAATCCGTTTCATTGTCTTTATTTTCCTCATTCTAATGACATGCTTGAAAAATATAGGACTAGAATTAGATACTGACGGCTTTCACTTCTCTTCATGGTCTTCCGAGTGGCGCAGCTGTCTAAGGCACTGGCTGTGTCACAACCAGCCGTGATCGGGAGTCCCATAGGGTGGCGCACAATTGGCCCAGCGTCGTCCGGGTTAGGGGAGGGTTTGGCTGGGGGGGTAGGCCGTCATTGTAAATAAGAATTTACTGTCTTGCCTAGTTAAATAAAATTGAAGATTGAATGGTTATTGGTCTGGATAAATAACTGCTTTCGCCTACTGCTATCGCGCTTTCGCTCTTCTTTCAAACTACCCGTGAGTTCTATTGGCTGCTGTATTTAACATTCAGCAAACAAACAACAACAAGCTAGCGTCCCTCTTCGAATAGTCTATTGGTAAAAGAAATGCTACATTAAAAAAATGTCCAGCAAGCTATTCTAGCTTTTCCTGCATGGGACTCCATAAGCTAAGGAGTGTTTTTTTTTTTTTTTTTTTTTTTTTTTTTTTTTTAGGAAGAGAGGCCAGCGGAACATAGGTCGGTGCATATTGCGCAATAACGAAGCTATGTTATAAACGTATGCATAACGCATCATTCATTAGCTAAATATAAGGCTAATACTGCATTGAATTTATTACCTGAAGAGGTATATAGGACATCTTGATAAATCCTGTTCAAGATATCTATCTATTTTGGATGTAATTGATGCTGAGAGAGAGAGACTGCTCACTCATGCTCTGATTTAAATCAATGATATTTGAGTGATAGGCTGTTTTAAAATGTAGGCCTACCTGTCACAAGAAAAAAAGTTACCATGATGAGATGATAGGTTTACATCCATTGTAAACTGCACTCCAAACTGAGATGGGCTGTCTGTCCCCACCATGAGCATTGAGGATTTGATCATGCAGAGAGAAGTCATAGAGAAGCCAGATTTAGTCATTGTATATCATTTAACAGTTCCATTTCACGTCATGCTGTTGATATAAATAATTTATTATAATTGACCGGTTTCTCGCAGTTATTTATCCCGGGAAAAGGGACTAGTTTTGGGCGGTTGATCTCAGGAACCGGGTTCCTTCCATTCAACCCTAGTGTATACCTGTGTGAAACTGTCTATGCGCCAAGGCAGTTAGGACCCAACATGGCCTGGCCCAGGGAAAGGTGATACACAACAATGGTCCAAAGGCCCCTTTTAACTTTTGCTTATCCTCCGATAACCAGGCAGCACTTAATGCCGTTAATGGATTTTGTTCCCTGGGGTGGGTGCGACTGATGGGCTGGGGCTAGGGGGTGGGGCTGGGATTGAGCTGGGGCTGGGATGGCAGAAAGGCATGGGGCACAGTCAGCCGATCAGACTTGTTTGGGCTTCTGCTCTGCAGACATCATTAAATATGCAGCTCCCGGGTCATATTCCTCCACTCTGCTCCTTCCCTTTTATCTCCCATTGATCAGGTCTACAAACATACACAAATGACCTTTAATCTGGACACGTTATGCTTCACATATTGGGTTCAGCTCCAGAGGGAGCCGAAGTTATGACTAATGTACTTGTGCTGCATGATACCAGACAAGTGTTTTGAGTGCCAGTGTTTGTATCCATGATATTTGGATGGAAGTCTATTTTAAAACAAAAGAGAGCAGAGACAGTCAGGTGGGTCAGTGTGTAAACCGCTTAGCATTAAACTCATTCAGACAATTGGGTAGGATATGTGTCCTAACGGACGCAGTGTGTCGTGAGTAGAACACTGTGTGATGGATGTAAAGTACACTGTAAAGGCGCTGAGCTGATATGGCCGGAAGAAAATCTCACCCTCTATTGTTTTATTAAACATGGTCCGTCTTCTAATCATTGAGTGAATAGCCCATGCTTAGCACCAGGGCTCATCCAATTGGATAATGTATTTACCAATAGGCAAGTCTAGCCTATGTCCTCCCTGATGTTCTAGTACATTCACATTATTAAAACCTAATGTTAATGCCTGTACCACAGTGGATTTTATAGGATTGGGCCACAGTTGAAAAGCCATATGGGATGATACCCTATTTGAGGAGATCTCATATACCTGTTTGCTCTGGCAGTGACACAGTGCTGAGCCGTCACTGTGGCCTGGACAGAACAAGCAGAGCTCAGTCAGTCCGATAGATCCACTGGGTGAACGGATAATGGATTACGTCAACTCAATTTAGTCAACATGGTAGAGCAGTGTGAAAACAAAATGTTCCTCTCCATGCAAAGCTTTGCTAATCTTTCCATCATATTCGGCTTACATAAAGCCGGGTTTGCAGGCCGGCGGATATCACTCTGCCTCAACCTCTGTCTCCTCCTCGTCATCCAGCCTACTGCTTCTCTACTCTACAGCGCCCCCTAGGACCAGGGAGTTTACTCCCTGTGTTTTTTAAAGTGTAGATACATTGGGGAGCCGTAGGTGGCTGGAGACTGGTTAAGGCCTGTTCACTGAGTCTATTCACAATTACTGGCTTTGTCTATCTGCATGCGTGGGAGTTGGCATTTTAACTTAGACACCACAGCTACACTGTCATCTCGGCTGGATAGGAATAACACCGTTTTTGTCAACCAAAGGATATTAATGTTTGTGTGTCTGTGAAATGGCTGGTACACTAAGGGTGTTACGACCAATGTATCATTATAGAACATTTGTCTTGTTGATTGACAGTATATTCAATTGCGGTTTATCTCACCAAAATAGGCTATATTCTTTCAACTGGTGTATTGTAGCTACCAGCTTCCTACTTAAACGTGTTGCAATAGCTTTTACAGAGCAAAAAAAATATCTCCTTGATTTCTATTACAATAATTTCAAGTAAAATATAGCACTCACTGATCATCTATTTCTCTTTCATTTCAGCCTTAACTGCATTCACGTACCTCACCATCTTCGATCTCTTCAGGTGAGTAAGTGGGAATCCTGTGGTTCATTATGTTTTGTCAGCGCTGTCTGAAGAAGTTTTACACTAAGCTAAGTTGTGTACTTAACATTTGTGTTGAGCTCTTTTTACTGCTATGCAACTGCTTGTGTTGAGCTGTTGTTGTTAGTCATGATGACTTATGTGTGTGTACCTGTTGGCCCACAGTCTGATCACCTGTTTGCTGAGCTCTTGGGTGGCAATGAAGAAGCCTAGTCAGCTCTTCTCTTTTGGGTAAGTCCATTAGCACACTGATTCTACAGAAGCCCCCACTGTTAATCTTTAAAAAATGTAGTCATTAGATGATCGTGTTTCCATTGGCCTGTATTGATTATTAATATGTGTGGTGTTCTTTTGTGGTGTGTATGCATTAATGTATGTGATACAACACTTACATACCAACACAGCTTAGGTTGTTTAAGCCCCTGGGGGTACGACAACAACTATGGATCTGTCTCCGTCTGTTCGCAAGTTAGTTTACAAAATAACTCTGATTGGCCCAAGGGATGCTATAATAATCGACTGAAATTCCAAATTTTGAACAAACATATCTCCTGTCCCATTTGAGCTACAGTCATGAAATGTTGTACACCTATTCATCCTCTCATGAGCAGCAAGTTTCCCGTTAGGACCTATAAGCTCCGGCAATTACATTTTCTGGCAAATTATACTTTTTGTCCCCCACAATTGTGGTGGGGATTAGATTAAAAAAATATATAATGCTGCTACTCTTCCTTCCTATATGATTTGATGACACTACATAACCGCCTGGTATTTTGTCACAAAACTTTGCACAATGTGCAAATCTCGCTATGGCCCCCAGAATTGCTGCTTTTAGATATATATATTTTTTACAACTGATATTCAGATTTTTGCAACAGCTCTGACATCTGCCTGTTCACTTATTTTCATTGTTATGAAATCAGAAACCTTGGTTAATTGTTTAAAGACTAACAAAAAATATACTGGCTGGCGTTAGGCAAATTAACATAAATGTGCATGCATTAGATATTCTCAACTTAGGTTTTTTTGCGAGTACTTGATAATAATTTAAGGTGAGTAATTATTTTAAATGTCCTAGGAGTGTCTTACATGCCTACTGTATAGATACGATCTACAACAGTGGATCGATGTGAATATTTCAGTCAATTCATTGACATGGGACCATTCTGTTACTTTCAGTTTAGTCTAGCGAGACTACTATCAGTATAACTGTCTCTCGTCTGCCCATAAAAATAAATCCTGTTTATATCAATGCTTCTTCCTATCAAGCAGTGGAGTCCGTTCTCTGAAATCCCGTCCATTTTGAGCTATCAAGTTTTGATTTCAAGTGAGGGGAAAAAATACTTAATTGTTTTTTGTCTCTCTCTCTAATTAATCCATGCAACATACATTTTAAAAATTGTCACTAATTGGGGGTGAGGGACAACATGTTTACTGTTGCCTTGATGGGGTACGACAGTTGAACTAAGCCCATGAGGCATTTATAAGTTATTTTCTTCAGTAACCAGTGGGTACATATCATTAATGTATAAAAAAAAAAATGTATGTAGCAACTGCTGATTGCCCCTTTACAGTTGGAAAGGCTTAAACATTGGTATAAATGTACAAAGGTATATGATCACATACTGAGATATGGAATTTGAGATGTATTTTTCCGTGCCTTTACTTTCAAAATGTTAGCCCCACAAATTTTGTGAAACAGAAAGTAGAATATTTTATAACTGAAAATTATGTGTTTTGTTAACATTATTCAGTATGATTTTGAATATATAGGAAAAGCGTATTCATAATTTGTTTGTGGCCGTTTTGTTCGCACAGTTTTTGGTCAGTTTAGGATGAGCTCATTGATATGGATTTCCCTCCCAGTGAGTTAATGGGTTCACAACGCTCTCTGCTCAGCCCCTAACAGCAGTACACTTCTCTGCAGCTCCCTGACATCCAGGGGACCCCCATTTTGATTTTGTTAGTTATAATTTTAACATGGCATAAATCATGGCAGAATGTGTAGAATTTCATAATTCGCTTTAAAACAGCAAATGTTTATCTCCACCCCATGGCAAAATGAGTAGAATTGCATGAAATGATTAATACAAAATTAAATTCTTGCTAAATTCTTTCCGGCCTATGGCAAGATGTGTAGAATTGCAGGAAATTAACTTTAACAATTTTAGGGTGGGGGGGGGGGGGCAACCAAATCTTGCTTAGGGCCCCCCAAAAGGCTCACAGTAGTACAGTACTGGGAGCCACGCTCCACTTCTCTGCTCAGCCCCTAATGCAGTATTTAGAATTTTATTTTGATCCCCATTAGCTGCTGCCAAGGCAGCCGCTACTTTTCCTGGCATCCAAACAGGAACAAAACAATATATCGCATCAAAACAATAGTCTACACTTCTCTGTAAACTTGGCTAGGCTTAGTGGGCGGAGCTGGGGGGGGGGTCAATATCGAGCCTTTGTTTTATAGGGGTGTGTTTGGGTTCAACTAAAGGGTCTGTTTGCAGTTCTGGCAAACACCAGAGTGACCCAGTGACATTTGAATGTTGGCTTGACGGCCCCACAGAATGGGACATGACACTCTGTTGCCCAAACAACCCATTAGGCTTCATTTTGGGGATATGCGATGCCTCGCCCTCTTTTTGTGGACAGTGTTATGGTGTGTTAGCAAAACAGAAGTTGGGTATGCAACATTTGACACATGAGTTTTACTTTGACATTCTAGTTGCCAGTAAACATCAACCCAACTGATGTACATTAGTATTGTGGTTTGTCTTTGGGTTTTGAGCAGACCACTGAGGCTGAAGATGGCGTACTGGTTTGTATCCCGGTCAGGGGAACAGTTTTTGAAGATGAATGGACATTTGTGTTATCTGGGATTAAAATGATACAGTAGCACTTTCATTAAGGCTTACAGGGAATTGTCCTGTGCGTCATATCACCCAGTCCCAAAATTCATACATTGTATCTTGTTTTATTTATGGACATGTGTTATTGTTTCACAGAATGTTTATTTACCTCTCTGTTGAGGTTTTCATAAGACACAATGAGATCAGTGACAAATGTTTTTTTAAATCCTATTTTCAAGGATTTTAGTAGTCTTTCAGTAATTTAAATGAAAATGCATGGTACAAAGCACATTTTCTGATGTCAGTCATGTGTATTTTCAGTTTTGTCGGTTCACTTGATTGCTCATGTATTGTGTGTATTCAGTGTTGGTGTGTGTTCGGTCACACTTTATTTGGATAGTCAGGATAGTCCATCTGTAGATGCGTTACAGATGGTCATCAGACCCAGTGCCAGGATAAAGTCACTAACCGGGGCAGTTGAAATCTGCGAGGGGGAAAAATGTTTTGGGCTTCTTGCATTGGAATTATATTGAATTCTTCTTATATTATCATGCTACACCACAATAAACGTAACATTCAAATCCAAGACTCCGAGATCATTGAGTGCTTTTGAAAGTTGTAGCTTATCTCTGCTGCTCTGTATCAGCACAATGGACAGTGTCCTACAGCTAAGCCGTTTGGGTAATGAATATAGGCTACAATCTAGAAAGGGCAATTCACCTATTACAAACAGCATATTTGAATGCAGCTGTACACACAGCTCTTTTACCAAAATAATGCAAACTAAATGCTGAAAGTACTGGCCTACTGAATAGCAGTTTGCCTTAGAATACTGGCAACTGCGAATGCAAACCGAATAAAACAGCGGTGCCAAGTAGTAGGCCTAGTAAACAAAATATCAGATCAAAAATGCATGACAAATTATATTTAGGCTAGTTACATTAACAGTAAACAAAAGGTGAATGGAGATCCAAATAACCAAAACATAGCCTACTACAGTGAGATGCAGCCAGTAGGGCTGGGTGGTGTTCTGTATTTTACTATATACAGTGGCTTGCAAAAGTATTCATCCCCTTGGCATTTTTCCTATTTTGTTGCCTTACAAACTGTAATTAAAATAGATTTTTGGTGGGTTTGTATCATTTGATTTACACAACATGCCTACCACTTTGAAGTTGCAAAATATTTTTGTGAAATATAAACAAGAAATAAGACCAAAAAAATTAACTTGAGCGTGCGTAACTATTCACCCCCCTAAGTCAATACTTTGTCTAGCCACCTTTTGCAGCTATTACGTCTGCAAGTCTCCTGGGGAATGTCTCTATAACCTTGGCACATCTAGCCACTGGGAGTTTTGCCAAGTTCTTCAAGGCAAAACTGCTCCGGCTCCTTCAAGTTGGATGGGTTCCGCTGGTGTACAGCAGTCTTTAAGTCACACGACAGATTCTCAGTTGGACTGAGGTCTGGGCTTTGACTAGGCCATTCCAAGACATTTAAATGTTTCCCCTTAAACCACACGAGTGTTGCTTTAGCAGTATGCTTAGGGTCATTGTCCTGCTGGAGGGTGAACCTCTGTCCCAGTCTCAAATCTCTGAAAGGCTGAAACAGGTTTCCTTCAAGAATTTCCCTTTATTTACCTCCATCCATCATTCCTTCAATCTGACCAGTTTCCCAGTCCCTGTCAATGAAAAACATCCCTACATGGGGATGGTGTTCTCTGGTTGATAAGAGGGGTTGGGTTTGCGCAAGACATTGCGTTTTCCTTGATGGCCAAAAAGCAACATTTTAGTCTCATCTGACCAGAGTACCTTTTTCCAAATGTCTTGGAAGTCTCCCACATGCCTTTTAGGCCAACACCAAATGTTTGCTTATTTTTTTCTTTAAGCAATGTCTTTTTTCTGGACACTCTTCCGTAAAGCCCAGTTCTGTGGAGTGTATGGCTTAAAGTGGTCCTATGGACAGATACTCCAATCTCCGCTGTGGAGCTTTGCAGCTCCTTCAGGGTTATCTTTGGTCTCTTTTTTGCCTCTCTGATTATGCCCTCCTTGCCTGGTCCGTGAGTTTTGGTGGGCTGCTCTCTGTCAGGTTTGTTGTAGTGCCATATTCTTTCCATTTTTTAATAATGGATTTAATGGTGCTCCATGGGATGTTCAAAGTTTCGGATATATTTTTATAACCTAACCCCGATCTGTACTTCTCTACAACCTGTTTGTTGAGCTTCTTGGTCTTTGTAGTGTCACTTGCTTGGTGTTGCCCCTTGGTTAGTTGCAGACTCTGGGGCCTTTCAGAACAGGTGTGCGTGTGTGCGTGCGTCTCCCACGTCCACCGGGGCCTCCCACAGGTTGGGAAACGCACAGTATTAAATAGAGCCATGACTACATGGAACTCTCTGCCACCTCAGGTAACTCAAGCTAGCAATAAAACCAGTTTAAAAAAGGAGATAAAAGAACACCTTAATGCACAAAGGGGAGTGTGAAGGGACACAGCCATTTTATATCAATCAATCATTCAATCAATCAAATTCATTTATAAAGCCTTTTTTACATCAACAGATGTCACAAAGTGTTTATACAGAAATCCAGCCTAAAACCCCAAACAGCAGGCAGCGTAGAAGCACAGTGGCTAGGAAAAACTCCCTAGAAAGGCAGGAACATAGGAACCATGCTCTGAGGGGTGACCAGTCCTCTTCTGGTTGTGCCGGGTGGAGATTATAAGAGTACATGGCCATTAAGGCCAGATTGTTCTTAGATGTCCAGCAGGGTCAAATAATAATCACAGTGGTTGTAGAGGGTGCAACAGGTCAGCATCTCAGGAGTAAATGTCAGTTGGCTTTTCATAGCCGATCATTCAGAGGTCAAGACAGTAGGTGCGGTAGAGAGAGGGAGAGTCAAACAACAGGTCTGGGACAAGGTTGCATGTCCGGTGAACAGGTCAGGGTTCCATAGCCGCAGGCAGAACAGTTTGAAACTGGAGCAGTAGCACAACCAGGTGGACTGGGGAGTCATCAGGCCAGGTAGTCCTATGGCATGGTCCTAGGGCTCAGGTCCTCCGTTAGCGGAGGAAGAGGGGGCGAGAGAGAAAGAATTAGAGGGAGCATACTTCACACAGGACACCGGATAAGACAAGAGAATTACACCAGATATAACAGATTGACCCTAGCCCCCGGTACATAGACTATAGCAGAATAGATACTGGAGGCGGAGACAGAGGTGGTCCCCCAGACAGCCTCCACACCACTAGAGGGATATCAACAGACTACCAACTTACTACCCTGAGACAAGGCTGAGTATAGCCCACAAAGATCTCCTCCACCGCACGAGCCCAAGGGGGCGCAAAACCGGAAAGGAAGATCACGTCAGTGACTCAACCCACTCAAGTGACGCAACCCTCCTAGGGACAGCATGGAAGAGAACTAGTAAGCCAGTGACTCAGAGGCAGAGAATCCCAGTGGAGAGAGGGGAGCCGGCCAGGCAGAGACGGCAAGGGCGGTTTGTCCTTGCCGTTCACCTTCATACCCCTGGGCAAGACTACACTCAATCATAGGACCTACTGAAGAGATCTCGAGACCGAGTCTGTGTCTCTCACATTGATAGACAGACCATTCCATAAAAATTCAGCTCTATAGGAGAAAGATCTGCCTCCCGCTGTTTGCGTAGAAATTCTAGGAACAATAAGGAGGCCTGCGTCTTGTGAACGTGTAGGTATGAAAGCCAGGACCAAATCGGAAAGATGGGTAGGAGCAAGTCCATGTAATGCTTTGTAGGTTAGCAGTAAAACCTTTAAATCAGCCCTAACCTTAACAGGATGCTAGTGTAGAGAGGCTTGCACTGGAGTAATATGATAAAATAGTATGGTTCTAGTCAAGATTCTAGCAACCGTGATTATCACCAACGGAAGTTTATTTAGTGCTTTATCTGGCTAGCCAGAGAGTAGAGCATTGCAGTAATTTAATCTAGAAGTGACAAAAGGATTGATTTTACTTTTATGCATCATTTTTGGACAAAGAGTTTCTGATTTTTCAGAAATCAGAAACGAAGATGGAAAATAGCTGGCCTTGAAATATTCTTGATATGTTCGTCAAAAGAGAGATCAGTGTCCAGAGTAACGCCGAGATCCGTCACAGTTTTATTTGAGACGACTGGACAACCATAAGATTAATTGTCAGATCCAACAGCAGATCTCTTTGTTACTTGGGACCTAGAACTAGTATCTCTGTTTTGTCCAAGTTTAAAAGTAAAACATTTGCAGCCATCCACTTCCTTCTATCTAAAATACAGGCTTCCAGTGTAGGCCATTTTGGGGCTTCACCATGTTTTATTGAAATGTACAGCTCTGTGTCGTCCGCATAGCAGTGAAAGTTGACATTGCATTTCCGAATGACATCACTAAGAGGTAGAATATTTAGTGAATTCAATTGGGGTCCTAAAACAGAACCTTGAGGAACACTGAAACGTACAATTACTTTGTCAGAGGACAAACCATCCACGGACACTGACTGATATCTCTCCGACAGATAACTAAACCAGGCAAGAACTTGTCCGTGTAGACCAAATAGGGTTTCCAATCTCTCCAAAAGAATGTGTGGATCGATGGTGTAAAACGCTGCACTAAGGACTAGGAGCATAAGGACAGATGCAGAGTCTTGGTCTGACGCCATTAGAAGGTAACTTACCACCTTCCCGAGTGCAGTCTCAGGTCTAAAACCAGACAGAAGCATTTCGTATACATTATTTGTCTTCTGGAAGGCAGTGAGTTGATACACAATAGCTTTTTCAAAAAATGTTGAGACTAATGGGAGATTCTATATAGGCCAATAGTTTATTACATTATCCGGGTCAAGGTTTGGCTTTTTCAAGAGAGGCTTTATTACTGACATTTTTAGTGTGTTTGGTACACATCCAGAGGTTATGGAACCATTTATTATGTTCAACATAGGAGCGCCAAGCACAGGAAGGAGCTCTTTCAGTAGTTTAGTTGGAATAGGGTTTAGTAAGCAACTGGAAGGTTTAGAGGCCATGACTATTTTCGTGAATGTGTCGAGATACAGGATTTTAAAAACATGAGTGTCTCCATTAATCCTAGGTCCTGGCAGTTCTGTGCAGACTCAGGACAACTGAGCTTTGCATATATACGCAGATTCAAAGAGGAGTCCGTAGTTTGCTTTCTAACGATCATGATCTTTTCGTTGAAGAAGTTCATGAATTCATCACTGCTGAAGTGAAAGCCATCCTCTCTTGGGGAATGCTGCTTTTTAGTTAGCTTTGCGACAGTACCAAAAATAAATGTTGGGTTCTTATTCTCCTTAATTAAGTTGGAAAAATAGGCTGATCGAACAGTAGTGAGGGCGCTTCGAAATTGCACGGTACTGTCTTTCCTAGACAGTGCCATTTCCGTAAAAAGAATTCTGGAAGATTGCTTCAGGGCTTGGTTATTTTCTGTATACCACGGAGCTAATTTCTTATGACAAATGATTTTTGTTTTTAAAGGTGTGACTGCTTCTTGAGTATTACGCAAGGTTAAATTTAGCTTCTCAGTTAGGTGGTTAACAGATTGTTGTCCTCCGACGTCCTTGGGTAGGTGGAGGGAGTCTGGAAGGGCATCTAAGACTCTTTGGGTTGTCCGAGAATTTATAGCATGGCTTTTGATAATCTTTGGATGGGGTCTGAGCAGATTATTTTTTGCGATTGTAAACGTAATAGGATGGTGGTCCTATAGTTCAGGATTATGAGGAAAAAAATGTTGATCCAAAATATGTATTCCTCTGGACAAAACTAGATCCAGGGTATGTCTGTCACAATGCGTAGGTCCGGAGACATGTTAGACAACATCCACTGAGTCTGATGGCTGCGAAAGCCTTTTGGCGTGGGTCTGTGGACTTTTCCATGTGGATATTGAATTCACCCCAAAAAAATTATCAGCCTTGACCCCAAATTTTCCTATTTGACCTTGTAAACTCACCCAAAACAATTCAGCCTTGACCCCAAATTTTCCTATTGGACCTTGTAAACTCAGTGAGGAATGCTGTATATGGCCCAGAAGGCCTGTCAACAGTGACTGTAAAACGTGATTGAGAAGGCTGCATAGATTTCATGAATAGAAGCTCAAAAGACGCAGTCATTTTTTGGGTTGGTAAATTTTGTTGCTGGAAATGTTAGCTACACCTCCGCCTTTGCAGGATGCATGGGGAATATGGTCACTAGTGTAACCAGGAGGAGAGGCCTCATCAAGCTTGAGCCATGTTTGTCAGGCCAATCACATCAAGGTTATGATCAGTGATTAGTTCATTGACGATGACTGCCTTGGAAGTGAAGGATCTAACATTAAGTAGCCCTATTTTGAGATATCAGAATTTCTTTCAATAATGACAGGAATAGAGGAGCTCTTTATTCCAGTGAGATTGCTAAGGCAAACACCGCCATGTTTACTTTTGCCCAACCTAGATCAAGTCACACAGATGCTGTTTTAATGGGGATAACTGAGATGACTACACTGACTATGCTAGTGTCAAACTCTACTAAACTGACAGGCTAGCTAACAACCTGCAGCATGGCCTGCACCCTATCTCATTGTGGAGCTAGAGGATTTAGAGCCCTGTCTATGTTGATAGTTAAGATGAAGGCACCCCTCCAGCTAGGATGGAGTCTGTCACTCCTCAGCATGTCATGCTTGGTCCAATTATCTACAAATTCAATCTTTTGAGAGGGACAGAAAACAGTTTTCAACCAGCGATTGAGTTGTGAGAATTCTGTAGGGCTCATCACTCCCCCTATCTGGGAGGGGGAGGGGGGCAGAAACAATTACTCAATGCTGGCACATCTTTCTAGCTAATTTACACGTTGAAGCTATGTTGCACTTGGAGATCTGACTGTTTCATCCTAACATTGTTGGTGCTGACGTAGATAACTATCCCTATACAATCTACACTCGACAGTTTTGGACTCAGCCAGCAATCTCTTCAGATTAGCCTTTACGTCGGTAGCCCTGCCCCTATGATCGCTGAATGTTTGTTTTTATGTCTAATATTATGGGTATTGGAGTCGCCAATGACCTAGGGTTTACAATTTGCCAGAGCCAATGGTGGGAGGCTTTGGCGACTCAGACCCCGTAACCAGTGGAGGGGAGACCTGAGATGGCTTGGCCTCTGACTAACTTGTTGCTTAATGGGGGGGGACCGGTTTAAAGTTTCTATCGGCTAAATGAGCGACTCCGGTTGAGCATGCCGACAGCATTTCTTTCCAGAAGGCTTGAGAAAATTGTCAGACTGCGTGGATTGTGCGGGGGGAATTTGTACTACTATCTGTACATACTGGTGGCACAGATGTTGTTTCTTCCTTTCCTACTCTTAAATTTCCTTTGCCTAACGATTGCGTCTGAAGCTGGGCTTGCAACTCGGCTGTCCTCACCATAAGGCAGTAGTTCTCCTGCATATTATGAGTACAGCGTCTGCAATTAGATGGCACAGCGTTAATGTTATTACTTTGCTTTTTTGGTTGGTGGAGGTTCTCTAGAACCCTGTCCAGATGAAGCGTCTAGGGTGAAAAAGTTGAGCGCACAAAAACTACGACGTTGGTTAATGTGTTAAATGCAGAGTTTTGATTAAACTGTTATTAAAAGTTTTTAAAAAACATTTGGCAGGTAACCAAGTAGCAACAAATAGCACAGCAGCACGGATACAATCCGGAAGTGTGACATATTGTAATTTGCCCTATACTATGTATTAGACCTAGATATTGTGTGTACAGTCGTGGCCAAAAGTTTTGAGAGTCACACAAATATACATTTTCACAAAGTTTGCTGCATCAGTGTCTTTGGATGTTTTTGTCAGATGATACTATGGAATACTGAAGTATAATTACAAGCATTTCATAAGTGTCAAAGGCTTTTATTGACAATTACATGAAGTTGATGCAAAGAGTCAATATTTGCCGTGTTGACCCTTCTTTTTCAAGACCTCTGCAATCCGCCCTAGCATGCTGTCAATTAACTTCTGGACCACATCCGGACTGATGGCAGCCCATTCTTGCATAATCAGTGCTTGGAGTTTGTCAGAATTTGTGGGTTTTTGTTTGTTCACCCGCCTCTTGAGGATTGACCACAAGTTCTCAATGGGATTAGGGTCGGGGGAGTTTCCTGGCCATGGACCCAAAATATTGATGTTTTGTGAGTGAGCCCACTCCCTTGGCTGAGAAGCAACCCGACACATGAATGGTCTCAGGATTAGAGGTCGACCGATTAATCGGAATGGCCGATTAATTAGGGCCGATTTCAAGTTTTCATAACAATCGGAAATCCGTAAAAATAAAATAAAAAGCCTTTATTTAACTAGGCAAGTCAGTTAAGAACACATTCTTATTTTCAATGACGGCCTAGGAACAGTGGGTTAACTGCCTTGTTCAGAGGCAGAACGACAGATTTTTACCTTGTCAGCTCAGGGATTCAATCTTGCAACCGTACGGTTAACTAGTCCAACGCTCTAACCACCTGCCTCACGAGGAGCCCGCCTGTTACGCGAATGCAGTAAGAAGCCTAGCATTAAACTTATCTTATAAAAAACAATCAATCAATCATAATCACTAGTTTTAACTACATGTGGTTGATGATATTACTAGTTTATCTAACGTGTCCTGCGTTGCATATAATCGATGCAGTGTGCATTCGCCGAAAAAGGACTGTCGTTGCTCCAACGTGTACCTAACCATAAACATCAATGCCTTTCTTAAAATAAATACACAGAAGTATATATTTTAAACCTCCATATTTAGCTAAATGAAATCCAGGTTAGCAGGCAATATTAACCAGGTGAAATTGTGTCACTTCTCTTGCGTTCATTGCACGCAGAGTCAGGGTATATGCAACAGTTTGGGCCGCCTGGCTCATTGCGAACTAATTTGGCAGAATTATACGTAATTATGACATAACATTAACCTGTCTAGGATCAGCGTGGCGCTAGCGGCACCCCCCCCCCCCCCCCCACTGAAAAACCAGTGCCGCGAAATTCAAAAAAAATATTTTTTTAAAATATTTAACTTTCACACATTAAAGTCCAATACAGCTAATGAAAGACACAGATCTTATGAATCCAGTCAACATTTCCGATTTTTAAAATGTTTTACAGGGAAGACACAATATGTAAAGATGTACATCTATTACCTAAAAACACATTAGCATAATCCACCATCTTTTATTTGTCCACCAACACCAGTAGCCATCACCAATTCGGCTAAACTAAGATATTTATAGCCCCTAACCAACAAAAAAACTCATTAGATGACAGTCTGATAACATATTTATGGTATGGGATAGGTTTTGTTAGAAAAAAGTGCATATTTCAGGTATATGGCATAGTTTACAATTGCACCCACCATCACAAATGGACTAGAATAATTACAATGAGCAACGTGTTTACCTAACTACTAATCATCAAACATTTCGTAAAAATACACAGCATACACGAATCGAAAGACACAGATCCTGTGAATACAGACAATATTTCAGATTTTCTAAGTGTCTTACAGCGAAAACACAATAAATCGTTATATTAGCTTAGCACATAGCAATTAGCAGCCCAGCATTGATTCTAGCCAAAGTGAGCGATAAAAGTCAACATCGCCAAAAGATATTAATTTTTTCACTAACCTTCTCAGAATTCTTCCGATGACACTCCTGTAACATCACATTACAACATGCATATACAGTTTGATCGAAAATGTTTATATTTAGCCACCAAAATCATGGTTAGACAATGTGAAATGTAGACAAGCTGGTAAAGAAAACGTCCTTGCGCCACTTAGACAGTGATCTACTCTTGTACATAAATACTCATAAACGTGACTAAAAAATATAGGGTGGACAGGGATTGATAGACAATTTAATTCTTAATACAATTGCGTTATTACATTTTTTAATTTATCCTTACTTTTCAATACAGTTTGCGCCAAGCGAAGCTACGTCAAAAAACATGGCGTCCTAAGCCACTAAAATGTTTCGACAGAAACACGATTTATCATAATAAAAATGTCCTACCTTGAGCTGTTCTTCCATCAGTATCTTGGGCAAAGGATCCTTTCTTGGGAGAAATCGTCTTTTGGTGGAAAGCTGTCCTCTTGCCATGTGGAAATGTCAACTACGTTCGGGATGAACTGAAAAGCGTGCCCAACTTTTCACATCGTTGCAAAAATAAATGTCCCAAAATCGCACTAAACGGATATAAATTGCTATAAAACGCTTTAAATTAACTACTTTGTGATGTTTGTAACTCCTATAACGAGTGAAAAGATGACCGGAGAAATATAACAGGCTAAACTAACGCTTGGAACAGGAGAGGGTCGGTGTCTTCCACGCGCGTTACGCAGCAAGAAAAGACTTGCTAGCTAAAGGTTTTTTTCATTTGTAGGGCCTGTGAACGAGCAATCGAGCCCGTTGGAATCGTCATCACGTAAAGGCATCCAGGGGAAGACGTAAGAAGTGTCCGTATAGTCATAGCAACGACAGAGCCCTTTTAAATGACTTCAGAAAAGTGGCCAACGTTTCTCAAATCTGACTCCATGTCAGGGAAATTGCTGTAGAATGGGCTCTGTTCCACTTAGAGACAAAATTTCAACTCCTATAGAAACTATAGACTGTTTTCTATCCAATAATAATAATAATATGCATATTGTACGATCAAGGATTTTGTGGGAAGCCGTTTAAAAAATTAGCCACATTAGCATAAATAGTCTAAACAGCGCCCCCATCCCCAACAGGTTAAAGGTTGTGCAATATAACAGGAATATTTAGACTGATGGATGCCACCCGTTAGATAAAATACGGAAAGGTTCCGTATTTCACTGAAATGAATGAAATGAGTTTTCGAGATGATAGTTTCCGGATTCGACCATATTAATGACCTAAGGCTCGTATTTCTGTGTGTTATTATGTTATAATTAAGTCTATGATTTGATAGAGCAGTCTGACTGAGCGATGGTAGGCACCAGTAGGCTCGTAAGCATTCATTCAAACAGCACTTTCGTGCGTTATGCCAGCAGCTCTGCTGTTTATGAATTCAAGCCTATCAACTCCCGAGATTAGGCTGGTGTAGCCGATGTGAAATGGTTAGCTAGTTAGCGGGGTGCGCGCTAATAGCGTTTCAAACGTCACTCGCTCTGAGACTTGGAGTAGTTGTTCTCCTTGCTCTGCATGGGTAACGCTGATTCGAGGGTGGCTGATGTCGATGTGTTCCTGGTTCGAGCCCAGTTAGTGGCGAGGAGATGGATGGAAGCTATACTGTTACACTGGCAAAACTAAAGTGCCTATAAGAACATCCAATAGTCAAAGGTATATGAAATACAAATCGTATAGAGAGAAATAGTCCTATAATTCCTTTAATAACTACAACCTAAAACTTCTTACCTGGGAATATTGAAGACTCGTGTTAAAAGGAACCACCAGCTTTCAAATGTTCTCATGTTCTGAGCAAGGAACTTAAACGTTAGCTTTCTTACATGGCACATATTGCACTTTTACTTTCTTCTCCAACACTTTGTTGTTGCATTATTTAAACCAACTTGAACATGTTTCATTATTTATTTGAGGCTAAATTGATTTTATTTATGTATTATATTAAATTAAAATAAGTGTTCATTCAGTATTGTTGTAATTGTCATTATTACAAATAAATAAATAAAAATCGGCCGATTAATCGGTATCGGCTTTTTTGGTCCTCCAATAATCGATATCGGCGTTGAAAAATCATAATCGGTCAACCTCTACTCAGGATGCTTTACTGTTGGCATGACACAAGACTGATGGTAGTGCTCACCTTGTCTCCGGACAAGCATTTTTCCGGATGCCCCAAACAATCGGAAAGGGGATTCATCAGAGAAAATGACTTTACCCCAGTCCTCAGCAGTCCAATCCCTGTACCTTTTGCAGAATATCAGTCTGTCCCTGATGTTTTTCCTGAAAAGAAGTGGCTTCTTTGCTGCCCTTCTTGACACCAGGCCATCCTACAAAAGTCTTCGCCTCACTGTGTGTGCAGATGCACTCACACCTGCCTGCTGCCATTCCTGAGCAAGCTCTGTACTGGTGGTGCCCCGATCCCGTAGCTGAATCAACTTTAGGAGACGGTCCTGGCGCTTGCTGGACTTTCTTGGGTGCCCTGAAGCCTTCTTCACAACAATTGAACCGCTCTCCTTGAAGTTCTTGATGATCCGATAAATGGTTGATTTAGGTGCAATCTTACTGGCAGCAATATCCTTGCCTGTGAAGCCCATTTTGTGCAAAGTAATGATGACGGCACGATTTTCCTTGCAGGTAACTGTGGTTGACAGAGGAAGAACAATGATTCCAAGCACCACCCTCCCTTTGAAGCTTCCAGACTGTTATTTGAACTCAATCAGCATGACAAAATGATCTCCAGCCTTGTCCTCGTCAACACTCACACCTGTGTTAATGAGAGAATCACTGACATGATGTCAGCTGGTCCATTTGTGGCAGGGCTGAAATGCAGTAGAAAATGTTTTTTTGGGGATTCAGTTCATTTGCATGGCAAAGAGGGGCTTTACAATTCATCTGATCACTCTTCATAGCATTCTGGAATATATGCAAATTGCCGTCATACAAACTGAGGCAGCAGACTTTGTGAAAATGTATATTTGTGTCTTCTCAAACTTTTGGCCACGACTGTATGTATTGATATGTAGGCTATGTGTGACGTTTTAAATGTATGTATTTCAGTCCTTGACTAATACTGTCCTGTACTATGTTTCATGTGGACCCCATAAAGAGAAGCTGATGCTTTTGCAATGGGGATCTTAATAAATACCAAAGCATATTTAGAACTTGTATTATTCAAAACCATCATACCGGCAATAATGTGAAAAATATTGTGATATGATATTTTGGCCATATCGCCCAGCCCTAGCAGCCATGTACAGCTGTCTTGCCAAATAAATAGGCCTATACAGGCCCGCTTCAAGCATGGGAAATCATGCCACTCGCTCATGAGTTCAGCAACACGTTGTGATATGGCACAATACACTTCTGTGAATCAAATTTGACCTACATAATCAATTAAGCAATACCATAGAAACGTTTCCATTATATACAGTTCCATTTACAGAAACGGAAACCAATAGGCTATCAAGAAAACCATAATAGCACCTGCAGTAACCAAGTGTTCCAGCCACTCTCTTCCTATGAACCAGTTGCTATAAATTAACATGTTTGGATAGAACCTGCGGCTGGGGTAGGATTCTAAGCTAACCTGGGCTGGCTCCTCTGTTCCAAGATCATTAGGAACAGTCGGAGGTGGAGGCGGCTTTGGAGCCATTATCCTGGCTGCGCTTGTGGAAGGGTGGGTAGGCTCTGCACAAGGAGTTAGCTGGAGCTTGGCAGCAGCCTTGGTGGTTTGATGCTGCTGCTCATCACTCTCCTTCTCCTTTGTTTGGGTACTTTTGGCTAAGCAAATTTCTGATATCCGCCGTGGCAGATTAGCTGGTTCGAGCTAGCTAAATAGGCTAAGGCTAATAACACTAATGCTTTTTACAGATAGCTAAGCGTGAAGCAGCTTCAATAGTAAACTTGACCCCGCCCTTATAAATCAAAATCAAATATTACAGGCGTATTCACGTTATTCACTTAGCCTGCCACCGAGATGACAGATAAGAAGCCTTTTTTCATGATTTTTGTGGAAACCCAAAGGAGTCCTACCTAACCGCCCAGTGGCTTTCCGTACGTAGCCCCGCTACACACACCACGGCACGTCCTGTCCATTGTGCTGACACAGCGCCAACCTGTCACTCATTTTAACTTTTTTGCTATTTTTATAAAGGGACATAAAACTAAACCGAGGGGGCTGTGCCCCCTTTAGCCCCCTCATGGAGCTGTGCCCAATGGTCATACGATTAACAAACTATCTGTTGATAAGCAATTGTTGTTATGGTTATGGCTAGGGTTAGGTTTAGAATAAGGGTAAAAGTTAAGTTTAGGGGCAGGATAAGGGTTAGGCTACGGTTAGTAGATAGTTAGTAGATAGTTAGTTAGTTAGTTAATTGAAATGTTACTGATAGTCTTTAGACTGTCTACAGATGGACAATCCAAATAAAGTGTTACCGTGTGTTCCTCCAGGTTTGAGCGGCTGGAGGTCCTAGCTGTGTTTTCCTCCACGGTGCTGGTGCAGCTGGGAGCTCTGTTCATCCTGAAGGAGAGGTGGGTGGAACCAGGGTTTACCCCTGTTTGTGACAGGGGATGGGGTGGGGGACTGGGGCTTCTGCATATTTCAGAGCTGTGGGAATGTCTCCTCCTGCCTGTGCCCACACCTAGGACCAAGCGCCCAGAACCAGGGTTTATTCAGCGATCACGGCTCAGGCAGGGAAGGGGTGAGGAGGGGAGGGAGTGCTGCCAACTAGTACATCAACCATGTGTGTGTGTTTGTGTGGCCCTTAATTCCAATAGCATAGAGAGTAAGAGCGAGCGAGAAAGAACCGGACTGAGTGGGGTTGTATGAGGAGAAGATGTATGTTTGTGTTGATGAGTGTAGGACATATTTCAGAGCTGTGGTCATGTTTTCTCCTGCATATGTCCACACCTTAGCCTGAAGCACACATTATAGAAGACATGGTTTATCTAAAGGTCACGTTTCTGGAAGGGGAGGGGAGAGATGATGATGTTACACCGTCACACAAGCATGTGTGTAACAAGGCTTCCGGTATTCAGAGAGAAACAGAGGGGGAGGGCAATATGAGAGAATACATACTGTGTATTTGTGTTAAATGTATGGTAAATATAGACTGGCTGCATGCCTTCTTCCCTCCCATGCCACCATGAATACTGGACACAGGTTTTGATCGTCCACCTTTAAAAGGGTCAAGTTGATGTTGTCATGTTTACATGTCGGAATTTATCCTGTTGAAATATGCAAAAACACTTCTGTATAGCCTTGAGGGGTGTTTCTGATGGCTTTTGTCACGGTGAGTGGTACTAGTGTCACTATCAGACTTAATCAGCCATTTAGCTCCCAGCGTGTCCTGGCCATCTATTATATCACTCTGCTTTAACATCTCAGCACAGGCAACAGTTTTTCCCAGTCAGGTCACGTGGAACATTTTTTGTTTGTTTATTTACTTGTCCCATATTGCCCCATGTTTCTGTGTGACAGTTTTTCTTCCCTTCTGTTATTTTGCCAGTCTGGAGAGATTCGTGGAGCAGCCGGAGGTGCACACGTAAGTAGGCCCCTGTCCACACACGCACTCCCATGCACCCCTGTTCCACACACACACACACACACTCCAGGGAGAACATCAGCCCAAACAAACATCACAGCTGGGTCTGGGTCCAGATAGAATTAGCCTACCGTTCCTCTCATCCCTCTAAACTGTACGAAATGGGATTCTCAGCTAATCAGGTTGCCGTCCCTCGCTGCAGCTGCACCATCCTGGATCGCCATTATGAAACAAAGATTAGTAGTTTGATGAAAACACGACCGACTTAAACCCGTCTTCGTTGACCAGATTACCTTTCAAAGCAGTGGAACATTGGAGATGTGATGTTGTGTGTAATGCAGGGCAATATCACTAAAACAACAGATTATTATCACTGCTGGGCAGCAGGTGCCAGACAGGCAAGACGCCACATGTTCTAGGTACCAGAACACTTAATCTAGTGGAGAACATCCATTTACACTGCAGCACCAACTGAATTCCTCCAGCATTAAAATCTGCCTCTATTTTTATGTTTATGTGGATGTTTGTGTTTTGGAAACGTTTACACGTGTTTGTTTCCCATTATGATTCACTTATTTCACTTCATTGTGAAAGTGTCATGTATTCCAAATTAATTTTAGCAATAATATTGAAGTCAACGGAGACTACTGTATAAGCCATGGAGAGTATGTGTTGTGTTTGACATGTGTTACAAGTATGCATCTATGTTGTACTGATAATGGTCCTCTGTGTGTGTAGGGGTCGTCTGTTGGTGGGGACCTTTGTAGCGCTGTTCTTCAACCTGTTAACTCTGCTCTCTGTGAAGAACAAGCCCTTTGTCTATGTCTCAGAAGGTAGGTCAACTCTGACTCTCCTCACCTCTCACTGCCTAGTATGTCTGAGGGTATGATAAACTGCTATACTAACTTACTGTGTGTAAAAAGAGGTTGACAATATTAGTGTCAATAATAATATATAATAATTTATGCCAATTTATAATGCATCATTATTGTGGTTCATTCTGGGATACTATCAGGTTTTCAGCTGTTTTTGAGTAATGGATTCCACACGGTCATTGATAATCAATTATAGCTGTAGTACATGCCAGTCCTAGTACCATGGTGCCTCCTCACTGTCCCTGGTCCTGCTGTATGTGGGTCTGTCTGCTGCAGTCTGTCTGTTATTCCCTGAGCTGCCAGCAGGGGGCCTGGCGCTGCACGATGCCTGTGGTTGCAGTGCTCCACTAAGCAGGGCCCAAGCTGTCATGGCTCACTGTTTGTTTGTAAATCCTCATTGACACAGTTATGGACTCTAGGACAATCCAGACCCCAGACTAGTTGACCCTCTAAATCTGTCTGCCTGAAATCCAATGAGACTTTTAATTGTATACACCGTGTACACACAGCCCTGGGCACGTCATTTGCACTGTCTTTACTCTAGCCCAAGATTGAACCACGTATTCAGAGAAAAAGTTTGCTAGGAGAGATGGGAGGGATGCAGTAAGGCGAGAGAAAGAGATGAGAATGGCCATAGAAGAGAGCCAGAATGAATGGAGACGGAAGGAAAATACAATACCTAGAGATCACACAGTCAGCACTTGACCTAGTAGAGGCCAGCATAGAAAGCTGTTCTTCCTGTCTTTGTTTGTTTGTTTTGAGCCCAATGTTTACGACACAAGCAAAATGTTGTCTGTGTCCCCTTCGCCTATGGTTTATGCTGTGTTAGTGTCAGCTCCGATTTGCCCAATGTTTTTGATTGGTCCAGATGTGGTCCATGGCCTCTTAGAGACTATATAGCTTTGCTCTTATGTAATTAAGGGCTTTAATTGAGCAGTATGCTCGATTAGGAGCACTACGACTGTCTTGCCTTCCTCCTTTGCCTTTCATTGAAATGACTTAATCTGCTCGAGGAACATTATTAGGACTCGAGACGAGACTTAGATCATAGACGACTTGTCTTCTCTTTCAGACTGTCTGTCACCCAGTCACGTGCCACAGAGAAGAGCTCTGAATGGCTCTAGTTGTACCTCTCTCCACCAGTCTTCTCCTTGGTTTGGAAGGATTTCTTCCTGTGTTTTTGCCCTTAGCAGGTTGCATTGAGTAACAGTGATGTAGTGCACAATGACAGATGGTTTTCATGTTAGTATGCACATTTAGATTGTGCTGTTTGTGATTGATGAGTTTTGGTGAAGCTGTACATTGGGTACATTTTGTCTGGGTCATTCACTTTACCCCACACTCAAATAAACCAGGCTAAATTAACAGGCTAACTTCATTTAACATCTCATTGCCAGGAGTGCATTAGTCACGCTAAAGACACACACACACACACACACACACACACACACACACACACACACACACACACACACACACACACACACACACACACACACACACACACACACACACACACACACACACACACACACACACAGTGAGTTCAAAATTGTATTATATAAGCATGTTCCAGACGGCAGAGCCCTGAGGCAGCCAGACAGGCTGCCATATCATAAATAAGTCACTCTGCTAAAATGGTTCATTCATGGAGTAGGCCCAGCAAAATTACCCTTCCTGTGGCTTTACTCAAAACAGTCCCCAGAATGGGGGGTGGGTTTCATGTGTTACTCTGACTGTTTTTGTACACTAAGATGGTTTGCATTATGATTATAAATAATTGTTTTTATTCATAATGATTAGTAAGGTATTATTCAAATGAACATTTATAGACTTAAACACCTTTATAATGCTGTAACGGAAATGAGGCTATGGACAGTAAACTTGAAAGAGGATTGCTTATCTGTTGGTTAGCAAGCAGACTTTCTAGGACTATTCCTGTCTCCATCACAAGCACCTCAGACTCATATCCTTAAGAAGCGGTACATGATACTAGGGTTGGGGTATTTTACGATTGCATCGTCTATAGAACTTTTCAACTGTCAAATCAATAACACGTTCTACGCTACATAACCAAAAGTATGTGAACACCTGCTCATCAAACATCTCAATCCAAAATCATGGGCATTAATATGGAGTTGGTCCCCCCTTTGCTGCTATAACAGCCTCCACTCTTCTGGGATGGCTTTCCACTAGATGTTGGGACATTGCTGCGGGGACTTGCTTCCAATCAGCCACAAGAACATTCGTGAGGTCGGGCACTGATGTTGGGCAATTAGTATTCTAATTCATCCCAAAGGTGTTCGATGGGGTTGAGGTTATGGCTCTTTGCAGGCCAGTCAAGTTCTTCCACACTGATTTTGACAAACCATTTCTGTATGGACCTCGCTTTGTGCACGGGGGCATTGTCATGCTGAAACAAAGATTTCCCTTCACTGGAACTAAGGGGCCTGAACCATGAAAAACAGCCCCAGATCATTATTCTTCCTCCACCAAACTTTACAGTTGGCACTATGCATTGGTGCAGGTAGTGTTCTCCTGGCATCTGCCAACCCAGATTTGTCCATCGGATTGCCAAATGGTGAAGCGTGATTCATCACTCCAGACGCTTGGCGCATGGGGATAGGTTTGTATGCGGCTGTTCGGCCATAGAAACCATTTCATGAAGCTCCTGACGAACATTTCTTGTGCTGACGTTGCTTCAAGAGGCAGTTTGGAACTCAGTAGTGAGTGTTGCAACCGAGGACAGATTATAACACTACCCGGGAAAAGTCTGAATCCACTAATTTCAAGTGGTGTCCACATACTTTTGGGGGTCAATGGAAAATGTTTGTTTTCCCCAATTTGTGGCCGTGGTCACGGAAGTCCTTCTTATTACATGAAAAGCAACTCGGAGTATGAACAATGTTTGACAGCCATCACCAATGGTGACGACATTGTGATGTTACAAACAATGGTTTAGCATATTTGAATTTGACTGCAACTCCTGATGAAACTGAACTATTTTTGTCTGTAATAAAGCACTTTTGTGGGGGGAAACTCATTCTGATTGGCCTAGGCCCGTCCATGGCTGCGCACCTGCCCAGTCATGTGAAATCCATGGATTACGGCCAAATTTATTTATTTCAGTTGACTGATTTCCTTATGTGAGCTGAAACTCAGTAAAATTGTTGCATTTCTATTTTTGCTCAGTAGTGTAGAAAGAGCAGAGAGCACCAAAGCAGAGTAAAACGTCAGATAGGGCCTAACATGTTTTAGTGTCTGCTGCCTTTTGCAGCAGACACTCTGGCTTATTGTTTTAAAATCTTAATTTCACTTTATCGCCCCGATCTCCAATCGTTTTTAATGTGACTTGTTGGCCTAGGCATAGCCTACTCTTTCATGATCATGTCACGCCCTGGCCTTAGTATTCTTTGTTTTCTTAATTATTTTAGTTAGGTCAGGGTGTGACATGGGGAATGTATGTGTTTTTTGTAGTGTCTAGGGTGGTTGTAAGATTTAGGGGGTTTATTAGAGTAGTTGGGTTTATGTTTAGTATAGAAGTCTAGCTGTGTCTATGGTTGAGTGTAGGTATCTAGGAAAGTCTATGGTTGCCTGAATTGGGTCTCAATTAGAGACAGCTGGTTATTGTTGTCTCTGATTGGGAGCCATATTTAAGGCAACCATAGGCTTTAGCTGTTTGTGGGGAATTGTCTATGTTGAACGTAAGTAGTTTGTGTGTGCACTTGCGTTTGTAGCTTCACGGTCGTTTGTTGTTTTGGTTAGTTTGTGTATAGTGTTTGTTTTGTGTTTTTCCCTCTCTTACAAAATAAAGAGATGTATTTTGCATACGCTGCGCCTTGGTCCACTGTCATTCAAGAAGACGACCGTGACAGATCAACCATCTCAGAAATTTGTTTAGTAATAATGAGAGAGATAACAAACAATTGCAAGAGAGACTTATCAAATAGGAAGTTTAAACAAACCTGGTATGTTTCTGTTTTAGTTGAAGTGTAGGCAAATAAATTGTGCCCTTAGAAAATCCCTCCTTGCAAACCAAACAGCCAATAATATAGGCCAACACATAGGCTACTGTCAATAAAAGTTGCAGTAAATGTTTATTTCACAAATTAAACAATATAGGCTCATTTTTGTAATATTGTCAGTGTTTATTATTGTCGTTGAATTGCTCGGTGGGCAATCGGCATAAGCTCCCGCAGCAACGCTTTTTAATATCATTTTCAATAGCTTACAAATTTTGCATTTACAGTGCATTCGGAAAGTATTCAGACCCCTTGACTTCATCTACATTTGTTACGTCACAGCCTTATTCTAAAATGGATTTTAAAAAAAAATGTTCATCAATCTACACACAATACTCTATAATGAAAAGCGAAAACAGGTTTTTCAACAAAAAAAATGCATATTTATTCAAATATAATTAACAGAAATACCTTATGTTACATAAGCATTCAGACCCTTTGCTATGAGACTCGAAATTGAGCTCTGGTGCATCCTGTTTACATTGATCATCATTGAGATGTTTCTATAACTTGGTGCAAGTCCACCTGTGGTAAATTCAATTGATTGGACATGATTTGGAAAGGCACACACCTGTCTATATAAGGTCCCACAGTTGACAGTGCATTTCAGAGCAAAAAACAATCCTTGAGGTCAAAGGAATTGTCAATAGAGATAGATCTGAGACAGGGTTGTGTCGGGGCACAGATCTAGGGATTGTCTGCAGCATTGAAGGTCACCAAGAATCAAATCAAATGTTATTTGTCACATGCGCCGAAGGTGTAGACCTTACTGTGAAATGCTTACTTACAAGCCCTTAACCAACAATGCAGTTCAAGAAAGAGTTAAGAAAATATTTACTAAATAAACTAATGTAAAAAAAATCTAATCAAATTAAAAAGTAACACAAGAAAATTCCATAACAATAATAAGGCTATATACAGTGGGGAGAACAAGTATTTGATACACTGCCGATTTTGCAGGTTAAACTACTTACAAAGCATGTAGATGTCTTTAATTTTTATCATAGGTACACTTCAACTGTGAGAGACTGAATCTAAAACAAAAATCCAGAAAATCACATTGTATAATTTTTAAGTAATTAATTTGCATTTTATTGCATGACAGAAGTATTTGATCACCTACCAACCCAGTAAGAATTTGAATCTTGCTCACATTGAGGGAGAGGTTGTTGTCCTGGCTCCACACTGCCAGGTCTCTGACCTCCTCCCTATAGGCTGTCTCATTGTTGTCGGTGATCAGGCCTACCACCGGTGTGTCGTCTGCGAACTTAATTACGGTGTTGGAGACGTGTTTGGCCACGCAATCGTGGGTGAACAGGGAGTTCCATAGGGGCACAAGTGTTGAGGATCAGCTTGGCAGATGTGTTGTTGTCTACCCTTACCACCTGGGGGCGGCCCGTCGGGAAGTCCAGGATCCAGTCCAGTTGGAGAGGGAAGTGTTTACTCCCATGGTCCTTAGCTTAGTGATGAGCTTTGTGGGCACTATGGTGTTGAACGCTGAGATGTAGTCAGTGAACGCAGTGACCTCCATCATTCTTAAAAGGATGAAGTTTGGAACCGCCAAGACCTTTCCTAGAGCTGGCCGCCCGGCTAAACTGAGCAATCGGGGGAGAAGGGCCTTGGTCAGGGAGGTGACAAAGAACCCGATGGTCACTGACAGAGCTCCAGAATTCCTCTGTGGAGATGGGAGAACCTTCCATAAGGACAACCACCTCTGCAGCACTCCACCAATCAGGCCTTTATGGTAGAGTCGCCAGACAGAAGCCACTCCTTAGTAAAAGGCACATGACAGCCCTTTTGCAGTTTGCCAAAAGGCATTTAAAGGACTCTCAGACCATGAGAAACAAGATTCTCTGGTCTGATGTAACCAAGATTGAACTCTTTGGCCTGAATGCCAAGCGTCACGTCTGGAGGAAACCTGCCACCATCCCTAGGGTGAAGCATGGTGGTGGAAGCATCATGCTGTAGGGATGCTTTTCAGCGGCAGGGACTTGGAGACTAGTCAGGATCGAGGGAAAGATGAACGGAGCAAAGTACAGAGAGATCCTTGATGAAAACCTACTTCAGAGCGCTCAGGACCTCAGACTGGGGAAAAGGTTCATCTTCTAACAGAACAATGACCCTAAGCAGACAGCCAAGACACCGCAGGAGTGGCTTCGAGACAAGTCTCTGAATGTCCTTGAGTGACCCAGCCAGAGCCCGGACTTAAACCCGAGCAAAAATCTCTGGAGAGACCTGAAAATAGCTGTGCAGCGACGCTCCCCATCCAACCTGACAGAGCTTGAGAGGATCTGCAGTGAAGAATGGGGGAAACTCCCCAAATACAGGTGTGCCAAGCTTGTACGGTGGTGTCATACCCAAGAAGACTCTAGGCTGTAATCGCTGCCAAAGGTGCTTCAACTAAGTACTGAGTAAGGGTCTGAATACTTATGTAAATGTGATATTTCAGTTAAAAAAATAAAACATATTTTTGCTTTGTCATTATGGGTATTGTGTGTAGATTAATGGGGGGGACTATTTAATGAGTTTTATAATAAGGCTGTAACGTAACAAAATGTGGAAAAAAGATTTTAAAAGTTTTTTAGCCTATAACATCCTTTATAACACTTGAATGAACATTGGCTTAGGTGAAAAAATGAATAGGCCTATTATCCTTAAGCTATATGCCTTTTGCCTGTCAAACTGTAGTAATCCTAAATATATAAACCGATAAAGCAAATTATTATTTATAACATTCTTTATAGCCTAACACATGAAAACAAATGAACATTTGCTTATGCATTCGCTTAAAACTAACAGGCCTATTTGGGTATGCCTTTTTCCTATCGTACTGTACAAATCCTAAATACAGGCCAGCAAGTTATAAAATACATTAGTTAAGTTGTGTAAACAAAATACGAAACAACCTAAATTGGTTTAAAAATATACACTGCTCAAAAAAATAAAGGGAACACTTAAACAACACAATGTAACTCCAAGTCAATCACACTTCTGTGAAATCAAACTGTCCACTTAGGAAGCAACACTGATTGACAATACATTTCACATGCTGTTGTGCAAATGGAATAGACAAAAGGTGGAAATTATAGGCAATTAGTAAGACACCCCCAAAAAAGGAATGGTTCTGCAGGTGGTGACCACACACCACTTCTCAGTTCCTATGCTTCCTGGCTGATGTTTTGGTCACTTTTGAATGCTGGCGGTGCTCTCACTCTAATGGTAGCATGAGACGGAGTCTACAACCCACACAAGTGGCTCAGGTAGTGCAGCTCATCCAGGATGGCACATCATTGCGAGCTGTGGCAAAAAGGTTTGCTGTGTCTGTCAGCGTAGTGTCCAGAGCATGGAGGCGCTACCAGGAGACAGGCCAGTACATCAGGAGACGTGGAGGAGGCCGTAGGAGGGCAACAACCCAGCAGCAGGACCGCTACCTCCGCCTTTGTGCAAGGAGGTGCACTGCCAGAGCCCTGCAAAATGACCTCCAGCAGGCCACAAAAAAAATATATATACTTCAAAAAATATACTTATTGTACTAGGCCTTTTATTACTCCTGTATGAGCGAAGAAAAATACTCCTCAGCAGAGCAGGGAAAAATACTCCTCAGCAGAGCGGAAGAAAAAAAGCAATAGCTTTTATTGCACATTTGCAACTGTTATCAATTTATTAACGTTTTGTACATAGTCTTATGCTCTATGTCCTGTCCCTTTTTGCCACACCATAGTCTCTTTCAGAGAATATTGTCGTACAAAATCTGGACCAAACATTTAGCTTTGCTTTGAAAATGTGGATGTTTTGTGTCCTGTCATCTCAGAGTCAGGGATAGACATGTTCAAGGAGAGCAAACACGCATACACAAACACCCCAAAACTCCTGGTGTGGTCAGGCTTATGTGGGGGAGTGAAAATTGGATTTGGGGAAGGCTTTTTTGTAGTCTCTCTCAATGCCTCTCTCACTTATCTGCCTAAACCACAGTAAACTAGCCAATATGAGCTGAGAGGTTTGCTCTGTAGCCATTTGTGTTTAAACATCACAGATGGTGGTGGGATACTCTAAAATCATATATGTGCCCTCCCCTGGTCAGTCGTCTGTGATTGTAACCCATCCTGCGGGGTGGACAGCTGAGGACACACTCTTCTTGCTGATCAAATGGCACTCGGGTCCTGTTACCGCCACAACAATGGCGACTGTGGAGGAAGATATATGGGAACAGACTGCAGATAAGGGCTGCTAGAGTGATGCTCTCTCACTGTGTTGATGTGTGTAATTCTGACCCCTGTCTTCTGTCTTCTCTCTTTTTTTGCCTCCATCCCTCATTCTCTCCCCCCCGCACCATCCTCCCAACAGCTGCCAGCACCAGTTGGCTCCAGGAGCATGTCGCAGACCTGAGTCGAAGGTAAGATCCTCTTTCAATGAGTCATCCTGCTGTATTGATCCTCCTTGTTTTCCCCCTGTAGTCCAGAAGTGGACAGTTTGCCTCCCAAGCATCCCTCAGGAAATATATGCACCACGGTGTATGTGTGTAATGTGATTAGCAGTCTGTCCCAATCAAACTGAGGCTAAAGGGTAAATAGACACACAGAACTATCCTACGCCTTGACCCTTTTTCTCTCCAGATGAAATCCTGCAACTAGTGAGGTCCGGTCACCCGACAACCTGTCCGCTCAACCCCATCCCCTCCTCCCTTCTCCATACCATCTCTGGAGACCTTCTCACTTCCCTCATCAACTCATCCCTGACCACTGGCTGCGTCCCCTCTGACTACAAAATGGCCCGAATCGCTCCCCTCCTAAACTAACACTTGACTCCTGACGTCAAAAACTACAGACCTTCTTTATTTTCTTTCCAAAACACTTCAGCATACTGTCTCTGACCAACTCTTGCTATCTTTCTCAAAACGATCTTCTTGACCCTAACCAGTCAGGCTTCAAGACGGGTCCCTCAACCGAGACTGCTCTTCTCTGTGTTTTACGGAGGCTCTCTGCACTGCCAAAGCCGACTCTCTGTTCTCATCCTCCTAGATCTATTCGCTGCCTTCGACACCGTAAACAGTCAGATCCTCCTCTTCACTCTCTCAGGGCTGGGCGTCTCAGGCTCTGCACACTCTTGGATTGCACTGTACCTGGCAGGCCAGTCCTACCAGGTGACGTGGAGACGATCTGTGTCTGCACCACGTACTCTCGCTACTGGTGTCCCCCAAGGCTCAGTTCTAGGCCCTCTCTATACACCAAGTCACTCTGCTCTGTCATCCTCACATGGTCTCTGCTATCGTTGCTATTTGGATGACACTCAACTACTTTTCTCCTTCCCCCTTCTGACACCCAGGTGGCGACACGCATCTCTGCGTGCCTGGCATATATCTCCGTTTGGATGTTGGCCCACCACCTCAAGCACAACAACACGGAGCTACACTTCCTCCCGTAGAATGCCTGCCCGCTTCAAGACCACTCCATCACGGTTGACAACTCCACGGTGTCCCCCTCCCAGAGTACAAAGAACCTTGGACAACACTGTTGTTCTCTGCAAACATCAAGCAGTGACTCACTCCTGTAGGTTCATGCTCTACAACATCCGTGATTAAGATCCTACCTCACACAGTAAGCGGTGCAGGTCTGAATCCAGGCACTTGTCATCTCCTGTCTGGACTACTGCCTCGCTGTTGGCTGGGCTCTCCGCTTGTGCCATCAAACCCCTGCAACTTATCCAGAACGCTACAGCCTGCCTGGTGTTTAATCTCTCTCATGTCACCCCGCTTCTCCACACACTCCACTGGCTTCCAGTTGAAGCTCGCATCCACTACAAGACCATGGAACTTGCCTACGGAACAGCAAGAGGGACTACCCCTTCCTACCTTCAGGCTATACTCAAACCCTACACCCCAACCCAAGCACTCCATTCTGCCACCTCTGGTCTCTTGACCCTCCCACCCCTACGAGAGGGCAGCTCCCACAGCCCAGTCCAAGCTCTTCTCTGTCCTGGCATCCCAATGGTGGGACCAGCTTCCCACTGAAGCCAGGACAGCAGAGTCCCTGTCCATCTGCTGAAAACATCTGAAACCCTACCTCTTCAAATAGTATTTTAAATAATCCCACAGCATCCCCCTTGCGTGAACTAACACTCGCACTTGTCTCCCCCCCTTTACTAGCGCTGACTTTGCTGATAGCTACTTTATTGAGGAAAAATGTGCTTACTATAAATGTGATATGTGGGTGTCTGTCCCACGTAGCTTAAGATGAATGCATTCTGTAAGTCGCTCTGGATAAGAGCGTCTGCAAAATGACTAAAACATTTCAAAATGTATATAAAACATGACATGGGGTGTAGTAGTATATTTTTTCAGCAAGATGTTAGGGAGTGGCTTTTTCAGGGAAATATTGGCTTAATTGAGCTTCTTGGAATTATTGTAAGGTATCTGGACAGCAAGGGCCGGTCTCATGTCATTTCCAATGGATTACAAAGACCCCCTCTGGCGAAACCTGCCTGTAGAGGTCAGATGTGAAACTCTTATCTTCCCTTTCACATCCTCCATATTGTGCTGTGTGCCCTTGCCCTGGGGTTAAGACCTGATGGATACTCTCAGGTCAGCCACTTCCTGGCCCTCACCCCTGGAGACCCTGTGCAGGGCTGGGGAGAGGCTTGACAGTGAAACTCCACCCCCTCCACCTTTCCTCATATAGTAGCTTCCAGGATGATGAATCGCCTCACTTGTTTTGTCTGAATAATGGATGTTGGTGGGTTTTGTTTCAGTCCAGAGTGTTGAGATCATTTTGCACCTCTACTTTCTCTGCTGGTGCCCCGGTCTGGATTATGCCACTCAGGAAGTGGAAAATGACAAAAGGCTGAGTCATGTTTGGAGTTGGAGGACTCATTGAAAAAGAACCCTCCCTTACCTCCTAATGGGTTATGTGAATGAGCTGCTGAGGGTCATGTGAAACAAGCCTCTAACTCATTGCAGGTCCAGCTATATTTTGCTTTCCATTATGCAGGCGTTCCCTCATAGCTATAACACCCTGATCTTAAATAATATAGCAGTAGCACTCTATGAAACAAAACTAGGCCTAAATTAAATTGACTCTCATAATCTATTCTAAAACCCCAAATATTATTGAAGTGGCTTTCTGTCGCATTCCATCCTGAATAGTAAAAGGCACGTACAATCCTACCCACTCTCCAGGTTACCTAGGGCAAAAGCACCTAATATACATTTTAACAAATTTATTGAAAATTCAATACAGAAATATATAATTTACATAACTTTCCACACCCCTGAATCAATACATGTTAGAATCACCTTTGGCAGCCATTACAGCTGTGAGTCTTTCTGGGTAAGTCTGTAAGAGCTTTGCACACTTGTATTGTACATTATTTGCACATTCTTTTTAAAATTCTTAAAGCTCTGTCAAGGTGGTTGTTAGTTGCTAGATAGCCATTTTCAGCTCTTGCCATAGATTTTCAAGCCGATTTAAAGTCAAAACTGTAATTAGGCCACTTATGAACATTCAATGTCGTCTTGGTAAGCAACTCCAGTGTACATTTGGCCTTGTGTTTTAGGTTATTGTCCTGCTGAATGGTAAATTTGTCTCACACTGTCTGTTGGAAAGCAGACTGAACCAGGTTTTCCTCTAGGATTTTGCCTGTGCTTAGCTGTATTCCGTTTCTTTTCATCCTAAGAAAACCTCCCTAGTTCTTGCCGATGACCAATATACCCAAAACATGATGCAGCCACCACCAAGCTTTAAAATATGAAGAGTGGTACTCAGTGATATGTTGTGTTAGATTTTCCCTAAACATAACGCTTTATATTCAGGACATGAAAGTTAATTTATTTGCCAAATATTTTGCAGTTTTACTTTAGTGTACTATTGCAAACAGGATGCATTGAATATTTTTATTCTGTACAGGCTTCTTTCTTTGCACACTGTCATTTAGGTTAGTATTGTGGAGTAACTACAATGTTGTTGATCCATCCTCAGTTTTCTCCTCTCACAGCCATTGAACTCTGTAACCGTTTTAGTCACCATTGGCTTCATGGTGAAATCTCTGAGCGGTTTTCCTTCCTCTCCAACAACTGAGTTAGGAAGGATTTGAGGAGTTTCTCCCATTCTTCTCTGCAGAACCTCTCAAGCTCTGTCAGGTTGGATCGGGAGTGTTGCTGAATAGTTATTTTCAGGTCTCCAGAGATGTTCGATCAGGTTCAAGTCAAGGCTCTGGCCAAGCCACTCAAGGACATTCCGAGACTTGCCCCGAAGCCACTCCTACGTTGTCTTGTCTGTGTGCTTAGGGTCGTTATTCTGTTGGAAGGTGAACCTTCGCCCCAGTCTGAGGTCCTGAGTGCTCTGGAGCAGGTTTTCATCAAGGAGCTCTGTACTTTGCTCTGTTCATCTTACCCTCAATCCTGACTAGTCTCCCAGTCCCTGCTGCTGAAAAACATGCCCACACCATGATGCTCCCTCCACCATTCTTCACCGTAGGGATGGTGCCAGGTGTCTTCCAGACGTGACGCTTGGCATTCAGACCAAAGAGTTCAATCTTGATTTTATCGGACCAGAGAATCTTATTTCTCCAAGAGGGCTGCCATGTGCCTTTTACTGAGGATTGGTTTTTGTCTGGCCACTCTGCTATAAAGGCCTGATTGGTGGAGTGCTGCAGAGATGGTTATCCTTCTGGAAGGTTCTCCCATCTCCACAGACGAACTCTGGAGCTCTGTCAGAGTGACCATTGGGTTCTTTGTCACCTCCCTGATCAAGGCCCTTCACCCCCGATTGCTCAGTTTGGCCGGGCGGCCAGATCTAGGGAGCGTCTTGGTTGTTCCAAATGTCTTCCATTTAAGAATGATGGAGGGCTCTGTGTTCTTGGGCACCTTCAATGCTGCACAAATATTTTGGAACCTTTCCCCAGATCTTTACCTTGACAAAATCCTGTCTCGGAGCTCTACGGACAATTATTTCACCTCATGGCTTGTTTTTTCTTCTCTGACATGCACTGTCAACTGTGGGACCTTATACAACCAGGTGTGGGCCTTTCCAAATCATGTCCAATTTACCACAGAATCCAATCAAGTTGTAGAAACATCTCAAGGATGATCAATGGAAACCAGATGCACCTGAGCTCAATTTTGAGTCTCATAACAAAGGGTCTGAATACTTATGTAAATAAACAAAACAAAACAAAAAAATTAAATACATTTGCAAACATTTCTAAACATATTTTTGCTTTGTCATTATGGGGTATTGTGTGTAGATTAATGAGAGGGTGCGGACTATTTAATCAGTTTTAGAATAAGGCTGTAATGTAACAAAATGTGGAAAAGTCAAAGGGTCTGAATACTTTCCGAATGCACTCTACACCATCCAAAGTGTAATTAACTCCACCATTCTCAAAGGGATATTCAATGTCTGCTTTTTTATTTTTACCCATCTACCAATAGGTGCCCTTCTTTGCGAGGCATTGGAAAATGTCTCTGGTCTTTGTTCTTGAATCCGTTTTTGAAGTTCACTGCTTGACTGAGGGACCTTAAAGATAATTGAACGTAGATGAAGTAGTCATTAAAATCCTGTTAAACACTTATTGCACACAGTGAGTCCATAAAACTTACTATTTGATTTAAAGCACTATTTTACTCCTGAACTTATTTAGGCTTGACATAACAGAGGAGTTGAATACGTATTGATACTATTATTAATAAAATATTGTTTTATTCGTTTGTAAAAATGTATAAAAACATAATTCCACTTTGACATTATGGGGTACGTTGTATGCCAGTGACACAAAATCTAAATTTAATCACTTTTGAATTCAGGCTGTGTTACACAACAAAATGTGTGAAAAGTCAAGGGGTGTGGATACTTTCTGAAGGCGCTGTATAACAGAGTAAAGTTCTGATTGTTCTGAATAGAAGGCACAGTGGACAGGATGTCCCGGACTACTTTGACTCATTGTTTCATTATCTGCTGTAATCGTGTCATCCGTGTCTCTGGGCCTCACCACCCTCCCTGGGGTTTGGTGGGTAGACATTATATAACCCTCAGCGCTAGTCCACTGTGTACTATTATTTGGGCAACAGCGTTTAGCCTGTATTTATAGCCGACCGACATCATATCAAGTGTTTGTCTCACCGTAATCCCACAATTTCTGTCTCCAGTGGGTGGGATTATACAAACTGTCACTCTGGAACAAAGCTCCCTCTATCCACACAGTGTTCTCTCTCGCTCTCTCTCTCCCTCTCTAGGCAGCGCCGGACGCACAGACTGTGCAGACAGACGGCCGTGGAATCACACGACCCTGTCCCTAGTACTCAAATTATATCAATGCAGCGGGGAGATTTAGGAGATTATTGGGATTGTAAATCCTGCTTCCCGCTCACCCCCCTCCCCCCTCACCCCCCAAAATGTTGGCTTCAAATTAAGTGACCGGAGGTCGAGCTTCTTAAGGTTAATGGGTTTTCTTTTCTTTTTTTTTAAAGATAATGCCTATTTATTTTTTTTGTGTGTCCTTGTTGGACACCAGTGGACTGGTATCCATGCATGTTTAATAAGAGGTTGACATTGGACAGGGATGCAGTTTAAAAACACTATATAGAATTCATCTTCTCAGTATTTATCTAATCAAATAATATTATGCCAAGATCTGAATACATCGCTGCAAATTAAAAAAAAAATAAAAAAAACTGGCTAAATGTCAGTGCATGATTTCACATTGGCTAAATGTGAGTGAACTCATTGCCCTCTACTCCCTCTACTGATGCTGATGAGTATGATGTGTGGTCTCAGAGACTGCGATCCCCAGTGTGGACAGCACTCATCTGTCTGAGTAGGACATCACTTCATATCATCACGCCTACTCTGATGGGTTACACCTCCTAATGCACTGCATTAACATCTCTGATTAAACACAGAAAACTGATCTGTAAAGCATGCACACTGCCTCATCACCACACAACTGTAAGATCTGAGGGGGTTCCACTCACTATAGGAATCTTGTTTTTCTTTTTGTGAAATGAGAGCAATGTATTTATTTTAGTCACATGCTGAAAAGCGACACACATGAATGCGTAATTGTACATGAATTGTATCACAACGGCATAATGAACGGCTAGCCATTTGAATTAGATCAGACATTGGTCATTTATGAACAGGACGAAGCACATCCCAAAAATAAAATATAATCTGATCCAAAAACACACCACGTAGAGAGAACACGGGATGAATGCATCCATCTGTCTGTAAAATAATACATTGAAGAGTTGGGTCCCAAGAATATACACTACATGGTCAAAGTATGTGGACACCTGCTCAACGAACATCTCATTCCAAAATCACGGGCATTAATATGGACTTGGTCCCCCTTTGCTGCTATAACAGCCTCAACTCTTCAGGGAAGGCTTTCCACTAGATGTTTGGAACATTGCTGTGGGGACTTGCTTCCATTCAGCCACGAGCATTAGTGGGGTCGGGCACTGATGTTGGGCGATTAGGCCTGGCTCGCAGTCGGCGTTTCAATTCATCCCAAAGGTGTTCGATGGGGTTCAGGTCAGAGCTCTGTGCAGGCCAGTCAAGTTCTTCCACACCGATCTCAACAAACCATTTCTGTATGAACCTCACTTTGTCCACAGGGGCATTGTCCTGCTGAAACAAAGATTTCCCTTCACTGGAACTAAGGGGCCTAGCCCGAACCATGAAAAACAGCCCCAGACCATTATTCCTCATCCACCAAACTTTACAGTTAGCACTATGCATTGTGGCAGGTAGCGTTCTCCTGGCATCCGCCAACCCAGATTTGTCCATTGGATTGCCAGATGGTGAAGCGTGATTCATTACTCCAGAGAACTCGTTTCCACTGCTCCAGAGTCCAATGGCGGCGAGCTTTACACCACTCCAGCCGACGCTTTTGCATTGTGCATGGTGATCTTAGGCTTGTGATCTTAGGTTTCCATGGCTGATCGGCCATGGAAACCCATTTCATGAAGCTCCCGACGAACAGTTATTTTGCTAATGTTGCTTCCAGAGGTAGTTTGGAACTCGGTAGTGTGTGTTGCAACAGAGGACAGACGTTTTTTACGCGCTCGGCAGTCCCGTTCTGTGAGCTTGTGTGGCCTACCACTTCGCAGCTGATCCGGGGCAGCTCTTGCAGGGCAGAAATTTTCCGAACTGACTTGTTGTAAAGTTGGCATCCTATGACGGTGCCACGTTGAAAGTCACTGAGCTCTTCAGTAAGGCCATTCTACTGCCAATGTTTGTCTATGGAGATTGCATGGCTGTGTGCATGATTTTATACACCTGTCAGAAACGAGTGTGGTTGAAATAACCGAATCCACTAATTTGACGGCGTGTCCACATACTTTTGTGTATGTATATTAGTGTTTCATATTTCATAAATTCTAACATCAGTAAAAAAAAAATGTTTCTTCCACTTTTACATTTCAGAATATTTTGTGTAGATTGTTGACGAAAAATGACATTCATTTTAATCACACTTTGTAACACAACAAAATGTGGAAAAAGTTTGTTTTCCAAAATTTGTGGTCGTGGTCGAGGGGAATTCTTTCGTATGACATGAATTCCCGACTTGGAGTATCAACAATGTTTGACAGCCATCGTCGATGGTGACAGCATCGTAATGTTACAAATAATGGTTTAGTACAAGCATTTCGCTACACTCGCAATAACATCTGCTAACCATGTGTATGTGACCAATAACATTTGTTTTGAGCATATTTCAATTTGACTGCACCTCTGGAGTCTGGCACTGCAGTGAGCACACCAGCCACCTGGACATCTGATGAAACTGAGGAGTATTTCTGGCTGTAATAAAGCCTTTTTTGCGGAAAAATTATTCTGATTGGCTGTGCCAGGCTCCCCGGTAGTGGGGCTATGCCCTCCTAGGCCCACCCATGGCTGCGCCCCTGCCCGGTCATGTGAAATCCATAGATTAGAGCCTAATGAATTTGTTTCAATTGACTGATTTCCTTATATGAACTGTAACTCAGTAAAATCGTTGAAATGTTTTGCATTTATATTTGTGTTTAGTAGATTGTAGAAAGAATATTACAATCACTTAGTCTCAGCATTATTAATATTTTCACTTTTAAGAAGATGTGTATATTACAGGTGCTTTCTGTGAGTCCCTGTCTTGGATTGTTTGTGTGATTTCTTTGGTTGCCCTTTGGTAATGTGTGTTGTCACTTTGGTAATGTGTGTTGTCACAGTAACTCTAACAAGTTTAGACACGTTTGGAGCATCACCGCAGGGTTGAATGGCTCAGTATAGTAATTTTATTTTTGTGTTTGTATGTTTTCAGCCTGTGTGGGATTATCCCTGGTCTCAGCAGTGTCCTTCTGCCTCGTATGAATCCCTTTGTCTTAATCAACGTGGCCGGAGCTCTCTCACTCTGCATCACCTACATGCTCATTGAGATCAAGTAAGTCCGACATGGTGTAATGGAATTAGTTAGTGGATTCGGGGAAGTTATAAATCAGTATTGGTGAGAAATAATGTGTACTCTGAATTGTGTTTCCACAAAGCCCTCATTATCGACCTGATGTGTGTTTGACATCCCTCTTGTTACTTATCAACCTCCATGATAACTCTTGACATAGAGATGGGACGATAAACTGAAAATTATCGACACCAACCACTTATCGTGGGCATTTGCTGATATCGCTCATAATGATAAGTTGCCTATACTAGAGACATGTGAAGTTTGAAATGAAATAAGTCTGCTTATATGTAAATAGCCTTGCACGAGCCGCTCATAGGGCAGGAGCCTGAGGCAGCTTAATGTACATGTACACACCCTGGACAGAAAGCTAGTCTATCGCACGGCCTTACCCTCAATCTATCTCCTTAATGCGGCAGGTATTGAGGACTGTGGGCGGCAGGGGCTCAGGGGCGGCAGGTAGCCTAGTGGTTAGAGCGTTGAGCCAGTAACCCGAAAGGTTGCTGGATCGAATCCTGAGCTGACAAGGTAAAAATCTGTCGTTGTGCCCCTGAACATGCAGTTAACCCACTGTTCCCTGGTAGGCCGTCATTGTAAATAATAATTTGTTCTTTTAACCTCTCTAGGCTAGGTGGCACGGTAGCGTCCCACCTGACCAATATCCAGTGAAAGTGCAGGGCGCCAAATTCAAACTACAGAATTGTAAATATTTAACATTCTTGAAACTACACATGGAATATGTCAAAATAAAGCTTAATTTCTTGTTAATCCAGCCGCGGTGTCAGATTTCAAAAAGTCTTTACGGCGAAAGCAAACCATGCGATTATCTGAGGACAGCGCTCCATCATACAAATGCATAATGATCATTTTCAACCAGACAGGTGGCGACACAAAAGTCAGAAATAACGATATAATTCATGCCTTACCTTTGAAGATCTTCTTCTGTTGGCACTCCAATATGTCCCAGAAACATCACAAATATGGTCCTTTTGTTCGATAAATTCCTTGTTTATATCCCCAAAATGTCCATTTATTTGGCGCGTTTGATTCAGAAAAACACCAGTTCCAACTCATCCAACATGACTACAATTTATCTAATAAGTTACCTGTAAACTTGGTCCAAACATTTCAAACAACTTTCCTAATCCAACCGTAGGTATGCTAAGACGTAAATAATCGATAACATTTAAGACGGAATATACTGTGTTCAATAGCAGATAAAATCCACGTGGAGCGAGCTACAGGTCGCGCGCCCCAAACAAAAGACTCCACTTGGCTTGACACTCATTCTGAATAGCCGTACTTCATTTCTCAAAGGAAAAACATCAATCAATTTCTAGACTGTTGACATCTAGTGGAAGCCATAGGAACTGCAACCAGGTGCCTCATAAATCTAGTTTCCCATAGAAAACCAATTGAAAACACAGTGAACTCCAAAAAAAAAAAGACCTGGATTGCTTGTCCTCGGGGTTTCGCCTGCCAAATAAGTTATGTTATACTCACAGACATAATTTTAACAGTTTAAGAAACTTTAGAGTGTTTTCTATCCAATTATATACATATCCTAGCTTCTGGGCCTGAGTAGCAGGCATTTTACTTTGGGCACGCTTTTCATCCGGATATCAAAATACCGCCCCCTATCCCAAAGAAGTTAACTGACTTGCCTAGTTAAATAAATTTAAAAAATGCTGAGTGCCAAGCAGAGACTCATGAGGTGCCATTTTTACAGTCTTTAGTATGACTCGGCCGGGGATCGAACTCACAGCCTTCCAATCTCAAGGTGGACACTAACCACAAGACTACAGTACTGAGTTATATGAATGATTGTGAGTAACGGTGGTATACATGAATGTTATAAATGTATCGTTATCATGATAATTCAGTCAGTTTATCGTGATATGGATTTTTGTCCATGACACACAGCTCTATCCTGACAGCTATATGCTCCTAACTTTATAACGTACTAATATTATCTATTATGAAGTACCTGATGATTTTCTCTCTCTCTCTCTAGTAATTACAATGCTGTGGACACAGTTTCGGCGGTGGCCATCGGCCTCATGATCTTTGGCACCATGTATCCTATGAGTGTGTACAGCGGGAAGGTGCTCCTTCAGGTAGGCTATTCAAACATGTCCACAGTCTAAATTGAACTGGATCATTGATTCTCTGTAGGATGTGATGTGGATCGCACAACTTTACTGTAACTCAACACTGTAAACTCTTGGAATGACTGAGTTATGTTCTGTCCGGATTATGTTTTCCTTACAGTGGTTCTTCCTTTAAAAGTTGCAGCACGTCATTTAAGTGTCAGCCATTGTTGCCAGAATGATGCAATTTACCACAATCTGCCACCATCTACCACAAACGGTCGTGGCATAAGCTCAAAACCTTTAAAGGAAGAAGCACTGTACACTGTTGGGGCGGCAGGTAGCCTAGTGTTTAGAGCGTTGGCCCAGTAACCAAAAGGTTGCTGGATCGAATCCCAGAGCTGACAAGGTAAAAATCTGTCGTTCTGCCCCTGAACAAGGCACTGTTCCCCGGTAGGCCGTCATTTTACATAAGAATTTGTTCTTAACTGACTTGCCTAGTTAAATAAAGGTTAAATAAATCAATTAAAGAGAGCATGTTCTTTGAAGGACCTTAGCTCATTACTCATTAAAGGGAAAATCCACTCAAAATTTAATTGGGGGATGTTTTTTCTCATTAGTCAGTCAATTGTTGATACAGTCCCAAAATATTTAGCATGTGAGCAGTCAAGTTTTCAAGATATTGGACTTTTAAGAAGCAAAGGCCACATCATCATGATGATGCAGGAGACATTTTGGGACTGCATCAACAATGGACTAATGAAAGAAATAATAATAGTTTTTCTGTGGATTTTCTGGAGTACTGTGTTTTGAACAGAGACACTGGTGACTCACACCTGGCTGTTTTCTGTCCTGTCCTTTAGACCACTCCCTCCCATGTCATCGGTCAGCTTGACAAACTGCTCAGAGAGGTAAGAGCACTCAAGTGGGGGTGATGTTTTTGTTGTTTAATTAACTATTGAAATAGGATGGGAGGTCAATTAAGGACGGTTTTAACTAGGTGGTATACAGCTACGGAATGTACTTTTTTGTAGCTGGTTAAGAGAACTTAAACAGCGGGTTTGAAGAATTAACGTAGCAGGTTCGCTAAAATGCTCTCCTAACCTGCTACAAAAAGTCACTTCCGGTCATAGTTGTACTCCATCTAGACAAAAGCAATGAGGACAACCCTAGTGAATTGTGGAGAGGAGATAATTCTTCCACTTCTTCCACTTTTAACCCAACCACTCTGAATCAGAGAGGTGCGGGGGGCTGCCTTAATCGACATCCACGTCATCGGCACAACAAAGGGTCATGTAATGTCCAAATGGAGCTAGTTAGACATGAAATACAATGTTAATAACGAGGCATATGAGGTGGAATACATGTAAATTATTTACATAATACGGGATATTTACACAGTGATCAAACCGTTTACAGAAAACATTTTAAAATGTTTTTTTCCCCACCATTTTTGATGGTCCAACAAACTCACTTTGCCTTCCACAACCGCCATGGTTGTGGAGGGCAAAGTGCTGGAAGCGAATGGGAACATTTCATCTTTGCTCCTAATGGCAATCAGTGATGTGTTTGCTGAGGGTTGTCCTCTTTTGACCTCTTTCTTATTTTTCAAGCCCGTTGCACTCGCTAAATAAGGCAGTTGAAATGTGTTGCGTGTACTATGTGTATTGAAGCCAATTTTTGTCTCTGTGCGTTATATGCATATATTATTGAAGTGTATTTCACAGTGTGCAACAACTTGAAATGATTCCCTACCATGTTTTAAAATATTGTGCCCCTTGGGGTCCTATTGTGCCACTCTATCAATATTATAACTAGAGCCAGTTATAGTTTTTTCAGACCATGGGAGTTGACTGGAACTGGTCACACGATCAGGTTAAACTGGTCCCCTCATGGCAGAGACTCTGTTAGACCCCTACAGAGATTGTGGCGTGGTCTGCATTTTTCATGATGCGGTCAGATCCCGCAGATTATTTGGAAACGGACGTCTTTCTGCCTTGTATTCCTTCCTATTGTATTAAAAGCACCTCTTTGTCGCGTTATTCACACACCCTCAGAATTTCGCTGCTTCAAGTTCAGTAGCCTTCCTCTCCTAGTTGGGTGTGCGAGATCATGTGCGCCAACAGTATGTGTGGTTTCAGTGAAGTAGAGTAGGCTGCCTATGCATGGGCAGAGAATCATTTGGCTAGAGCCCGACTGATATGTTTTTTGGGGTCCAATACTGATTCAATTTTAATTTTTTTTGTGGGTCAAAACATCTGCAGCTACCTGCTGTTTTACTCCAGGGAAATTAAACCGATATAGCATTAAAAAAAACAATATCGGACAATTTTAATACCGGGCCCTACACGTTGCAGTTATCTTTCCAAAGGAAATTAATTTCAATATGATTAGGCTATAGTTTACTACGGTGTCTGTAAAGTAATATTGATAATGGAAAGAAGTGTAGGGCGCTCAACCAATGTGAGTCCAGGTGCAGTCAAAAAACAAAATCATCATTGAAAAGGCGCAACGCGTGCATAGGCTACCATCGTGAGTGAGCATTGCGCCTTTTCCATAAATATGAATTACCCATGTATTTGTCTCTGCCTGCAAATCGTCCTGCTCCTAAAGGTAGTCTACATTCTATATGCAAAACGTAGCTCAAGAAAAAGTGGAAGTGTCCGCCCTCATCATTTTTGCTGCTTCCGGTTCAGTATCCGTACGTGCAAGATCAGATGGGCATGTGGTCTCAATTAAATAGAGAAGGCTATAGCCTATGCATCGGTGGAGAATCATGGGGCAGTTATCATTTCCAAGGAAATGTACTTCCTAAATATGATTTATGCGATAGTTTACTACATTGCCTTGAAATAAGTACTGATCACCCATATTTCCCATCTGAAAATTGTGCTGCTCCTTAAAGGTAGGCTATAAAATGTAGCTCAAGAGAAGTGCAAGTGTCCACTCTGCTCTCTTCAAACTACATCTAGCCTATTAGTTGATATAGCCCAGTAATACCTACCGATAGCCTAATATAATGGGCCATGTGACATAAGAAACTTAGGTATTTTTGCACATTTGGATACTGCCTATAGGGTGCAGAATTGCTGGGACCATGGCTGGCAAGTAAGCTGCGTCACATACGCCTAAAATAACATTGCGGGACTGCGGTTGTGTTCGGGACCAGTTATTGCGGGAGCGGGTGGGAGTCAGACAGAAAGCCAGCGGGAGCGGGCAGGAGCAGACCTCTAGACTGTATGTACTGCTGTATGTGTGTAAAACTGGACTTGTCTTCCATCAGGTCTCCACTCTGGATGGGGTCCTGGAGGTCCGTAACGAACACTTCTGGACGGTGGGCTTTGGCTCTCTGGTATGTCATCATAGTTCTGTCCCTGCTGTCTCCTCATTATACCCAGCAGACTCCCAGCAAAATGCGTCACACTCTGTTTGCTCTGCCTCTAGGAGAAGCAAGGCCATGTTCTTTGATTCCCATTGTGAAGACAGAGTAGTCACACAAAAAGATGACAGTTGTCACGTCGTACTCCAATACAGGGAATATGGCATAAAGACAGAAATTGAGTCATTCTGGTTTCATTGAAATGCCTGAGATGTGAATTATTCAGACTGTGGCTCTAACAATGTTGCTTCACGTAGAATTACTTAAATACAGATTCTGTCTGGTCTGCTGCTATGTTAAATCTCATTCAATAAAATAACACTTATTTGCACTCTGCATAATAGCAGTATAATGTAATGGTAACATTACGCAATTACAGCGTCACTGCTGTCATATCGATAAATCGGCCAGCTTCTTGGCTGCACTCGTAAATTCCTGTGTAGACTAAGTTTATACAGTGGTGTTGCTGCTGTGCTCAGTTGTTGTCACACAGTTCTGGGTTGTTGCCACACTGTTCTCTCCAGACTATATGCCCTAGCGTACTGCCAGTAGAGCTAGAGGGAGAGAAAGGGAGCGATAAAATGTGGAGTAAACACACAGACTGACTCTTTAACTCCTTGTCGTCTCCACCGGCTTTGTGTGCAGGCTGGCTCCGTCCATGTCCGAATACGCCGGGATGCCAACGAGCAGATGGTGCTGGCCCATGTGACCAACCGCCTTTTCCCCCTCGTGTCCACGCTGACGGTTCAGATTTTCAAGGATGACTGGATCCGGCCTTCCCTGAGTGTGCTCCCAGCCAGCACACTCAGCCCCTCTGACCACGGGGGCCTGTCCAGCTTTGTCCCCCCTCCCCCCAAATCCTCTGAGGACATGGACCGGCTCACCTCCACCCCATCTAAACCCAGCAGCCCACCGCCAGAGTTCTCCTTCAACACCCCAGGGAGGCATGTCCAGCCCATGGTGCTTCCCAGCACCCAGCACCAGAGGCCCTACAGCATGGGCCTCAACTACGGAGCCTCCCCCTACACCAACATGCTCAACCAAAACCTAGTCCGGCTGGGGAGTGGGCCAGGGATGGGTATGAACCTGGGAATGGGTGTAGGGATGCCTTCATCACAACAAGGTTTCAGAACTGGCTTAGGCGCAGCGCCACAGCGATTTGGAATCAACCCTCTCCCATCACAGTACAGCCAGTACAGACCCTGATGTTTAGAACATAAGGTATAGAAGTGGGATATTCAGAGAGAGAATATATTATGGTATTTATTTTGATGGGACCAGGACATACATTCTGACCTTTGGTGGATTTTCTATCTTTCTATATTTTTTGGTACTATTCTTCAAAAAGCAAATGAGTTTGAAATGAACTGTAGGCATGTGTTCTGTATATGATATGCCAGTTAACATTTTTCTTCTGATTGGGAATCGTGGAGGAGCTCTATGGCTTTTGTGTGCTTTAAACCATTAATTGACTTTCGTGCTCATAGGACTTGAATGTTTGATTACATTAACTATTATTCCCTTGGTAAATGGTCATCACAAGATGGTCAGCTCAGCCGTTCCTATCTGGAGTAATATTTGTAGGTAGAAAACGGTGACCTAATGCATAATGGGGTAATTAGACTCTTTATTATGTTTTGCCCCATAACTGCTGCATTAAAGGCATCACTTACACTAATGTTTCTTAATGCCAACCTCATTGTGAAGGAGTGGTCTGTTATGTCTTTTCACCTTTAATGGAAAACAAAAACTGTCATTTTCCGTTTCAGTATAGTCTGCAATAAATTAAACGCAATGTATTGTACTTGCCCTATTATTTGTCACTTACTCTAACTTTCTAGGTCAATGTCCATTGAAAGACTCTCCAATGAGTTTGGCTACTCAGCGTGGGACATTAATTATCCTAGGCATATAGGCCTGTCTGGATTGGAGTTTGGGTATAAGAAATGAGGTAGGCCTACATAGATGTTCCAACATAATATCCTGACCGAAGCTTTAAGACGTTGAGTAAAAAAGACCCTGGGCTACCTTTTGAGTGTTGTTGAGGGCGAATGTTGAATAGTGAAGAGGACCATAAAGAAAATGTAAGTGTGGGATGAAAGTATGGCGTTTAATTTAAAACAAATCTGATTTCTATTTCTCTTTTTGTTTTAATTCATGTTAACAGTAATTCATACAAAGTGTGTTAAACTAATTTGGACATTTTAATTTATTGGCAATTGGTTAAATAAAATCAGAGCATAAGACCATAACTAAAGAAATTGTAATTTTCCATGAAGAAAAATTGTGACTTGCAAGAAGTTAAAACTTTTGATTGAGATGTTGAGAGTGAATGTTGAATAGTGAAGAGGCCCATTAAGAAAATGTAAGTGTGAGATGAGTGTTTAATTAAAAAATCTGATTGTATTTCTCTTTTTGGTTTAATTCATGTTAATAGTAATTCATGCCTCCCACGTGGCGCAGCGGTCTAAGGCACTGCATCGCAGTGCTAGAGCGTCACTACAGACCCGGGTTCGATCTCGTGCTGTATCACAATTGGCCCAGCGTCGTCCGGATTAGGGGAGGGTTTGGCCGGGGTGGGGCTTTATTTGGCTCATCGCGCTCTAGCGACTCCTTGTGGCAGACCGGGCGCCTGCAGGCTGACCTCTGTCAGGTGAACGGTGTTTCCTCCGACACATTGGTGTGGCTGACTTCCGGGTTAAGCAGGCGGGTGTTAAGAAGCGTGGTTTGACGTGTCATGTTTCAAAGGACACATGACTCGACCTTTGCCTCCTGAGCACGTTGGGGAGTTGCAGCAATGAGGCAATATCAAAATCGTGGAGAAAGAGGGTAAAATACTACTACGACAACAACAAAAAATACATACATACATACAGTACCAGTCAAACGTTTGGAGACACCTACTCATTCAAGGGTTTTTCTTTATTTTTAATCTTTTCTACATTGTAGAATAATAGTGACGACATCAAAACTATGAAATAACACATATTGAATCATGTAGTTACCAAAAAAGTGTTAAACAAATCAAAATAAATCTTAGATTCTTCGAAGTACTCACCCTTTGCCCCGATGACAGCTTTGCACACTCTTGGCATTCTTTCAACCAGCTTCACCTTGAAGGAGTTCCTACATATGCTTAGCCCTTGTTGGCTGCTTTTCCTTCACTCTGCGGTCCAACTCATCCCAAACCATCTCAATTGGGTTGAGGTCAGGTGATTGTGGAGGCCAGGTCATCTGATGCAGAACTCCATCACTCTCCTTCTTGGTCAAATAGCCTTTACACAGCCTGGAGGTGTGTTGGGTCATTATCAAATGATAGTCCCACTAAGCGCAAACCAGATGGGATGGCGTATTGCTGCAGAATGCTATGGTAGCCATGCTGGTTAAGTCTGTCTTCAGTTCTAAATAAATCACTGACAGTGTCACCAGCAAAGCACCCCCACACCTTCTCACCACCTCTTCCATGCTTCACGGTGGGAACCACAAATGCAGAGATCATCCGTCACCTACTCTGCGTCTCACAAAGACACGGCGGTTATAACCAAAAATCTCAAATTTGGACTCATCAGACCATAGTACAGATTTCCACCGGTCTAATGTCCATTGCACGTGTTTCTTGGCCCAATCAAGTCTCTTCTTATTGGTGACCTTTAGTAGTGGTTTCTTTGCAGCAATTCGACCATGAAGGCCGGATTCGCGCATTCTCCTCTGAACAGTTGATGTTGAGATGCCTGTTACTTGAACTCTGTGAAGCATTTTTTGGGCTGCAATTTCTGAGGCTGGTAACACTGCTGAAGAGGATAAGTTCATTAGAAGTAACTCTGGGTCTTCCTTTCCTTTAGCGGTCCTCATGAGAGCCAGTTTCATCATAGCTCTTGATGGTTTTTGAGCCTGCACTTGGAAGAAACTTGACATTTTCCAAATTGACTGACCTTCACGTCTAAAAGTAATGATGGACTGACGTTTGTCTTTGCTTATTTCAGCTGTTCTTGCCATAATATGGACTTGGTCTTTTACCAAATAGGGCTATCTTTTGTATACCACCCCTACCTTGTCACAACACAAGGGTTCAGAAGGAAAGAAATTCCACAAATTAACTTTTTACAAGGCACACCTTCTTTTAATTGAAATGCATTCCAGGTGACTACCTCATGAAGCTTGTTGAGAGAATGCCAAGAGTGCAAAGCTGTCATCAAGGCAAAGGGTGGCTACTTTGAAGAATCTCATAAAATATATTTTGATTTGTTTAACACTTTCTTGGTTACTAAATGATTCCATTTGTGTTTATAGTTTTGATGTCTTCACTATTATTCTATAATGTAGAAAACTGTAAAAATAAAGATCATGGAATGACTGGTTGTGTATGTGTGTATGTATGTACATTTGAAGTCGGAAGTTTACATACACTTAGGTTGGAGTCATTAAAACTCGTTTTTCAACCACTCCACAAATTTCTTGTTAACGAACTATAGTTTTGGCAAGTCGGTTAGGACATCTACTTTGTGCATGACACAAGTAATTTTTCCAACAATTGTTTACAGATTATTTCACTTATAACTCACTGTATCACAATTTCAGTGGGTCAGAAGTTTACATACACTAAATTGACTGTGCTTTTAAACAGCTTTGACAATTCCAGAAAATTATGTAATGGCTTTAGAAGCTTCTAATAGGCTAATTGACATTATTTGAGTCAATTGGAGGTGTACCTGTGGATGTATTTCAAGGCCTACCTTCAAACTCAGTGCCTCTTTGCTTGACATGGGAAAATCAAAAGAAATCAGCCAAGACCTCAACAAGTCTGGTTCATCCTTAGGAGCAATTTCAACACACCTGCAGGTACCACGTTCATCTGTACAAACAATAGTATGCAAGTATAAACACCATGGTACCACGCAGCCGTCATACCGCTCAGGAAGGAGACGCGTTCTGTCTCCTAGAGATGAACGGACTTTGGTGCGAAAGTGCAAATCAATCCCAGACCTTGTGAAGATGCTGGAGGAAACAGGTACAAAGTATCTATATCCACAGTAAATCGAGTCCTATAATCGACATAACCTGAAAGGCTGCTCAGCAAGGAAGAAGCCACTGCTCCAAAACGGCATAAAAAAGCCAGACTGCGGTTTGCAACTGCACATGGGGACAAAGACTGTACTTTTTGGAGAAATGTCCTCTGGTCTGATGAAACAAAAATAGAACTGTTTGGCCATAATGACCATTGTTATGTTTGGAGGGAAAAGGGGGAGGCTTGCAAGCTGAAGAACACCATCTCAACCGTGAAGCACGGGGGTGGCAGCATCATGTTGTGGGGGTGCTTTGCTGCAGGAGGGACTGGTGCACTTTATAAAATAGATGGCATTATAAGGGAGGAAAATTACATGGATAAATTGAAGCAACATCTCAAGACATCAGTCAGGAAGTTAAAGCTTGGTCGCAAATGGGTCTTCCAAATGGACAATGACCCCAAGCATACTTCCAAAGTTGTGGCAAAATGGCCTAAGGACAACAAAGTCAAGGTATTGGAGTGGCCATCACAAAACCCTGACCTCAGTCCTGTAGAAAATTTGTGGGCCGAACTGAAAAAGTATGTGCGAGCAAGGAGGCCTACAAACCTGACTCAGTTACACTAGCTCTGTCAGGAGGAATGGGCCAAAATGCACCCAACTTATTGTGGGAAGCTTGTGGAAGGCTACCCAAAACGATTGACCCAAGTTTAAAGGCAAGGCTACCAAATACTAATTGAGTGTATGTAAACTTCTGACCCACTGGGAATGTGATGAAAGAAATAAAAGCTGAAATAAATCATTCTCTCTACTATTGTTCTGACATTTCACATTCTTAAAATAAAGTGGTGATCCTAAATGACTTAAAACAGGGTATTTTTACTAGGATTAAATCTCAGGAATTGTGAAAAACTGAGTTTAAATGTATTTATTGAAGGTGTATGTAAACTTCCGACTTTAACTGTATATGCAATATATAAAATTCTGTGCCTTCGGAAAGTATTCAGACCGCTTGACTTTTGTGTTGTCTTTCATTCCAGTATATATGAACACACATATGAACATATGAACCAGTATAACTGATTACTTGAATCAGGTGTGTTAGTAGGCTTAGACAGGGGGCGTAGGAAGGCCTCTGACATGTTTAAAAACAGTTTTTAAATGCTTATTTCTAGTGACTTTTGAGAAAAGAATATAGACAAATCTTAACTTACAAATCGGCAAATTTACAAGGCTAAGGGTGGCCTTGCGGAGGTTTTACTATGAACACACCTGCTTCAGCGAATCAGCCTGCCCTTGATTAGTTGGGCTGGAAAAATAACGCCTGCATGCCCTGGGGGTTCCAAGGATCAGGGTTGTAGAAAATTGCTCTAGATAACATTCCAGTAGAGTGATGGCCAACATTACCTTGGTTCTTGAGGAAACCCCTTAGTTTACAAATTCAGCCAAATTTACCAATAAAATTAGCACTGAAAAAGATCTGATGTGAAACGATCTGGTGTGATTGGTCAAAAGACTGATTAGTAGAAAAAAATATGACAGTTGAGCTGCCTGTTTAAACACAGCCTTAGACCACTTAGAACCACTTCATCCGACTGTAGTTTTATCCTAAAATCTCCTTATTGGATGACTCATTCAGTAGCTAAACAGTACTGGAAGTTATATCCTCAGTGCTGCTGCTGTTTTCCAATGTATCATTTGCACAGTTTTAAAGTGATTATTCTGTCAGGCCAGAATACAGACCATATACAGGGCATCCTCGAAGCAGCATCACCTAAGGCTACATTTATTTTGCTCTAAATGCCTGACTGGTTGCTTGAGGTGGCAGGTTGCCTAGCGGTTAGAGCATTGGGCCAGTAACATAAAGGTTGCTGATTTGAATACCCGAGCCGACAAGGTGAAAAATCTGTCGATATGCCCTTGAGCAAGGCACTTAACTCTAATTTGCTGCAGTGGTGCCATACTATGGCTGACCCTGTAAAACAACACATTTCACTGCACCTATCCAGTGTACACTGGATACAACTCAACATTTATAGAGTGAATATTTCATAGGTCTCATACATTTTGTTTTTATACCAGTCTTTATGAAATCGCATTAAAATAGTCTCTTGGTTTATCAGATCAATTTCTCACACACAATGCCTCCAGTTGCAATGATTTTTATAAGAGTGCTTTTTAATTTGAGGTCATTTCTGGTAATGGGTCTTTGGTATATTGTCTGGGGATGTGTGCGTGTCCATATTCATTATATATTTCTGAATTGTCATGATCTACTTCAGACTTATCAGTGCAATTTGCACTTCGTCTGTTAAGTATTAATTGCTTAGACCACTGCAGCGCTCAAGTGGCACAGATCGACTGAATGACTATATAGATTATTTATTCTGTTCTGTGCCATTTCTGTTTAGTAGCAGTATTTATTAGGATCCCCAATTAGCCGCTGCCTTTCCTGGGGTCCAAACAGGAAACGAAACAAAATACATAATACTACATAATCTCCTGCTGCCTCACGAAAGAGGAGATGGCTCCTGCCCTATGAGCGTTCCGGTTCGCACAAGCCAAGGATTCGTGCAAGGCCACCCAGCTACATAATACAATAAATACATAATTACAATACAAGATATATAAAAATGGTGGTCTCTTCACAGTCCTCGCTGTTCCGTAAGGTGTTCTTTTATCAACTTTTAAAAAATCTGTTTTTATTGCTAGCATGAGTTACCTAGGGTAGCAGAAAGTTCCATGTAGTTATGGCTGTCTTTTAATACTGTGCATTTCCCAGCCTCTGTTCTGGACCTGGGGGCTGTGAAGAGACCTCTGATTGCATGTCTTGTGTTGTATCTGAACTGTGTGCCAGCTGCTTGAATGGTTCCAAATCCGAATACAATTTGTCAGCGAATGTCTGACATCTAAATACAGTGTTGAAGAGATTTTTGATGTATTGATTCCAAGGCACATGTTGGGTTGAGTGGTTTGCTGATGTCAACGTTGTGAACAGAGTGCCCCATGGTGGCGGTGGAGTTATGGTATGGGCAGGCATAAGCTACGGACAATGAACACAATTGCATTTTATCAATGGCAATTTGAATGTACAGAGATACCGTGACGAGATCCTGAGGCACATTGTGGTACCATTCATCTGCCGCCATCACCTCATGTGATGATAATGCACGGCCCCATGTTGCAAGGATCTGTACACAATTCCTGGAAGCTGAAAATGTCAGTTCTTCCATGACCTTCATACTCTCCAGACATGTTACCCACTGAGCATGTTTGGGATGTTCTGGATCAACGTGTACAACAGCATGTTCCAGTTCCCGCCAATATCCAGCAACTTCGCACAGCCATTGAAGAGGAGTGGGACAACATTCCACAGGCCACAATCAACAGCCTGATCAACTCTATGTGAAGGAGATGAGTCGTGCCGCATGAGACAAATGGTGGTCATACCAGATACTGACTGGTTTGCTGATCTATGCCCATACTTGTTTTTAAAGGGATCTGTTGCATCCTAAGATGCTGGGTTCTTTTACTGAAGACTCCAAAGCGTACTTATAACAAACGGAACAGATTTATTTAATGTTCTCCTTAACACATTACAGTCGTCTACAATGTCTTCAGCCCAGCTCTCCAATACATCACTGAACTTTTACTTCCCTTGCATCTCGTAATCCAATCACTTCAATGCAAGAACGGAAACCCCATTTATCATTTGTTAATTCAAATAACTCAACCCCTGCATAACCCCTGCAAATCCCATTGGCTATTTGCAACCATTTTACCTCTAAACTCATTAACACATAATACATTTCTCAATACACCACAGTATGACCAATAGATACATATCTGTATGTAGTCATGTGAAATCCATGCATAAGGGCCTAATTGACTTAAATTGACTGATTTCCTTATATGAACTGTAAAATCTTTGACATTGTTGCATGTTACATTTATATTTTTGTTCAGTGTAAGTGCAACACGTGCTGCTCTGTTCTGGATCAACTGCAATTTCCATATGTCCCTCTTTATGGTGACTACACAACTGGGCAGTAGTCCACTTGCGACAAAACTAGGGCCTGAAGGACCTGTCTGGTCGACTGAGATGTCAAGAAAGCAGAGAAACACCTTATCATGGACCGATCTCTTCCCATTTTAGCAATCTTTGAGTCAATATGTTTTGACCATGACAGCTTGCTATCTAGGGTTGAATACAGCAGTTTAGTCTCCTCAACTTGCTTTGACAGAATGTCATCCAAATCAGTTTAGCTCTTGTGGATGCTTTTTTTTAAAGCAAGGCGTTATTGTTTGAATAGAGCTGTCCTTCCTGAAATGTCTACACTACCTAGAGGTGGACTAACAAGTGGTGAAAGAAGCTCTTGGTGGGGTGTTAAAAGGGCCACAGCTGGTGTGAAACTGGTGCTAGCCCTGAGCGAACAACCCACGCCTCAGATATGCTATGAAAGCTTAGCTGTCACATTGGATGAAGAGGGAAAAAGCTACACAGTACACTGTGAACCATTCCCAGGGAGGGAGTAATTGTGATGCCAACAAATGTTATCACCTTTCACCCCAATGCCCATGGAAATGGTGGAAAAAAATAACGCTTTTCTGCAGAAAATGTATTGTCGGAATTCCCCTTGCTTCCTCTATTACTCATTATTTTATGCACTTTCATCCAAGCAACTTGTTATCATGTGACTCCCAACCACTAACTGTATTGCTTTACTCTCAATGTGGATTGGAATAGACCACTTGATATCATAATCTGATTGCCTGCCAGTACGCAAGAGAAGTGGACAATGCCACCACTGTGTTGGACACACTTGACCTTTTTACTCAAGTTCACTCTTGAATAACTGTACATCATGTCTTGCTGCCCGACTGCATCTCCACCTAATGCATTTGTGAAGATAAAATAGCGCATTCCACAAACTGGGAACTTACAACTATCCCACAAAATTATTACAATTTTCTAAGCTATACATTCCCTTCATTAGACAACATCTGTCTGTTTTGTCGGAACTGTTAACGCAAATGACTTTTCCACTTGTGACTCAATAGAGATCTCAGTGTTTGGTTCCAAATCCGAATACAATTTGTCAGCAAATGACGTCTAAATACAGTGTGGAAGAGAACTTTGATGTATTGATTCCAAGGCACATGGTTTATGAACCGGCACAAAAAAACAACACTTGATTCAACACTTTTTATTCTGGTATTGCCCCCGTGTAGATTGTTTCTGGTTACAGGTAAAATTCATCTTACAAATAGCAGTGTTGGGCAATTTGGAAAGCCATACTCCGTCAATAAATAATATAATATTACTCGTAGGAAAGGTTTTCATCTTTAGCTCATAATCTGTGGATACTATATGATTAGAAAGGTTCAAAATGTATTTTAAACATCACAGGACAATTGAAAAATATATGGCACATAGAAACCAAACGAGGCTGGTCTATGGTGATTGGTGGGATGGGCTGAGAGTGGCTGAGGGGTGGGATGAAAGAGTTTATGTTTGGTAATGTATTATTGTTATGTGATTGCTTTATATAAAAGTACCATGTATGCAAAATGTATATGTAAAATGTATGTATATGTAGCAGAAAAACGAAGAGGGTAGATGGGTTAATAAAAAATGGAAACAAATAGTGTTAGAGAGTCGGTCCAGGGTCAAAAAGAAGAGGTTTAATGATGAACCAGCACCACTCTCCCGCTTCAGTTCTCATTCAAGAAAAATGAATCAGCTACAGACAGAATGCTAGTTCATTTTAACTGTGGGATTTGATTAATGGCAGATAAGATCAGAATTTCGTACCTGCAGCTGCTGCCCAGGTGTTTTGACTGCACCTGCACCCATTGGCTGTGCCCACTCAAGTCTACATGTTTCTCTTTTAGACGGTTTATTGTCTTTGGTGCCTGTGAGGATTAGATCACGGAACAGGAGGGTGGTTGGAAAACGTTCCGGGACATTTCCTCCACCAAACCTGATCCACAGGAAACAGAATCCTTATCCCCATAGTTTAGGATTTAAAAAAATAACCAATGGATGAGAGCCAGTGAAAAGGCCCCTTTTGACACCACCCTGTTCTGGATTGCCACTAAAGCCCGTATGCTGTGCCTGTCCAGGAATGTGACAGGAGGGGAGTGTTTCCATGATGGCTGCTGGTAGAGCCTGAAAACTCCCAGCTCTGTTAGGGGTTCCTCCTCTCAACCTGAACAGACACAGGGCACTAAAAGCCCCCAGCCAAGCCCGCTTCTCAGTGTGTTCTCCACGCCTGCCTTCCACACAATGCAAACTGCCCACCCCTACTGGTGCAGAGACAGTGTGTCTGTTACTCGCTGCCACTAATGACCTCCTGGGTGCGCTCAGATCAGGGTCACCAGCTCACTGAAGCAGAACCATGCATGTCAGGAATGCAGAGGCCTCAGCTCCATAAACCTACTCATGTAGGGACCCCTCTCTCCCTTGCGAGTGTCCTCACTGTACACATGTACATCCCTTTAGTGTCTCCCATACAGCCCCCCACAGTGCACTTAACGAACAATCAAGAATCCTGAATGGATTTCCGTGATACGTGAAATTTGATCATTCATGCACGCTTGGTTTTGCATTATTAGCAAAGACTGCATGCAATTTTCAATATTATTGCATGCATTAGTGCAAGCTTATTTATCTATAGTCCCTGGTTACAACATGCAAGGTAGTAACCCCTAGCCGTGTGTTTGTTTGTGTGGATAGTGCTGGCAGATGTGAAGATTTGACTGAGCGTTTGTGTAACATGATGTTGGCTCATGGATTTGGCATCGAGTTGGTTTATACCACATGATATGGGCTAATGACTACATGTACAAGTTTGTGCTGATATGGCAGAACTTTTGCATAGAGGATGATGCCAGTCGGTGACTTACTAGCTCTTGACAAAAATGTTTATCTGTTAACCTCTTCCTTTATACATTCTATTAGCAATAAAGCGTTATATCTGCAGCCTTTAAGTCATTACGGAAATGTTCACAAAGATAGATTGTCACACTGTAACAATTTTAGTTTCCTGATATACAACAAAAGTCACATACATAAACTTGCCATATCTGGTTGTATTTCAAAGTAGCCTACTCCCTAGAGCTGGCTTGGTTACCCCTAGGGTACCAGAACAGTATAGAATGTGAAAACATTGATGTAGGTTGATATGACAACATACTCTGAGGGGGGAGGCAGCCTGGTGTAAGAGAGAGTATCATTTAAATGTCTTCCCTCCAAGTTGTAAATGTTACATAACAAGGATTAACCTACTTGGAGGCTCTAAATATAAGTGTACACTGTGTACAGACATTTAAGATCAGTGCATCTGTGATGGTTGAGATATGTCCGTACGGTCCTAATGCTTTATTGGATTCAAATTAAAATGAAAAAAATCCTCTCTCCTAATTTGGTTGTCTTTTCTCTTCAGATCTGGTTAGAATCAAGATTTTGTGGATCAGAGTCTGGTTCAATGGGTACAACTCACCTCTGGATAGACAGGAGCCATATAGTTCACTGCATGAGCCCTACGCACTTCAACTCTGTCGCTTTTCTTCTGCTCCTATCCTGTCATAAAAAAAAAGGATTTATGAATTATGTTCTCCTAATATACATATATAACTATATATACAGTGGGGAGAAGAAGTATTTGATACACTGCCGATTTTGCAGGTTTTCCTACCCACAAAGCATGTAGAGGTCTGTAATTTTTATCATAGGTACACTTCAACTGTGAGAGACGGAATCTAAAACAAAAATCCAGAAAATCACATTGTATGATTTTTAAGTAAATAATTTGCATTTTATTGCATGACATAAGTATTTGATACATCAGAAAAGCAGAACTTAATATTTGGTACAGAAACCTTTGTTTGCAATTACAGAGATCATACATTTCCTGTAGTTCTTGACCAGGTTTGCACACACTGCAGCAGGGATTTTGGCCCACTCCTCCATACAGACCTTCTCCAGATCCTTCAGGTTTCGGGGCTGTCGCTGGGCAATACGGACTTTCAGCTCCCTTCAAAGATTCTCTATTGGGTTCAGGTCTGGAGACTGGCTAGGCCACTCCAGGACCTTGAGATGCTTCTTATGGAGCCACTCCTTAGTTGCCCTGGCTGTGTGTTTCGGGTCGTTGTCATGCTGGAAGACCCAGCCACAACCCATCTTCAATGCTCTTACTGAGGGAAGGAGGTTGTTGGCCAAGATCTCGCGATACATGGCCCCATCCATCCTCCCCTCAATACGGTGCAGTCGTCAGGTCCCCTTTGCAGAAAAGCTACCCCAAAGAATGATGTTTCCACCTCCATGCTTCACGGTTGGGATGGTGTTCTTGGGGTTGTACTCATCCTTCTTCTTCCTCCAAACACGGCGAGTGGAGTTTAGACCAAAAAGCTCTATTTTCGTCTCATCAGACCACATGACCTTCTCCCATTCCTCCTCTGGATCATCCAGATGGTCATTGGCAAACTTCAGACGGGCCTGGAAATGCGCTGGCTTGGGCAGGGGGACCTTGCGTGCGCTGCAGGATTTTAATCCATGACGCGTAGTGTGTTACTAATGGTTTTCTTTGAGACTGTGGTCCCAGCTCTCTTCAGGTCATTGACCAGGTCCTGCCGTGTAGTTCTGGGCTGATCCCTCACCTTCCTCATGATCATTTATGCCCCACGAGGTAAGATCTTGCATGGAGCCCCAGACCGAGGGTGATTGACCGTCATCTTGAACTTCTTCCATTTTCTAATAATTGCTCCAACAGTTGTTGCCTTCTCACAAAGCTGCTTGCCTATTGTCCTGTAGCCCATCCCAGCCTTGTGCAGGTCTACAATTTTACCCCTGATGTCCTTACACAGCTCTCTGGTCTTGGCCATTGTGGAGAGGTTGGAGTCTGTTTGATTGAGTGTGTGGACAGGTGTCTTTTATACAGGTAACGAGTTCAAACAGGTGCAGTTAATACAGGTAATGAGTGGAGAACAGGAGGGCTTCTTAAAGAAAAACTAACAGGTCTGTGAGAGCTGGAAATCTTACTGGTTGGTAGGTGATCAAATACTTATGTCATGCAATAAAATGCTAATTAATTACTTAAAAATCATACAATGCGATTTTCTGGGTTTTTGTTTTAGATTCCGTCTCTCACAGTTGAAGTGTGCCTATGATAAAAAATTACAGACCTCTACATGCTTTGTAAGTAGGAAAACCTGCAAAATCGGCAGTGTATCAAATACTTGTTTTCCCCACTGTATATAAAAAAATGTATCAATAGTTTGATCCAGACAGGACTTGATGTGCTACTGTAAAGGTCAAATGCAGAGTAGTTTTACCCTTAAGAATATAGTTCATTCGGAAAGTACTCAGACCCCTTGACTTTTTCCATATTTTGTTACGTTACAGCCTTATTCTAAAATGTGTTAAATTGTTTTTTTCCCCTCACCAATCTACACACAATACCCCATAATGACAAAGCAAAACCAGATTTTTAGACATTTTTGCTAATCTATATAAATAAACAGAAATATCACATTTACCTAAGTATTCAGACCCTTTACTCAGTACTTTGTTGAAGCACCTTTGGCAGCGATTACAACGTTGAGTCTTCTTCGGGTATGACGCTGCAAGCTTGGCACACCTGTATTTGGGGAGTTTCTCCCATTCTTCTCTGCAGATCCTCTCAGGCTCTGTCAGGTTGGATGGGGAGAGTCGCTGCACAGATATTTTCAGGTCTCTCCAGAGATGTTCGATCGGGTTCAAGTCCGGGCTCTGGCTGGGCAGCTCAAGGACATTCAGAGACTTGTCCCGAAGCCACTCCAGCAATGTCCTGACTGTGTGCGTGGTTTGTTGTCCTGTTAGAAGGTGCTGCTGAAAAACATCCCCACAGCATTATGCTGACACCACCATGCTTCACCGTAGGGATGGTGCCAGGTTTCCTCCAGACGTGATGCTTGGCATTAAGTTTAAGTTTAATCTTGGTTTCATCAGACCAGAGAATATTGTTTTTCATGGTCTGAGAGTCCTTTAGGTGACTTTTGGCAAACTCAGAGGGCTTTCATGTGCCTTTTACTGAGGAGTGGCTTCCGTCTGGCCACTCTACCATAAAGGGCTGATTGGTGGAGTTCTGCAGAGATGGTTGTCCTTCTGGAAGGTTCTCCCATCTCCACAGAGGAACACTGGAGCTCTTTCAGAGTGACCACTGGGTTCTTGGTCATCTCCCTGACCAAGGCCCTTCTCCCCCAATTGCTCAGTTTCGTCAGGCGGTAAGCTCTAGTCTTGGTGGTTATAAAATTCTTCCATTTAAGAATGATGGAGGCCACTGTGTTTTTGGGCACCTTCAATGCTGCAGAAATGTTTTGGTACCCTTCCCCAGATCTGTACCTTAACACAATCCTGTACCGTAGCTCTATGGACAATTCCTTCAACCTCATGGCTTGGTTTTTGCTCTGACATTCACTGTCAACTGTGGGAGCTTATATAGACAGGTGTCTGCCTTTCCAAATCATGTGCAATCAATTAAATTTACCACACATGGACACACATCAAGTTGTTGAAACATCTCAAGGATGATCAATGGAAACAGGATGCACCTGAGCTCAACTTCGAGTCTTATAGCAAAGGGTCTGAATACTTACAGTAAAAGTCGGAAGTCTACATACACCTTAGCCAAATACATTTAAACTCAGTTTTTCACAATTCCTGACATTTAATCCAAGTATAAGTTCAATGTCTTAGGTCAGTTAGGATCACCACTTTATTTTGAGAATGTGAAATGTCAGAATATCAGTAGAGTGATTTATTTCAGATTTATTTTCAGATTTCCCAGTGAGTCAGAAGTTTTACATACACTCAATTAGTATTTGGTAGCATTGCCTTTAAATTGTTTAACTCGGGTCAAACGTTTCAGGTAGCCTTCCACAAGCTTCCCACAATAAGTTGGGTGCATTTTGGCCCATTCCTCCTGACAAAGCTGGTGTAACTGAGTCAGGTTTGTAGGCCTCCTTGCTCGCACACGCTTTTTCAGTTCTGCCCACAAATTTCTATAGGATTGAGGTCAGGGCTTTGTGATGGATGGCCACTCCAATACCTTGACTTTGTTGTCCTTAAGCCATTTGCCACAACTTTGGTAAGTATGCTTGGGGTCATTGTCCATTTGGAAGACCCATTTGCGACCAAGCTTTAACTTCCTGACTGATGTCTTGAGATGTTGCTTCAATATATCCATGTAATTTTCCTCCCTCATGATGCCATCTATTTTGTGAAGTGCACCAGTCCCTCCTGCAGCAAAGCACCCCCACAACATGATGCTGCCACCCCCGTGCTTCACGGTTGGGATGGTGTTCTTCGGCTTGCAAGCCTCCCCCTTTTTCCTCCAAACATAACGATGGTCATTATGGCCAAACAGTTGTTGTTTTATCAGACCAGAGGACATTTCTCCAAAAAGTACGGTCTTTGTCCCCATGTGCAGTTGCGAACCGTGGTCTGGCTTTTTATGGCGGTTTTGGAGCAGTGGCTTCTTCCTTGCTGAGCGGCCTTTCAGGTTATGTCGATATAGGAATAGTTTTACTGTGGATATAGATACTTTTGTACCTGTTTCCTCCAGCATCTTCACAAGATCCTTTGCTGCTGTTTTGGGATTGTTTTTCGCTTTTTGCACCAAAGTACGTTCATCTCTAGGAGACAGAACGCTTTTAAAGGCACAGTCAACTTAGTGTATATAAGCTTCTGACCAACTGGAATTGTGATACAGTGAATTATAAGTGAAACAATCTGGCTGTAAACAATTGTTTTAAAAATTACTTGTCATGAACAAAGTAGATGTCCTAGCCGACTTGCCAAAACTATAGTTTGTTGACAAGAAATTTGTGGAGTGTTTGAAATACGAGTTTTAATGACTCCAACCTAAGTGTATGTAAACTTCTGACTTCAACTGTATGTAAAGAAGGTGTTTGTTTTTTATTCATAAAAAAATTCTAAAAACCCGTTTTGTTTTGTCATTATGGGGTATTATGTGTAGATTGATGATGAAAATAAATGTATTTAATCCATTTTAGAATAAGGCTCTAACGTAACAAAACGTAGAAAGTCAAGAGGTCTGAATACTTTCCGAATGCACTCTACATTGTGTTTTGACAGACTCTTCATTGTGCTTAGTTATGAATTGCAGTATGGCTCACATTTGGATGATTTTAAAATATATGATTTAATAGAAAGCAGTTATCTGTAAACTATGATTTTCTTTAGATTCAAACCATTTCATCTTAAGTCATTACGGTAGGGCTCATTCCAAAACTTGACAGACTTACCTCGAGGGAATCTATCTTGAATTATGAAACGAGAGGATATGAGGTTGTATCCTCTCATTCAGAACTCCAGAGCCTCTCCTCTCTGTCTGGTTGACTGGGCAGGTGAGCCTTATGCTCTGTGTCAGAGTGGAGCCACCAGGTCGCCCAGTGGGACGCTACAGGACCCAAGTCAACCCTGTCTGACTGACTGCCTGGCAGTGTTTGGCTGTGCCTCTTTCCCCTAACCCACCACAAGACCGTAGATAACCCATCAGCTCAGCTCTCATCACTTTTGTGCCTATGAGTTTCTGGGATGAGAGGTGCTCTTACCAAAAGAAAAGGAACTATGTTACATGATATTGGATTGGCTGACGTGTGAAATCGAGGGCCTCATGGCTATGCTGAAGCAGTGTCATGACGACACAGGCTTTAGTGAGAGGAGCCTGAACCTTGTGAGTACAGTTCACATACTTTCCCATAGTTTGGTTCCTCTTGTTTCACTTCAGATGTTGGCTTATATCACTCACCTGTTTAAATGCTTGGTATGGACATGAACAAGTTAATGTACAGTCGGGGGGGGGGGGAAATGCAGATTTCACCATGTACTTTCTTGCGGCCTTGTATTTATACATTGTACAAATAATTATGAATCTCTCATTTCTGTTTGCAACACATCTGTAGTGTGAGCTGTAAATTGGTTATGTCAGAGAGGATAATCTGTTGAAACGCAATGTAGTACTTAAAATGATTCCCATGTAAATGTAAGTATTCCGCTGATGACGTTTGCTGTGCTGTCAGAAAGCACATTAGTGTCTGGTCCAATACTCTACTGTTGTATAAGTGCTGTTTATGGATGGTAATTAGTACGATGCAGTTTAGGGATTGACCTAAGCATGGGGCCTAAACTTGTGACGGTGTGGGTGTCCTTTCAACTGAGCATTTAGCAATCTCCACTTAACCTCCAAAGCCTCTCAGTGCTGTAGCTATTTGCTAAATTATTAGTAGAACAGACACAAGTAGACAGACACATGCATCCAAACTCAGGCTGAGATGCCAATGATGGAATACCTTTCTGAAATAAAATGTTTTCAAACATACCTGAGCAGATTGTAGTGGTCTGGGGCCAATAAAGAGCACTATCACCTCCGGCAAAACGAGTAGAAGACCTAATGGCCCAGTACATTGACAGCCATGACACTGTTCAAATTAAATTTTATTGGTCACATACACATGGTTAGCAGATGTTATTGCGAGTGTAGTGAAATCTGACAGTGCAGTAATATCTAACAAGTAATCACACAATTCCACAACAATGACCTAATACACACAAATCTAAGTAAAGGGATGGAATAAGAATATGTAGTTGAAGTCAGAAGTTTACATACACCTTAGCCAAATACATTTAAACTTAGTTTTTCACAATTCCTGACATTTAATCCTAGTAAAAATTCCATGTCTTAGGTCAGTTAGGATCACCACTTTATTTTAAGAATGTGAAATGTCAGAATAATAGCAGACGGAATTATTTATTTCAGCTTCTTTTTCTTTCATCACATTCCCAGTGGGTCAGAAGTTTACATACACTCAATTAGTATTTGGTAGCATTGCCTTTAAATTGTTTAACTTGGGTCAACTGTTTTGGGTAGCCTTCCATAAGCTTCCCACAATAAGTTGGGTGAATTTTGGCCCATTCCTCATGACAGAGCTGGTGTAGCTGAGTCAGGTTTGTAGGCCTCCTTGCACGAACACGCTTTTTCAGTTCTGCCCACAAAATTTCTATATGATTGAGGTCAGGGCTTTGTGATGGCCACTCCAATACCTTTGTTGTCCTTAAGCCATTTTGCCACAACTTTGGAACTATGTTTGGGGTCATTGTCTATTTGGAAGACCCATTTGCAACCAAGATTTAACTTCCTGACTGATGTCTTGAGATGTTGCTTCAATATATCCACATAATTTTCCTCCCTGATGATGCCATCTATTTTGTGAAGTGCACCAGTCCCTCCTGCAGCAAAGCACCCTCACAACATGTTGCTGCCACCCCCGTTCTTCACAGTTGGGATGGTGTTCTTTGGCTTGCAAGACTCTCCCTTTTGCCTCCAAACATAACAATGGTCATTATGGTCAAACAGTTCTATTTTTGTTTCATCAGACCAGAGGATATTTCTCTAAAAAGTACGGTCTTTGTCCCCATGTGCAGTTGTGAACCGTAGTCTAGCTTTTTTATGGCGGTTTTGGAGCAGTGGCTTCTTCCTTGCTGAGCGGCCTTTCAGGTTATGTCGATATAGGACTCGTTTTACTGTGGATATAAATACTTTTGTACCGGTTTCCTCCAGCATCTTCACAAGGTCCTTTGCTGTTGTTCTGGGATTGATTTGCACTTTTCGCACCAAAGTACGTTCATCACTAGGAGACAGAATGCGTCTCCTTCCTGAGCAGTATGATGGCTGCGTTGTCTCATGGTGTTTATATTTGCGTACTATTGTTTGTACAGATGAACAAGGATGAACCAGACTTGTGGAGGTCTACAATTTTTTTTCTTCTGTCTTGGCTGATTTCTTTAGATTTTCCCATGATGTCAAGCAAAGAGGCACTGAGTTTGAAGGTAGGCCTTGAAATACATCCACAGGTACACCTCCAATTGACTCAAATTATGTAATTTAGCCTATCAGAAGCTTCTAAAGCCATGACATCATTTTCTGGAATTGTCCAAGCTGTTTAAAGGCACAGTCAACTTAGTGTATGTAAACTTCTGACCCACTGGAATTGTGATACAGTGAATTATAAGTGGAATAATCTGTAAACAAATGTTGGAAAAATTACTTGTGTCATGCACAAAGTGGATGTCCTAAATGACTTGCCAAAACTATAGTTTGTTAACAGGAAATTTGTGGAGTGGTTGAAAAACGAGTTTAAATGACTCCAACCTAAGTCTATGGAAACCTTTGACTTCAACTGTATACATATACAGTGGGGCAAAAAAGTATTTTGTCAGCCACCAATTGTGCAAGTTCTCCCACTTATAAAGATGAGAGAGGCCTGTAATTTTCATCATAGGTACACTTCAACTATGACAGACAAAATGAGGGAAAAAAACAGAAAATCACATTGTAGGATTTTTAATGAATTTATTTGCAAATTATGGTGGAAAATAAGTATTTGGTCAATAACAAAAGTTTATCTCAATACGTTGTTATATACCCTTTGTTGGCAATGACAGAGGTCAAACGTTTTCTGTAAGTCTTCACAAGGTTTTCACACACTGTTGCTGGTATTTTGGTCCATTCCTCCATGCAGATCTCCTTTAGACCAGTGATGTTTTGGGGCTGTTGCTGGGTAACACGGACTTTCAACTCCCTCCAAAGATTTTATATGGGGTTGAGATCTGGAGACTGGCTAGGCCACTCCAGGACCTTGAAATGCTTCTTACGAAGCCACTCCTTCGTTGCCCGGGCGGTGTGTTTGGGATCATTGTCATGCTGAAAGACCCAGCCACGTTTCATCTTCAATGCCCTTGCTGATGGAAGGAGGTTTTCACTCAAAATCTCACGATACATGGCCCCATTCATTCTTTCCTTTACATGGATCAGTCGTCCTGGTCCCTTCCAGAAAAACAGCCCCAAAGCATGATGTTTCCACCCCCATGCTTCACAGTAGGTATGGTGTTCTTTGGATGCAACTCCGCATTCTTTGTCCTCCAAATACGACGAGTTGAGTTTTTACCAAAAAGTTATATTTTGGTTTCATCTGACCATATGACATTCTCCCAATCTTCTTCTGGATCATCCAAATGCTCTCTAGCAAACTTCAGACGGGCCTGGACATGTACTGGCTTAAGCAGGGGGACACGTCTGGCACTGCAGGATTTGAGTCCCTGGCGGCGTAGTGTGTTACTGATGGTAGGCTTTGTTACTTTGGTCCCAGCTCTCTGCAGGTCATTCACTAGGTCCCCCCGTGTGGTTCTAGGATTTTTGCTCACCGTTCTTGTGATCATTTTGACCCCACGGGGTGAGATCTTGCGTGGAGCCCCAGATCGGGGGAGATTATCAGTGGTCTTGTATGTCTTCCATTTCCTAATAATTGCTCCCACAGTTGATTTCTTCAAACAAAGCTGCTTACCTATTGCAGATTCAGTCTTCCCAGCCTGGTGCAGGTCTACAATTTTGTTTCTGGTGTCCTTTGACAGCTCTTTGGTCTTGGCCATAGTGGAGTTTGGAGTGTGACTGTTTGAGGTTGTGGACAGGTGTCTTTTATACTGATAACAAGTTCAAACAGCTGCCATTAATACAGGTAACGAGTGGAGGACAGAGGAGCCTCTTAAAGAAGAAGTTACAGGTCTGTGACAGCCAGCAATCTTGCTTGTTTGTAGGTGACCAAATACTTATTTTCCACCATAATTTGCAAATAAATTCATTAAAAATCCTACAATGTGATTTTCTGGATTTTCTTTCCTCATTTGTCTGTCAGAGTTGAAGTGTACCTATGATGAAAATTACAGGCCTCTCTCATCTTTATAAGTGGGAGAACTTGCACAATTGGTGGCTGACTAAATACTTTTTTGCCCCACTGTAGATATATGGATGACCGAGCGGCATAGGCAAGATGCAATGCATGGTATAAATACAATATATACACTACCGTTCACAAGTTTGGCATCACTTAGAAATGTCCTTGATTTTTCAAGAAAAGCTCAAAAAAATTGTCCATTAAAATAACATCAAATTGATCAGAAATACAGTGTAGACATTGTTAATGTTGTAAATGAACATTGTAGCTGGAAACTACAGATTTTTTATGGAATATCTACCTAGGCGTACAGAGGCCCATTATCAGCAACCATCACTCCTGTGTTCCAATGGCACATTGTGTTAGCTAATCCAAGTTTATCATTTTAAAAGGGTAGTTGATCATTAGAAAACATTTTTGTAATTCTGTTAACACACCTGAAAACTGTCGTTCTGATTAAAGAAGCAATAAAACTGATCTTCTTTAGACTAGTTGAATATCTGGAGCATCAGGATTTGTGGGTTCGATTACAGGCTCAAAATGGCCAGAAACATAAGAACTTTCTTCTGAAACTCATCAGTCTATTCTTGTTCTGAGAAATGAAGGCTATTCCAAGCGAGAAATCGGCAGGATCAACAATCATGCCAGACTAGGCCAACGGAATCCTCGCCTCACTGGAAGCCCTGCCTTCCACAGGTGATAAGTGTTCTACTCTTCAATTATTCAGCTCCTAACCTTGTGTGAATAGGAATGATTCACACTAATATATACAAACAATTGGAGCACAAGACTAACTTACATTGTGTCAGCTAAACTGTCTCTTAGTGGTCGAGCATCCTCACTACCTGGACATTCTGTGCTGAAGTTTGTATGGTTCTCATAAGTTTCCTAATCACAAACAATTAGTTATTCTTCGAATAACTTGGACTGGCCATAGCAATAAGTAAGATGGATAACGCAACCGACACGATAAAGGCTAACAAGCCAGGTTCGGCATCGCGACCATGCCCCAATGAATTAAAATATACTCAGGTTGTTTGTCTTGTATGTCTCGGCTCGGTGCATGCTCAGGCTGTCCTCGTTCGAATCAGTTTGTGTGTAAGAATAGGTTCTGTGAGTATCCCCAGGCCCCTGTGCTGCCTTGGTTAAGCACCGCTTGCATCTCTTCCCAGAAGGGTCTGGGTCCCACCTCGGTGATCTGGTCCTACGTAGACTTTCGAGACCAGGCTAGCTAACAAGTGCTGCATAGCGTGCTAGCCAGGTTAGCTAACTCGTCGAAGCTAATCCTGACTCCCCGCGGTGGAGTGGCTTGGGTATAAAATCAATCATTTAAAATTGTATTTGTCACATGCTTAGTAAACAACAGGCGTAGACTAACAGTGACATTTTAAATGCTCTCTTGTTTAGTATAAGTAGCGTTGAGTCACTTGGTTATTCTAAATGGACCGTGCTGTGGTCAGAGACTAGCTAGCTTAGCTTAGACTAAAGAGCCTCCTTGCTAACTTCGGATAGCATACATAACTTCTGGTGAATTAAGCTTACTAGTATTCCTCCGGCGCTATGGCAACCCTATTCCTATTTTCATTTCCTGGAGTTGAAGGGAGTAGAAAGAGAGAGGGGCTTGCGTGCTCCTCCAATGAGGAAGTAGCTCCCGAACAGTTGTGCCACTCCACAAAAACATTGCTGTGAAGACAGTGCCTCCACTTTCAGTTACTTCAAACGGGGTACTGCATTAGCCATTGCCGGAGCCCTCTGTGCCCATAAGAGGGGGAAGGGCTTCATGCAGGCTATACAGTCTCACGGAAGCAGAACCTGTGTTCAAATTAAATTGTATTAGTCACATGTGCCGAATACAACAGTGAAATGCTTATTTACAAGCCCTTAACAAAAACTGCAGTTTTAAGATAAATAATGTTAAGAAAGTATTTACTCAAATAAACTGAAGTAAAAAGAAGTTTAAAAAAAGAATTAACTAGAAAACAAACATTAATTAAAGAGCAACAATAAAATAACAGTAGCGAGGCTATATACAGGGGGTATCGGTACAGAGTCGATTTGCAGGGCACAGGTTTGTCGAGGTAATTGAGGTAATATGTACATGTAGGTAGAGGTAAAGTGACTAGGCATAGATAATAAACAGAGTAGCAGCGTAAAAATGGGGGTCGGGAGCGGGGTAAGTGCAAATAGTCTGGGTAGCCATTTGATTAGCTGTTCAGGAGTCTTATGGCTTGGGGAAGAAGCTGTTAAGAAGCCTTTTGCACTTAGACCACTACTGCTTGCCGTGTCGGTAGCAGAGACAACAGTCTATAACTATTGTGGCTGGAGTCTTTGGCTATTTTTAGTGCCTTGCTTTGACATCGTCTGGTATAGAGATCCTGGATGGCAGGAAGCTTGACCCCAGTTATGTACTGGGCCGTATGCACTACCCTCTGTAGTGCCTTGCGGTCGGAGGGCGAGCAGTTGCCATACCAGGCGGTGATGCAACCAGTCAGGATGCTCTCGATGGTGCAGCTGTAGAACTTTTTGAGTATCTGGGGACCCATGCCAAATCTTTCCAATCTTCTGAGGGGGAATAGATGCTGTCATGCCCTCTTCACGACTGTATTGGTGTGTTTGGATTGACGCTTTGCCTGTTCGATGGTTTGTCGGAGGGCGTAGCGGGATTTCTTATAAGCATCCAGGTTAGAGTCCCACTCCTTGAAAGCAGCAGCTCTACCCTTTAGCTCAGCGTGAATGTTACCTGTAATCCATGGCTTCTGGTTGGGGTATGTACGTAGGGTCACTGATTTTCCAAATGGAGGGCGAGGCAGAGCTTTGTACTGTACGTGTCTCTGTGTATGGAGTACAGGTGGTGTCAAGATTTTTTCTTCTGGTTGCACATGTAACATGCTGGTAGAAATGAGGTAAAACGGATTTAAGTTTCCCTGCATTAAAGTCCCCGGCCACTTGGAGCACCGCCTCCTGTGTGAGCATTTTCTTGTTTGCTTATGGTATTATACAGCTCGTTGAGTGCGGTCTTAGTGCCAGCATCGGTTTGTGGTGGTAAATAGACAGCTTATGAAAAATATAGATGAAAACTCTTGGTAAATACTGTGGTCTACAGCTTATCGTGAGATACTCTACCTCAGGCGAGCAAAACCTTGAGACTTCCTTAATATTAGATTTTGTGCACCAGCTGTTATTTACAAATAGACACAGACTGTCACCCCTTTAGGCAGCTGTTTTATCTTGCAGATGCACAGAAAACCCAGCCAGCTGTCTGTTATCCATGTTGTCGTTCAGCCACGGCTCGGGGGAAATTAAGATATTACAGTTTTTAATGTCCCATTGGTAGGATAGTCTTTATCGGAGATCATCCAGTTTATTATCCAATGATTGCACGTTGGTTAATAGGACTGATAGTAGAGGCGGATTACCTACTCACCGTCGGATCCTTACAAGGCTCTCTGACCTACGTCCCACAATTTCTTGTGCATTCCTCATGCTTCTGCAGCGTCATCACATCGACTGTTCCCAAGGCCTCAGTGCCTGTTTTGAGGGAGGAAATATCCTCCAGTCTCCGGAAGCAGGCAATCCTGTCAAAGATCCAGAGAGACAGCCGGTATTTACTGGTTCCAAATAGGGACTGAATTTTGCATCCCATTCTAGACCTACAGTATGTGCCCTCAGCAAGCACCTCAGAGTCTACAAACTCAGAATGCTCACGAGCCGCTGACTTTTACAGCCGATTGGCTGGTGGCAGCGGTGTCAAGGGGGCAAGAAGAGTTACACACAACCATGCTACTATCCCGTATTCAGTCTGTAGGCTTCATAAGAAACCAGAAAAATATTTGTCTGACTCCATCTCAGCGCATTTCGTTTCTGGGTCTCGAGCTAGGCTCACTCGTGTATTGCATTTTTCTACCCCCCCGTGGGGTGTCCTGGTTTGGCTCTGCTTACCCAAATTTTGTCTGGGTCACACAGTGCCTATTCGCAAGTTCCTACGTCCTCCTGTGGATGATGGCTTCAGTGATGGAAGTTATTCCCCTGGGGCTATTACAGCACTGAGTGCTAGCCACTTACCTGGACACATCTCACAGCTAAGCCGGTCGCTTTGGGTGTCTCTGTCAGGTCTACAGGCCGTGGCCCATTGGTGGGACCCTCTGCTATGGTCAGGGGGCTCCCAAGGGCAAAGTTGTATTCTGCAAGGTGATCACAACAAACACATCCCCCCCAAGGGTTGTGTGCGCTGTATGGAGGCAACTCGATTTGAGGGAATGGACACTGGTGCAGAGCACACAGCATATCAATTACCTGGAGCTTCCAAAGGTGTATCTGGTGCTCAAGCACTTCCCCCTGCTTTGTCGGGCCGGCTTGCGCTGGTCAGAACGGAGAATATGTCAGTGGTGGCGTGCATCAACAGACGGGGAGAGACTCTCTCTCTCCCTCCTAACCTTTGCTTGCTCCCTATTGCTGGGGAGCAGTGTGCACATTCTCTCGGTTCGGGCGACGCATGTCCCCGGTTGCCTCAACTGCACATCTTTTATCGAGGTGGGACCCTCTCTCTCAGGAGTGGAGGCTAAGGCCTCCCGAGTGGCGCAGTGGTCTAAGGCAGTGCTTGAGGCATCACTACAGACCCAACTCCCCAAATACAAGTATGCCAAGCTTGTAGGGTCATACCCAAGAAGACTCAAGGTTGCAATCGCTGCCAAAGGTGCTTCAACAAAGTACTGAGTAAAGGGTCTGAACAGTTTTATAAATGTGATATTTCACTTATTTATGTTTAATAAATTAGCAACATTTTCTAAAATCCTGGTTTTGCTTTGTCATTATAGGGTATTGTGTGTAGATTGATGAGGAAAAAAACCTATTTAATCAATTTTAGAATAAGGCTGTTACGTAACAAAATGTGGAAAAAGTCAAGGGGTAAGAATATTTTCCAAATACACTGTATGTTGCCTGCAGTGGTCTGGTAAGCCTCTCCGATAGAATAACAAAAACCAAACCTCATGAGTAATCAATAGGTCAGCTCTCTGAGGATGCTATCATTCATGGATGAGCTGACTCCCACCACCTACTGTAAAGTGCTAGATATGATTCATACACTGAGTATACAAAACATTAGGAACACCTTCCTAACAGGAAGTTACACTCACAATATGTAGACATATTGTAACAGCTTCATTTATTTGGTCAATTATAATAAATGTGGCATGTATTTTAGGTGGAATTCAGTGTCTGTTGGTGCTGTTTAATATGAGGGAGGACGCTCATTATTTTATGAGCATGGCCTTATTTCTATTACAGCATATTGGATAACTGTCAGTCATATTCCATTCACCCAGCTCAATGTAACATTGATAGGTATACTCAAATTTTCTCTATACCCATCATGAGGTTGCTACAACGTAGCCTATGAATGAAAGTACAACAGATCGATAGAAATTGGAGTAATCAAGGTGACAGACATTGACACATTCAATACCGCCTTGCACACTCTTGCCTGCATCTAGCTGATCTATGGTTATATCATTAGTTAAACAGTTGCAAACAAGTTTCTATTGGACAAATTCAGGTATGTTTATCCCTGTTTTGTTCTGTTTGTTTCCGTTTAAGAAATGTTTTTCAACAGAATCGGCGGAATGAATGCACCCCTGATTAAACGCAAACAAAGTTCACTTTCATAGCAGCCACATACAAACAGCATGATCCCTTTGAGCGTTGTATTCCTTCTCACATCTATGCGCTCTCCTCCTTTCACCTTTTCCCTTCGCTTGTGGACTTCAGTACGCAACAGATCAGCTTTCTGTGACCAGGTGAAAAAAACGCTACACACAGCCTTCATCGTTGTCACCATATTAACGTCATAGTCAACATAGCTACTAGAACTAACGCGTTAGTAAACCTGCTACAATCATGCAGTACAGCATACAGTTAGCAGCAAGCAGTTTAGCAGTTACACCCCAGTGGAAATAAGTTAATAAAACCAAAAGCTTACCTTGATTTGGAAGAGTTCCAGTGTTCGATAGCCATGGCCAGCTAGCTAACATAGCACCCCTCTTTGTTTGAGCCGGGTGTTTGAGTAGGCTAAACTAGCTAGCTGCATTCGCTAAGTAAGTGAAAAAAAGACAACAAAATCTCTCTCTCTCTCCCTTGCTTCTCTGTAATTTTTCTCTCTCTTTGAGTCAACTACTCACCACATTTTATGCACTGCACTGCTAGCTAGCTGTAGCTTATGCTTTCTGTAATAGATTTTCTCTGATACTTTGTTTTGGTGGACAACATGTCACTTCATGCTTCAGGAGCTCTGATAGGTTGGAGGATGTCCTCCGGAAGTTGTCATGATTACTGTGTAAGTCTACGGAAGGTGGTGAGCACCAGGAGCCTCCTAGGTTAAGTATTGAAGTCATTGTACACAGAGGAGGACTAGCTGTCCTCCGTCTACACCATGATGCTACCCTACAGAGTGCTGTTGAGGATACTGTAGAACTTCATTGCAAAACCATGTGTTTTAATCAATGATTTGGTGACGTGAATACATTTAGTAGAGTTTTATCTTTAATGTTTCTCTATTTTTATGAAATTCACTAGAGGAGGATGGTCCTTCCCTTCCTCCTATGAGGACCCTCCACTGGTGTAATTGGGCTATGACCATTTTATAAACATGTTTACTAACAAAACACCATTTATATCTTCGTGAATTCCATATTTGAAAGTTACAAATCAATAGGGGAATTCGGGCTCCCGAGTGGCGCAGTAGTCTAAGGCACTGCATCTCAGTGCAAGAGGTGTCACTGCAGTCCCTGGTTCGAATCCAGGCTGTATTGGAAGTCCCATAGGGAGGTGCACAATTGGTCCAGCATAGTCCGGATTTGGCCGGGGTACGGCGTCATTGTCAATTTGTTCGGACTTGTCTAGTTAAATAAAGGTTACATTTAAAAAAAGAAAAAAATGGTATAGGTAATAAATAAATTGTAGCATATTGCTTTGAAATGAAGAACGACTGTATAATTCACCTCTCAGAAACATGAAAACTGTAGGCCATGTCACCCCACGTCATTGATGCTTATGAACGGGAAATGGACTCTACAAGGTGTCGAAAGCATTCCACAGGGTTGCTGGTCCATGTTGACTCAAATACTTCCCACAGTTGTGTCAAGTTGGCTGGATGTCCTTTTTGTGGTGAACCATTCTTGAAAAACCCAGCAGTATTGCAGTTCTCGACAAACAGGTGTGCCTGGCACCTATTACCATACCCAGTTAAAAGGCACTTAAATCTTTTGTCTTGCTCATTCACCCTCTGAATGGCACACATACACAATCTATGTCTTATTTGTCTCAAGGCTTAGAAATAATTATTTAACCTCTCTCCTCCCCTTTATCTACACTGATTGAAGTGAATTTAACAAGTGACATCAATAAGGGATCATAGCTTTCACCTGGATTCACCTGGTCAGTCTGACATGGAAAGAGCAAGTGTTCTTAATGTTTTGTATACTGAGTGTAAATGGAGGCTGCTGCTGAATTAGTTGAGATTGCAGTGCCTTTTCCTCCACAGTTTGTGCTTTATACTATGGAATGACTGGGCAAGCTTCAACAATCATACAGTACAGAGGTTAGGAAAAGGGGATCGTGGATAGTAGTGATGGTGCTGTAGATACTCTAAAGGGTACATTCGGATACATGAACACACCTGAAGAACACTCTTTGTCTTTTCACAATATTTGACCACATTCATCACTGTTCTTCTATTGTTGTCGTGACCATCTTATCTGGAGGATTACATTGTGTGTGTTTGTTGAAAGGAAAACATGCATTCCGAATATCCTGTACTCTCTGTTTATGTCTGCTTACAGTATGTTTCTCTCTGCTTATGTCTGCTTATGCCCAATTCATTGTATTGTTACAGTAACATGGGATAATGAAACTGTCTGTTTTCATTACAAAATTGTCCCGCTTTCACCAAATTCTGTTATCTAAATATATGATTAGAATTGTGAAATAAATGTGCTAAATTGATGTAATATTTAAGCTGCTTTTGTTTGTTTCATGATGTCAACGTCAACAGGGCAGCATAAATCCTGCGATTCTCATTTGTCAGCAGGATGTAAGTCTTAGTGTATACTGTGTGTGTGTGTGTGTGTTCTGCCGAGTCTGACAAAATATAATCGAGCAATTTGGTATCCTACATAACATGAGACGTACTACATTCCTCTACACAGCACATGTAATCTATTGTTTATTGCTGTATAATATGAAGGCCTGTTATACTGCCAGACGGGTGCCAGTGCTGGACTGAAGAAAAGCCTGCACACACTGTATTGTAGTTCTAAACGAAAGCCAAAGACAAGTGCTTATGGAGACTTATTTGATAATGTACAGTACCAGTCAAAAGTTTGGACACACCAAGAGTTTTTCTTTATTTTTACTATTTTCTACATTGTAGAATAATAATGAAGACATCAAAACTATGAAATAACACAAATGGAATCATGTAGTAACCAAAAAAGTGTTAAACAAATCAAAATATATTTTAGATTTTAGATTCTTCAAAGTAGCCACACTTTGCCTTGATGAAAGCTTTGCACACTCTTGGCCTTCTCTCAACCAGCTTTACCTGGAATGCCCTTCCAACAACTTTGAAGGAGTTACCACATATGTGTCGGGTCATTGTCCTTTTGAAAAACAAATGATGATCCCACTATGTGCAGATCAGATGGGATGGCGTATTGCCTTGAATTCTAAAGAAATCACAGACAGTGTCCCCAGCAAAACAACACAAAAAACCTGTAATGAGTACGTGTCTCTCAAACTTTTGACTGGTACTGTATATGAAACTAGAGTGAACACGAAGCTTCATTAACAGTCTAGGATATAAATGCCAGCTTTTGATGTTTATTTCAGGTAGTGTCGGACATGTACAGTTTGTTTTACAGAAAACTAATATTGCCAGAATTTAGTTCATATTGGTAGCATTTCTGTATGATGAAGAGTCAGAGACTGTTGTTTTGTACCCCTGCTTATCGTATGAGTACATCTATCAGAATAGGCATTTTAATTTCTGCAAGACCACTTGAAAAGGATGTACACAAATGACGCTCATTAGACAGTGCAGCTATAGAGGCAGAGGGTTAAAGGGATGTTTTTTTAGCTTTTGTGATTTGATTATTCAGCCGTTGGTGGTAGCAGGCCACTAGCAGCACGCCATGCTAACCCAGCTGCCTGTCTGTGAATGGACAGTGCCAGGCTGAGTGAATGCATGTAATTAATGACAGTAACAGCATCAGGAGTCTAATCATGGCTCCACAAGCCAGTGTTACTGGACTTCAGCTCAGCACCCTAATGGAGGTTGCACACGTAAGATGGCACGTAGATCATGTGCGTCTTCTCTTCTCTCTTTTATGACTACAGTGATCCCTGTGTTCCAATGCAATTCACATTTTACACCCATAATTATAAATATTCCCTCATTAGGCCTATAACCACATCTGTGCTATGATGTGCCTGCAAGTATTTATATGTTGTTATTTGTTGGACAGTGTTTTTTTCTCTGTTATGAGCTGTGTGTTCATCCTGTGCTGTGAATTTTTTCGCAAGGGTGAAGGCACAGCTGTGTTTGTGTGTGTGTGTGTGCTTATGTGGGCAGTACTGTTTATTTGTATATATGTGTGTTTACAGTTTGTTTCTGTGAAACGGCATAATGTTACGGTACAGTGGTGTGCGTGCGTGCGTGCGTGCGTGCGTGCGTGCGTGCGTGCGTGCGTGCGTGCGTGCATGCGTGTGTGCGTGTGCAAGTGTGTTTGCATGTGCTCAGTCAATGTGTTCTCTGACTTGTGTTCACCTCTGTTCTGCAGTCTGTTACGTTAGCCAGGGCTGTTTGCTATTCCCTAAGCAGAAAGACTTCCATTAGCTCTGATGATCACATGTATTATCACTGATTAGGAGGCAGGGGAAAGGCTGTTTCCCCTTATTGCTTTTTCCTTCATTTATTTAGGCATATTGATCCTTTGATTGTCATGGGTTGCAGATGTCCCAGAAAACTGAATTATGGTGATTTGATGGTGATTGTAAATAATAGTACTCCACTTGATCTTAAGTGTACTTTCTGTCTTACTATTTAGGGCAAATGTAAAGGCAGTGTACTGTCTCCTGCTTCCTACTGGAATGTAGTCTAAGAGGGTCACAAGAAATAGGACTAGACTGCAACTTCTACATTAGTACCACTGCCAAATGCCAAAATTGACCCTTTTGACCTAGAGTCAAGATCTTCAGTGATAAGTAAGCTAGGTCTAGAGGGGTACTGTATATAGTAGCAGTGGTGTAGTGGAGGTTAAACGCACGTCAATGTCGTTTACTCATCTTTTTTATTTTGCTCGACCGTTTACCCACCTTTTACAGAAAAATGCATTTAAAGTATAGGTAGCGTTACTTTTTTCACAGTGACCGGCGATCAGAGTTTACCCATAATTAGTTTTACCACTCTACATAACTGATCAGTAACCAAACCATTGCCAAACTACAGGTGTGAAGACATTTGACAATCAAAAACAAATAGTGAAATCTCATAGTAACTTGGGTGCCTGCTTCACTGTTTTTTCGCTGTGTAGTGCTGGTTTTCTGGTTGGAATCAAGTCAAGAAAATTAGAAAAGGGAAAATGTTGTTCTATTTAGGGGTCGATACCGCAATTGCGGAGGTCAGGTAGCAATCACAGTACCTGTGTACATAAATAAGGTCTTTACATGCATAAGCCAGAGAGATTTTCTGAGGGAACATGCTCTATAATTACCAGAGTGCCGGTACAAAATGCTTCAGGAAAACGTATATGTTTATTTGGATTACAGAAAAACAGTTCTGTCCTCCTGAGGGACATATAGGTTTAAAAGCTTACTTCGGTGTATGTGATATTTTTGAAAGAGGGGTAACAAAAGCTCGGGTCACAGGGCACCTCCAGTCTCCCAGCCTAGGGAACTAAATGCACTTATTCCAAAAGTGTGTGTGTGTTTAAATAAATAATTTCAAATCCCAATGCCACAGTGTTGATGAGTGTTTGCCCAAATTAGTACAACAGACTCTTCCAATAGGGGCTGAACTATGGAGAGATGTTCGAGAGAGTGGAGAGTGCCTTCGCTGCCTCAGAGGCAGATGGAATAGGTTACAGGGATGCACTGATCACAGGATCCTGTATGGCACTTCCCCCGCACAAGGTTTGAAAACATTGAGAGAATGATATTTTACAAACAGACCATCAACGAACAGTGAAAGGTGAAGACACTTTCATGGAAATGAGTTTGATTGTATGTAGTAGAGGGGGGATAATGTTGCTGTTGAAAGCAAAAGGAGCAAGAAGGCTAAACTACCTTAGTTTCAGGTCTTGATGTATCTGCGCATCATTATGTGATGGTCTGTAGCTAGTAATGCTATCTGGGAAGTTTCCATTGAAAACATGTGGCAATTATTCAGGAGAAGAGACTTGAGAGTGTTGCAGCGGTTGTGTGGAGGACGAATCTGAACCCACAGGGCTTCTAATCTGATCCAGTAAGATTGCAAAGCCGTTTAGTCTTGAATTTGACTTGAATGCGGCTTTGCAGTATGTCAAAACAAGCGCAAGTTGTACAAATAGACATTTCTGAGTGGTGTTTACACATAACAAATATGTCCTTGACCTTGTGTCATTGTCCTTACTTCAGGTGTGACAGTTCCCTGCTTATTTCTGAGTGAGAGGAGTCAACAAAACTTTCGAGAGGTTATCCTGAAGAGGTCACACACAACCTTCATCAGAATCGGTTGTCTTTACTAAATCCTGCTTAAACTATGGATCTATGGATTATTATGAAAGGTTATTATTATAATTGTGTGTGGGAAAAACGTTTGTTTTTCATTGTAATACATATGCCCTTGACTTTGTTATGTCTTAGAAATCCCACAAAAGCTTTCTGGATATTACATGGTGAAACATATATAATCTTTACAATTCCAGATCATTTACAATTGAAATGTTATTTTATAAGGGGTTGAAATGTTTTTGTTTATAACGGCGTGCCCTTCTGAGATTTCTATTGTCACACCTCTTAAATGACGATGAACATCATGATCGCTTTGTCAAAGAGTTATCAGACAGACACGCCTGATCGAATGCATATGGATCTCTTCCTTAAGAGCCACAGAGGGTTGTGATGGCCTTTTCCTGTCATTATATCCCATTTATGGCCATTCATGTTTCTGACTGAACAACTCAAACTCCCCAACTTATGCTCTCCAAATGGACGTTAGCTGTGAGCAGTGCTTGACTTGTGCCGAAGCTGTCCGGAACGCCGTACCGGCACTTCTATACTAAACAATAATATAAACGCAAAATGTATTGTGTTGGTCCCATGTTTCATGAGCTGAAATGTTTAAAAACACAGAATTTTTCCATACACACAGAAATATTATTTATCTCAAATTTTGTGCACACATTTGTATCCATCGCTGTTAGTGAGCATTTCTCCTTTGCCAAGATAATCGATCCACATGACAGGTCTGGCATATCAAGAAGCTAATTTAACAGCATGAGCATTACATAGGTGCACCTTGTGCTGGGGGGACAATAAAAGGCTACTTTCAAATGTGCAGTTTTGTCACACAACACAATGCCACAGATGTCTCAAGTTTTGAGGGAGTGTGCAATTGGCATGCTGACAGCAGGAATGTCCTCCAGAGCTGTTGCCAGATAATTTAATGTTAATTTCTCTACCATCAGCTGCCTCTTCCGACATTATTTTAGAAAATTGATCAGTACCTCAAACCAGCCTCACAACCTAAGACCATGTATAACCACTCCAGCCCAGGACCTCCACATCTGACTTTTTCACATATTCTGATTGGCAGGGCCTGGCAGGGCCTGGCTTCCCAGTGCGTGGGCCTGGTTGCCAAGAGGATGGGCCTATTCCCTCCCAGATCCACCCATTGATGACTGCACATCTGCCCAGTCGTGTTAAATCCATAGATTAGGGCCTAATTAATTTATTTAAATTGACTGATTTACTTATATGAACTGTAACTCAGTAACATCTTTGAAATTGTTGCATTTATATTTTTGTTCAGTATAATTTGGGGGGAATTGCGTACCAACTTCTATATAAAAACAAGGTAGCCTAGGGCACGTTGCGCCAGTAACCGAACATTTGCTGGATCGAATCCCCGAACTGACAAGGTAAACATCTTTCGTTCTGCCCCTGAGCAAGGCACTGTTCCCCGGGCGCCGAAGACGTGGATGTCGATTCAGAGGGGTTGCGTTAAATGTAGAAGACACATTTCAGTTGAATGCATTCAGTTGTATAACTGACTAGGTATCCCCTTTCCCTTTATATCGCTGGCCCAGATTCACACACCGAAGCAAACATGTCTGATCAAGCGGAATGAAGGAGGGATCTTCATTGAATAGCAATGTAGAGTGGCATTAATTTCCTGATTACGCATTTTTCAAGTTTATTTGCCGCTAGTCTGTGAATCTGTGAATTACAGTAGGTTGTTCGAGATTGCGCAGATTGTAATTAGTTTCATAATTGTTAATGTAATTAATGAAATCACACTTTTAAATATGATCAACCAATCAAAAAACGAAATATCAGCTATTATCGGAATTACTCTTCAGTACATGTCTGTGGTGCTGCGTGTGTGCCTGTACGAGTGGGCCTTTGACTCAGGAGAGAGAGAGCGCGCAACATTTCAGCTGCAGGTATAAAATGACAGAGAGACTAACTAGATCATCAATTCAAAACATGACTTGTTGTAGTTATATCGCTAGTTAACTATAGCTAACTAAGCATTAGTTTCGTTGTTGCCTTTCCACCGGTACTGTAGAGCATAAATAAATCGGCACCGTTGGAAAACTGGGATTCCCGTCTATTAAACAGTAGCCATGTAATTGCGACAACGTTAAAAATATTCGAATAGCCTAATTGACAAATAACTTGCTGTGCATAGATCTCCCCCGAAACAATATTTGAGCCTTATGTATAAATATTTCAAGTTCGATACCTTGCTTTGAAGTAGCCTACCTTGTCCATTTGATCCTTGATTTTTTTGAATGAGGGAATCGTTTTATAAAGACAAAACTATTTGGTTGTAATGTTGAAAAAACCTGCACACCCAGGACATCTCCAGATGGAAGGTTGACCACATGTTGACAACCTGTGACTAACAGTGCAGTTAAATATAAAAAAATAATATTTTTAAGTATTTATTTATTTAACCTTTATTTAACCAGGTAAGCTAGTTGAGAACAAGTTCTCATTTGCAAACTGCGACTTGGCCAAGATAAAGCATATATATATATATTAAAACATTTACAAAAAATATTGAACCTTTATTTAATAACTAGGCAAGTCAGTTAAGAACTTAAGAACAAATTCTTATTTACAATGTTATCTGTGGCGGGCTAAGTGCCTTGATCAAGCGCACAACGGCAGGAGGGGGTAGGTCTACATGGGATCAGACACAGCAGCGTTTCAGTGCCAATAATGCTTACGTTTTCATGTAGGCTATAATAATAGTCATGAAGATTTGGTCAAAAGTCATGGACAATGTGTATAAACCATTAACATTGAGTAATCAGAGGTTTCTATTGCATAATGTCATTTGCGAATTTCAGTGAACATAGTCTAATGGACCGACATGGAAAAAGTGCGCACTGTCTATCACGCCCCCTGACTTTGATTAGCTCAGATGCGACGTGCATCAAGAACACCCATCTCATTAGTGGTGGTGAGTTAAGATACATGGTCAGACTAATTTGCAATTGACTGTCATAGTCCCACATGAAAAGTATGGGATTGTGAGTTGAGAAGTCAATCAGAAATAGCCTACTGTTAGAGTTTTTTTCAACTGACTGCCATAGCCCAAAATAAAAAAGTAAATGTTTGCTGTTAATTACATGGTAATTACATAGTTGAGGTCACGAGAATTGTCAGATATCAAAATGCGGTCGTGGGCCAAAAAAGTTTTGGGAACCCCTGCTTTAAACTGTCACATGGCCAACCATGCAGCACAGGCACAGCTAGACAAACTCCTAGTATCCTTAGAAAAGTAAACAATCATTATTTGATCAGTTTACTTACTTGAATTGTGGGTCTTAAATGCTGATGAATAACATTATGGTTGCACCCTGACATCTCATTTTGCTGACAGGACAGGCGAGTAATTGGGCGGATCACTTTTGTCAAGTCAATGATGGTCACATGCATTATGGAGAAAAAATTGTCCGTCTACTGCATGAACTACAGAAATTCTGTAATCAAAGGTCATGAAGTTTTGACTGCAGTCGACTGCAAGTTTCTACAGTTGCTCTTCACCAGCTTCACCCTGCTTCCATGATCGCAGTGTAGAAGGTAAAAAGTGTTCCTCGGCATACACATCACTGACAATCTGAAATGGTCCACCCACACAGACAGTGTGGTGAAGAAGGCACAACAGCACCTCTTCAACCTCAGGAGGTTGAAGAAATTCGTCCTGGCCCCTACCACTCTCACAAACCTTTACAGGATGCTCCCCTTCTAATTTCCTTAATTTTGTCTAGAGTCAAATACTTTCTGTGGCACACATCAGAGTCAAATACTTCCTATAGAACAAACTTCACGTCAGAATAGGCAACCAAAATTAATAATTCATGGGTATGTGTTATATTAAACATAGAGGGAGTAAAATGTAGGCAAGCAATACACATTTCAGAACAACTACTAGTCGAATAAGACATGGGAGAGATGACGAATTGTGGCAGAGATTTATTTATAGACTAATACGCTTGAAACAAATAGCCAAACCGAAAACTGCAGTCATTACTAGTGCCTCCCTCGCGACAAACCGCCATAAAAATAAAATGAAACGCAGCCTAACGTGGTCACTGACAGCTGCCTTGAAGGATACAAATAAAACATGCTTTCTGCTACTAAGATCAGTGAAATGTAGGCTAAACTGACAACGGAGTGAAGAGCAGCAATCTCAACGAGCAAGCAAGTCGCAGCAATGGAGAATTGAGTGTGTGCGCGTTCACGCGAAGGAGAGGGGGGGATTTTGACAGGTAGTACATTTTCGGCACCACACCGGTCTTGTCTATTTGGTCTCCTTCGCGACGCGTTCCCTGAAGTATCGCGATGTTGTGCCTCGGTTTGAAAATGTATTATATTCAACAAACAGTGAAAGGTGAAGAAACTTTCATGGAAATCGGTTTGAATATATTTAGTTAGAGGGGGGATAATGTCGCTATTGAAAGCAAAAGGAGCAGAAAGGTAAACTAGTTTCAGGTCTTCTTGTATCTGTGCATCATTATGTGATGGTATAGCTAGTAATGCTAAATGGGAAGTTTCCATTGAAACATAAGGCAGGAGAAATGGCTTGAGAGCGTTGCAGTGGTTAACGTGACCAGCGGTTGTGTGGGGGACGAATCTGAACCTACAGAGCTTCTAATCTGATCCAGTAAGATTGCAAAACTGTTTAATCTTGAATTTCATCTTGACTTTAATTTAGTCAGTAATAAAATGTATACATGATCAGTATTGACTATCCATGATATTAATAGCCATACTGTATACTATTAGAATACTTTTCCTGCTTACCCAGCACTCGTAGAAAAAAGGTTAATTTGAGGTTCCATATTAAGAACCCTTTACTTCTTTGGATGAGATTAAAGATCCCTTTAACTAAAAAAGGTTCTGCCTTCAGGAGAATATGCAGACCCCTTTTTCCACATTTTGTAAGGTTACAGCCTTAACTAATCTAAAATTGTTTAAATAGCTGTTTTTCCCCCTCATCAATCTACACACAATACACGTTGGTGACAAAGGCAAAATAGGTTTTTAGTCATTTTAGTATTCAGGCCATTTACTCAGTAATTTGTTGAAGCACCTTTGGCAGCGATTACAGCCTCGAGTCTAATTGGGTATGACACTACAAGTTTGACACACCTGTATTTGGGGAGTTCCTCCCATTCTTCTCTGCAGATCCTCTCAAGCTCTTTAAGGTTGGATGGGGGGCATTGCTGCACAGCTATTTTCAGGTCTGTCCAGAGATGTTCGATCGGGTTCAAGTCTAGGCTCTGGCTGGGCCACTCAAGGACGTTCAGAGACTTGTCCCGGAGCCACTCCTGCGTTGTCTTGGCTGGGTGCTTAGGGTTGTTGTAAACCTTCACCCCAGTCTGAGGTCCTGAGTGCTCTGGAGCAGGTTTTCATCAAGGAGCTCTCTGTACTTTGCTCCATTCATCTTTGCCTCGATCCTGACTAATCTCCCAGTCCCTGCCACCACCATGCTTCACCATAGGGATGGTGCCAGGTTCTCTCCAGACATGATGCTTGGCATTCAGGCCAAATAGTTAAATCTTGGTTTCATCAGACCAAAGAATCTTGTTTCTCATGGTCTGAGAGTCTTTTGGGGCCTTTTGGCATTCTCCAAGCGGGCTGTCATGTGCCTTTTACTGAGGAGTGGCTTCTGTCTGGCCACTCTACCATAAAGGCCTGATTGTTGGAGTTCTGCAGAGATGGTTGTCCTTCTGGAATGTTCTCCCATCTCCACAGAGGAACTCTGGAGCTCTGTCAGAATGACCATCGGGTTCTTGGTCATCTCCCTGACCAAGGCCCTTCTCCCCCGATTGCTCAGGTTGGCTGGCCGGCCAGCTCTAGTCTTGGTGGTTCCAAAATTCTTCCATTTAAGAATGATGGAGGTGTTTTTGGGCACCTTCAATGCTGCAGAAATGTTTTGGTACCCTTCCCCAGATCTGTGTCTCGATGTAACGGATGTGAAACGGCTAGCTAGTTAGCAGTGGTGCGAGCTAGCAGCCTTTCAGTCGGTTACGTCACTTGCTCTGAAACCTAGAAGTAGTGGTTCCCCTTGCTCTGCAAGGGCCGCGGCCTTTGTGGAGCGATGGGTAACGATGCTTCGTGGGCGACCGTTGTTGATGTGAAGGAGGAGGTCGAAAGGGGGGTGAGTGTAACGGATGTGAAATGGCTAGCTAGTTAGCGGTGGTGCGAGCTAGCAGCCTTTCAGTCGGTTACGTCACTTGATCTGAAACCTAGAAGTAATGGTTCCCCTTGCTCTGCAAGGGCCGCGGCCTTTGTGGAGCGATGGGTAACGATGCTTCGTGGGCAACTGTTGTTGATGTGTGCAGAGGGTCCCTGGTTTGCCCGGGGCGAGGGGACGCCGTAAAGTTAAACTGTTACATCAACACAATCCTGTCTCGGAGCTCTATAGACAATTCCTTCGACCTCATGGCTTGGTTTTTGCTCTGACATGCACTGTCAACTGTGGGACCTTATATAGACAGGAGTCTGCCTTTCCAAATCATGTACAATCAATTAAATGTACCACAGGCGGACACAAATCAAGTTGTAAAAACATTTCAATGATGATCAATGGAAACAGGATGCACCTGAGCTCAACTTCGAGTCTTTTAGCAAGGGGTCTGAAAACTTATGTAAATAAGGCTGTAACGTAACAATGTGTAAAAAGTCAAGGGGTCTGAATACTTTCCGAAGACACTGTATACCCAGTGAAGGCAAATAACCTTGAATGTAATGTGGATTTTAGCTAACAAAAGCTAACACAGTCAAATCAAACTCTGAAGTTACAGCTAACTAGCTCCCTTAAAATTTATTTGAGCTATTTTGCATTGACATTCATGTCCACATTAATGATGCTGCATAATTTCACCTGGTCAGAAAAATGGCTAGCTGACATCAGACACCATTAACTATCTTTGCCAGGGGGGAGATCGAATTCGCATTTTGCAACATTGCTGCCAATGTCGGATTGGTAAACTGCAAGGTTCATACAAAGCTCTGCTGTTGCAAACTAAAAGAATACACTCATAGATAACAAGGCTCTCTAGATAAAATTTGAATTGACCAAAAGGTTCTAACTGCCATTCTGATTCAAAACCCAACTGCCATTCAATTATGGCGATGCAACAGGACAGTAGTTGAACTTGCAAATAGCCAACCAATAAGCATGTTATTTTCAATTTATTAAGGTAAGCAAACTTTATTATTTAATTTAAATATATAAAAACAAAAGTCATATGGCAAATTATAGCTAGGCTAGATAAACAAAGTTGTATTAGAATTTAAGCACCATTTGTAAGCTAGCTAACTTTGCTATCTAGCTGCCTAGCTACACAGGAAAAAGTTAGGCTACTTTAATTAGCCACTTACAAGCTAGCTAGCTAACAAATAAACATTTTTTTATTATGGAATATGCCAAATAGAGCTAGCTACAGACCCAGCATGACATTGGCAATTAGCTAATTGTTACTTTCAGTCAGATGAAAGGACTATATTTCATGAAACCATTAGAAGACTGTTGCTGACATCTGTTGAATGCAGGGGATGGGCTGACAGAGGTGGTATGTATCTAAATTATTTATAATAAATTATGTATAATAAGTCTTGGTGATTCAATAGCCAAGTTAATCATTACATGACTTTAACACACTATGTTTTGCTTAGTCTGGCAGTAACAACAACAGCATGTATATTATTCTTCTAATCTACATCATAATAATTATATATCTGCATAGTATTTTGTATTCATTTTGGCAGATTAACTCATGTTTTTGCTCCTTTTTCCTCTTTACAGGAACCTGCCAGGCAACAACCCATACAGTACTGTTCCATAAAGAAGTCAGCCAGAGTTGGTAACAAGATTGATCTGGGCCATCTTACAAACAAAGAGATGACTCTCTGGCCACCAGTGCATATTTCCAAACTACGTTTGCATATAATGACAATAAAATCTTTTGTCCATTATTTAATTGTTTATTATATTATATTCTTAGCAAAAACCATTATTTATTAGTACTATACAAGGTTCTAAATGGAACTAATTTTGGTTCAGTGAAGAAAAATCCTTTCGGGTTCTGATCAAAGAACCCTATAAACGGGTTCTATAGAAAACTTTTAGGGGTTCCATATATTTTTGGTTCTATAAGGAACATACATATTGTGCAATATATTATCTACTATATTTCGGTCAATATTATCCAGCACTATATCACATTGGGAAAAGCAATGGTCACCGCAGAAAACTATTCTGACAGCATAAATCTGAACCACTTGGGCCTTAGTATTACACGGCATATGAATAAGATTTGTAATATGATGTCTGTCTTCCCGTCGCTATAATGTTTGATAGTCTTAAAATATCAAATATCCCTGAACTGTGTCAAAACATTTAGCTTAATTGAGAACCAGTGTGATTCCACTGTTATATAATTGTTTAAATTACTAACATAAATCATATAATTAATTGCCTTTGAATAACTAAAAAGATTTGGTAGCGGGAATTGTAGCACCAGAATCTTACTAATCCATGCTATTTCACTGTCCATTTCTTTCAAAGGTCTCAAACTCAATGCGCTTTGGCTCAGGTCAACATCTTGAACCCGCAGTCTATATCACTAACAACATCAGTGACCCTGCAACATTAGCTTGGATTTTGTGAGGCATTTTTGCATTATTTTGAAACAAACAAGCAGAAATCTATGTGCTTAAACCTCCATGGACAGACACCTTCCCCCCCCCCACCCCTGGTAATGATTGCGTGCAGAATCATAGACCCACTGTTGGCTCTGGGAGCATGTACACCCAGGCGAGATTACCTTCCCTAAACTGGCAATGATGCAAGGGTGCCAGTGTGCAGTAGCATCTGCAGCATTTCATGACAACACTAATAGTCAGCATGGATCACTGGCACAGAGAGTCCCTTCTAATTAGAATTATTTCAATCTTCCACTGGCTTTATTTTCAAAATTCCAATCTTAATGGTTTTCAGAGATGCCTCCACTTTCTTGACTACGCCCTCCCAGTCGCTCCATTTGAGCTTTCTCTGTTTAGAGTTCTGCATTTACACGAACAAAGTGTGGCTGATACACTCCACTTCTTCTCATCATTTCAGTTTATTATGTATGCAGGCTTTTATTTCCATCGTTTTTTACAAACCCCATCTGCTTTAAAGTACGTTGAGTTTAGGCACGCAAATTGTCAGATGTAAAGCAGTCATACTCTTTGCCAGACCCCATTTTCAGTGCCAACAGCTCTTAATCTTTCATATTAGCTTGAATAGCTTCATAGTGTTGGTGAAGATAACGTTAATGAAACATTGATTTGGTTATAACTTTAAAATTATATTTTATTGTACCATCACATTTCCTGCATTTTTCCCATATAGTTTTCCAAATATCTGTTAAGCGTCAGCCTTATTGTTATTATTCTACATTGGTTAATTTATTGATAGCTTTAAAGTCATTAAAGCCTTGAAGCCATGGGTAAATCTTGCTCACTCAAGGCTAATCAAGGCTTTTGTAGTTATGAAAGCAGTGAACTCTTGACAGCTGGAATGAAAAGTTGATGAGATTGTCAACCCAGTGATATAAACACAAATTGCTTATTGAAAAGGTTGCATGTTCGAATCTCATCATGGACAACTTTAGCATTTTATCTAATTAGCAACTTTAAAACTAACTACTTTTTAGATACTTGCAACTACTTATCATGTTAGTTACCCTTCCTCTAACCCTAACCTTAACCCTAACTCTTTACCTACTTAAACAGCATGTTACCTACCCCTAACCCCTAAATCTAACCCTAACCCCTAGCCTAGATAACATTAGCCACCTAGCTTGCCTTGCTAACGTTAGCCACAACAAATTGGAATCTGTGTAATGTACACGAAATGTGTTGTGCAGAAGAAAATGTGTGTAATACACACGGGAAAAAAAGACGAAGTATTTCCGAATAAGTAACTTGTGTCTATTTCACAATAAGCTGTAATAGTGTTATAGATTGTACATAACCACTGAAAGAGCTTAAATTGGGTCGATAGACATCTTTTCTAACATACAGACAGTGATGTCTGAGACTCTTATGCTCCCTGGCACTGCGAAGGTGGATGGGCAGGAATGTGGGCTGAGATGAAAGGCGGAAGAGTTGGGGTTCTCACTAAAGCTGTGTGGGAAACAGTTAGGGTTAAGGGCAAGCTGAATGACAGATACAGCCTGCGTTCCTCTGCCCAGGCGTTGCTGACACCTGTCACGATAGGAATTTTAAGTATCAGCTAACCACATCATATGTTACAGCAGCTGATGACACAGCTAATGACACAATCGATGACGTGGCACACAACCATTGGTTGATGCACACAATGTCTGAGCAGGGGAACACGACCAGTCTCAGCTACAACATGTCGTCTGCCCCCATTGTCACTCTGGGGAAAGAAAGGCGCCATTTGAAGTAACGAGAAACACAATTCCATCAATGAAAAACTACTGCTTCAGCATTAAAATGTTTTTGTTGATAGTTGCGTAACCAAGCACTGCACAGCTGTTTTTAAGTAGGTTGCTGAACTGTGTAAGTCTATGTACAGTGCCTTCTGACTTATTTTTTTGTTAGGTTGCAGCCTTATTATAGAATTGATTAAATTGGGATTTTCCCATCAATCTACACACAATATCCAACAACGACAAAGCAAAAACAGGATTTTAGAATTTTTTGCAAATTTATAAAAAAATGTAAAACTGCAATATTACTTTTGTATAATTATTCAGACCCTTTACTCAGTACTTTGTTGAAGTACCTTTGGCAGCGATTACAGCCTCGAGTCTTCTTGGGTATGACGCTACAAGCTTGGCATATCTGTTTTTGGGGAGTTTCCAATCAAGTTGTAGAAACATCTCAAGGATGATCAATGGAAACAGGTTGCACCAGTGCTCAATTTCGAGTCTCATAGCAAACGGTCTGAATACTCATGTAAATAAGGTATTTCTATTCTTTACTTTTAATAAATGTGCAAAAATTTACAAAAAAATGGTTTTGCTTTGTCATAATGGGATATTGCGTGTAGATTGCTGAGGATTTTAAAACATGTAATCCATTTTAGAATCCCGAGTGGCACAGTGGTCTGATGCACTGCTTCCCAGTGCTAGAGGCGTCGCTACAGACCCTGGTTGCTGTATCACAACCGGCCGTGATCGGGAGTCCCATAGGGTGGCGCACAATTGACCCAGCGTCGCCCGGGTTAGGGGAGGGTTTGGCCGGGGTAGGCCGCCATTGTAAAATAAGAATTTGTTCCTATCTGACTTGCCTAGTTCAATAAAGGTTAAATAAAATGTTAAACAGAATATGCCTGTAACGTAAACAAAATGTGGAAAAAGTCAAAGGGTCTGAATACTTTCTGAAGGCACTGTATATATGCTGATTAAAAATCAGACCTTGGAATATTACACCTTTATGTGATTTGAATTCACAATTATATAGCTTACATAAATACTGTTTACACTGTTTGCTATTCAATTTGTTCTTAACTGACTTAATATTTAAGGCGTTTACCAAAAATTACACATTACAGTAAAATAAAAAGTCCAGACCACTCAAAGCTACAATAAGCACTTTAGATGCCCTGCTGAGCGCACATCACACGTGAAGGATTGCCCATGAAAGAAATGATGTTTACTCATCCGTTGCCGCAGATGCATAGGCTAAACTACGCAGTCAGGCCTACAACATTTCCAGATCATATATACTCAGATGTTAGCCTTATCTTAACTGATTATAGCCTGCAATCAATAGAGAAAATGTAAATTTGCATACTTGCCAATCCATACTTGCCAACTGCCATCAACACTTTTTACCTAAAAACAATGGAAGCGAATTGAACACAATGTTATTTATTTATTGCTTTGCCTATGAGAAAACAAGTCAAATTATGTCTGTGATAAATTTATACTTTGAGGTTGTAGCTGACTTCGATTATCATCATTTAAAAAAACTATGAAATAGTTTACCCTAAGAAAACAACAATCTATAGGCCTACTTGTTTCTAATTGTTCAATGCTCACAAAAAGACAGGTGTTCAGATTGTAGAGGATAAAGTAACTGTTTACAGTTAATACTTCAGCTAAGGGTCTACTTTAGCCTAGCATGTATGTTACCCACATGCCAGCTGTAACCATTCTAGTCATAGCTACATTCTGTTTACTTAGACACAACTCCTTAACCTGAGGTGATACTTAATACCACTATAGGGGCTTACATAGGTCACTAATGTTAGGAACACGTGAAGGGAAAATGATTGGAGATAACAGGAGGCTTTAATTCTGTGGAGTATAATGTTCTCCAACACTACAGTTCGCCACATACTCCAGTGGATAATAACCGATGCAACACTGGGGGCTAATGCTATACTCCCTTTTGACTAAACATGGAATGTGATGTTAGACACTCACTGATGGCTAAGTATCAACATTTTATATGGCCAATGGCTACAATTGGAGCTACATCGAGTGGCTTATATGGGGCTCAGACATTTATTTGCTGAAAAAAAAGGGCAAATGTGTAGCTCCTACATTTTATAGCGATATTTCAGTGTGCTAATACCCTGACTACACCGCTCGCGTCACAATTTTTCTTTAGGAATCTATGTCATTCAATTATTGCACCCACACTGCTCGAGTGTGTCAGCGAGCGTCTGCGTTGCCAAGGACTAAAATAGAAGTCATTCCTATTTCTGACGCAGATCGCGCTGCAAGTCCTGCCTCTCCCATCTCCTCATTGGTTTATAGAAACAGGTACCCACGTGCCATCTCTTCATTGGTTATACCCACGTGGGTGATTGAAAGACGAACAGTTGCCGGTTGTCGTGGTAATACTATGAACGTTTAGATGCCAATCACCATATAAATTAAACTATGAAAAAGCCTGGAAGGAGGAGAGATGACTGGAAACGATTCGGTTGACCATTTTTATGTGTGGATTAATTGTGCATTTCAGGTAAAATATTAACCTAATGTTTATATCCCAGCTATCCCAGCTAGCAAGTGCAAGCTAACTAGCTAAATTGCCATAAATGTGTAATGCTTTTCGACCTGTCCCCAAATTAATGTCATTGGTTCAGAGTTTGTTTTGATATTTTAACCTGCATGTCGTGATTGCGTTTGGTGTAGTGGGACAAGATTAATTTATGCCCGATGGCTCACGCGCGCAGCAGGTTTGGGTTCTGTGTAAGACAGGACTCTAAGGTTAATACTTTGGCGAACGGTAGGACAAACACCTAGGATTACTTTAGCAGCCAAAGCCATTATTTTGGGGGTGTGGCTTAACGCAGATGTCAAATACTTGACCCAATTATTGAAAACAACAAGAAGAGATGGTCCAATCTTACAGAGCTAGATCACAGACATACACCTACACTATCTCTGCAGAATGACATGATTGTCAGGTTTTCAGAGAGCCAAATTCGCCACCTCGACTCCAGGCCTTCTAGGTGTCTGCAATTCTTGAACGAGAATATATTGTGGAGGTCTGGTATTGCGAGACTAGCGCTCATAAACTAGGACAGACAAACAAAACATTCAGGGCAGCGCATGCATTGTAACACCCGAGCTACATTTTTGTAATGTTACCCATAATGTTTGAGTGTCCAGTTTTCCATTAGTTAGGGGGAACATTCTATCGATGTTAGCAAAAACCTTCAGATAACCTTTTTTTAGCATGTTTTGGCGTTAAAGTTAGGAGAACATTCCCTTAATGTCAAACGTGGTTGCCATGTTCTCAGAATTTACAATATTAATATTCTAGACACGCTTTATGGGACATTGCAAAAACATTAATGTGTCCAGTCTACTGAATGTTAGGAGAACATTCCATCAATGATCCCACCAAACATATACAGAACATGGTTGCCATGTTGTTAGAACATAACATATTCATGTTCTCAGAACATCAAATATTATTGTTCTAGACACTTTTCATAGGAACATTGCAAGAACATTCATGTGTCCAGTTTTCTGAGGGTTAGAAGAATATTCCATCAACGTCCCACCAAACATACACAAAACATGGTTGTCATGTTGCCATGATAATAATCTTGTAGACACGTTTCATGGGAACGTTGCAGAAACATTTCTGTATATCAGTTGTCAGGACGTTGCCTGATTGTTCCAAAGAAACGTTCTCCCCCCCAATGGTTTTTAATTAAACATCACGCCTTGATACTGTTTCCGAGCCAATCATGGCCCTTATTGGTGAACCACTGATTCATTCATAGCTCTTTGTCTGTTGGCGAGTGTCACGTTCGTCATAATGAATGGACCAAGGCACAGCGTACGTAGAGTTCCACATATTTTAATAAATCGAAACTCACCAAAACAAACAAGCACAAACGAAACGTGACGTTCTGGACTGCTCACAGGCAGCTACACAAACACAAGATCCCACAAAGCACAAAGGAGAAATGGCTGCCTAGATATGATCCCCAATCAGAGACAATGATAAACAGCTGCCTCTGATTGGGAAACAAACCAGGCCAACATAGATGATTAAACACCTAGATAACCCTCCCTTGTCATTGTCACGCCCCAAGCACCATAGAGAATAAACAGCTCTCTATGGTCAGGGCGTGACAGCGAGGTTAGGGATATTCAGACTCATACTCAGACTCACTGTGCTTTTAACATAATGTTTTCAATTTACATGTTTGATTATATTGGGGCGGCAGGGTAGCCTAGTGGTTAGAGCGTTGGACTAGTAACCGAAAGGTTGCAAGTTCAAATCCCCGAGCTGACAAGGTACAAATCTGTCATTCTGCCCCTGAACAGGCAGTTAACCCACTGTTCCTAGGCCGTCATTGAAAATAAGAATTTGTTCTTAACTGACTTGCCTAGTTAAATAAAGGTAAAATAAAAATAAAAATATTGTGCATGTTCATTTACACAGTAATTATTATTCAACATGTCTTCTTCTGGGATTTGAACTCACAACCTAACCTCTTGGTTCACTGTACTCCCATCTTCCCGGTAGGTCACCATGTCTGTGTCAGGTATTGGTTCATCTAACTATTCTCATCATTGATTTGATTGACTTATTTCAAGAATTCAAGGACTTTCTGTATAGTTGTCTAATGTTGGCACTTTGAAGTAAATCTCAGCTCTGTTAAAACTACACTAAATTCCACTTATTGATCACAGTGATTCAAGGGTGTCATTAACATGCCTCACCAACATTAGACAACTATACTGAAAGCACTTAAATTGTTGAAATAAGTAAATCAAATCAATGGTCCGATTAATTTATACAGGACACGGACATGGTGCCGTTGACGGAAGATTGGCATACCGTTAACCAAGAGGTTGTAAGTTCAAATCTGAGGTCAGGACTGTTGAATAGTAATTACTATATAAATGAACATGCACAATGTAATCATGTATATCAAAGTGTGTCAGATATTTAAGGTGAAAACAATATGTTAAAAACGCTGTGTGTGACAATAAATTATGAATGTATCAGTAGTTCACCAATCAGAGCCTTGATTGGCTCGGCAAAAGTAACAAGGCGTGATGTGTAATGAAACACATATTTTGGGGGAGAACGCTTTTTTGGTACACAGAAAAGTTCTTGCAAAGTTCACATGAATTGTTTCTTGAAAATTAATATCTTATGTTCTGAGAAATTGGTAGCCATGTTCTGGGTATGTTTGGTGGGACATTGATGGAATATTCTCCTAACCCTCAGAAAACTGGACACAAAAGTTATTGCAACGTTCCCATGAAACGTGTCTAGAACATTAATATCTTATGTTCTGAGAACACGGCATGTATGTTCTGTGTATGTTTGGTGGGACGTTGATGGAATAATCTCCTAACCCACAGAAAACCAATAAACCAGTGAAATTTGATTTGATTTGAAACGGGACACATGACTGTTCTTGCAATGTTTCCATGAAACGTGTCTAGAACATGAATATCTTCAATTCTGAGAAAATGGTACCACGTTCTGGCTAAGTTCTATTTGACATTAAGGGAATGGTCTCTTGGAAACATTACTTGCACATCACAGGATCATTCCTATGTAAACATTAGTTAATGACCTAATGAGACCCTTGAGGGAACGTTCTCTAAAGTTGCGGGAACGTTTGTTGTTAGCTAGGATAACCCGTTGAAAATTAAATACACTAGCACACCTGAAGGATGTTTCAGCATGTGCCTCAGACATGTTGATATTATATTAAAAGAAATTAAGCTCCCACTCACTACGCTGGTAAAGTATCACTTTCATTCATTGCTAACATTTCAGCCTCAAGGCCTTAATCAGAGATTCATTAGCTCTGATGAATGCTGTAATTGTTCAAATTGAATACTTTGCAAGTGCAGACCTTTACCAAATTGGCCAGAGCCTCACATACTGTAGCTCCTTTAACACAGGTAGAAATAATCTATTCCGCAGTTCAGAGTCACACAACCTCCCCATCATGAAGACCTCCCCTGGTGTGCTTGACAACTTGTGATCTAATCGTGGTAACGACGGGGCGTAGCTGGGCACCTTGACCTCAGCAGGGGGTGGGTGAGCAGGTTAAGCAAACAACCATGGGCTTTGATAATAATCCGCCTGTCCTGTCAGCCAAACAGGGTGCAACCATAATGTTATTCATCACCATTCAAGTAAGTAAATTTACACTGATCAAAGAATAATTGTTTTTCCTAAGGAAACTGGTAGTTTGTTTAGCTGTGCCTGTGCTGCATAGTTGGCCATGTGACAGTTTAATGCCATCACATACAATCAACATGTAGATAAATCATACTGTATGTCCATTAGATTATATACCGAAGGCCTTCAAATCTGTAACTAAATTTGAACAAAGTTCACAAAAAAAATCAAAATGAGCACAATGAGCTCCACTTACCCTATTCCTTGAGAGAAGTGTTTTAAGTTTTGCATTCTGTGTTGCACAGGATTTATCTCCGATCTACTTCCTAATTGGTGTCCGTTCTGATATCCTCCATTTGTAAAGAGAAGACAAGCCTGGATTTCCTGGTGCTCCGCAGAGACATGAATGGCCATACATTGGCCCACGACCCCATAAAATAAATCAGGCGTGTCTGTCTGATAACTATAGGAGTGGTCTTTGACAAAGAGATCATGAGATCACCGCCATTGGACTGGAGCAGTGGAAACTCATTCTCTGGAGTGATGAATCACACTTTGCCATCTGGCAGTCCGATGGACAAATCATTGTTTGGCGGATGCCAGGAGGACACTGCCTTCCCCAATGCATAGTGCCAACTGTAATGTTTGGTGGAGGAGGAATAATGGTCGGGCTGTTTAACATTGTTCGGTCTAGGCCCCTTAGTTCCAGTGAAGGGAAATCTTAACGCTACAGCATACAATGACATTCTAGACGTTTCTGTGCTTCCAACTTTGTGGCAACAGTTTGGGGAAGGCCCGTTCCTGTTTCAGCATGACAATGCCCCTGTACACAAAGCAAAAACCATACATCGGTGCGGAAGACATTGACTGGCCTGCACAGAGCCCTGACCTCAATCCCATTGAACACCTTTGGGATGAATTGGAATGCCGATTGAGAGCCAGGTCCAATCGCCCAACATCAGTGCCCGACCTCACTAACACTCTCTAAGGCTGAATGGAAAGCAAGTTCCCGCAGCAATGTTCCAACATATAGTGGAAATCCTACCCAGAAAAGTTGAGGCTGTTATAGCAGCAGACCAACTCCATATTAATGCTCATGATTTTGGAATGAGATTTTAGAGGAGCAGGTGTCCACATACTTTTGTAGTGTATTTGTTATGTGTAAACACCACTCAGAAATGTCTATTTACAACTTGCACTTGTTTTGACAAAGTGCAATGCTGCCTTAAGTTACTATTTTCTGACTCCTCTTCTTGAAATCAATTTGATCAATAATGTTAGGATTTTCTTAACGTGTCTATATGTAGTGAATATTTTTTTATGTCTATTTTTCATTCATAACATTTATAAATAATGAAGAAGAAAAATCCACCTAGAAAAAATATATATTCTTTAAAAAAAAACAATTCTGATGTATTTTTCTCTGAAATTTCTGTTTTAGAGAAATGTAAAGTATGTGTTGTTATTGCAGTTAGCTTTCTACCAATTTTGTATTTTCTTATTCATTGATTGGTTCACATTCTGCTATGGGAAGTAGAAAACATAAACAATACAACAAATATGTCATGTTGGTAGGTTGTTTTGGGTGTTGAAGAAAGTAGTTTTACACAATTTCAGGTATCTCTAACTTCTTTAGAAAATGTATAAATCCACAAGGTATATACCCAAATGCATTACACCAAATGAAATCAAATGTTGCATGATTCAAATAATATCCAATGTTTTCATTGGGTTAAAATACATTTTGAAAGTATAGGCTATTTTTATGGTTATCAACATATCCATATCTTTCCTCATGTTTGTCTTTAAATTACTTCAGTAATGCACTCTAACTTCCATGTGTCTTAACAAGCGCTTTCAAATGAATTGGACATGGACTTCACTTTCATAAAGACAAACTTTGAGTCAGCAAGTTCATATATCCACACATTGTATCAACACACCTATTTTTCAGATATATCAGTCCATGCTAGATGTACACAATGTGTACTTATTTTGTGATGTAATGATGGATATCTGATGTGTGTCAGTTGCCTACAATTTTAGAGCAATACAACAAGTCTCAGACGATATCCTGTAATACGTCTCCACTTCGACTTGCACTCTCTCCCTCCGCTGAGACATGACCATCAGTCCAGTAAAAAAAGTTATTTCAATTTATGCTCCAATGTGCTTCACAAGTAATAGGCTACAACAACTGACCTATTGCCAGTGTTATCATAGAGCATAGCTTTATACTCAAGTTTCGAAATCTAAGAGACTCTTCATTATTTATAATAAGCGGTAGGCCTGTATGGAGAGAATCTGAGCTGTCTTATTATATATAAAAATAGGCAAATGCATGAAACAATATTTATTTCCAGTCAATGTAAATAGCCTATAATTTGTGGGATTTTAATTTAATTGGAAATAGAACTTTGCCCTGTACTTCTCCATCCATCCATCTCCACTATAGTTATGCCCTATAGGCTATTGATAATGTAATTGATATCAAACAATACATTGTACTTGATCTCCTGCGCCCAGCAGAGAATTGCAGTCAGCTTGCATTTTGACTCATAAAGAGATCTGGACTAAGAAAAGGTTGGTGACCACTGTTCTAGTCTATTGTGATTATTACTGTTATATCAGGGTATTATGTTCTAGACTATATAGGCTATGGCTGCCTATTGTGATTATTACTGTTATATCAGGGTATTATGTTCTAGACTATATAGGCTATGGCTGCCTATTGTGATTATTACTGTTATATCAGGGTATTATGTTCTAGACTATATAGGCCATGGCTGCCTATTGTGATTATTACTGTTATATCAGGGTATTATGTTCTAGACTATATAGGCCATGGCTGCCTATTGTGATTATTACTGTTATATCAGGGTATTATGTTCTAGACTATATAGGCTATGGCTGCCTATTGTGAATATTACTGTTATATCAGGGTATTATGTTCTAGACTATATAGGCTATGGCTGCCTATTGTGATTATTACTGTTATATCAGGGTATTATGTTCTAGACTATATAGGCTATGGCTGCCTATTGTGAATATTACTGTTATATCAGGGTATTATGTTCTAGACTATATAGGCTATGGCTGCCTATTGTGATTATTACTGTTATATCAGGGTATTATGTTCTAGACTATATAGGCTATGGCTGCCTATTGTGATTATTACTGTTATATCAGGGTATTATGTTCTAGACTATATAGGCCATGGCTGCCTATTGTGATTATTACTGTTATATCAGGGTATTATGTTCTAGACTATATAGGCCATGGCTGCCTATTGTGATTATTACTGTTATATCAGGGTATTATGTTCTAGACTATATAGGCCATGGCTGCCTATTGTGATTATTACTGTTATATCAGGGTATTATGTTCTAGACTATATAGGCTATGGCTGCCTATTGTGAATATTACTGTTATATCAGGGTATTATGTTCTAGACTATATAGGCTATGGCTGCCTATTGTGATTATTACTGTTATATCAGGGTATTATGTTCTAGACTATATAGGCCATGGCTGCCTATTGTGATTATTACTGTTATATCAGGGTATTATGTTCTAGACTATATAGGCCATGGCTGCCTATTGTGATTATTACTGTTATATCAGGGTATTATGTTCTAGACTATATAGGCTATGGCTGCCTATTGTGAATATTACTGTTATATCAGGGTATTATGTTCTAGACTATATAGGCCATGGCTGCCTATTGTGATTATTACTGTTATATCAGGGTATTATGTTCTAGACTATATAGGCCATGGCTGCCTATTGTGATTATTACTGTTATATCAGGGTATTATGTTCTAGACTATATAGGCCATGGCTGCCTATTGTGATTATTACTGTTATATCAGGGTATTATGTTCTAGACTATATAGGCCATGGCTGGCTATTGTGATTATTACTGTTATATCAGGGTATTATGTTCTAGACTATATAGGCCATGGCTGCCTATTGTGATTATTACTGTTATATCAGGGTATTATGTTCTAGACTATATAGGCCATGGCTGCCTATTGTGATTATTACTGTTATATCAGGGTATTATGTTCTAGACTATATAGGCCATGGCTGCCTATTGTGATTATTACTGTTATATCAGGGTATTATGTTCTAGACTATATATAGACTAGACTAGACTAGACTAGACTATATATATCATCCTTGACCGCTGGCTACGTCCCTTCCGTCTTCAAGAGAGCGAGAGTTGCACCCCTTCTGAAAAAACCTACACTCGATCCCTCCGATGTCAACAACTACAGACCAGTATCCCTTCTTTCTTTTCTCTCCAAAACTCTTGAACGTGCCGTCCTTGGCCAGCTCTCCTGCTATCTCTCTCAGAATGACCTTCTTGATCCAAATCAGTCAGGTTTCAAGACTAGTCACTCAACTGAGACTGCTCTTCTCTGTATCACGGAGGCGCTCCGCACTGCTAAAGCTAACTCTCTCTCCTCTGCTCTCATCCTTCTAGACCTATCGGCTGCCTTCGATACTGTGAACCATCAGATCCTCCTCTCCACCCTCTCCGAGTTGGGCATCTCCGGCGCGGCCCACGCTTGGATTGCGTCCTACCTGACAGGTCGCTCCTACCAGGTGGCGTGGCGAGAATCTGTCTCCTCACCACGCGCTCTCACCACTGGTGTCCCCCAGGGCTCTGTTCTAGGCCCTCTCCTATTCTCGCTATACACCAAGTCACTTGGCTCTGTCATAACCTCACATGGTCTCTCCTATCATTGCTATGCAGACGACACACAATTAATCTTCTCCTTTCCCCCTTCTGATGACCAGGTGGCGAATCGCATCTCTGCATGTCTGGCAGACATATCAGTGTGGATGACGGATCACCACCTCAAGCTGAACCTCGGCAAGACGGAGCTGCTCTTCCTCCCGGGGAAGGACTGTCCGTTCCATGATCTCGCCATCACGGTTGACAACTCCATTGTGTCCTCCTCCCAGAGCGCTAAGAACCTTGGCGTGATCCTGGACAACACCCTGTCGTTCTCCACCAACATCAAGGCGGTGGCCCGTTCCTGTAGGTTCATGCTCTACAACATCCGCAGAGTACGACCCTGCCTCACACAGGAAGCGGCGCAGGTCCTAATCCAGGCACTTGTCATCTCCCGTCTGGATTACTGCAACTCGCTGTTGGCTGGGCTCCCTGCCTGTGCCATTAAACCCCTACAACTCATCCAGAACGCCGCAGCCCGGCTGGTGTTCAACCTTCCCAAGTTCTCTCACGTCACCCCGCTCCTCCGCTCTCTCCACTGGCTTCCAGTTGAAGCTCGCATCCGCTACAAGACCATGGTGCTTGCCTACGGAGCTGTGAGGGGAACGGCACCTCAGTACCTTCAGGCTCTGATCAGGCCCTACACCCAAACAAGGGCACTGCGTTCATCCACCTCTGGCCTGCTCGCCTCCCTACCACTGAGGAAGTACAGTTCCCGCTCAGCCCAGTCAAAACTGTTCGCTGCTCTGGCACCCCAATGGTGGAACAAACTCCCTCACGACGCCAGGACAGCGGAGTCAATCACCACCTTCCGGAGACACCTGAAACCCCACCTCTTCAAGGAATACCTAGGATAAAGCAATCCTTCTGCCCCCCCCCCCCCCCCCCCCCCCCCCCCTTAAAAGATCTAGATGCACTATTGTAAAGTGGCTGTTCCACTGGATGTCATAAGGTGAATGCACCAATTTGTAAGTCGCTCTGGATAAGAGCGTCTGCTAAATGACTTAAATGTAAATGTAAATGTATATAGGCCATGGCTGCCTATTGTGAATATTACTGTTATATCAGGGTATTATGTTCTAGACTATATAGGCTATGGCTGCCTATTGTGATTATTACTGTTATATCAGGGTATTATGTTCTAGACTATATAGGCCATGGCTGCCTATTGTGATTATTACTGTTATATCAGGGTATTATGTTCTAGACTATATAGGCCATGGCTGCCTATTGTGATTATTACTGTTATATCAGGGTATTATGTTCTAGACTATATAGGCCATGGCTGCCTATTGTGATTATTACTGTTATATCAGGGTATTATGTTCTAGACTATATAGGCCATGGCTGCCTATTGTGATTATTACTGTTATATCAGGGTATTATGTTCTAGACTATATAGGCTATGGCTGCCTATTGTGATTATTACTGTTATATCAGGGTATTATGTTCTAGACTATATAGGCCATGGCTGCCTATTGTGATTATTACTGTTATATCAGGGTATTATGTTCTAGACTATATAGGCCATGGCTGGCTATTGTGATTATTACTGTTATATCAGGGTATTATGTTCTAGACTATATAGGCCATGGCTGCCTATTGTGATTATTACTGTTATATCAGGGTATTATGTTCTAGACTATATAGGCCATGGCTGCCTATTGTGATTATTACTGTTATATCAGGGTATTATGTTCTAGACTATATAGGCCATGGCTGCCTATTGTGATTATTACTGTTATATCAGGGTATTATGTTCTAGACTATATAGGCCATGGCTGCCTATTGTGATTATTACTGTTATATCAGGGTATTATGTTCTAGACTATATAGGCTATGGCTGCCTATTGTGATTATTACTGTTATATCAGGGTATTATGTTCTAGACTATATAGGCCATGGCTGCCTATTGTGATTATTACTGTTATATCAGGGTATTATGTTCTAGACTATATAGGCCATGGCTGCCTATTGTGATTATTACTGTTATATCAGGGTATTATGTTCTAGACTATATAGGCTATGGCTGCCTATTGTGATTATTACTGTTATATCAGGGTATTATGTTCTAGACTATATAGGCTATGGCTGCCTATTGTGATTATTACTGTTATATCAGGGTATTATGTTCTAGACTATATAGGCCATGGCTGCCTATTGTGATTATTACTGTTATATCAGGGTTTTATGTTCTAGACTATATAGGCTATGGCTGCCTATTGTGATTATTACTGTTATATCAGGGTATTGTGTTCTAGACTATATAGGCCATGGCTGCCTATTGTGATTATTACTGTTATATCAGGGTATTATGTTCTAGACTATATAGGCTATGGCTGCCTATTGTGATTATTACTGTTATATCAGGGTATTATGTTCTAGACTATATAGGCCATGGCTGCCTATTGTGATTATTACTGTTATATCAGGGTATTATGTTCTAGACTATATAGGCCATGGCTGCCTATTGTGATTATTACTGTTATATCAGGGTATTATGTTCTAGACTATATAGGCCATGGCTGCCTATTGTGATTATTACTGTTATATCAGGGTATTATGTTCTAGACTATATAGGCCATGGCTGGCTATTGTGATTATTACTGTTATATCAGGGTATTATGTTCTAGACTATATAGGCCATGGCTGCCTATTGTGATTATTACTGTTATATCAGGGTATTATGTTCTAGACTATATAGGCCATGGCTGCCTATTGTGATTATTACTGTTATATCAGGGTATTATGTTCTAGACTATATAGGCTATGGCTGCCTATTGTGATTATTACTGTTATATCAGGGTATTGTGTTCTAGACTATATAGGCCATGGCTGCCTATTGTGATTATTACTGTTATATCAGGGTATTATGTTCTAGACTATATAGGCTATGGCTGCCTATTGTGATTATTACTGTTATATCAGGGTATTATGTTCTAGACTATATAGGCCATGGCTGCCTATTGTGATTATTACTGTTATATCAGGGTATTATGTTCTAGACTATATAGGCCATGGCTGCCTATTGTGATTATTACTGTTATATCAGGGTATTATGTTCTAGACTATATAGGCCATGGCTGCCTATTGTGATTATTACTGTTATATCAGGGTATTATGTTCTAGACTATATAGGCCATGGCTGGCTATTGTGATTATTACTGTTATATCAGGGTATTATGTTCTAGACTATATAGGCCATGGCTGCCTATTGTGATTATTACTGTTATATCAGGGTATTATGTTCTAGACTATATAGGCCATGGCTGCCTATTGTGATTATTACTGTTATATCAGGGTATTATGTTCTAGACTATATAGGCCATGGCTGCCTATTGTGATTATTACTGTTATATCAGGGTATTATGCTTTATTCCCCTAGTCTATTAATTATATGCCTATTGTTTATAATGTGTTGGTCTATGTGAGTTGCATGTTAAATGTAAGAGTCATGGACTATTTGGTCTGTAATGCGGAATCACCTTTGGTGTGTGCGATCGATTACAGTAAGGTTTAGGGTAGGCTATGCTTTTATGATAATTTGGGCACTCAAATCATAATTACATTTTGTCCCACCAACGTTTTTGCTGGCGCTGCCATTAAGGGATTTCTGCCCACGCTACTGATTCAGTCGTGTATCTTTCTTGAATGTACACCCTTGGTTTCTAATAAGCCTATCGCCATGGATATTTGTCAAGATTTGTTACTGTTATAACATTTGTGCATACGCCTATACCTGTTGTATTCGGCGCATGTGACAAAGAAAATTTGATTTGATTTGAATAGGCAAGTCATTTTTGCTGAGTCGATCTAAGAAAGTCTTAAATGTGAACTCCATGCCATTGCATCATTTGTGGTAGCATAATGAATGACATTCACCATCATAGCTCAATATTGTTTGATTTACAAAGCTTGTTCCACTTCTTTTGTGATTTTTCACCTGCATTAACCCTCCCATCAGTCCTCCAAAACCCAACCTAAGAAATATTTAGGATGGAACTAGAAGCTACAGTGTTCCTTTAAATGTGAGAACAATTTCTTAGATGTCTAACTTCAAAGTCAGTATAGAACATTTTTGGCGAAATGTATATTTTCTGCTTTGTGTCCTTGAGTATTCATGAATGTTTTTCATTCATTCAATTTGCATTGTACATATCAAATTTCAGGTAGTCCGTCACAATTTATATTAAAAGAATGGATACCTAATCAACATCACGTAATTTCATAGTGCAAATGGGAAATTTGAATAAACGGTTTTGTTTTACTGATTCACAAAAAGTGCACTCTTTAAAGAGCAATTCCGCCACTTCTCAATCTCATATTCATTATCAACTCCAGCACCACACGAGTGTGAAAACTTCTAGTTTCTATGATCTGTGGTTAAAAAGATGAGAAGAAAATGCTTCTCTGACATCATAGGGTAGGATTCAAAGTAAGAAAAACAGTGATTTTCAAAACCTGCAATGTGTTTTAGCCAGAGAGAGGGTGTTTTCTTGACTGAATGTGTTTTAGCCAGAGAGAGGGTGTTTTCTTGACTGAATGTGTTTTAGCCAGAGAGAGGGTGTTTTCTTGACTGGAATGTGTTTTAGCCAGAGAGAGGGTGTTTTCTTGACTGGAATGTGTTTTAGCCAGAGAGAGAGTGTTTTCTTGACTGAATGTGTTTTAGCCAGAGAGAGGGTGTTTTCTTGACTGAATGTGTTTTAGCCAGAGAGAGGGTGTTTTCTTGACTGGAATGTGTTTTAGCCAGAGAGAGGGTGTTTTCTTGACTGAATGTGTTTTAGCCAGAGAGAGGGTGTTTTCTTGACTGAATGTGTTTTAGCCAGAGAGAGTGTTTTCTTGACTGAATGTGTTTTAGCCAGAGAGAGGGTGTTTTCTTGCTCCCCATGACCGCAAATCTTATAGCGTTTGAAAATCACAGTTAAAAATTGTTTTTTTTAAATGTTGATGATGTCATCGGGTATAACTTTGTATTTGTTTCTACAAAACATAGATATGTGCTGTTTTCACATATGTAGACATTGGTATTGTGCTGGAGATAATGAAAATGAGGTTGAAAAGGGGTTTAATTCCCTTTAAGTGTTTGTTTTCAGAGTAAAACATTTTTCAAAGGTAACTTCTAATACTTCATGTCTGTCTTAGTTCTTCAGAGTGTATAGTTTCTAAGTCTGATTTCCCATTGATATGAAATGGCTGCTTAGGCTTCTCAGTCAGTCATGTGGAAATTCTTAAGTGCCATGGTATGATTTTTTAAACTATCCTATCAAACAGATGATAGGTGGGTAAACATTATGGTAGCCAAATATTGTGAAATATTGAGGGACGTCATTCAGTGTGGGGTTAGATCTTATCATTAGCACTTTTATGTCTAAGAAAAAAACATGATTCTATCACTAACGAAAACAGTATGATGATCATTACTGAGAAGTAGATGTTAACAGGCTTAAAGTGTTTTTAATGGACCAAAGATACCTGCAACCTGTTGTTGACGTCTATAATAAATCAAAGATATACAATTCCTTCAGAAAATGTTCATACCCCTAGACTTATTTCACATTTTGTCGTGTTACAGCCTGAATTATAAATTGGTTAAATATCATTTTTGTCTCACCCATCTACACAAAATACCCCATAATGACAAAGTGAAAACATGTTTTTAGAATTTTAGCAGATTTATCGAAAAATGAAATACAGATATATCTAATTTGCATAATAAGTATTCACACCCCTGTGTCAAAACATGTTTGCATCACCTTTAGCAGTGATTACAGCTGTGAGACTTTCTGGGTAAGTCTCTAAGAGCTTTGCAAACCTGGATTGTACAATATTTGCACAATATTTAAAACATTCTTCAAGCTCTGTCAAGTTGGTTATTGATCATTGCTAGACAGACATTTTCAAGTCTTGCTATAGATTTTCAAGGTGATTTTAAGTCAAAACTGTAATTAGGCCACCAGGAACACTCAATGTAATTTTGGTAAGCAACTCCAGTGTATATTTGGTCTTGTGTTTTAGGTAATTTAGGTGAATTTGTCTCCCAGTGTCTGTTGGAGAGCAGACTGAACCAGGTTTTTCTCTGGGATTTGGCCTGGCCTATGCTTAGCTTTATTCTGTATCTTTTAATACTAAAAAACTCCCTAGTCCTTGCTGATGACAAGCATACCCATAACATGATGCAGCCACCACCATTCTTGAAAATATGAAGAGTGGTACTCAGTGATGTGTTGTGTTGGATTTGCCCCAAACATAACGTTTTGTATTCAGGACATAAATTACTTTTTTTTGCCACATTTTTAGCAATTTTTCTTTAGTGCTTTACTGCAAACAGGATGTATGTTTTGGAATATTTGTATTTTTTACAAGCTTCCTACTTTTCACTCTGTCATTTAGGTTAGTATTGTGGAGTAACTACAATGTTGTGGATCCATCATCAGTTTTAGCCATTATACTCTGTAACTTTTTTAAAGTCACCATTGGCCTAATGGTGAAATCTCTAAACGGTTTCCTTCCTCTCCGGCAACGGAGTTAGGAAGGACACCTGTATCTTTGTTGTGACTGGGTGTATTGATACACCATCCAAAGTGTGATTAATAACTTCACCATGCTCAAAGGGATATTCAATATCGGTTTATTTTTATCCATCTACCAATAGGTGCCATTCTTTTCAAGGCATTGGAAAACCTCCCTGGTCTTTGTGGTTGAATCTGTATTTGAAATTCACTGCTCGACCTAGAGATCTTACAGCTAATTGTATGTGTAGGGTATAGAGATAAGGTAGTCATTCAAAAATCATGTTAAACACTATTATTGTACACAGAGTGAGTCCATGCAACTTATTGTGACTTGTTAACCAATTTTTTACTCATTTTTTACTTATTTAGGCTTACCATAAAGGGGTTGAATACTTATTGTGTCACGCCCTGATCTGTTTCACCTGTCTTTGTGATTGTCCCCACCCACCTCCAGGTGTCACCCGTCTTCCCCATTATTCCCAGGGTATTTATTCCTGTGTTCTCTGTTTGTCTGTTGCCAGTTCGTCTTGTCAAGTCAACCAGCGTGTTTTTTTTGTGCGCCTGCTTTTTCCTTGTCTCTGTTTTTCTAGTCCTCCTGGTTTTTACCTTTTTCCTGACCTGACACTAAGCCCACCTGCCTGACCATTTAGCCTGCCCTGACCTTGAGCCTGCCTGCCACCCTGTACCGTTTGGAACTCTGACCTGTTAAATGAACTTTTGCCAGTCCTTGACCTGCCCCTTGTTGTTTAATAAATATCAGAGACTCGAACCATCTGCCTCCTGTGTCTGCATCTGGGTCTTGCCCTGTGTCGTTATAGTACGAACTGGCCATGACTGACCCAGCAGACTCAGACCTGCTCCGTCACGCTGTTTCCCTGCAGGGAGCCACCATTAAACAGAACCTTATGGAAGGGTGGCGGAACGCCACGACCAGGGGTTCAAGGTCGTTAATGGAGCAGTTCTGTGAATTATCTCACAGGCAGTGAGACCAATGGTGGGTTTTTTCAGCCTACCCCGGTTCCCCCGAGAACCCAGCTTACATCCTCTGGAGCGATATGCTGGGGATCCTGGAACCTGCCGGGCGTTTCTTTCCCAGTGCTCCCTTATTTTTGAGCTACAGCCATCTTTGTTCCTTTCGGATCGGTCGAAGATAGCGCATCTTATTATGCTAATGCCTGGAAGGGCGCTCTCCTGGGCTACAGCTGTTTGGGAGCAACAATCCATTGTTTGCTATAATCTGGAGGATTTATGGTGGAGGTGAGGAAGGTGTCCGATTCTCCAGTGCCCGCGAGAGAGGCGGCCCGAAAACGACTGAAATTATATCAGAACTTCGCACCTTGGCCGCCAAGAGTGCCTGGAATCCGGAGGCCATGTTCGATGCCATCCTTTACGGACTATCAGAGGAGATAAAAGACGAGCTAGCAGCTTGGGAGTTACCTTTGGACCTCGATTCCCTCATCGTCCTTCACATTATGACTGATGGGCATCTACGGGAACACAGGAGTGAGAGGAGGTCGGGTCTAGGTAACACTCATTCATCGGCTGCTGCTTGCTCACCTCTGAAGGAAACCGGACGTCCCAAAGGTTGCATTTCTGAGAAGATCCGAAGCCATCCGAGTTCCCTTGAGAATCATTGGCGACGGGTGAGTCGGATACACTGGAACCTATTAAACTGTGCAGAGTTAGATTATCGCCTAGGTAACGTTCATGTAGGCTAAGCTCCAACAGTTGTCTGTATTGTGGTGCTGCGTGGCATTACATAGCCACCTGCCCAGTAAAGAGACCTGACTCATTAGTTGGTAAGAGTACACTGGTGAGCCAGACTGGGAATTCTCTAATTCCCATTACCCCGTACTCCTTTTTTTGTGATCCTGCTGTGGGGAGACCAGTCTAAGTCTCTCCGGGGGTTCATTGACTATGGGGCAGATGAGAGTTTTATGGACGCTACCCTGGTATCGGAACTAGGTATCCCCACTCAACTCCTCTCCGTTCCCATTGACGCCAGGGCACTGGACGGCCGCTCCATTGGAAGAGTCACACACAGCACTGGGTATCTGGAAATCACATTGAGTCTTCCCGCGTTCCTGTTGTTTTGGGATTTTCTTGGCTCCAGAAGCACAACCCCGATATTGACTGGATCACGGGTTCAATCCTGGGTTGGAGCCCATTCTGTCACTCACATTGCCTGAAGGTGGTGCAGCCTCCCCTGGAACGTCCACCTCCAGGTTTAAGTACTGCCTCGGATTTGTCTGCCATTCCCGCAGAGTACCATGACCTGAAGGTTTTCATTAAGGCTCGTGCTACCTTCCTTCCTCCACATCGTCCTTACGATTGTACTATTGACCTCCTCCCGGGCACCACACCGACTCGAGGCTGGCTATATTCCGTGTCTGGCCCTGAGACCAAGGCCATGGAGGAGTACATTGAGGACTCTCTGGCTGCTGGGAGCATTCACCCTTCTGCCGACGCAGGGTTCTTCTTTGTGGGGACGAAGGATAAGACCCTGCGTCCATGTATTGATTACTGGGTCCTCAATGACATCACGGTCAAGAATCGTTACCCTCTACCACTCCTCTCCTTGGCTTTCAAACCTCTCCAGGGGGCTACCATCTTTTCCAAACTGGACCTTCGGAATGCATACCACCTTATTCGGATACGCGAAGGAGACGAGTGGAAGATGGCCTTCAACACTGTCAGTGGACACTATGAGAACCTGGTCATGCCGTTTGGACTCACCAACGCTCCCACTGTTTACCGGGCCCTGGTCAACGATGTGCTCCGAGACATGTTGAATTGTTTTGTCTACCTCAACGACATCCTGGTTTTCTTTCGTTCTGCCCAAGAACATGTTCTCCGTGTTCGACAATTCCTTCAGCGCCTCCTGAAGATTCAGTTGTTTGTAAAAGCAGAGAAGTGCGAGTTCCACTGCTCCACTATTTCCTTTCTGGGATACGTCATCGCTGAAGGGAATGTCCAGATGGATCCGGAAAAGGTGAGAACGGTGGTGGATTGGCCCAACCCACGTCCAAGGTGCAGCTACAACAGTTTCTGAGATTTGCTCATTTCTACCACCGTTTCATTCGGGGCTACAGCACCCTGGCGGCTCCCCTCTCTGCACTCACTCACTCGATTAACTGGATGTTCGTCCCAGATTCGTCCCAGTCTCGGGTCCGGGAATGGGCTCACTCCTCCAGGCTTACCTGTCATCCTGGTGCATGTCGAAACCTGGCTTTCCTCCTACAATGCTTTTGGTGGTGCACCATGGTTTCTGATGTCTCGGCCTTCGTCGCCGCATGCACGGTTTGTGCTCAAAATAAGACTCTGCGGCAAGCTCCGTCTGGCCTCCTTCAGCCACTCTCTATTCCTCATTGCCCCTGGTCCCATATCCTTAGATTTTGTCCCTGAGCTCCCCCCGTCAGATGTCAACACCACCATCCTGATGGTAGTGGATAGGTTCTCCAAAGCTGCTCATTTCATCCCTCTCCCCAAGTTACCGTCAGCCAAGGAGACGGCCCAGCTGATGGTGCAGCACGTCTTCCGAATCCATGGACTCCCGGTCGACATTGTCTCTGATCGGGGTCCTCGGTTCTCATCCCGATTCTGGAAGGCGTTCTGCACCCGTATCGGGTCGTCAGCCAGCCTGTCCTCCGGGTTTCATCCCCAATCCAACGGCCAGCCGAAGAGAGCCAATCAAGACATGGAAACGACACTTCGGTTTCTCGTCTTTAGTAAACCCACCACCTGGAGCCAGCATCTGGTCTAGGTGGAGTATGCTAGGAACACTCTTCCCTGCTCAGCCACTGGACACTTTCCCTTCGAGTGCTCCATGGGGTATCTACGTGGAGCAAGAAGTAGAAGTCAACATACCCTCACCCCAGATGTTCATCCGCCGCTGTCGGCGTACCTGGAAAAGCGCTCGGTCGGCTATTCTTAAGACCACCTCCAGGTACCAGCGACAAGCGGAGCACCACCGGACTCCGGCTCCCCACTATCGTCTCGGGCAAAGGGTAAGGCTGTCAACGCAGGACCTGCCCCTCCGGGTGGAGTGCCGCAAACCTTCCCCCCCCCCGTTTCATTGGTCCTTTCCCCATCTCTAGAGTCCTTAGTCCCACTGCTGTTTGTCTGCTGTTAACCCGTACCCTCCGTATACACCCTACTTTTCATGTGTCCAGGATTAAGCCCTTGTCGACCACGGGCAGGGGTTTCCAGTACCTGGTTGACTGGGAGGGTTATGGCCTGGAGGAGAGGTGCTGGATTCCGGCTAAAGACATCCTGGACCAGGCCCTCATCGCCAACTGTCACCGCCGGTACCCTGGTAGGACACCAGGTGGCGCCCCTAGGGGGGGGGGGTACTGTCACACCCTGATCTGTTTCCATGTTTTTGTGATTGTCTCCACCCACCTCTAGGTGTCACTCATCTTCCCCATTATTCCCAGGGTATACACCAGCGTGTTTTTCCCGTGCTCCTGATTTTTCCTTGTCTCTGTTTTTCTAGTCCTCCTGGTTTGGACCTTTTGCCTGCCCTGACACTAAGCCCGCCTGCCTGACCATCAGCCGGCCCTGACCTTGAGCCTGCCTGCCGCCCTGTTTCTCGTTTGGAACTCTGACCTGTTTAATTAACTTTTGCCTGTCTTGCCTTTTGCCTGCCCCTTGCTGTTTTAATAAATATCAGAGACTCGAACCATCTGCCTCCTGTGTCTGCATTTGGGTCTCGCCCTGTGTTGTTATATTTTGACTTAAAATATTTCAGCTTTTTGCTTTTTTATTCATTTGTAAACATTTCTAAAAATACAATTCCACTTTTACATTATGGGGTATTGTGTATAAGCCAGATACACATTCTCAGTTTAATACATTTTAAATTCAGGCTGTAACACAACAAAATGTTGAAAAAGTAAAGGGGTGTGAATACTTTCTAAAGGCACTTAAAAAAAAAATCAATTAGCATTTAAGTTTTATCTCTCCCTTCAGTTATCTCTTCTTTTTGTGATCACTTTATTGTATGACTCCATAACACATAAGCTAATTTGGAATTTGAAACTGGATTGATTGATACATTACTTTAAAACAACCTCTCTACAGCACCCAGTATATTGTCCTATACATTCACTGTGGAATGTTGGTTTTTGAGGGTTGTAATTGCCAAACAAAGTCCATCCATTGTCAGAACATTTTGATTAAGCTCTTCTCCAGTAGCCTATTTAGTGCTATCAAAATGAATCACAGTACATTTTGAAGAAAACAAAAATCTTCATGTTCTACTATGGAGAACTGAATATAATCATTAAATCTGCATTTGTTGTGTGTAAGTTAGCCAAATGTGTCAAGCTATAAACTAATAGGCCTTTAAACAATACTGTATTAATAAATGCTACTAATAGTCAGCTGGCATATGTAAACGCAAGTTAAAATTTGTCATTCGTTTGAAATTCAACCTATTTTAGCCAAATATTGTTGTCAAATAGATGAGGCATTGTGGTCCAACGCATTCCAGGGCAATATTTCAGCATCCGAACTGACTCCAAAAGGATTAACATGATCTCGCTGAAGTTCAAATGATGTCTCCATTATACCAATTTCACACAAAATGCTTAGATGATAATAATTCTATTATACATTTGGACTGTAAGTGAATATCACACACATCTACTGTGTATATATATGTGTATATATACAGTAGCCCATATATACTGTATTTGACAGCACTATATACATGGTTCATTCTACAGAAGTGATTCAAATTGCTATCCACAATCAAATAAACTATTTTAAAAACACAGGAAAATAACTGATGTCTTTATTGTCACATACACCAGATAGGTGCAGTGAAATGTATTGTTTTACAGCATCAGCCATAGTAGTATGGCACCCCTGGAGCCAATTGGGGTTAAGTGCCTTGCTCAAGGGCACATCAACAGATTTATTTTACCTTGTTAGCCCAGGTATTCGAACCAGCGACCATTCGGTTACTGGCCCAACACTCTAACCGCTAGCCCTTAATTAAAACATTAAAAGACTAGAATAAGGCACCATAGAACCGATTCCAATCCAAGTGCCAATGCGTTTGTCAAACTCCAGGCAGTGCTATAGTCAGATGACATGAAAATATATATCTTTGGCCACACACCCCAGTGGTGGGTTTGGCATTGAAAAACGTAAACATATGCAGAAAAGTACCTCATACCTAAGGTAAAATATGGTGGTGGATCTTTGATGTTATGGGGAAATGCCAACTTCCACAGGTCCTGGGGCCCTTGTTAACGTCAATGGCATCATGAACATTACCAAGTATTTAGACATTTTATCCAAAAACCTGGTTGCCTCTGGCAGGAGGCTGACACTTGGCAGCAAGTGGATCTTCCCGCAAGACAATAACCCAAAGTTTACTGAAACCATCTACTACGTGCAAAGCATTGAGCAACAAAGTTGAAGGAAAACTTACAGAAAGTCCAACAATAAACGGGCGTTTGGTTATATAACAGCAAAAACGTAATTTGCACAGAAGTAGCTAGCCAGTTATGCTAACGTTAGCTAGCTAACCAAATGAGAATGTTTAGCTGAATCCCTCTAGAATCAACACAATGATTTTAGCTAACGTTAATCAGAACAGAACTTTCATTCCATTTAGCTGTTTTTGGTGTAGTTTTCAGGTCAAAAGATTAAACAAATGATCCAAAAGTTGCCTACTGTAGCAGCTTGTGACTGGTTCATGTTGAACATGCATAAGAAGTAAGCCTAGGCTAGATCGAATAGTTACATTAAGTTTTATATCAGATCTGGCTGAGATGTTATTGTCTGAGAATATCGCTTTTTGTGTGATTTCTAACACTATAATAAAAATAGATATTATACAACCTAATGGAATTTTAAATGAAAACATCTTATTTCTATTATTTTACATTTACATGCACAGTTTAGTAATTTAGCAGACGATCTTATCCAGAGCAACTTAGTAGTGTGTGTATACATTTTCATACTCTCTGCATTGTTGAGAAGGGCCCGTAAGTAAGCGTTTCACTGTTAGTCTATATCTGTTTTTTATGAAGCATGTGACAAATAACATTTGATTTGATTTAATCTTTAATTAGGTTTAAATTTGAATTCGTTATAAAATTGTGATTAATGGTAGTTAACTACAGACAAATATTGTTATCGTTTGACAGCAGGGTAACTCGAGTTAACTTTTTGTAATTTTAATGCACTCATTTTTTATCACAATTAATTGCGCGTTGAAAATAAAATACATAATCTATAGACTACGGCTTAAAAACAACGCGATGTCAAAACAAGTTGACATTGAGGTCAAGTTGACATTGTGCTTTATCAATATACCTGTTTTGGCATAACGTTAGCCCTACTTTGGACAAAATCCAAGAGGTCAATAATTATTGTAGGCTTCTTGTATAAAAATCGGCAAATCAATTGTTGCCTTCCTTCTTTGAGCCAAAGACACAAGACCCTCGCGGTTTGTGTCGTCTATTCATGCAGGTGTGTTGTCTGTATTACAGGCCTCTTATTTTTATTTAACTAGGCAAGTCAGCTAACAACAACGTATTATTTACAATGACGGCCTACACCAGCCAAACCCGGACGACGCTGGGTCAATTGTGCGTCCGCCCTTTGGGACTGCCGATCACGTGTTACAGCCTGGATTCGAACCTGGGTGTCTGTAGTGACGCCTCTAGCACTGAGATGCAGTGCCTTAGACCGCTGCGTCACTCAGGAGCCCTCAGCAATCATCCAATGTTACATGACAAGTAATCCAGTAAATCCTTGCAGAACAATTGGTTTTACAATGTCTAACCCAGAGGCAATGCTATGTCTAACCCAGAGGCAATGCTATGTCTAACCCAGAGGCAATGCTATGTCTAACCCAGAGGCAATGCTATGTCTAACCCAGAGGCAATGCTATGTCTAACCCAGAGGCAATGCTATGTCTAACCCAGAGGCAATGCTATGTCTAACCCAGAGGCAATGCTATGTCTAACCCAGAGGCAATGTAAGATTCCCAAATATGAAGCTTATATTTGTACTTTTTTTGTCCTCTGTCGTGAGGCCCACAGAAGCCTCTATGTGCGAACTTCGCGGGAGTAGGGATAGCATTGATTTTTCGACTTTAAAACCATTTGAATTTTGTAGCCAACTATTTATATTGAAAAGCTTTTATCTGGCTATACGTTGTGTACTGTTTCTAGATATTGTTTAAGGCAAATAGTTGTTTAAGGCAAAGCTATACTCTGGAATATCTTCCTGATAAACAGTTTGTTTGTTTTCTTTAACTACTGTAGTAGCACTCACGTTTAGGCTGTATCAATTGAATAACGGAGGAATTATTTAAACTGATCCATAATAACAATGTATCTAAAGTGTTTTGTGAACTTATCTGAAATGTTTGACCTTTCTCGAGAATATAGGAGCTTGGAACAATTACATTCTGATATCGTTAGCCTATGCTCTAGTAGAAATGCATTAATGCATGTAAATTTTGGAGGAACATGACCAAAGTAGTCAACAATATTAGTTTTATTAATGTGCTATATGAACAACAAACATAATAATGATTACTCCAAGATAGAGGTATTTTCATGCACACTGGCAGTAGACTAATATTGCACGCGTTGTAGAACTAAAACAGTAGCCTACGTCTATCAATGTGGTGCGCTATTATCCATATAATAGGGAAACATATTTGTATTGATACGGTTTAAGTGAATACATCCTCAAAATAATTGTTATATTCACAGGTTCACACATGTTCGTGTAGCTATGTTCAGACAGCCCACACCATCAGCAGCATATTGCTTGACGCCAGAACAATGCATGCCTCACGGTCCAACTTGTTTATGTTTTGTAAAGTGCCAACGACATGGATATAAAATAATCCTGAACACAGGGAGAATATTATTGTTTCTATCCATTTTCTATAGCATATAAGACACAGGCCCTGCCCTTTGTGTGATGTCGTGCCTACATAGGCCTAGAAATTAAATGAATGATTGAACGGGAATGTTCGTTTTGAATAGTGTATGAAAAATAGGCCTACACGCTCAGAAAAAAAAAGTTATATCTAGGGTTTTTTGGCCGTCCACATAGGATCGCCCTTTGAAGAACCCTTTTTGGTTCCAGGTAGAACCCTTTTGAGTTCCATGCAGAAACCTTTCCACAGAGGGTTCTACATGGAACCCAAAAGAGTTCTACCTGAAACGAAAAAGGGTTCTACCTGGAACCAAAAACGGTTATCCTATAGGGACAGCCGAAGATGCCCTCGGTACCCTTTTTTTAAGAGTGTATATGTGGTCCAATCACTCAAAGAAATGTGATCTGCACATATTAACCCAACACTTTCAGAATACTTTTGAGTCCATTATTACACTTTTATTTGTACCCTATATGTTACACTTTTTATGTGAGGCTTGGGTTAGTTATAGTCCTATTCGGTCCTTAAACGTGACATTAACCCTAAATCATCCCTGCCTTACCCTAAACCCTGTAGATAGGGTGGAATCATTGTAATATAGTCCAAAATAAATTACAACAAATCATGAATATGTGCTTCTGTCCAAATGGTTGTATAACAAAACAGGCCTATAGCTCTACACTGTAGAGATATTGTGAGAGCTTAATTTATTTGGTCAATTTAAAAAAAAATGTGTAATGTATTTTGGGTGTAATTGGGCTATGACCATTTTGTACGATTTTGTTCTAACAAAACACAATGAATTTATTTGTATGTGAATACAATATTTGAAAATTATAAATGAATAGGCATAGATTAAATAAATTGTAGCATATTGCTTTGACATTAAGAATAGCTGTATACGTTGCCTCTCAGAAACACGAACTGTACGCCATGTCACCCCACGTCATTGTTATTAATGAATGGGAAATGCGGACATCGATCCTTTCACTGCAGTTGAATCATATGCCATGCTTATCGAACACTCTCCACACATTGCACATTTCAATTGAATTTACACTATTTATTATTTATCTTTATTATGTATATTTTATCCACAAAAATATAAATTATTGAAGCGTAATTGCACCCAGAACAAATTACCCTATCCTGCCTATTTCAATAGTTTGAAAATAATTCATTAGGTTACTTGGGCTGATTGTCTTCACAGAATTTTGTTTGTTTTTGTTGGGACAAGCATAACATATTATATTTATTTAGATTTAGCCCTTCACGTTGTAAGATTCAGCAACAATATCGGACTATTGGATAGGATATGGGATGCTGTTATGGAGTAGACACCCAATTTTATGTGAATTTGCACTTTTTTCATGCAAGCATAAAAATGTGCTTATTTGTTTATGTTGATAAAACAAGGCTACATACATTAGGAACACCTTCCTAATATTAAATTGCACCCGTTTTTGCCTTTAGAACAGCCTCAATTCGTTGGGGCATGGACTCTACAAGGTGTCGAAAGCGTTCCACAGGGATGCTGGCCCATGTTGACTCCAATGCTTCATAGTTGTGTCAATTTGTGTGGATGTTCTTTGGGTGGTGGACCATTGTTGTTGAGCCTGAAAAACCCAGCAGTGTTGCAGATCTTGACACATTCAAACCGGTGTGCATGGCAGCTATACTATTTCCCATTCAAAGGCACTTAAATCCTTTGTCTTGCCCATTCCCCCTCTGAATGGCATACATACACGTCTCAATTGTCTCAAGGCTTAAATCCTTCTTTAACCTGCCTCCTCCCCTCCATCTACACTGACTAAAGTGGATTTAACAAGTTACATCAATAAGGGATCATAGCTTTCACCTGAATTCACCTGGTCAGTCTGTAATGGAAAGAGCAGGTGTTCGTAATGTTTTGTACACTCAGTCTAGTTTTCCTCTGTCTATAGCGTCTCTGAATGTATAACAGTAGGCCTACATTAGGTTTGTGTTGTTCTTTCATTCATGATAGCAAACTTATTGCAAACTTGTAATGTCTTACACTTTAATCAAGTTAATGTTTTTCATACAGCAACAAAAAACAGACAATACTCACATTAGGTAGGCCTATTCTAACAACAAAAAGTGCAAAACTTTGAAATAACATTTACAAAAAAAATCGTCAACATCGAAAATATAACGTTGTTAAATAAATAAAACTATAGTATTCCCAATAAAGGAAAGAAATCTGTCAAATGTTAGGTCAAAATGTGTCAAATGTAGCCTAATTGTTATTTGTTGTGTTAATCAGCTCATTCACCAGTATTAATAGGCTACTATTTTGGTAGTAAATAGGCCTATTGGGCAATGAAAGCTTAACTGCTTATTACAATAACAACGCCGGATGTAATTTATTTGGATCAGCGTTTGCCAAACTGTGGTACTGTAAGCCTACCCCAGCGCTACGCAATCCAGATTCAGGAAGTAGATTATCATTGATGATCTTGTTGTTGTATTTATTTGAATAGGCATAGGCTAGGCTATATCAAACCATTTGTATAGGCCTAGGCTATATCAAACTATTTTTTCTCAGAATGTGAGGTGGAATCCTAAGGTAGGCTAAATTACAGTTGAGTAAAGTCCTAATTTACAGAATAAAGTAGCACAAAATGGGCAATAGCAAAGGGTCAGTAGACATGTTTGTAATTTTGTCAGGGCAATAGCTATAGGACGCTGGTAGGCCTTATACATCGTAATTTGGGTTTAATTATGATAGGTAGACGTGACTAAGAAAACATTGGGAACCACGGATTTAGAAGTGAAATTCTATATTGGTGTGGATATTATAGGCTACGTCGGTTTGCCAAATCTGTACTTGATGTAGCCTAATAAAAGTAAATGATCAGACAATTAAAGGGATGTAATGCAGGCCTGAATAAGTAGCCTATAACACCGTATCAAGCATGACAAGGTTCAAGACAAGAGGAACTGGTTTTAACGAGAAACTGAAACTTCAAGTGCTTTATATGAAAGATGGAAACAAATGCGAACAAAGGGTCAGTTATTATGGCATGCTATTATAAGAGGAGGCCTGCACTGTCATGCACTGTTGTATCTTATAATCTACATGCGCTCATTATGGCTCGATCAACAAAACAGAGGACAAAATAGGCTATAATGAATTTATGAGTACACACTTAAAACTCCACTTCTCTCTAAAATGTGTTGCATACATTACAGATAGAGCAGTAGCCTAGATTGGAGTCTATAGAAGGAGAACCTGAGAAGACATAACTTGTAGGCTTTTGTTTTATCCCGCGTGTCTTATTAACCCTGATCTTTATAAGGCGTTTTCCCAAAAAACTATTTCTAAATTAATTATTATATGAATAATGATTTATGTTTTTTCTTCAATACTGATGAATACACTGACAATAAAATGTAAATACAGTGTTTAATAAATAGCCTACCAAACATAAATAAACGATTCAAAGAATTACAATCTTTGTACAAGATATAAATAGCCCGAAATATTGTTACATTTGGCAAGTCTAGTTACAGTTTAAACCCCACAGATAACGACTTTTGTCCCTTTAACGCAAAAATAATACATCGTTGCACTTCAGGATACATAGCCTAATATGGCCATATTTGCTTTGTGGATGTGTCGTTTCTGACCTAATTAGTGATCACTGTTTGTTTACCCCTATAATTGCCATTTCTATGGTGCTTTTATTTGTCCTTCCCATGTTGTAGTTGTGTCATCAATTTAAGAAAGCATTTGGAATGACCCTCTTTTGATGTGACAACATTCCTGGAAACCCGCTAGAAACTCCTGGTGAAAAAGACGGTAGGGACGTTCGAAGTGAGTCCGAGAGCAGTGTTTGTGGGGAGCTCGTGGGTACACCGTAGCCTTGCGCGCTCTGCTGGAGATGCGGCGGCTGGTGCTGACTCCCTGAGACAAAGTAGCCACTATGTCCGGATAATAGACTAGACGTGCTTACACCGTAACTGTTTGACAAGCCCAGAGCACCGACAGATCCACTTAGATGGCGCGTAAGGTCCCCATTACTCAGCTGGTCCACCCCGGGGAGTAGGGACCCATATGCGTGCCCTTGGTTCAGAAATCCTGCTGATGATCCATTGTAATGGGGATGGTGCAATGATAAAAACGGCGAGATTTGCCAATACAGAGGGTTGTTTGCCCTGTCGTTTATTCCCAAACCAAGAGGCGAGAAGCGCATTCCACGTTTCATTGCCAACTTGCCTCTGGAGGTAGCAGAACGTCTCCGAAGTTTCCCCGTAGTTCCACCAATAAATACATCATCGCTCGAAGGGTCCAACATCCAGTAGTTCCCTTTGCCCGGGTCGTCGTAATGCCTTGGCACTTTCACAAAACACTTATTGAGGCTCAGGTTGTGTCGGATAGAGTTTTGCCAGCCTTGCTTGTGCTCCCGGTAATATGGAAAGTTCTTCATAATAAACTCATAGATACCGTTCAGAGTCAGCCTCTTCTCCGCACTCTGTCTGATAGCCATCATAATCAAGGCGTTGTAGCTGAATGGCGGTTTATCATATTTCCCATTTTTGCTAGGCTCTGTCGCCCGCAAGGTACCCTCGTCTTCCTCCTTTTGTTTCTCCCGGTCCAAAGGTGCAGATTCCATATCAGGATCCAGGGATTTTTCCGAATCAGACCCCGAAGAAGCAGTGTTTTTTTCCGGGAGCACCGAGTCCTGTTTGTCACATTTTGAGGGAAGCAGCAGACTCTTGATACTAAATGAAGTAGATCGGTGCACCATCGGCGGCTCCTTCTGATCTTCCATGCCGGACACTGACAAAAAAATGATTGGGCTTTGTGTTTAAAAAGGATAAGGTAAGATGCAATTGGATCAGGACATTGCATGCATGAAGGAACTTGTAGGATGGAGAGTTAGCCGGGACTGGGATGTAGAAATTACTAATTAAGGAGATTCCGTCTTATCACTAGGCTACAGGGGAGGAGCCTGTAACTTGCAGATTTTTATCCCTCTTTCCCATTCGATATTGTTGAAACACGAAATAGACTTTCACATATAGCCTATAGAAAACACATTTTCGTAAGGATTTGACTGGACGGCTGTATCCGTTTACCCAATGACGTAACGCAGTTTAAGGTCCCGTTCTAAAAGCAAATTTTCTGTCATTCTAAAAATAAAATTAAAGGATTATGACGTTTTAGTATGCTAATAATATTTTATGTCAATGCTAATATGGCAAAAAATCGCTAGCTAGCTAACCAACAACTGTAACGATGTATTTGAGAGACAAGTGCTGATTGTGCAAATGTTAGCTATTAACGTTATTTTTTGTAAACAACATTAGACGAAATATAGAAATATATCTTGTCAACAATCTAAGCCAAACCCCTCTGTTTTGCCCCATAGTTGGGCATGCTCAGTTTTGTTGCTAAACAACCAACCCATCTGGGTCAAGATACAAATGTGCAGTTTTATAACTAACTTATCTCATGATATTTTACACATTTTGCCATGAGGCTGAGAGAAAATGTAGCGGTTTTAGAGCTAATTTCTTGCTATTCTACACATTTTGCCATGAGGCTGAGAGAAAATATTACCGTTTAAGATAATTTCCTGTAAAATAAAAAATAAATAAAAATGCATGGCTCATGACGTGTTCATATAGTCTAATATCTGGAACACAAAGCTATGCGGGTGTGTGTTTACCATAAGAGTGCGGGTGTGTGGCGTACGTGCATGCTCGTGTGACTGTTTCTGTCTATGTGTGGTGTGGTGTACGCATCAAAGTGTTTGTCATAGTGTGCCCTGTTGTATTGAGGACAAAGGTGGTTTGAATAGGCTACAATGCATTTAATACTGCCTTGAGCATTGTGGACGCGCTCCAATCATACTATTGTTCTGAGTACTGGACATATCAGATGCACATCAGAGAGCCTACTCAGGCACACCACTACTTGAGCGCCTCTAGTGTACTGGGATGTTCCTGCATTGAGTTCGCACTATTCTAGCAGCATGCAGGCCGGTTTTGTGACTAAATATAGGCTAATTGACTACAAACATAACATTTGGTGCTACTAACGAGCTGTGTAGACCTATAAGTAACACGTTTGTTTTGGTCTATTCACTTAAAATAGAATAGCCTATGATGTAGACTTGACTTGAACAAATAAGCAACAGACTTCATTTGTTTTCGATCTCAGAAACTTTGTTTAGGACTGCGTAAAGATGCCGATACAAGCAGGATTAAAATGATATGTTTTATGGTTTGTTAAACTGTACTTGTATATACATTACAATTTAGGTAAATGTTATCTCCCATTCTGAATATTAATGCATTACATTACATTTTAGTGACATTTTTAACTTAACGTAAACCTAATGATGGTATACAAAAACTAGTAAGGTTCTATGCCATTACTAATCATTACTAGTAGGCCTACTTTTGTTCATTGAATATTTGTGAACTCTTTAATAATTATCATAGGCCTACCATTAAAATAGTGCACTTTTATATGATTGTTATTATTAGTGTGTGTGTTGTTGTTGGAGTAGTAGTAGTAGTAGTAGTATTAGCAGTAGTAGTAGTAGTATTAGCAGTAGTAGTAGTAGTATTAGCAGTAGTAGTAGTAGTATTAGCAGTAGTATTAGCAGTAGTAGTAGTAGTATTAGCAGTAGTAATAGTAGTATTAGCAGTAGTAGTAGTAGTATTAGCAGTAGTAGTAGCTCAGTTGGAATAGTAGTCTTTTATTTTAGTTTTTTGAAGTATTGTTTGCACTAGTAAAGTTTTTCCCTCATTGTAAAGTTTTCATAACTAAGATTACTATCATCCTTGTTATTATAAAAGTAAGATGTACTATCATGATACATTGAGGTGTCATTTTCAGTTAGGAGATTTTTTTCAAATCTATTACCAACTTTAAATTACATTGAAAGTAATATTGGCTGTTAGGATTGATCCCTGATCACCACAACATATTGATGGTTCACCAGAGGTATTTTAAATTATTAAATGTTGCGTTTGGGTAAATTAACCCTTTACCAATTACAGTGTCAAGGGCTTTGAAACCTGTTGAAGAAATACAACACATCTGAAATGTTTTATGCTTTTAGCTGGGGTACATTTACATTTAAGTCATTTAGCAGACGCTCTTATCCAGAGCGACTTACAAATTGGAAAGTTCATACATATTCATCCTGGTCCCCCCGTGGGAAACGAACCCACAACCCTGGCGTTGCAAGTGCCATGCTCTACCAACTGAGCCACACAGGACTACAAACTGTGCTTCCATTGTGTCCAACAATACCTTGATACTGTAAGTGATGCTGCTCCACTAGTAGGCCTTTGGGGTAAGAATGAATAACAAAACAGGCCAAGGACTAGAGGTTGTCTGAAATGATTGTAAACAGGTTTGGGTGTTATGTAAAATAACACGTTTCCTGTCTATATTTAAAAAGTTTAGATATCAATTCAATTTATCTTTATATTTAAAAAGATACATTGTGGAGATTATATTACTTTATTGAAACTATAATACATGTATACTGTATTATAAATATATTGTACCTATCATTTGTGAAATTAAACTTTCCTTTTGAGGAAAAACACTATGGGATATAATTCCGTACATTTTGTATCACTGAGGTAGGCCTAAGGCTTTTGATTACATTGCAATTGGGAGTAATATGTGTTGATTTATAGTTCATGCAGACATTGTTTGTACTGTATGACAGCTGAGACAAAATCCTCCAATGAACAAATCTCAAACACAGACCCCAACAAATCTAATCTTAAGTGATGAAAAGCCAATATTGCCCCCTTTGTTTAGGCCTGTCAAACAGCAGCAGGTGTTATACGGCTCCATATACTCAGTCTAAAGGACTGTTATCTAACAGAAATGCTGAAGGTAATAATACCTAAGTATTCACTGCATGCTGGTCATTGGGGCGGCAGGTAGCCTGGTGGTTAGGGCAAGTAACCGAAAGGTTGCTAGATTGAATCCCTAAACTGACAATGTAAAAATCTGTCGTTCTGCCCCTGAACAAGGCAATTAACCCACTGTTCCTAGGCTGTTATTGTAAATTAGAATTTGTTCTTAACTGACTTGCCTAGTTAAAAAATTTAATTGAGGTACTGTTTTTGAAGCAATGGGCCTCAGAATCTTGCAATTGTGTTCGTTGTCCGTAGCTTATGCGTGCCCATACCATAATTCCACCGCCACCATGTGGGTACTCTGACAACAATGACACCAGCAAACTGCTCGCCCACACGATGCCATACTCTGCCCGGTACAGTTGAAACTGTGATTCATCCTTGAAGAGCACACTTCTCCAGCATGCCAGTGGCCATCGAAGGTCAGCAGGTGAAGAAGCCGGATGTGGATGCCCACTCTCTATGAATGCCCACTCTCTATTGCTATTCAATGAAAATCCTGACTTCATTCCGCTTTGATCAGCCTTTTTTGCCTTGGTGTGTGAATCTGGGCCAGCAACAGGCTACTTTGTTTTTATAGAGGAGCTGGAACGCAATTCCCCAGGTGAAGAAGCTGGATGTGGAGGTCCTGGGCTGGAGTGGTTTCACGTGGTCTGTGGTTGTGAGGTAGGTTTGACGTACTGCCAAATGACGTTGGAGGAGGCAGCTTATGGTACAGAAATTAACATTCAGTTCTCTGGCAACAGCTCTGGTGGACATTCCTGCAGTCAGCATGCCAGTTGCACACTCCCTCAAAACTTGAGACATCTGTGGCATTGTGTTGTGTGACAAAACTGCACATTTTAAAGTGGCCTTTTATTGCCCCCAGCACAAGGTGCACCTGTGTAATGATCATGCTGTTTAATCAGCTTCTTGATATGCCACACCTGTCAGGTGGATGGATTATCTTGGCAAAGAGGAAATGCTCACTAACAGGGACGTAAACACATGTGTGCACAAAATGTCAGAGAAATAAGCTTTTTGAGCGTATGGAACATTTCTTGGATATTTTATTTCAGCTCATCAAATATTGGACCAACACTTTACATGTTGTGTTTATATTTTGGTTCAGTGTATAATCACACTGGTATTATATAGAGATACGTCTATTTTAGATACGACATTAACCTCAGTCAAGTCACTACATTACCATTGTTCTGTAGGGAAACACCTAAATGTTTCACTGTAATATCTCTACTACCACACTCTACATCAGTGTGTTACCACAGACTGTCAGTTGACAAATGTTTGATAAAGTCAAGAAATCATTTCCATTTTCCCCAGCAATCAATTATTCCACAGCTGCACAGATTAAAGCAGTATTGCTACAGTACTATTTAAGAGCAAGTTTTAAGTGCGAGATTAATATTTTTTGGTGTCACTAAACATGAACTTGGCTGACACTCCTCTCATCCACTTGAAATCATATGTTCACAAGAGATGGAGAGTGAGGACTTTGGAATAAAGTCATATATGAGAGTCTGGTCAGAGAAGTTATTTTCTTCACACTTAGTGTTTTATACTAATTTGTGCTATTTCATTTATTGGATCCAATATCCCCTTTACAAGTCCTGGGAGTTCTGTCCTTTTGTGTAAAAAATTGGGGTGGTAGCAGAGTTTTACAGGTCTTTTAGATTTGATTGTTTTGAGTGAATTTAAAAACATTGCATTCTCCAACTTTTTAAGTGGCTTCACAAACCTGTGACCCGTCAACCTTTTAAAGTGAATATGAGAATGTCCTATCATAATGCCACATTCACTACATAGAAACAAATTCTGGCATTGTCAGTCAGAAAAGTTCAAACACAAGTTCAAACACAGCTTTACTAGATTGCAAGGATAGTCTTGATGGACATTAAAGAAAAAGACTCTGTCAAAACATTAGTCTGGCCCATCAAACAGGACATATGTGTGCCAGAGCACCCCCTAGGGATTCTTGGAGGATCTACCATTAAATAGTCTTAAAGCCGAACCTAACACACCAATGCCAAATTAAATCAGGTTGAATCGCCAGCAGTTTCGGGGTCATTCCAAGTTTACTGCTATTTATAGAGCCGAGGTAAGGAGCCTTTTCCAGGGCTATGATGGTAACGCCCCCACACAGCGTGCCTGATTACTTTAGCTCCATCAGGGCTGGAAGAGACACAATGCCACAAACCAGGATGTTCCCACAGGGAAGTTATAGCTACCGTACACAGAACATCCCATTGTGGGCTTTCTCCTGCTCTAAACCTGGTCTGTGTTGTCACACTTGCTCACATGAATGCGTTTTGTGTGTGAGTGTGTGCACGACTATGTGTGGGGTGTTGCTGTGAATTCTGTGCACACACTCACACACAAAACCCATTCACGTGAGCAAGTGTGACAACACAGACCAGATTTAGAGCAGGAGAAAGCCCACAACACACACACACACACACACACACACACACACACACACACACACACACACACACACACACACACACACACACACACACACACACACACACACACACACACACACACACACACACACACACACACACACACACACTGACTGACTGACTGGCTGGCTGGCTGGCTGGCTGGCTGACTGACTGACTGACTGACTGACTGGCTGGCTGGCTGGCTGGCTGGCTGGCTGACTGGCTGGCTGACTGGCTGACTGGCTGACTGACTGACTGACTGACTGACAGACTGACTGACTGACACGCTAATAGAAGATGTTGTGGGAGTTTATATTGGTAATCAGATAATGTAGAAATGTCAGCAGTAACAAGGCTTCAAGCTTAGGTTCATTGTCTGGAATGCCTCTAATAGAACATGAGGCCATTTTAGGTCGGGGAAGCTATTGTTTAATCACCTCTGACTGAGGTTGGTTCGAGGGGTACCACAGTGTTGCTCTAGCTTGTTATATCAATGTTTTTAAAAAAGTTTTGAAGAAACAGCTAAGGTTTTACTGCATTTATTGTGCTGTTTAGAACTAATATTTGTGATTGTGTTGATGTTGGTGATTGGCAGGTTCTCTAACCTGGGTTAGTTTTATGAAGTTCAGAGGCTTCATAAAGTTTCATATTACGTTCCTGGCTAACTGCCCTATTTAAGGTATGTTCAGGAGATCGTTCTTGGAAGTAATTACTGATACGAGTCACTCTGATAGTTTTAATGTTTATGCATAACTCATTATAAATACTTCTAAATGCTTTATGAATTATTACATGTGATAGATAAATGCTTATGAGTTGTAATGCTTATAGCTGTAAATGTTTACAAATTATTAAATACTTAATTACGAATTGTTTATAAATCACATTATTATTCATAAAAATTATTATGATTCACAAATGACCTCTTTTAACCCAATTGCAGCATGTTTACATTGAAGTCCAGCTTATCTAATTGTTTCTGTTCTGTTTGTTGATGGAGAGTTAGCTTTGCTGTATTACCAGACAAAATGTTCCTCTTGTCATATTGATTATGCAGACACATTTAGCTGGGACTGGTGTGGCTGCGGAAAGCGCCTCTGAAGCCAGCCGTATACTCTGGTGTAGCCTGGGGGCTATGGGAGCAGGGGCCGCTTCCAAGTCAATTGTCCTCCCTGCTGTAAGTCAATGCCAATGGGTGCATACAAGTCTTCATTAAAGACCATACGCACTGTATTACATAAAAAAATGGCTATGATGAATCATGCAACTAGGCCAACTATTAAGCCTATAGCTAATTTACATAACTACTGTAATGGATTTAATTTAATGAATGTATTGTTTATTGAACGAGGATAGTCCACTCAATAACAATCACAAGTGTTTTTCACAGAATCCTTGGATCCAACTGAACTGTATCTCTCTCTACATTAGTCAAGGCAAACAAGACTGAAGATAAGAGATGTGTTCTCCAACGCTGCGCCATTCACATGAGTTATTCACTGCTTCAAAACAGAATCCATACTAAGGCTGTGTTTAGACAGGCAGCCCAATTCTGTTATGCACTAATTCATCATTTGACCAATCACATCAACTATGAAAAAGATCTGATGTGAAAAGATCTGATGGGATTGGCCTGTCTAAACACAGCTTAAGCAACATAGACAGAGGCAAAGTTCAGAAGCATTATTCTCAGAGCACTTCAGCAACTACTGTACATAGTAAATCCTGCGTTACTATATGTATCTGACAGTGAAGAAATACAAACAATCCTCAATATAGAAATAATCCATAAAATGTTTGGACTCAATGGAATACAGTTTATGGGTTATACTCTTTGGGGTTTTATGTGATACCTTAGTGGAGGACCATTACACCAGTTTAGCTTTATATCATTGCAGAGGATCAAAATATGGATTAGAACATGGATAGACTACTTTCCCATGTATGTGTGTGCTTGAAGCATTGTGGCTTTTTACTGGTACTCCAAACATACAGTCTATGACAAAATCTATCATAACATGTTATTGCACAATTTACAGTACCAGTCAAAAGTTTAGACACACCTGCTCATTCAAGGGTTTTTCTTTATTTTTACTAATTTCTACATTGTAGAATAATATCAAAGACATCAAAACACGTATGGAATCATGTAGTAACCAACAAATCAAAATGTACTTTATTTTTGAGATTCTTCAAACTAGCCACCCTTTGCCTTGATGACAGCTTTGCACATTCTTTGCATTCTCTCAACCAGCTTCACCTGGAATGCTTTTCCAGCAGTCTTGAAGCAGTTCCCACATATGCGGAGCACTTGTTGGCTCCTTTTCCTTCACTCTGCGGTCCAACTCATCCCAAACCATCTCACTTGGGTTGCTGTTGGATGATTGTGGAGGCCAGGTCATCTGATGCAGCACTCCATCACTCTCCTTCTTAGTCAAATAGCTCTTACACAGCCTAGAGGTGTGGTACGTCTTTGTCATGTTGAAAAACAAATGATGATCCCACTAAGTGCAGACCAGATGTGATGGTGTATCGCTGCAGAATGCTGTGGTTGCCATGCTGGTTAAGTGTGCCTTGAATTCTAAATAAATCACAGACAGTGTCACCAGCAAAGCACCCCCACACCATCACACCTCTTCCTCCATGCTTCATGGTGGGAACCACACATGCAGAGATCATCCATTCACCTACTCTGCGTCTCACAAAGACACAGAGGTTGGAACCAAAAATCTAAAATTTGGACTCATCAGATCAAAGGACAGATTTCCACCGGTCTAATGTCCATTGCTTGTGTTGATTCGCCCAAGCGAGTCTCTTCTTCTTATTGGTGTCCTTTAGTAGTGGTTTCTTTGCAGCCAATCAACCAAAAAGGCCTGATTCACGCAGTGTACTCTGAACAGTTGATATTGAGATGTGTCTGTTACTTGAACTCTATGAAGCATTTATTTGAGCTGCAATTTCTGAGGCGGGTAACTCTAATGAACGTATCCTCTGCAGTAGAGGTAATTTTTGGTCTTCCTTTCCTGTGGTGGTCCTCATGAGAGCCAGTTTCATCATAGCGCTTGATGGTTTTTGCGACTGCACTTGAAGAAACTTCAAAAGTTCTTGACATTTCCCAGATTGACTGATCTTCATGTCTTAAAGTAATGATGGACTGTTGTTTCTCTTTGCTTATTTGAGCTGTTCTTGCCATAATATGGACTTGGTATTTTACCAAATAGGGCTATCTTCTCTATACCACCCCTACCATGTCACAACACAACTGATTGTCTCAAACGCATTAAGAAGGAAAGAAATTCCACAAATTAACTTTAACAAGGCACACATGTTAATTGAAATGCATTCCAGGTGACTACCTCATGAAGCTGGTTGAGAGAATGCCAAGAGTGTGCAAAGCTGTCATCAAGGCAAATGGTGGCTACTTTGAAGAATCTCAAATATAAAAGATATTTTGATTTGTTAAACACTTTTTTGCTTACTACATGATTCCATATGTGTTATTTCATAGTTTTGATGTATTCGCTATTATTCTACAATGTAGAAAATAGTCTAAATAAAGTTTGTGTCCAAACTTTTGACTGGTACTGTATATTTCATCATTGGGAAACATAAATGTTCTCGCTCTGTGTCCAGTTGAGTTTATTCAAGAGGACAATGCAGTGCAATGCAATCAGTATGATTTCAATCATATAATGGTTAATGGAAACACCTGAGAGTATTGACAGTTGGTAAATACAGATTCTGGTTTTGAATAATATGTGATATGTACGTTTGTTGACAAGATGGAAGTGGTTTTGTTATGTTTAAAAAAAATGTTTTTACTGCTTTTGAGATTTTAGCCTATACACAATCTACCCACAATTATATCCACCACAAACCCAGCGACAGCATTTTTTACTGCGACCTAACGTAGCATAATGTCCTAGTCTGAACAGTGAGTACCATTGAAAGACTGAACTGCTGCAGGTGTCTTTTGACAAGTCCGTTGCTGTTCATGGATGTGCCCTAATTCTCTCCTCCCCCTTGGGTTTGTGTACACTAGCGCCTAGTGTTCCCGTGTCCTTTACAAAGGTCAATCTGGCTGCTTTGGTTGGCCACACACTTCCTCCCTAACCAGCCTCAACCCCAGCCTGAGCCCCACACTGATCATCAGACACATCAGGGAACAGGCGCCCGACCAGGGCCTACTGCATATAATGTATTTAATGGAGCTCTATTTCATTATCCTTTGTTATGTAAAGTCATTGATGTGTGTGTGTGTGTGCACCGGTGTCAGTGTGAATTTTTGGTTTGTGTGTGTGTATTTGTGTGTGTTTGTATGTACCGTGTGTTCGTGCGTGGATGCACAGGGAGGGGAGATGGACTCTGGCCACGGATGCATTCTGTTGGATGATATTACTAAAAGGAGCCGACATGTTACACAGCAGACATGGCGTAGCTTTGCCTTTCAGCTCAGCTCTCTGCCCCCGTGCCTGACAAGGCCTCAGGGATCACCCCAGTCCACAGCGAGGCGCAGAATAGCACTCGACATCTTTCACAGACGCTGCAAAGAACACTGCGACCTAAAAACCCAGCTCACAGAAAACCCTGCATTCCAAACAGAAGAGTCATCCATGTGTGAACACAGTGAACACACACTGAAATTCGATTATATCACCACACTCCAATAATTTAGCAAGACTGTAAAATTGTTCCCTGTCGCCTGCAATGTGATGAGGGGGGGGGGGGGGGGGGGGGTGTTATGGAACAGTAGAGTAAATATTTCGATAGGAGCGATCATCGTTGTTTCATGTGACGATCCTCAGCTGTCAGTTCTGCTGCTCGTCTGTCTCTTTCTCTCTTTATCTGTGGGTGGTAGGATGCTGTGTCTGTTTGCCTGTGCGTTGGTGTGTATGTGCGCGCCTGCCTGTCCAGTGGTATGTGTCTGTTTGCCTGTGCGTTGGTGTGTATGTGCGCGCCTGCCTGTCCAGTGGTATGTGTCTGTTTGCCTGTGCGTTGGTGTGTATGTGCGCGCCTGCCTGTCCAGTGGTATGTGTCTGTTTGCCTGTGCGTTGGTGTGTATGTGCGCGCCTGCCTGTCCAGTGGTATGTGTCTGTTTGCCTGTGCGTTGGTGTGTATGTGCGCGCCTGCCTGTCCAGTGGTATGTGTCTGCGCATGCGCGTCTGTCTATCTGTGTGTATATGTGTTTGTTTGTATTCCACCCTCTTTCATTTTGTGCTTATGGTAATTATGCTCTGGTCTTAGTCACAAAATAGCTTGTTTGTAGAGGCTAATTAGATGAATGTCAGATGCAATCTTGGTAGCTAACCACCACAACCCTGCAGCTGTTTGCTAACTTTAAGCTTCATACAGACCTGCAGCTGTCTAGTACTTGTCTTAGACTACCTGATATACCTGCTAACATGAGGCTACCTATCTGAGCTATCGGTAACTACAATACAGCGTTAACCTGAGGCTAAATGATAACTAGGGCTCTTTGCCAACCTGGGGCCCCTTAGCTATGACCTGCTGACTCAGAAACATGAGCTGAACTGGACTCCTGACTGATCTTTGCCTGCAGGATCAACCTCACACTGACTTTGAGGGCAAAAGTATAAATAGCACAAATATGCCGTTCCTAACCCTTGGAATGAATTTCCATTCCAGATCCCAGAAAATAAATCCTCCCACCCACATAGACTCACATTTCCAAACCCAGTCAATACTCATGTTACATATTCAAGAGAATATATTTACATTCAAATATATTCATATTTACTACCACTTTCAAATTCAAATACAGCTCTTATACATCTCCATTAGAAAAAAACATTTGCGTAAATGTTGCCCCATTATATTCTAAACTATTGATAGTTTCCTGTTTAGAAAAGTGAACCTTCATGCTCAAACCCAGAACATCCATTTACTTCCCCCTACAGAAAATACCATCCTTAGGTTCACAGTGGGTGTAATAATGCAGTAGCAAGCTCTTAGGTTGTTAGAACCTGTAGGCTATGTGTCATTGAAGGCAAGTGTAAATCAGAGACTCTTAGCAAGCAAGTGTTACTTTGCTTATTTAGTGAAGTGCACTACGCTTAAAAAATACACAAAGCAATGGACACTTGCAAGAACCTAAATGAAGAAACACAGATCATTTTACAATATGGTCACTCATGACTGGAATACTGTGCAATTGAATACTACAAGCAACTTGAAGACACCAACCTTGGACATGACCAAATATCTCAATATACGGAACACAATTTTGCACCAACTGCGTCATTAGATATGGTGAATTTAACAGCTGTCCAGAATAATGTCAGGAGGAACTGGCAACAGAAAAGCTTGAGCCACTTTGTCCACTAGATGGCAGACAAACCATCCTGTCTCATTCAGTACACAGCTCTACTGCTGTTTTTAGACATATTTCCTAAAACACTCATATCTTGGATAACCATGGTAAATGCCAGCCGTCATTTAAAAAAAGCACACAAGAAAAACACAGTCAATTGCCTTAGTCTTTAGTAGTGAGGATGTTAGTGTTGAAAATATCATTTGGGTGAAGGTTCAGCAAATGTCTGGCTCTATCGGATGGAAACAAGAGTTGATTTGATAGATCCCTCAGGGTCTGAAATTACATACAAACAAACATAACCTACTTAACCTGTAAAATACAGTGCAGAGCGGCTATATACCCAACACATACAAATAAATACATCAGATGCACACACACAACAAACACACAAATAATGATACACATCAGAACAGCAAAACAGTAAAACTCATATTCTTTTCAGAAAACATCAACACACACACTCAGTGCCATCAATCATTTTGGATCACTTAAACCCATGCAGTGAAGGGCTTTGGAGCAGTCTTGTCTCAGCTTCCTCCATTGACCAGCTACTCTACATCTGAGTGAGCTTGTTTGCTTTTGCAAAATTTGGTCACTGAAAATGTTAAGCTGTTGGATTTCAACGGACAGACTTGAAATTCAGAGTGGCGGGGTCCAAGATGTGTTTCAGTGAGCCAATGTGTACATACAGGAAAACACCAAGCGATCAGCAGATAATGCCAGTCCAGAACACACAGTAATCCACAGAGATCTCATTCTATAAACACATACATACACAGCTGGCAGGTTACCCCCCCCCCCCCCCCCCCCCCCAGTACTGTGGGTGGCAATCAGCCAGGCGGAACCTGGATCAGTCAGTAATGTAGTACCATATCCCAATGATGCAATAACGATTGTGGAAACAGAACGTGATTTAAATAGAAAGCTTTATCAAATCAGATAACGTGTTCAAATTTTTGTCCAGCAAATGTTGGGTACAATGCCCATCTGATTCAAAGTGATAGGAGAAATGTAAACACATTAACACAGAATAAGAGCAAATGACCTAAGCAGGCTACTGTAGCCGTTGGCAAATGCAGTACTGAATAAAATAGATCATTGTGGACTGTGAACCTAAGGATGGTATTTGCTGTAGGGGGAGACAAGTGGATGTTCTGGGTTTGAGCATAAAGTTTAACTTTTCTAAACCAGAAACTATCAGTTCTAGTTTAGAATATAACGTGGCAATATTTATGCAATGCATTTTTTTCTACTGGAGATGTTGTACAGTATATGAGCTTTTATTTAAATTTGGAGGTAGTAGTAAATATGAATATACTGTATTTGAATGGAAATATATTCCCTTGGATATGTAACATGAGTATTGACTGGGTTTGGAAATGTGAGTCAATGTGGGTGGGAGGATTTATTTTCTGGTATATGGATTGGAAATTAATTACAAGGGTTAGGAATGGCACATTTGTACTATTTATACTTTTGCCATCAAAGTCAGTGTGAGGTTGATGCTGCAGGCAAAGATCAGTCAGGAGTCCAGTTCAGCTCAGTTCATGTTTCTGAGTCAGCAGGTAGCTGCAGGTCATAGTGCATTCGAAAAGTGCATTCATAGTGCATTCACTTTTTCCACATTTTGTTACATTACAGCTTTATTCTAAAATTAGTTTTTCTTCTCATCAATCTACACACAATACCCCATAATGACAAAGCAAAAACATACCTTATTTACATTTATGTAAATACCCTATTTACATAAATATTCACACCCTTTGCTAAGAGACTCGAATTTGAGCTCAGGTGCATTCTGTTTCTATTGATCCCCCTTGAGTTGTTTCTACAACTTAATTGGAGTCCACCTGTAGACATGATTTGGAAAGGCACACACCTGTCTATGTAAGGTCTCAAAGTTGGCAGTGCATGTCAGAGCAAGAACCAAGCCATGAGGTCGAAGGAATTGTGCGTAGAGCTCCGAGAGGATTCTGTAGAGACACAGATCTGGGTAAGGGTACCGAAATAGTTTTTTCAGCATTGAAGGTCCCCAAGAACACAGTAGCCTCCATCATTATTAAATGGAAGAAGTGTGGAAACACCAAGACTCTTCCTAGAGCTGGACCCCGGCCAAACTGAACAATCGGGGGAGAAGGGCCTTGGTCGGGGACGTATCAATGAATCTACCAGGTACCACCCCAAAGCTGTAAACACGGGCACCCTCATAGATATCATCCTCACCAACTTGCCCTCTAAATACACCTCTGCTGTTTTCAACCAAGATCTCAGCGATCACTGCCTCATTGCCTGCATCCATAATGGGTCAGCGGTCAAACGACCTCCACTCATCACTGTCAAACGCTCCCTGAAACACTTCAGCGAGCAGGCCTTTCTAATCGACCTGGCCGGGGTATCCTGGCAGGATATTGATCTCATCCCGTCAGTAGAGGATGCCTGGTTATTTTTTTTAAATGTCTTCCTCACCATCTTAAATAAGCATGCCCCATTCAAGAAATTTAGAACCAGGAACAGATATAGCCCATGGTTCTCTCCAGACCTGACTGCCCTTAACCAACACAAAAGCATCCTATGGCGTTCTGCATTAGCATCGAACAGCCCCCGTGATATGCAACTTTTCAGGGAAGCTAGAAACCAATATACACAGGCAGTTAGAAAAGCCAAGGCTAGCTTTTTTCAAGCAGAAATTTGCGTCCTGTAACACAAACTCAAAAAAGTTCTGGGACCCTGTAAAGATCATGGAGAATAAGAACACCTCCTCCCAGCTGCCCACTGCACCGAGGACAGGAAACACTGTCACCACCGATAAATCCACTATAATTGAGAATTTCAATAAGCATTTTTCTACAGCTGGCCATTCTTTCCACCTGGCTACCCCTACCCCGGTTAACAGCACTGCGCCCCCCACAGCAACTCGCCCAAGCCTTCCCCATTTCTCTTTCTCCCAAATCCAATCAGCTGATGTTCTGAAAGAGCTGCACAATCTGGACCCCTACAAATCAGCCGGGCTAGACAATCTGGACCCTTTCTTTCTAAAACTGATCTGCCAAAATTGTTGCAACCCCTATTACTAGCCTATTCAACCTCTCTTTCTTGTCATCTGAGATTCCCAAAGATTGGAAAGCAGCTGCAGTCATCCCCCTCTTCAAAGGGGGGGGACACTCTTGACCCAAACTGCTACAGACCTATATCTATCCTACCCTGCCTTTCTAAGGTCTTCGAAAGCCAAGTCAACAAACAGATTACCGACCATTTCGAATCCCACCATTCCTTCTCCGCTATGCAATCTGGTTTCAAAGCTGGTCATGGGTGCACCTCAGCCACGCTCAAGGTCCTAAACGATATCCTAACCGCCATCGATAAGAAACAATACTGTGCAGCCGTATTCATTGACCTGGCCAAGGCTTTCGACTCTGTCAATCACCACATCCTCATCGGCAGACTCGATAGCCTTGGTTTCTCAAATGATTGGCTCGCCTGGTTCACCAACTACTTCTCTGATAGAGTTCAGTGTGCCAAATCGGAGGGCCTGTTGTCCGGGCCTCTGGCAGTCTCTATGGGGGTGCCACAGGGTTCAATTCTTGGACCGACTCTCTTCTCTGTATACATCAATGATGTAGCTCTTGCTGCTGGTGAGTCTCTGATCCACCTTTACGCAGACGACACCATTCTGTATACTTCTGGCCCTTCTTTGGACACTGTGTTAACAACCCTCCAGACGAGCTTCAATGCCATACAACTCTCCTTCCGTGGCCTCCAATTGCTCTTAAATACAAGTAAAACTAAATGCATGCTCTTCAACCGATCGCTGCCTGCACCTGCCCGCCTGTCCAACATCACTACTCTGGACGGTTCCGACTTAGAATATGTGGACAACTACAAATACATAGGTGTCTGGTTAGACTGTAAACTCTCCTTCCAGACTCATATCAAACATCTCCAATCCAAAGTTAAATCTAGAATTGGCTTCCTATTTCGCAACAAAGCATCCTTCACTCACGCTGCCAAACATACCCATGTAAAACTGACCATCCTACCGATCCTCGACTTCGGCGATGTCATTTACAAAATAGCCTCCAATACCCTACTCAATAAATTGGATGCAGTGTATCACAGTGCCATCCGTTTTGTCACCAAAGCCCCATATACTACCCACCACTGCGACCTGTACGCTCTCGTTGGCTGGCCCTCGCTTCATACTTGTCGCCAAACCCACTGGCTCCAAGGCATCTACAAGACTCTGCTAGATAAAGTCCCCCCTTATCTCAGCTCGCTGGTGACCATATCCGCACCCACCTGTAGCACACGCTCCAGCAGGTATATCTCTCTGGTCACCCCCAAAACCAATTCTTCCTTTGGCCGCCTCTCCTTCCAGTTCTCTGCTGCCAATGACTGGGATGAACTACAAAAATCTCTGAAACTGGAAACACTTATCTCCCTCACTAGCTTTAAGCACCAGCTGTCAGAGCAGCTCACAGATTACTGCACCTGTACATAGCCCATCTATAATTTAGCCCTAACAACTACCTCTCCCTCTACTGTATTTATTTATTTATTTTGCTCCTTTGCACACCATTATTTCTATCTCTACTTTGCTCATTCTTCCACTGCAAATCTACCATTCCAGTGTTTTACTTGCTATATTGTATTTACTTCGCCACCATGGCCTTTTTTTTGCCTTTACCTCCCTTATCTCACCTCATTTGCTCACATTGTATATACTTATTTTTCTACTGTATTATTGACTGTATGTTTGTTTTACTCCATGTGTAACTCTGTGTTGTTGTATGTGTCGAACTGCTTTGCTTTATCTTGGCCAGGTCGCAATTGTAAATGAGAACTTGTTCTCAACTTGCCTACCTGGTTAAATAAAGGTGAAATTTAAAAAAATAAAAATAAAAAATCTGTTATATCAATATCAGACAAGTGCTAGACCGCTGCAGGTTTGTATGAAGCTTAAAGTTAGCAAACAGCTGCAGGGTTGTGCTGGTTAGCTACCAAGATTGCATGGGTCATTTATCTAATAAGCCTTTACAAACAAGCTATTTTGTGACTAAGCATTCTTTTCAAATGTTTTCTGAAAATAATATGAGTTTTACTGCTGTGCTGTTCTGATGTGTATCAGTATCTATCTGTGTGTTTGTGTGTGTGCACATCTGATTTAGACGTGTTTGTTTGTGTGTGTTGGGTATATAGCCGCTCTGCACTGTATTTTACAGGTTAAGTAGGTTATGCTTTTTGTAATTTCAGACCCTGGGGGGATCTATCAAATCAACTCATTTCCATCAGATAGAGCCAGACATTTGCTGAATTTTCACCTAAATGTTATTTTTCATCCTCACTAATACAGACAATTGACTGTGTTTTGCTTGGGTGCTTTTTTTCCCCAATGGCTGGCATTTACCATGGCTATCCAAGATATGAGTGTTTTAGGAAATATGTCTAAAAACAGCAGTAGATCTGTGGGCCAAATGAGACAGGATGGTTTGTCTGCCATCTAGTGGACAAAGTGGTTCAAGCTTTTCTGTTGCCAGTTCCTCCTGACATTATTCTGGACAACTGTTGGTGTCTTCAAGTCGGTGTCTGCGACGTGGCTGGTTTCTGCAGACCCTGCCACATACGTCTGAGCCGTTGAATTGCATCTCCACTTTGTCTCTGTACTGACATTTTGCCTGTTTGATTGTCTTACAGAGGGAATAATTACACTGTATTTGACCATATTCCCAGTCACCTTGCCGTGGTTAAATGCGGTGGTTAGCGTTTTCAGTTTTACGCAAATGCTGTCATCCATGTTTTTTGGTTTGGGTAGGTTTTAATAGTCACAGTGGGAACAACATCCCTATACTCTTTCTGATGAACTCAGTCACCGTGTCCGTGTATATGTCAATGTTATTCTCAGAGGCAACCCGGAACATATCCCAGTCCTCGTGATCAAAACAATCTTGAAATATGGATTTTGATTGGTCAGACCAGCGTTTAATAGACCTTAGCACAGGTACTTCTTGTTTGAGTTTCTGCTTATAGGAAGGGAGGAGCAGAATGGAGTCATGATCTGATTTGCCAAAGGGAGGGCAGGGGAGGGCCTTGTAGCCATCCCGGAAGGAAGAGTAACAATGGTTGAGAGTTCTTGTATTGCGAGTACTACAGTCAGTGTTGATAGAAATCCCCAGCCACAATAAATGCAACCTCAGTGTTACATAGGCCTCTAGGAAGAGGGAACGCAACACCCTGCTACAACTCCACTCACCGTGGAGTGAAAGAGGTATGGGACTGTAGGTGCGAGTAAGGATGACAAAGGCAGAGAATTTACCGTTTACTGGAAATTTATTCCTTCACACGGTAATATGCTTTCAATTGTGGGGAAAAGGGGCTGAACGGAACCAAAGCAAAGAAAGTAAATGTCAAAGCCTCCTCTCCTACCTACCCACTACTTACCTAGCTTAGCACCACCTGGTGCGCTAACCAAAATACAAGGGGGTGGTCCGCCCAGGTCTTACCTAGTGTATGTAGACAGTAAAATCTACGGGTTATGTATGCCCGCAGGCCTCTTGCCTAAGCACTCCCTAGGTGCCTTCCCCTTCCCCCCCGGGAACAAATGAAACAGAATAATACAAACAAGTTCAACAATCAAAACAGACCTTTGGACATAAACATACCTCCGCAGGACCGCTACAAAATACTTCACAAAAAAAACTACTAACTCAAGAAGCTCTCTCTCTGAGCAACAAATAAACACAGAATACAGGGCATAACCATACACTCTCTCTCGCTCTGCAACAACCAACATAGGACATACTAATCATCTCCCTTCTGAGCAACAGAACACTGGCTTATATAGCTGGAGAAGGAGTCTAATGGGATACAGCTGTATCCTGACGGGGCGGGGTCAGCTCCAATTAGCAATGGGGCCGACCAATCAGCTGCTTGGGGGAATTTCAGGAAGCCATCCTGAAACACACACATACAAACAAAACCACAACACAGAAACTGGGGAATGTAACACTCAGGAAATGTGGTTTCCACTTTGCACAAAGCCCAGTGTAGTTCCTTGAGGGCCGTCGTGGTATCGGCTTGAGGGGGAATATACACACCTGTGACTATAACTGAAGAGAATTCTCTTGGGAGGTAATAAGGTTGACATTTGATTGTGAGATATTCTCGGTCGGGTTAACAAAAGGACCTGTGTTCCACTACGTTATCACAATCACACCATGAGTAGTTACTCATGAAACATGCACCGCCGCCTTGCTTCTCCCAGGAGAGTTCTTTATTCCTGTCTGCACGATGTACTGAGAACCCAGCTGGCTGTATGGACAGGGACACATAGCATAATGATTCTAACAACCTAAGAGCTTGTTGCTGCATTATTACACCCACTGTGAACCTAAGGATGGTATTTGTTGTAGGAGGAAGCACATGGATGTTCTGGGCTTGAGCATAAAGGTTCACTTTTCTAAACTGGAAAGTATCAGTTCATGTTTAGAAAATAATGGGGTAATATTTATGCAAATACATTTTTTCTACTGGATATGTTGTATAAGAACTATATTTTAATTTGAATGTGGTAGTAAATATGAATATATTTTAAAGTAACTGTATTCCCTTGGATATGTAATATGAGTATTGCCTGGGTTGTGAGTCAATGTGGGTGAGAGGATTTTTTTTCTGGGTTCTGGAGTGGAAATTCATTCCACGGGTTAAGAAATGGCACATTTGTGCTATTTATACTTTTGCCCTCAGTCAGTGTGAGGTTGATGCTGCAGGCAAAGTTCAATCAGGAGTCCAGTTCAGCTCATGTTTCTGAGTCAGCAGGTAGCTGCAGGTCATAGCTAAGGGGCCCCAGGTTGGCAGAGAGCCCTAGTTATCATTTAGCCCAAGGTTAACACTATATTCTAGTTACTGGTAGGTCAGATAGGTAGCTTCATGTTAGCCGGTATATCAGCCTGAGACAAGCGCTAGACAGCTGCAGGTATAGAGGAAGCTTAAAGTTATCAAACAGCTGCAGGGTTGTGGTAGTTAGCTACCAAGATTGCATGGGTCATTTATCTAATAACCTATACAAGCTAGCTATTTTGTGATTAAGCATTCTTTTCAGATGTTTTCTGAATATAATATGAGTTTCACTGCTGTGCTGTTCTGATGTGTATAAGTATCTCTGTGCTTGCTGTGTGTATGTATGTGTGTGTGTGTGTGTGTGTGTGTGTGTGTGTGTGTGTGTGTGTGTGTGTGTGTGTGTGTGTGTGTGTGTGTGTGTGTGTGTGTGTGTGTGTGTGTGTGTGTGTGTGTGTGTGTGTGTGTGTGTGTGCGTTCATCTGATTTACACGTGTATTTATTTGTATGTGTTGGGTATATAGCCGCTCTGCACTGTATTTTACAGGTTAAGTAGGTTATGTTTGTTTGTTTGTATGTAATTTCAGACCCTGAGGGATCTATCAAATCAACTCTTGTTTCCATCCAGTCAGACATTTGCTGAACCTTCACCCAAAAGCTCTTTTCAACACCAACGCCCTCACTAATACAGACTTTGACACTTGACATTGTTTTGCTTGTGTGCTTTCCCCCCCAATGGCTGGCATTTACCATGGCTATCCAAGATATGAGTGTTTTAGGAAATATGTCTAAAAACAGCAGTAGAGCTGTGTACCGAATGAGACAGGATGGTTTGTCTGCCATCTAGTGGACAAAGTGGCTCAAGCTTTTCTGTTGCCAGTTCCTCTTGACATTATTCTGGACAGCTGTTGAATTCACCATGTCCAATGACGCAGCTGGTGCAAAATTGTGTTCTGTAGATTTTGAGATATTTGGCCATGTCCAAGGTTGGTGTCTTCATGTTGCTTGTAATTATTAATTGCACAGTATTCCCGTCGTTAGTGACCATACTGTAAAATGATCTGTGTTTCTTCATTTAGGTTCTTGCAAGTGTCCATTGCTCTGTGTTTTTATAAGCGTAGTGCACTTCACTAAATAATCAAAGTAACACTTGCTTGCTAAGAGTCTCTGATTTACACTTGCCTTCAATGACACATAGCCTACAGGTTCTAACAACCTAAGAGCTTGCTACTGCATTATTACACCCACATTCTGTTTACAATCCTACAGTTAGCTATTTGTTTCCACCCACAGTACTCTTACAGTACAGTCAATATGGAACCTATCATCATAAGTGAAGACTCAGTCAACTGTATAAGCTAATAAGTGACACACCGGCCTATTATATTTGTCAGTAATCACGTTTTCTCTGTTTCTTGTAGGGGTCTGTTTCAGAATGGTAAGTTTCTCCCACAAGACCCTATAACTGAATTTCAGTCAAATGAAAATAATAAAAATTCTACTCTGCTAAATGAAGTGCCCACCCCTCGCACTTTCACAGAGGAGATGCCAACCAACAGTATAGTGCCTAGTGATATCACTCATGACTGTATGAATCATGCTCATCTCTCTCTCTCTCTCTCTCTCTCTCTCTCTCTCTCTCTCTCTCTCTCTCTCTCTCTCTCTCTCTCTCTCTCTCTCTCTCTCTCTCTCTCTCTCTCTCTCTCTCTCTCTCTCTCTCTCTCTCTCTCTCTCTCTCTCTCTCTCTCTCTCTCTCTCTCTCTCTCTCTCTCTCTCTCTCTCTCTCTCTCTCTCTCTCTCTCTCTCTCTCTCTCTCTCTCTCTCTCTCTCTCTCTCTCTCTCTCTCTCTCTCTCTCTCTCTACAGTACACAGAAAAGGAGGGTCTGAGACTGGGTCTGTGTGGCTGGGTGAAGAACACCAACAAGGGCACTGTGGTCGGCCAGGTTCAGGGGCCTGCAGACATGATCTGTGAGATGTAAGTCCTACACCACTATCTACTGCATTGAAAAAACACCCCATGCTAACCAAGGCGCGGAACGCAGTAAAAGCTCCACAGAGTGAAAGACAGTAGGAACAACAGTCTTATTTTGCATTGAAATATGGACTTTGAAAATGTTCTAACCATTTTCAACCCTTTCTAAAAGTGATACAGAATGCAGTGCCAATCATCCCCTCCCATTGCTGATCTGTCTTAAAGGCCCTGTGTTTTATATACACTAAGTATACAAAACATTTAAAACACTTGCTCTTTCCATGACATACACTGACCAGGTGAATCCAGGTGAAAGCTATGATCGCTTATTGATGTCACTTCTTAAATCCGCTTCGATCAGTGTAGATGAAGGGGATGAGACAGGTTAAAGAAGAATTTTTAAGGCTCGAGACAATTGAAACATGGATTGTGTATGTGTGCCATTCAGTGGGTGAATGAGCAAGAAAAAAGTTTTTAGTGCCTTTGAACGGGGTATGGTAGTAGGTGCCAGGCACACCGGTTTGTGTCAAGAACTGCAACGCTGCTGGGCTTTTCATGGTCAACAGTTTCCCGTGTGTATCAAGAATGGTCCACCACCCAAAGGACATCCAGCCAACTTTATACAACTTGTCATATGCGATGACGCTGGAGAGACGAAGCAGGTACGGGGAGTAAAACATTTAATAAAGACGGGCATGGAACGAGACAGGAACAGCGTCAGCAAACTAATACTAAAGACAAAAACAATACAGCAGCAGGGAACAGAGCTGGGTAACTGACAAATATAGGGGAGGAAATGAACAGGTGATAAATGAGTCCAGGTGAGTCCACTAACGCTGATGCGCGTGATGAGGGAAGGCAGGTGTGCGTGATGGATGGCAGGAGTGCGTGATGGATGGCAGGAGTGTGTGATGCAGGGCAATTTGGCGCCCTAAAGTGCCAGGGGGAGGGAAGAGCGGAAGCAGACGTGACACAAACTGTGGGAAGCATTGGAGAAAACATGGGCCAGCATCCCTGTGGAACGCAACTCAATATTAGGAAAGTGTTCCTAATGTTTGGTATACTCAGTATATATTTCCACACTATGAGGTTGGAATAATACTGTGAAATTGTGAAAATTATGATAATGCAATTTTAGTGTAAGAGCTGTTTGAAAAGACCTGAAATGTCAGCCTGTTTTGGTGGGATGGAGTTTTAGCCTGCCTGTCGACATCACCAGGTAGTATAAGTTAATATACCAATAATAGAGAGAGTTTCAAACCTCTGCCAATAACAGATAGGGATCTGTAACCTGAAAACTCCCATTAGGCTCATCCAATTAGGCCCCTAACTCAGACCACTCCCAGACAGTCCGAGCAAAATTCTTGCCTGAGAAATTGCTATTTGCTAAGACCATTTTGACCATTTTAGTTGAATAAAATAACAGTAAGGTACTTAATTGTTACCCAGAAATGATTTGATATTGAGATAATTAAAAAAAGTGTAATGGCTGCATTGGGCCTTTACTCAGTGCCTGACTTGGGCAGGAGCTCACTTGAGCTCTTCTACTGCTTGAGCTCCTATTCCACTTATAGAATATTAGCTCAAAAGTATTGCGGAGCTCCTGCACCTAAATGTAAACAGTACCAGCACCCAAAATGAATACCGGCACGTATTTCAGTCCAAGTCAAGCACTGCCTTTAATGTTTTTCTCTTATTATACCAGCAGGTGGCACTATTACCCTACAAAGACCAGTTCCAGCATTCCATAGTCGTGTTATAGTCGTGTTATAGGACTAAACGCAATAGAATTTAGACTTTTTGGAGTCACACTTCACTCAGTGATTGTTTTTACAATCCTCACAATCCTCGAGTCTGTCTAGCCCCATAGATATGATTGGCTTTATTTTCCTCTGTTCTGGTGGGCAGGGCAATCCCAGACCACTGCCTGCACATTCTGTAATGATGAGATAGTCTTTTGGCATAGCCTTCCACTAGAACGTCCTGATACATTCAGTTTCTCTGGGAGAGAAATATCACACGATTCAAACTGCATTTTCCTTCCAAGTTAAGTGCTATTATCCAGACCTATTATTTTGACTGATCTTTGTGTGTTGGTGTGATATGAGCTATTAATTGTTGTTGGTGTTGGCTCACACGTAAGCTGATTACTATGGATAATGTGTTTCTTATTGTCAGAGTTTGTCACAAATGTTCCCTTTGAGAGTCCGTTTGGGGAGGAGATGAAAACCTGCGACTGTCTGCTCTATTTCTCTTTTTCTACATTTTCTTCTTTCTCCTCTCTCAACCTTGCTCTTTCGCTCTCTTGCTCTCTCTCGCCCTCTCTTGCTCTCTCGCTCTTTCTCTCGTCGATTGGCCAGGGAGTGAGTTTCTTGGTAGAGATAATCTCACCGACAGGACTGGGGTCCGGGGGTGGGTCTCTCATCCAGATGGGAATCTGATGTCATTGGGGTGGAGGCAGGTCACAGAGATTACATCATAATCTCAAGTGTGTTCCACAGAGAGCTATGGGAGGCTGCTCCACACACCCACCCAGCCGCACACCCTCTCTAATGCTTACTGTATCTCATCACTACGCCCAGAAATTCTTGTAACTAAACACACACACATACACACACACGTTGTTGATACACTGTAGGAGACAAAGTTTTCACAGATCAAAATGATTTTAGTTTTTAGTTAACTTCAGTCTTTCAAGACCTCTGTCAATGTGAGCCAAAACCGAGCTTTACATCTTTTCTCACTCTTAAAGGTTATTTGGTGTAGAGCACACTCTTTGGAAATGCCAAGCCTTCACAGATCACACCTACCCTTTCACGAGGGATACACATTGCTGTGTGTGTGTGTGCGTGCGTGCATGTGTTTGTGTGTTGTTTTCTTTTACGACAAGTACAAAAGTGTAATGGCTGATCCTGTTTCTCCATAGACAGTTGAAGCAGAAAAAAACAGAACGGTGTCTTTGGGACTCAGCAGGGGTCATCTCTTCCTGAGCTCAGCTCTGTTGAGTGTTCTGGATACCTCAACCTGTAGACATGGGATCATTGACAATGCAAACTAAACCCTGGTGCCTACTCACAAGGTCCAGCTGTGCGTGCTGCTATGGTAACAGTGTCATTCCTGGGCCATAAAACCTCTATTTAAAGAGCCCTAATGGAATTATCCCCAATTTACGCTGTCTGGTCAGGAGAGAGAGAGTGGTTTGGCCAGTATCAGTCAGCTTTTGTGTTCCCTAATATGACATGATTTCCTTCCTAATTGTTATTTTAGGCCACAGAATTCTGGGTGGATGGATGAACTCGCCCTACTATTGGGCCCAGATCATATCTGCATGGCTGCTGCATCCATCCCCATTGAGATAATTCAATCAGCCATACAGCTACAATGTATTCTACTCAAATCATTAACAAGATTATTCCTTTAACAAATAGGTTGACAAATAATAATGTCTGAAGCTATTGGACAGTATGCAGCTGAGCTCCTGCCTTGAATTGAGTGTTGAGTGTTTTTGATTTTCTCTGAAGCTATACCCAGTACCCCCGGCGGCAGGTAGCCTGGCGGTTGAGTGTTGGGCCTGTAACCAAATTGTTGCTGGATTGAATCGCAGAGCCGACTAGGTGAAAAATCTTTCTGTGCTCCTCCTGTAAATCGCTCTGAATAAGAGCATTTGCAAAATGACTGAAATGTACCCACCCACGTACCTGCATTTGGCCTTTTTTCTCTCATTTTCCACTGCTCTTTCCCTATCCTACTCTGTTCTGTGTTTGGATCATATTGCTTATTGGTATGTCACAAATAACTTATGTGTATAGAACAGCGAAGCCACCACTGAAATCAAGCTAGAAGTCCTCACCTGTTCAATCAGTTTCCAGCTAGCTGATGTAGGCTAGTAGGCTGTAACAGACAGGGAGTGGCATATTGTTTTTATATGTCACACACAGGGTTCTCTCATTCTTAAAATCAATGAAAGTCCTCACAGAAAGCACATGTGTTCCTGGGTGTTTTGTAGACTGGGAGAAAGTGGATGGTGTTTTAGCGCTCTGTATCAGTTGTACTATGTATGCAGCACTGTGGGACTGACCTGCTGCCTGCTATAACTAATATAGCTCTTCTCTCTCCTGAGTCGTGTGACCCAAATCAGAACAACTTCTGTGTAGGAAGAGACCTACAAACCACCACTAGGTGGGAGGGATGATTGTTCAAGAGTGAGGGAGAGTGACAGAGGGAGAGGAAATTAGAGAAAGCGAAAGGGAGAAACTGAAAGATGGATTAAGGGAGAGAGAGGGAGGGAGATTGAGTTAATCTATAAGAGAGGATGAGAGATGGGGATAGAATGAGAACAGGAGAGGGAGAAGCAGAGGGTGATGAGGGAGGATGATAAAGTAGTTAGATGGAGGAACAGGGCAGTGGAGGGGTGTGGCTGTAGGTGCCACTGTTTTTCCCAAGGCCTCTGTCCATGGCGGCTGAGACCACTGGTCAGCGAGTGGCATGGCGGGGACACAGATGGTCTGGATTCTGGCCCATTTAATCCCTCTTAGCCCTGTTTTGATGGAGCCCCAACTAAAGCCTTCGTCCTCTCTAAAGCTCTCTATAGGAATGCCACTACGCCCCCTATTCACTGCAGCTATGTGTAATGCACTGCATGCAGCTGTTGGGCTGATGACTGTTTGGGGACAGGGGTTTTCAGCCTATTATGAAGCTCAGACTGGCCCAGATGTTTCATTTTGACCTCCTCCAACTCCAATGGTAAGATTTCCTCTGGAAGGGTTTTGGATAAAGCTGCTGTTTAGGATGCTTTATCTCTTAGTGAACAAACATCCATCAATCAGTAAGGAATCCATGTAGGTACAATTCTAGAACTGGCACTGCTCATCTCATACCCTCTTCACATTCCTCACTCAGAGAACACACACTTCCCTTAGAAAACACACACACACACACCCTCCCATACCTACGCTCTCCCATGAGGAATTCCTCTGTGTATGAATTCAGAAGTTACAGAGGGGCAATATTGTGTTTGTATGAACAGTACATATGAGGTCAGTATATCCCCTCCTGCTAGAGCTCCCTCCCCCTGCGCTCTCCTCCCATAAGCTCAGGGACTTTCAAGCGTCCATCCTGGGAGCATGTTGACATCAGGGATGTGGCTGTGTTCAGAGTATCAGCCCCTCCCACAGATGGCTAACTCACTTACATCAAATGCACATTCCATAAGATTTCCTGCTGCTTGTTGCTCTTTTTAAATCCTGAAATGTAAAGTATTTCACCAATTGGAAGACTAGGCTACAATTGAAGGGTACAGTTCGAATCAGCCATCCCACATTATAATCCATACATATTAACATAACAT